>NC_137696.1:14556221-15156221 GCF_964034855.1 Anser brachyrhynchus | reverse complement strand
TAAAGTAGGCTCGGGTATCAACGTCTATTCCTACTGTAAACATGTGGTGAGCTCAGACGATGAATCCTAGGAAGCCGATGGATAGTATGGCTCAGACTATTCCCATGTAGCCGAAGGGCTCCTTTTTGCCTGAGTAGTACGTGACTACGTGTGAGATGATTCCGAACCCCGGTAGGATCAGAATATAGACTTCTGGGTGTCCGAAGAATCAGAATAGGTGTTGGTACAGGATTGGGTCTCCTCCTCCAGCGGGGTCGAAGAATGTGGTGTTTAGGTTTCGATCAGTTAGTAATATTGTAATACCGGCGGCGAGTACGGGGAGTGATAGAAGGAGTAGGATGGCGGTAATTAGTACGGATCAGACAAATAGTGGGGTTTGGTATTGTGAGAGTGCGGGGGGTTTTATGTTGATGGCTGTGGTGATAAAGTTGATGGCCCCAAGGATGGAGGAGATACCGGCTAAGTGGAGTGAGAAGATAGCCAGGTCTACTGAAGCTCCGGCGTGGGCAAGGTTACCTGCTAGGGGAGGGTAGACAGTTCAGCCTGTGCCGGCGCCAGCTTCTACAGTGGATGAGGCTAGTAGGAGGAGGAATGATGGGGGGAGGAGTCAAAAGCTTATGTTGTTTATTCGCGGGAATGCTATGTCGGGGGCACCGATTATGAGGGGGACTAATCAGTTGCCGAATCCTCCGATCATGATGGGTATGACTATAAAGAAGCTTATTACAAAGGCGTGAGCGGTAACGATTACATTGTAAATTTGGTCGTCGCCTAGGAGAGTTCCTGGTTGTCCTAGTTCTGCGCGGATTAATAGGCTGAGTGCGGTGCCGACTATTCCTGCTCATGCCCCGAAGATGAGGTACAGGGTGCCAATATCCTTATGGTTAGTGGAAAATAGTCATCGGTTGATGAAGGTGACGGGTAAGATGGCTGAGTGTTGAAGCGTTAGGCTGTAGTCCTTTTTACAGAGGTTTAATTCCTCTTCTTATCGGCTCTGTAGTGAAATTCATGTTGAGTTGCAAGCTCATCGATGCGCACTAGGGTGCGTCAGGGTCTTTGTAGGCAGAAGCCAATTGGTTTAGGCATTTAGCTGTTAACTAGAGTTTTGTGGGATCGAAGCCCATCTGTCTAGGGAGGCTTTAGCTTAATTAAAGCGTCTGACTTGCATTCAGAAGATACAGGTTAATATTCTGTAAGTCTTAATGTGCAGAAACTAAGAGGGTTTAACTCTTATTTAAGGCTTTGAAGGCCTTCGGTTTGGGGTGTTATCCTAAGTTTCTAGACAATGGCATGTATTATTGGGGACAGGGGAAGTAAGAGGATTGATAGTGAGGCAAGGACCGCAGTAGGTGTGCTTGGGGCTTTGCTAGTGTATCATTGTTTTATGTGGTTAGAGGAGTTGGGGGGAAGGGTAATTGTTGAGTGGTATGCGAGGCGTAGGTAGAAGAAGAGGCTGAGCAGTGATAGCATGGCAATTGCCATGGCTGCTGGTGTTATTTCCTGTTTAGTTAGTTCTTGGATGATAAGTCACTTTGGTATAAAGCCTGTTAATGGGGGGAGGCCTGCTAGGGATAAAAGTACTAGTATTAGGGTGGCGTTTAGCACTGGGGTTTTTGTTCATGAGGTTGTGATCATGGATAGGTTAAGGGCTTTGATTTTGTTAAGGGCTAGGAATACGGCTGATGTTATGATTGTGTATAGGTAGAAGGTAAGTAAGGCCAATTTGGGGCTGTAAACTAGGATGATGGCGATTCAGCCTAAGTGGGAGATGGACGAGAAGGCTAGGATTTTGCGTGTTTGTGTTTGGTTCAGTCCTATTCAGCCTCCTAGTGCTGTTGAGGCTAGGGCCATGGCGGTGAGTAGAGCTGGGTCAAGGGATTTGGATGTTAGTAGGAGCAGGGTTAGTGGGGGGAATTTTATGAGGGTCGAGAGTAGCAGGGCTGTTATTAGTGGCGATCCTTGTAGTACTTCTGGGAATCAGAAGTGAAATGGCACTAGGCCCAGTTTAATAGCGATTGCTGCTGTCAGTAGTAGACAGGAGGTTGGGTGGTTTATTTGTGTGATGTCTCATTGGCCGGTGACTCAGGCATTGGTTATGCTAGAGAATAGGACCAGGGCGGAAGCAGCTGCTTGGGTTAGGAAGTATTTCGTTGCGGCTTCTACTGCTCGTGGGTGGTGGGATTTGGCAATTAGGGGAATGATGGCTAGTGCGTTGATCTCCAGTCCTGTCCAGGCCAGAACTCAGTGGTTGCTGGAAATTGTGATTGTGGTGCCCAAGATGAGGCTGAAGGTTATGATTGGGGTCGCGTAAGGGTTCATTAGTAGAGGAGGGGGTTAAACCATCATTTTCGGGGTATGGGCCCGATAGCTTGATTAGCTGACTCTACTAGAAAATAATATAAGGGAAGTATGGAGAATTTTGATTTCTCTTGTGTGGGTTCAATTCCTACTTTTCTAAGGTCAACAGGAAATGAGAGGGCTGTTATACCTCTATGTTCACTTTATCATAGTGACCCTTTGTAGTTCAGGCACATTTCCTTATGTAAGGAGGTAGGCCTGCATAGCAGATAGGTATGCTGATGTGTCAGAGGCACAGAGCTAGTGTGAGGGGTAGGAAGTTTTTTCATAGTAGGTGCATTAGTTGGTCATATCGGAATCGTGGGTATGAAGCTCGGACCCATAAGAAACCAGAAGATAGTAGGAGGACTTTTGTGGCTAGGATGACGGGGAATAGTTCTGTGGGTGGCCCTAGGGCGCTTGGGTTTAGGAATATGATGGCTGTAAGTGTATTTATTAGCATAATGTTCGCATATTCAGCTAGGAAGAATAAGGCGAAGGGTCCTGCGGCGTATTCAACGTTAAACCCTGAGACTAGCTCAGATTCACCCTCTGTGAGGTCAAAAGGAGCTCGGTTTGTCTCTGCTAGGGTGGATACGTATCATATTATTGCTAGGGGTCATGAGGAGAAAATGAAGTATAGAGGCTCCTGTGCGACGGCAAAGGAGCTGAGTGTGTAGCTTCCGCTTAGTATGATTATTGATAGCAGGATTATGGCCAGTGTCACTTCGTATGAAATGGTCTGTGCTACTGCCCGTAGGGCTCCGATTAGTGCGTATTTTGAGTTCGAGGCTCAGCCTGATCATAGGACTGAGTAGACGGCTAGGCTTGACATGGCTATTAGGAAGAGAACTCCGAGGTTTAGATCTGCTAGGGGAAATGGGAGTGGTAGTGGTGCTCAAGTGGTGAGGGCTAGGACAAGGGCTAGTATTGGTATCAGAATGAATAGAAGTGGGGAAGAGGTAGAGGGTCGGATGGGCTCTTTGGTAAATAGTTTCAGTCCGTCCGCAAATGGTTGAAGTAGGCCAAAAGGCCCGACAACGTTAGGGCCTTTGCGGGATTGTATGTAGCTTAGGATTTTCCGTTCTACTAGGGTTAGGAAGGCTATGGCAATCAGGATTGGGATGATGTATAGGAGGGATATAACGAGGCAGCTTAGTGTTGTTATTTGAATCATGGGTGAAGCTAGGGAGAGGATTTGAACCTCTGGGGAAAGGGCTTAAGCCTTCTGCACTTGCCGGGCTCTGCCACTCTAGCTGGTCCTTTTCTAGGATTGAAAGTGGTGGGGGAAGGCCCTCTTCACGGTTTAGTTGGTTTCACTGCTTAGAGGGGGGGGGCGTGCTTGTGGTATTGGCCCCACTTTCCCGGTCCTTTCGTACTGGGGAGAGTGTGTCATAGATAGAAACCGACCTGGATTGCTCCGGTCTGAACTCAGATCACGTAGGACTGTTGATGGTTTAGTCGGCCTGGGATTGCGTCTGTTTTAACTCCGAGCGTTGGGACTGCTCAGGAGTGGAGTACGTCTCCTGCAGTAATGATCACGCGGATGGGGGATTCTATTGGGATAACTACGCGGTGGTCAACTTCTAGCAGTCGGAAGTGGCTGTTGGGTAAGTCTGGGGTGGGCACTATGTAGGAGTCGAATGATAGGTCTTTGAAGTCTGTGTATTCGTAGCTTCAGTATCATTGGTGGCCGATGGCTTTTAGGGTGAGGTCTGGTTCATCGATTTTGTCCATTATGTAGAGGATTTGTAGGGATGGGAGGGCGAGGAGTACCAGGACGATAGCAGGTAGGATTGTCCAGATCAGCTCTACTTCTTGGGCGTCTACAGCATTGGACGAGAGTTTTTCTGTTAGTATGTGGGCTAAAAGGTAGAGAACTAGGCTGCAGATAGCTAGGGCAACGATTAGGGCGTGGTCGTGGAATTCAACGAGTTCTTCTATGATGGGTGATGAGGCGTCTTGGAATCCTAGTTGGGAGTGGTTGGCCACATGAGATGTACAGGATTTTTACCTGTGATTTAGTCTTGACAAGGCTATGTAATTGGTTTACTAACGTCTCATAAGAAAGAAGCATGAGCGGTGAATGCAGTTGGCTTGAAACCAGCATGTGAGGGTTCGATTCCTTCCTTTCTTGTACTTGGACGAAGGCCGGTTCCTCGAAAGTATGGTATGGGGGAGGGCAGCCGTGGATTCATTCAACGTTTGTGGTAGTTAGTTCTGGTTGTAGGACTTTTCGTTTGGCCGAAAAGGCTTCTCAGATGATGAATATTAGTATGATTACGGCTACTATTGAGATTAGGGAGCCGATGGAGGAAATGGTGTTTCATAGTGTGTAGGCGTCGGGATAGTCCGAGTATCGTCGGGGTATTCCTGCTAGGCCTAGGAAGTGCTGGGGGAAGAACGTTAGGTTTACTCCTGTAAATATTACCCCGAAGTGGGCTTTTGCTCATGTTTGGTGTAGGGTAAACCCAGTGAGTAGTGGGAATCAGTGAGTAAATCCTGCTAGAATGGCAAAGACGGCGCCTATGGATAGGACGTAGTGGAAGTGGGCAACTACGTAGTACGTGTCGTGCAGGGCGATGTCTAGGGAAGAGTTTGCAAGAACGATTCCTGTTAATCCTCCGATGGTAAATAGGAAGATAAATCCTAGAGCTCATAGTATTGGGGGGGTCTCATTTGATTGTTCCTCCGTGCAGGGTGGCTAGTCAGCTAAATACTTTGATTCCGGTAGGGATGGCAATGATTATAGTGGCTGATGTAAAGTAGGCTCGGGTATCAACGTCTATTCCTACTGTAAACATGTGGTGAGCTCAGACGATGAATCCTAGGAAGCCGATGGATAGTATGGCTCAGACTATTCCCATGTAGCCGAAGGGCTCCTTTTTGCCTGAGTAGTACGTGACTACGTGTGAGATGATTCCAAACCCCGGTAGGATCAGAATATAGACTTCTGGGTGTCCGAAGAATCAGAATAGGTGTTGGTACAGGATTGGGTCTCCTCCTCCAGCGGGGTCGAAGAATGTGGTGTTTAGGTTTCAATCAGTTAGTAATATTGTAATACCGGCGGCGAGTACGGGGAGTGATAGAAGGAGTAGGATGGCGGTAATTAGTACGGATCAGACAAATAGTGGGGTTTGGTATTGTGAGAGTGCGGGGGGTTTTATGTTGATGGCTGTGGTGATAAAGTTGATGGCCCCAAGGATGGAGGAGATACCGGCTAAGTGGAGTGAGAAGATAGCCAGGTCTACTGAAGCTCCGGCGTGGGCAAGGTTACCTGCTAGGGGAGGGTAGACAGTTCAGCCTGTGCCGGCGCCAGCTTCTACAGTGGATGAGGCTAGTAGGAGGAGGAATGATGGGGGGAGGAGTCAAAAGCTTATGTTGTTTATTCGCGGGAATGCTATGTCGGGGGCACCGATTATGAGGGGGACTAATCAGTTGCCGAATCCTCCGATCATGATGGGTATGACTATAAAGAAGCTTATTACAAAGGCGTGAGCGGTAACGATTACATTGTAAATTTGGTCGTCGCCTAGGAGAGTTCCTGGTTGTCCTAGTTCTGCGCGGATTAATAGGCTGAGTGCGGTGCCGACTATTCCTGCTCATGCCCCGAAGATGAGGTACAGGGTGCCAATATCCTTATGGTTAGTGGAAAATAGTCATCGGTTGATGAAGGTGACGGGTAAGATGGCTGAGTGTTGAAGCGTTAGGCTGTAGTCCTTTTTACAGAGGTTTAATTCCTCTTCTTATCGGCTCTGTAGTGAAATTCATGTTGAGTTGCAAGCTCATCGATGCGCACTAGGGTGCGTCAGGGTCTTTGTAGGCAGAAGCCAATTGGTTTAGGCATTTAGCTGTTAACTAGAGTTTTGTGGGATCGAAGCCCATCTGTCTAGGGAGGCTTTAGCTTAATTAAAGCGTCTGACTTGCATTCAGAAGATACAGGTTAATATTCTGTAAGTCTTAATGTGCAGAAACTAAGAGGGTTTAACTCTTATTTAAGGCTTTGAAGGCCTTCGGTTTGGGGTGTTATCCTAAGTTTCTAGACAATGGCATGTATTATTGGGGACAGGGGAAGTAAGAGGATTGATAGTGAGGCAAGGACCGCAGTAGGTGTGCTTGGGGCTTTGCTAGTGTATCATTGTTTTATGTGGTTAGAGGAGTTGGGGGGAAGGGTAATTGTTGAGTGGTATGCGAGGCGTAGGTAGAAGAAGAGGCTGAGCAGTGATAGCATGGCAATTGCCATGGCTGCTGGTGTTATTTCCTGTTTAGTTAGTTCTTGGATGATAAGTCACTTTGGTATAAAGCCTGTTAATGGGGGGAGGCCTGCTAGGGATAAAAGTACTAGTATTAGGGTGGCGTTTAGCACTGGGGTTTTTGTTCATGAGGTTGTGATCATGGATAGGTTAAGGGCTTTGATTTTGTTAAGGGCTAGGAATACGGCTGATGTTATGATTGTGTATAGGTAGAAGGTAAGTAAGGCCAATTTGGGGCTGTAAACTAGGATGATGGCGATTCAGCCTAAGTGGGAGATGGACGAGAAGGCTAGGATTTTGCGTGTTTGTGTTTGGTTCAGTCCTATTCAGCCTCCTAGTGCTGTTGAGGCTAGGGCCATGGCGGTGAGTAGAGCTGGGTCAAGGGATTTGGATGTTAGTAGGAGCAGGGTTAGTGGGGGGAATTTTATGAGGGTCGAGAGTAGCAGGGCTGTTATTAGTGGCGATCCTTGTAGTACTTCTGGGAATCAGAAGTGAAATGGCACTAGGCCCAGTTTAATAGCGATTGCTGCTGTCAGTAGTAGACAGGAGGTTGGGTGGTTTATTTGTGTGATGTCTCATTGGCCGGTGACTCAGGCATTGGTTATGCTAGAGAATAGGACCAGGGCGGAAGCAGCTGCTTGGGTTAGGAAGTATTTCGTTGCGGCTTCTACTGCTCGTGGGTGGTGGGATTTGGCAATTAGGGGAATGATGGCTAGTGCGTTGATCTCCAGTCCTGTCCAGGCCAGAACTCAGTGGTTGCTGGAAATTGTGATTGTGGTGCCCAAGATGAGGCTGAAGGTTATGATTGGGGTCGCGTAAGGGTTCATTAGTAGAGGAGGGGGTTAAACCATCATTTTCGGGGTATGGGCCCGATAGCTTGATTAGCTGACTCTACTAGAAAATAATATAAGGGAAGTATGGAGAATTTTGATTTCTCTTGTGTGGGTTCAATTCCTACTTTTCTAAGGTCAACAGGAAATGAGAGGGCTGTTATACCTCTATGTTCACTTTATCATAGTGACCCTTTGTAGTTCAGGCACATTTCCTTATGTAAGGAGGTAGGCCTGCATAGCAGATAGGTATGCTGATGTGTCAGAGGCACAGAGCTAGTGTGAGGGGTAGGAAGTTTTTTCATAGTAGGTGCATTAGTTGGTCATATCGGAATCGTGGGTATGAAGCTCGGACCCATAAGAAACCAGAAGATAGTAGGAGGACTTTTGTGGCTAGGATGACGGGGAATAGTTCTGTGGGTGGCCCTAGGGCGCTTGGGTTTAGGAATATGATGGCTGTAAGTGTATTTATTAGCATAATGTTCGCATATTCAGCTAGGAAGAATAAGGCGAAGGGTCCTGCGGCGTATTCAACGTTAAACCCTGAGACTAGCTCAGATTCACCCTCTGTGAGGTCAAAAGGAGCTCGGTTTGTCTCTGCTAGGGTGGATACGTATCATATTATTGCTAGGGGTCATGAGGAGAAAATGAAGTATAGAGGCTCCTGTGCGACGGCAAAGGAGCTGAGTGTGTAGCTTCCGCTTAGTATGATTATTGATAGCAGGATTATGGCCAGTGTCACTTCGTATGAAATGGTCTGTGCTACTGCCCGTAGGGCTCCGATTAGTGCGTATTTTGAGTTCGAGGCTCAGCCTGATCATAGGACTGAGTAGACGGCTAGGCTTGACATGGCTATTAGGAAGAGAATTCCGAGGTTTAGATCTGCTAGGGGTAATGGGAGTGGTAGTGGTGCTCAAGTGGTGAGGGCTAGGACAAGGGCTAGTATTGGTATCAGAATGAATAGAAGTGGGGAAGAGGTAGAGGGTCGGATGGGCTCTTTGGTAAATAGTTTCAGTCCGTCCGCAAATGGTTGAAGTAGGCCAAAAGGCCCGACAACGTTAGGGCCTTTGCGGGATTGTATGTAGCTTAGGATTTTCCGTTCTACTAGGGTTAGGAAGGCTACGGCAATCAGGATTGGGATGATGTATAGGAGGGATATAACGAGGCAGCTTAGTGTTGTTATTTGAATCATGGGTGAAGCTAGGGAGAGGATTTGAACCTCTGGGGAAAGGGCTTAAGCCTTCTGCACTTGCCGGGCTCTGCCACTCTAGCTGGTCCTTTTCTAGGATTGAAAGTGGTGGGGGAAGGCCCTCTTCACGGTTTAGTTGGTTTCACTGCTTAGAGGGGGGGGGCGTGCTTGTGGTATTGGCCCCACTTTCCCGGTCCTTTCGTACTGGGGAGAGTGTGTCATAGATAGAAACCGACCTGGATTGCTCCGGTCTGAACTCAGATCACGTAGGACTGTTAATCGTTGAACAAACGAACCCTTAATAGCGGCTGCACCATTAGGATGTCCTGATCCAACATCGAGGTCGTAAACCCCCCTGTCGATATGGGCTCTTGAGGGGGATTGCGCTGTTATCCCTGGGGTAGCTTGGTCCATTAATCAATTATATTGGGTCTGGTCACTGTTAGCACTTTGAGGGGTAGCTCTAGGTAAAGAGGTATGGTCTTGTTTTTGGAGGATTTGTTCTCCTCCAAGGTCGCCCCAACCGAAAAATATCGACCAGGCTCTGCGATGGTAGTGGCCCCAGTGGGGTTGATTGAGGATTCGCGGTGGTCGTTGATTTTTAAGTTCCACAGGGTCTTCTCGTCTTATGTTCACATCCCCGCTTTTGCACGGGGAGATCAATTTCACTGATTATCTGTGAGAGACAGTTAAGACCTCGTTTAGCCATTCATACAAGTCTCGATTTATGGGACAATTGATTGCGCTACCTTTGCACGGTTAGGATACCGCGGCCGTTAAACCTAAGTCACCGGGCAGGCATCACCTTCAATACTTGTTTAATTTGCTGAAGGCTATGTTTTTGGTAAACAGTCGGGCCTTATTAATTTGCCGAGTTCCTTTCACAGATTTTAATCGCTCTTATAGGCGCTCCTGAGTCGGGTTAACAGGGTTAGTTAATACGTGGTCTTGTAGGGGTTTTTGTATCTGTCTAGGTCTGTTAATAATGTTTCTATGTAAGCTTGCGCCGTTAGAGGGGTGTGGCCCTGTACATGAGGGGCCTAGGATGATTCCTAGGATTGTTATGAGGATGGCAGCGGTTTTGGTGATAAGGGGTATGGTTATTGGGGGGGTTTTGGTTGGTGTGATGAAAGAGGTAATGATTATTCCTGCTGTAATGCTGCCTAGGGCGAGTCGGGTTAGGGGGGCGGTGATTAGTGGGTTGTTTTCGTTTATTGATACTATTGGGGGGATTCGGGTTTGTCCAGCTTGGACTAGGATGGTTATGCGGATGCTGTAGGTTGCGGTGAATGCTGTGGCTATAAGGGTTAGGAGTAGGGCTCAAGTATTTAGGTATGATGTGTTTAAGCTTTCGATGATGAGGTCTTTTGAGTAGAATCCGGCTAGGAATGGGGTTCCTATCAGCGCCAGGTTTCCGATGGTTAGGCAGGAAGTAGTGACTGGGAGTATTTTCTGTAGGCCTCCTATCTTTCGGATATCTTGTTCTCCGTTTAGGTTGTGGATGATAGACCCTGAGCATAGGAATAGTATGGCTTTAAAGAAGGCATGGGTTGAGATGTGTAGGAAGGCTAGTTGTGGGAGGTTTAGTCCGATAGTGACTATTATTAGTCCTAGTTGGCTGGATGTTGAGAAAGCAATGATTTTTTTGATGTCATTTTGGGTTAGGGTGCATGTGGCAGCGAATAGGGTTGATAGAGCACCTAGGCATAGGCAGGCAGTTAGGGCTGTCTGGTTGGTGGCTAGCAGGGGGTGCATGCGGATGAGCAGGAAGATTCCGGCTACTACTATGGTACTGGAGTGCAGTAGGGCTGATACTGGGGTGGGGCCTTCTATTGCTGCGGGCAGTCATGGGTGGAGTCCAAATTGGGCGGATTTTCCTGCGGCTGCGAGGATTAATCCTATGAGGGGGAGGATTGGGGTTTGGTGGGGGTGTACGGCTTGTTGGATCTCTCAGGTGTTGAATGTTGAAGCTAGTCATGCTATGCTCAGGATCAGTCCGATGTCTCTGATTCGGTTGTAGATTACGGCTCGTAGGGCGGCGGTGTTGGCATCTGCTCGGCCTTGTCATCAGCCGATGAGAAGGAAGGACATGATTCGTACTCCTTCCCAGCCTACGAATAGGAGGAATATGTTGTTTGCGGTTGTTAGGAGGAGTATGGCGACTAGGAATGTCAGTAGGTAGGTGAAAAATTTTGTTACATATGGCTCTGAGGCCATGTATCATATGGCGAATTGTAGGATTGATCATGTTACAAATAGGGCGATTGGAAGAAATGTTATTGAGTATTGGTCTATTTTTAGGCTCAGGGGGATTTTAAAGTTTATAATGAATTTTCACTCCCAGTGGCAGGTGACAGATTCTACTCCCGAGTAGATGAATGCGGTTGTAGGGGCTAGGCTAATTAGGAATGCGGTTTTAACAGCGCGGGTGGTGGCTTGTGGGGTGTTTTTAAAGTTTTTAAATAGAAATGGCAGGATGATTGGGGTTAGGAGGATTGTCAGCGTGAGTAGTGTGAGGGAGTTGATTAGTAGTGTGGGGTTCACTCCTTTTACTTGGATTTGCACCAAGATGGGTGGTTCCTAAGACCAGTGGATTGCTGTTATCCTTTAAAAGTAAGGGGGCTGAGGTTTTAGGCTCAGATGTAAGAGTTAGCAGCTCTTGTTGGTTAAACCCTCCCCTCGGCAGGTAAGAAGGTTTGAACTTCTATTCTTAGAATCACAGTCTAATGTTTGGTTTAAACTATACTTGCATGAGGGGATTCCGGAGATCAGTTCGGGTTTGAGGATTAGGAGGAATATTGGGATAATGTGGAGTGTTATGAGCAGGTGTTCTCGCGTGGTTGAGTTTTGCATAGATGTGATGTGGGAGGGGATTGAGCCTCGTTGGGTCATTAGTAGTATGAATAAGGTGTAGGAGGCGGTTAGTAGGGTTGCGATTCCTGTTAGGATGATCGTGAAGGCAGATCAGTTGAATAAGGTGATTATAATGGTTAGCTCTGCTATGAGGTTTGTTGTTGGGGGTAAGGCTATGTTTGTTAGATTGGCCAGCAATCATCAGGTAGCTATGAGTGGTAGGAGAGGTTGTAGGCCTCGTGTGAGTAGTAGAATTCGGCTGTGCGTACGTTCATAGTTTGTGTTGGCTAGGCAGAATAGTATGGAGGAAGTTAGTCCATGGGAAATTATTAGGATCATTGCCCCTGAGAATGATCAGTGGGTTTGGATTATTCCTGCGGCGATAACTAGGCCTATGTGGCTAACGGATGAATAAGCGATTAGTGATTTTAGGTCTGTCTGTCGTAGGCAGATTGAGCTAGTCATTAGGGCGCCTCATAGGGCCAGGGTTAGGAAGGGGTAGTGCAGGAGGTTGGACAGTGGGCCCATAAATAGAGTGACTCGTATAATTCCGTATCCTCCTAGCTTTAGTAGTAGGGCGGCGAGGAGTATTGAGCCTGCGATGGGTGCTTCTACGTGGGCTTTTGGCAGTCAGAGGTGTAGGCCGTATAGTGGGGCTTTTACTATGAATGCTATGAGCAGTGCTAGACCTGATAGT
The DNA here is from genome assembly GCF_964034855.1 of Anser brachyrhynchus. Lineage (NCBI taxonomy): Eukaryota > Metazoa > Chordata > Aves > Anseriformes > Anatidae > Anser > Anser brachyrhynchus. The sequence continues at coordinate 15,144,062 of NC_137696.1, read as the reverse complement.
ATTCCTGTCCATGAGGTGGATAGGGTTGGGTGGGTTAGTTGTAGGGTTGGCAGGTGCAGGGTGCCAATTTTCACGTATAGGTGTATGATTGTGATTAGCAGGGGTAGAGAGCTTACTGGCGTGTAGAATAGCAGGTAGATGCCAGCGCTTAGGCGTTCTGGTTGGTTCCCCCATCGGGTGATTAAGATTAGGGTGGGAATGAGGGTTGCTTCAAATGAGATGTAAAATAGTGCTAGTTCTGTGGTGGAAAAGGCTAGTAGGATGAATGGCTGGACTGCGACTAAGGTTGAGATAAAGATTCGTTTGCGTTGTAGGGGTTCTTGTTGCAGGTGGTTTTGGCTTGCTATGATTATGAGTGGGAGTAGTCAGCAGGATAGTACTAGGAGGGGGGATGAGATTTGGTCAATTCCTGTTCAGTTGGATAAAAATTTGTAGGGGTAGTAGGTTGGGATTAATCACTGTAGGCTTAGGGCAGCGATTAGGAGGCTGTATAAGGTGGTGTTAGTCCATAGAAATTTTGGTGGAGACAGCAGGGCTGTTGGAAGAAGTATGATTGTGGGTAGGATGATTTTTAGCATTGCAGGAGGTTTAGGTTGTGTAGATGGTCGGAGCCATGTGTGCGGGTGGAGGCTACTAGGATGGCCAGGCCTGTGCCCGCCTCACACGCTGAGAAGGTTAGCATGAGAATTGGTACCATGGTGAATGAGGAGACTTGGTTTTCGATGGATCATATTGATAGGCCTACGAATATCGATAATATTATGCTTTCAAGGCATAGTAGGGCGGATACTAGGTGGGTTCGGTGGAAGGCTAGCCCTAGTCCGCTGAAAATGAAGGCTGAGTAGAAGCTTAAATGTAGGGGCGACATAAGAAAGTTACAGGGTTGGCTGTAATCTGCTGGGTCGAAACCAGCTATCTTTTTGGTTAGACTAACTTCCTGTTATTCTGCTCATTCTAGGCCCCCTTGAATTCACTCGTAGGCCAGTCCGAGTGTTAGGAGAAGGAGGATCACTACAGTTCAGGTGAGGGTCATTAGGGGGGATTGGAGTTGGACGGCTCATGGCAGGGGGAGTAGGAGGGCGATTTCTAGGTCGAATAGGACGAACAGGATGGCTACTGAGGAAGAATCGGACTGAGAATGGTAATCGAGCAGATCCAAGTGGGTCGAATCCACATTCGTACGGTGAGAGTTTCTCTGAGTCGGGGTTTATTTGGGCGAGTCAGAAGTTTAATGCGGTTAGGGCGGCGCTTAGGATTGATGATAGGGCGAATATGAACATGAGTGCGTTCATTGCTCTCCTCTGGGTTTATACCAGATTCTAGAGATTGGAAGTCAATTGTAATTAATATACTAGAAGAGCAAGATCCTCATCAGTAGATGGTTATGTAGAGGAATAGTCAGATGACGTCTACGAAGTGTCAGTATCAGGCTGCTGCCTCGAATCCGAAGTGGTGGTCTGATGTAAAGTGGAACTTGATCAGTCGGAAGAGGCAGACGGTCAGGAAGGAGGATCCGATGATTACGTGGAGTCCGTGGAATCCAGTGGCAACGAAGAAGGTAGATCCGTAGACGCTATCGGCGATTGAGAATGGGGCTTCGTGGTATTCTATTGCTTGTAGGGCTGTGAAGTAGAATCCCAAGAGGATCGTTAGGGTTAGGGCGTGGATGGCGTGTTTTCGGTTTCCTTCTGTGATGCTGTGATGGGCTCACGTTACGGTAACGCCTGAGGCTAGTAGGATGGCTGTGTTTAGTAGGGGGACTTCTATCGGGTTGAGTGGTTTAATTCCTGTTGGGGGTCATTGGCCTCCTAGTTCTGGGGTTGGGGCCAGGCTCGAGTGGAAGAACGCTCAGAAGAACCCTAAGAAGAAGAATGCTTCGGATGTGGTGAAAAGGATTATGCCGTATCGTAGGCCTTTTTGGACTGTGGGAGTGTGATGGCCTTGGAAGGTGCTTTCTCGTACAATGTCTCGTCATCATTGGAGTATTACTAGGAGTATTGAGATGAGGCCTAGGGTTAGTAGTATGGATGAGTTGTAGTGGAATCACATGATTAATCCTGAGGTTGTGAGTAGGGCGGCGGCTGCCCCGAAGATTGGTCAAGGGCTTGGGTCAACTATGTGGTATGAGTGTGCTTGGTGTGCCATTAGATGTTTTCTTGTAAGTATAGGCTTAGAAGGAGCACGAAGACGTAGGCCTGGATTATGGCTACTGCTACTTCTAGGATGGTTAGGAGTAGTAGGATGATTATTGTTAGGATGGATACTGCAGGAAGGGTGGGTATTAATGCAATGGAGGCTGTAGAGATGAGTTGGATGAGTAAGTGTCCTGCTGTAAGGTTGGCTGTAAGGCGGACTCCGAGGGCTAGGGGGCGGATTAGTAGGCTGGTTGTTTCGATCAGGATTAGTGCGGGGATTAGGGGTGTAGGGGTACCTTCGGGTAATAGGTGGGCTAAAGAGGCTGATGGTTGGTTTCGTAGGCCTGTTAGTAGTGTGGCGAGCCATAGTGGGAAGGCTAGGGCTATGTTCATAGATAGTTGGGTGGTTGGGGTGAATGTATATGGAAGGAGGCCTAGAAGGTTGATTGTAAGAAGTATGATTATTAGGGATGTAAATATTATGGCTCATTTGTGGCCATTTTTGTTGAGTGGGACTATTAGTTGTTTTGTGATTAGGTGAAGGAGTCATGTTTGGATAGTAGAAAGGCGGTTGTTGATTCATCGGTTGTTTGGGGACGGGAATAGTAGGGCTGGGAAGAGTAGGGATAGTAGGATTAAGGGGATGCCAAATAGATTGGGGCTGGAAAATTGGTCAAAGAAGCTTAGGTTCATGGTCAGGATCATGGTGTGGGTTTGGTAGTGAGGGAGGTCTTATTTGATGGGGGGTTGGTTGTGGTGAAGGCTAGTAGTTTTGGTTGGATGAGGAGTGCTAGGGTTAATCAGGTTATAATTATGATTGAAAATCATGGTGCGGGGTTAAGCTGTGGCATATCATTAAGGAGGGGGAAGTCCCTCTTTGGCTAGCTTAAAAGGCTAGTGCTGTTGCATAGCTTCTTAATGATTAGGATGATGATAGAAGGGACGATCAGGCCTCGAAATGTGGGAGTGGGGTTGATTCTACTACAATGGGTATGTAGCTGTGATTAGCCCCGCAAATTTCTGAGCATTGTCCGTAAAAAATCCCAGGCCGGGTGGTAATGAATGAAGTTTGGTTTAGTCGGCCTGGGATTGCGTCTGTTTTAACTCCGAGCGTTGGGACTGCTCAGGAGTGGAGTACGTCTCCTGCAGTAATGATCACGCGGATGGGGGATTCTATTGGGATAACTACGCGGTGGTCAACTTCTAGCAGTCGGAAGTGGCCGTTGGGTAAGTCTGGGGTGGGCACTATGTAGGAGTCGAATGATAGGTCTTTGAAGTCTGTGTATTCGTAGCTTCAGTATCATTGGTGGCCGATGGCTTTTAGGGTGAGGTCTGGTTCATCGATTTTGTCCATTATGTAGAGGATTTGTAGGGATGGGAGGGCGAGGAGTACCAGGACGATAGCAGGTAGGATTGTCCAGATCAGCTCTACTTCTTGGGTGTCTACAGCATTGGACGAGAGTTTTTCTGTTAGTATGTGGGCTAAAAGGTAGAGAACTAGGCTGCAGATAGCTAGGGCAACGATTAGGGCGTGGTCGTGGAATTCAACGAGTTCTTCTATGATGGGTGATGAGGCGTCTTGGAATCCTAGTTGGGAGTGGTTGGCCACATGAGATGTACAGGATTTTTACCTGTGATTTAGTCTTGACAAGGCTATGTAATTGGTTTACTAACGTCTCATAAGAAAGAAGCATGAGCGGTTAATGCAGTTGGCTTGAAACCAGCATGTGAGGGTTCGATTCCTTCCTTTCTTGTACCTGGACGAAGGCCGGTTCCTCGAAAGTATGGTATGGGGGAGGGCAGCCGTGGATTCATTCAACGTTTGTGGTAGTTAGTTCTGGTTGTAGGACTTTTCGTTTGGCCGAAAAGGCTTCTCAGATGATGAATATTAGTATGATTACGGCTACTATTGAGATTAGGGAGCCGATGGAGGAAATGGTGTTTCATAGTGTGTAGGCGTCGGGATAGTCCGAGTATCGTCGGGGTATTCCTGCTAGGCCTAGGAAGTGCTGGGGGAAGAACGTTAGGTTTACTCCTGTAAATATTACCCCGAAGTGGGCTTTTGCTCATGTTTGGTGTAGGGTAAACCCAGTGAGTAGTGGGAATCAGTGAGTAAATCCTGCTAGAATGGCAAAGACGGCGCCTATGGATAGGACGTAGTGGAAGTGGGCAACTACGTAGTACGTGTCGTGCAGGGCGATGTCTAGGGAAGAGTTTGCAAGAACGATTCCTGTTAATCCTCCGATGGTAAATAGGAAGATAAATCCTAGAGCTCATAGTATTGGGGGGGTCTCATTTGATTGTTCCTCCGTGCAGGGTGGCTAGTCAGCTAAATACTTTGATTCCGGTAGGGATGGCAATGATTATAGTGGCTGATGTAAAGTAGGCTTGGGTATCAACGTCTATTCCTACTGTAAACATGTGGTGAGCTCAGACGATGAATCCTAGGAAGCCGATGGATAGTATGGCTCAGACTATTCCCATGTAGCCGAAGGGCTCCTTTTTGCCTGAGTAGTACGTGACTACGTGTGAGATGATTCCGAACCCCGGTAGGATCAGAATATAGACTTCTGGGTGTCCGAAGAATCAGAATAGGTGTTGGTACAGGATTGGGTCTCCTCCTCCAGCGGGGTCGAAGAATGTGGTGTTTAGGTTTCGATCAGTTAGTAATATTGTAATACCGGCGGCGAGTACGGGGAGTGATAGAAGGAGTAGGATGGCGGTAATTAGTACGGATCAGACAAATAGTGGGGTTTGGTATTGTGAGAGTGCGGGGGGTTTTATGTTGATGGCTGTGGTGATAAAGTTGATGGCCCCAAGGATGGAGGAGATACCGGCTAAGTGGAGTGAGAAGATAGCCAGGTCTACTGAAGCTCCGGCGTGGGCAAGGTTACCTGCTAGGGGAGGGTAGACAGTTCAGCCTGTGCCGGCGCCAGCTTCTACAGTGGATGAGGCTAGTAGGAGGAGGAATGATGGGGGGAGGAGTCAAAAGCTTATGTTGTTTATTCGCGGGAATGCTATGTCGGGGGCACCGATTATGAGGGGGACTAATCAGTTGCCGAATCCTCCGATCATGATGGGTATGACTATAAAGAAGCTTATTACAAAGGCGTGAGCGGTAACGATTACATTGTAAATTTGGTCGTCGCCTAGGAGAGTTCCTGGTTGTCCTAGTTCTGCGCGGATTAATAGGCTGAGTGCGGTGCCGACTATTCCTGCTCATGCCCCGAAGATGAGGTACAGGGTGCCAATATCCTTATGGTTAGTGGAAAATAGTCATCGGTTGATGAAGGTGACGGGTAAGATGGCTGAGTGTTGAAGCGTTAGGCTGTAGTCCTTTTTACAGAGGTTTAATTCCTCTTCTTATCGGCTCTGTAGTGAAATTCATGTTGAGTTGCAAGCTCATCGATGCGCACTAGGGTGCGTCAGGGTCTTTGTAGGCAGAAGCCAATTGGTTTAGGCATTTAGCTGTTAACTAGAGTTTTGTGGGATCGAAGCCCATCTGTCTAGGGAGGCTTTAGCTTAATTAAAGCGTCTGACTTGCATTCAGAAGATACAGGTTAATATTCTGTAAGTCTTAATGTGCAGAAACTAAGAGGGTTTAACTCTTATTTAAGGCTTTGAAGGCCTTCGGTTTGGGGTGTTATCCTAAGTTTCTAGACAATGGCATGTATTATTGGGGACAGGGGAAGTAAGAGGATTGATAGTGAGGCAAGGACCGCAGTAGGTGTGCTTGGGGCTTTGCTAGTGTATCATTGTTTTATGTGGTTAGAGGAGTTGGGGGGAAGGGTAATTGTTGAGTGGTATGCGAGGCGTAGGTAGAAGAAGAGGCTGAGCAGTGATAGCATGGCAATTGCCATGGCTGCTGGTGTTATTTCCTGTTTAGTTAGTTCTTGGATGATAAGTCACTTTGGTATAAAGCCTGTTAATGGGGGGAGGCCTGCTAGGGATAAAAGTACTAGTATTAGGGTGGCGTTTAGCACTGGGGTTTTTGTTCATGAGGTTGTGATCATGGATAGGTTAAGGGCTTTGATTTTGTTAAGGGCTAGGAATACGGCTGATGTTATGATTGTGTATAGGTAGAAGGTAAGTAAGGCCAATTTGGGGCTGTAAACTAGGATGATGGCGATTCAGCCTAAGTGGGAGATGGACGAGAAGGCTAGGATTTTGCGTGTTTGTGTTTGGTTCAGTCCTATTCAGCCTCCTAGTGCTGTTGAGGCTAGGGCCATGGCGGTGAGTAGAGCTGGGTCAAGGGATTTGGATGTTAGTAGGAGCAGGGTTAGTGGGGGGAATTTTATGAGGGTCGAGAGTAGCAGGGCTGTTATTAGTGGCGATCCTTGTAGTACTTCTGGGAATCAGAAGTGAAATGGCACTAGGCCCAGTTTAATAGCGATTGCTGCTGTCAGTAGTAGACAGGAGGTTGGGTGGTTTATTTGTGTGATGTCTCATTGGCCGGTGACTCAGGCATTGGTTATGCTAGAGAATAGGACCAGGGCGGAAGCAGCTGCTTGGGTTAGGAAGTATTTCGTTGCGGCTTCTACTGCTCGTGGGTGGTGGGATTTGGCAATTAGGGGAATGATGGCTAGTGCGTTGATCTCCAGTCCTGTCCAGGCCAGAACTCAGTGGTTGCTGGAAATTGTGATTGTGGTGCCCAAGATGAGGCTGAAGGTTATGATTGGGGTCGCGTAAGGGTTCATTAGTAGAGGAGGGGGTTAAACCATCATTTTCGGGGTATGGGCCCGATAGCTTGATTAGCTGACTCTACTAGAAAATAATATAAGGGAAGTATGGAGAATTTTGATTTCTCTTGTGTGGGTTCAATTCCTACTTTTCTAAGGTCAACAGGAAATGAGAGGGCTGTTATACCTCTATGTTCACTTTATCATAGTGACCCTTTGTAGTTCAGGCACATTTCCTTATGTAAGGAGGTAGGCCTGCATAGCAGATAGGTATGCTGATGTGTCAGAGGCACAGAGCTAGTGTGAGGGGTAGGAAGTTTTTTCATAGTAGGTGCATTAGTTGGTCATATCGGAATCGTGGGTATGAAGCTCGGACCCATAAGAAACCAGAAGATAGTAGGAGGACTTTTGTGGCTAGGATGACGGGGAATAGTTCTGTGGGTGGCCCTAGGGCGCTTGGGTTTAGGAATATGATGGCTGTAAGTGTATTTATTAGCATAATGTTCGCATATTCAGCTAGGAAGAATAAGGCGAAGGGTCCTGCGGCGTATTCAACGTTAAACCCTGAGACTAGCTCAGATTCACCCTCTGTGAGGTCAAAAGGAGCTCGGTTTGTCTCTGCTAGGGTGGATACGTATCATATTATTGCTAGGGGTCATGAGGAGAAAATGAAGTATAGAGGCTCCTGTGCGATGGCAAAGGAGCTGAGTGTGTAGCTTCCGCTTAGTATGATTATTGATAGCAGGATTATGGCCAGTGTCACTTCGTATGAAATGGTCTGTGCTACTGCCCGTAGGGCTCCGATTAGTGCGTATTTTGAGTTCGAGGCTCAGCCTGATCATAGGACTGAGTAGACGGCTAGGCTTGACATGGCTATTAGGAAGAGAATTCCGAGGTTTAGATCTGCTAGGGGAAATGGGAGTGGTAGTGGTGCTCAAGTGGTGAGGGCTAGGACAAGGGCTAGTATTGGTATCAGAATGAATAGAAGTGGGGAAGAGGTAGAGGGTCGGATGGGCTCTTTGGTAAATAGTTTCAGTCCGTCCGCAAATGGTTGAAGTAGGCCAAAAGGCCCGACAACGTTAGGGCCTTTGCGGGATTGTATGTAGCTTAGGATTTTCCGTTCTACTAGGGTTAGGAAGGCTACGGCAATCAGGATTGGGATGATGTATAGGAGGGATATAACGAGGCAGCTTAGTGTTGTTATTTGAATCATGGGTGAAGCTAGGGAGAGGATTTGAACCTCTGGGGAAAGGGCTTAAGCCTTCTGCACTTGCCGGGCTCTGCCACTCTAGCTGGTCCTTTTCTAGGATTGAAAGTGGTGGGGGAAGGCCCTCTTCACGGTTTAGTTGGTTTCACTGCTTAGAGGGGGGGGGCGTGCTTGTGGTATTGGCCCCACTTTCCCGGTCCTTTCGTACTGGGGAGAGTGTGTCATAGATAGAAACCGACCTGGATTGCTCCGGTCTGAACTCAGATCACGTAGGACTGTTAATCGTTGAACAAACGAACCCTTAATAGCGGCTGCACCATTAGGATGTCCTGATCCAACATCGAGGTCGTAAACCCCCCTGTCGATATGGGCTCTTGAGGGGGATTGCGCTGTTATCCCTGGGGTAGCTTGGTCCATTAATCAATTATATTGGGTCTGGTCACTGTTAGCACTTTGAGGGGTAGCTCTAGGTAAAGAGGTATGGTCTTGTTTTTGGAGGATTTGTTCTCCTCCAAGGTCGCCCCAACCGAAAAATATCGACCAGGCTCTGCGATGGTAGTGGCCCCAGTGGGGTTGATTGAGGATTCGCGGTGGTCGTTGATTTTTAAGTTCCACAGGGTCTTCTCGTCTTATGTTCACATCCCCGCTTTTGCACGGGGAGATCAATTTCACTGATTATCTGTGAGAGACAGTTAAGACCTCGTTTAGCCATTCATACAAGTCTCGATTTATGGGACAATTGATTGCGCTACCTTTGCACGGTTAGGATACCGCGGCCGTTAAACCTAAGTCACCGGGCAGGCATCACCTTCAATACTTGTTTAATTTGCTGAAGGCTATGTTTTTGGTAAACAGTCGGGCCTTATTAATTTGCCGAGTTCCTTTCACAGATTTTAATCGCTCTTATAGGCGCTCCTGAGTCGGGTTAACAGGGTTAGTTAATACGTGGTCTTGTAGGGGTTTTTGTATCTGTCTAGGTCTGTTAATAATGTTTCTATGTAAGCTTGCGCCGTTAGAGGGGTGTGGCCCTGTACATGAGGGGCCTAGGATGGTTCCTAGGATTGTTATGAGGATGGCAGCGGTTTTGGTGATAAGGGGTATGGTTATTGGGGGGGTTTTGGTTGGTGTGATGAAAGAGGTAATGATTATTCCTGCTGTAATGCTGCCTAGGGCGAGTCGGGTTAGGGGGGCGGTGATTAGTGGGTTGTTTTCGTTTATTGATACTATTGGGGGGATTCGGGTTTGTCCAGCTTGGACTAGGATGGTTATGCGGATGCTGTAGGTTGCGGTGAATGCTGTGGCTATAAGGGTTAGGAGTAGGGCTCAAGTATTTAGGTATGATGTGTTTAAGCTTTCGATGATGAGGTCTTTTGAGTAGAATCCGGCTAGGAATGGGGTTCCTATCAGCGCCAGGTTTCCGATGGTTAGGCAGGAAGTAGTGACTGGGAGTATTTTCTGTAGGCCTCCTATCTTTCGGATATCTTGTTCTCCGTTTAGGTTGTGGATGATAGACCCTGAGCATAGGAATAGTATGGCTTTAAAGAAGGCATGGGTTGAGATGTGTAGGAAGGCTAGTTGTGGGAGGTTTAGTCCGATAGTGACTATTATTAGTCCTAGTTGGCTGGATGTTGAGAAAGCAATGATTTTTTTGATGTCATTTTGGGTTAGGGTGCATGTGGCAGCGAATAGGGTTGATAGAGCACCTAGGCATAGGCAGGCAGTTAGGGCTGTCTGGTTGGTGGCTAGCAGGGGGTGCATGCGGATGAGCAGGAAGATTCCGGCTACTACTATGGTACTGGAGTGCAGTAGGGCTGATACTGGGGTGGGGCCTTCTATTGCTGCGGGCAGTCATGGGTGGAGTCCAAATTGGGCGGATTTTCCTGCGGCTGCGAGGATTAATCCTATGAGGGGGAGGATTGGGGTTTGGTGGGGGTGTACGGCTTGTTGGATCTCTCAGGTGTTGAATGTTGAAGCTAGTCATGCTATGCTCAGGATCAGTCCGATGTCTCCGATTCGGTTGTAGATTACGGCTCGTAGGGCGGCGGTGTTGGCATCTGCTCGGCCTTGTCATCAGCCGATGAGAAGGAAGGACATGATTCGTACTCCTTCCCAGCCTACGAATAGGAGGAATATGTTGTTTGCGGTTGTTAGGAGGAGTATGGCGACTAGGAATGTCAGTAGGTAGGTGAAAAATTTTGTTACATATGGCTCTGAGGCCATGTATCATATGGCGAATTGTAGGATTGATCATGTTACAAATAGGGCGATTGGAAGAAATGTTATTGAGTATTGGTCTATTTTTAGGCTCAGGGGGATTTTAAAGTTTATAATGAATTTTCACTCCCAGTGGCAGGTGACAGATTCTACTCCCGAGTAGATGAATGCGGTTGTAGGGGCTAGGCTAATTAGGAATGCGGTTTTAACAGCGCGGGTGGTGGCTTGTGGGGTGTTTTTAAAGTTTTTAAATAGAAATGGCAGGATGATTGGGGTTAGGAGGATTGTCAGCGTGAGTAGTGTGAGGGAGTTGATTAGTAGTGTGGGGTTCACTCCTTTTACTTGGATTTGCACCAAGATGGGTGGTTCCTAAGACCAGTGGATTGCTGTTATCCTTTAAAAGTAAGGGGGCTGAGGTTTTAGGCTCAGATGTAAGAGTTAGCAGCTCTTGTTGGTTAAACCCTCCCCTCGGCAGGTAAGAAGGTTTGAACTTCTATTCTTAGAATCACAGTCTAATGTTTGGTTTAAACTATACTTGCATGAGGGGATTCCGGAGATCAGTTCGGGTTTGAGGATTAGGAGGAATATTGGGATAATGTGGAGTGTTATGAGCAGGTGTTCTCGCGTGGTTGAGTTTTGCATAGATGTGATGTGGGAGGGGATTGAGCCTCGTTGGGTCATTAGTAGTATGAATAAGGTGTAGGAGGCGGTTAGTAGGGTTGCGATTCCTGTTAGGATGATCGTGAAGGCAGATCAGTTGAATAAGGTGATTATAATGGTTAGCTCTGCTATGAGGTTTGTTGTTGGGGGTAAGGCTATGTTTGTTAGATTGGCCAGCAATCATCAGGTAGCTATGAGTGGTAGGAGAGGTTGTAGGCCTCGTGTGAGTAGTAGAATTCGGCTGTGCGTACGTTCATAGTTTGTGTTGGCTAGGCAGAATAGTATGGAGGAAGTTAGTCCATGGGAAATTATTAGGATCATTGCCCCTGAGAATGATCAGTGGGTTTGGATTATTCCTGCGGCGATAACTAGGCCTATGTGGCTAACGGATGAATAAGCGATTAGTGATTTTAGGTCTGTCTGTCGTAGGCAGATTGAGCTAGTCATTAGGGCGCCTCATAGGGCCAGGGTTAGGAAGGGGTAGTGCAGGAGGTTGGACAGTGGGCCCATAAATAGAGTGACTCGTATAATTCCGTATCCTCCTAGCTTTAGTAGTAGGGCGGCGAGGAGTATTGAGCCTGCGATGGGTGCTTCTACGTGGGCTTTTGGCAGTCAGAGGTGTAGGCCGTATAGTGGGGCTTTTACTATGAATGCTATGAGCAGTGCTAGACCTGATAGTATTCCTGTCCATGAGGTGGATAGGGTTGGGTGGGTTAGTTGTAGGGTTGGCAGGTGCAGGGTGCCAATTTTCACGTATAGGTGTATGATTGTGATTAGCAGGGGTAGAGAGCTTACTGGCGTGTAGAATAGCAGGTAGATGCCAGCGCTTAGGCGTTCTGGTTGGTTCCCCCATCGGGTGATTAAGATTAGGGTGGGAATGAGGGTTGCTTCAAATGAGATGTAAAATAGTGCTAGTTCTGTGGTGGAAAAGGCTAGTAGGATGAATGGCTGGACTGCGACTAAGGTTGAGATAAAGATTCGTTTGCGTTGTAGGGGTTCTTGTTGCAGGTGGTTTTGGCTTGCTATGATTATGAGTGGGAGTAGTCAGCAGGATAGTACTAGGAGGGGGGATGAGATTTGGTCAATTCCTGTTCAGTTGGATAAAAATTTGTAGGGGTAGTAGGTTGGGATTAATCACTGTAGGCTTAGGGCAGCGATTAGGAGGCTGTATAAGGTGGTGTTAGTCCATAGAAATTTTGGTGGAGACAGCAGGGCTGTTGGAAGAAGTATGATTGTGGGTAGGATGATTTTTAGCATTGCAGGAGGTTTAGGTTGTGTAGATGGTCGGAGCCATGTGTGCGGGTGGAGGCTACTAGGATGGCCAGGCCTGTGCCCGCCTCACACGCTGAGAAGGTTAGCATGAGAATTGGTACCATGGTGAATGAGGAGACTTGGTTTTCGATGGATCATATTGATAGGCCTACGAATATCGATAATATTATGCTTTCAAGGCATAGTAGGGCGGATACTAGGTGGGTTCGGTGGAAGGCTAGCCCTAGTCCGCTGAAAATGAAGGCTGAGTAGAAGCTTAAATGTAGGGGCGACATAAGAAAGTTACAGGGTTGGCTGTAATCTGCTGGGTCGAAACCAGCTATCTTTTTGGTTAGACTAACTTCCTGTTATTCTGCTCATTCTAGGCCCCCTTGAATTCACTCGTAGGCCAGTCCGAGTGTTAGGAGAAGGAGGATCACTACAGTTCAGGTGAGGGTCATTAGGGGGGATTGGAGTTGGACGGCTCATGGCAGGGGGAGTAGGAGGGCGATTTCTAGGTCGAATAGGACGAACAGGATGGCTACTGAGGAAGAATCGGACTGAGAATGGTAATCGAGCAGATCCAAGTGGGTCGAATCCACATTCGTACGGTGAGAGTTTCTCTGAGTCGGGGTTTATTTGGGCGAGTCAGAAGTTTAATGCGGTTAGGGCGGCGCTTAGGATTGATGATAGGGCGAATATGAACATGAGTGCGTTCATTGCTCTCCTCTGGGTTTATACCAGATTCTAGAGATTGGAAGTCAATTGTAATTAATATACTAGAAGAGCAAGATCCTCATCAGTAGATGGTTATGTAGAGGAATAGTCAGATGACGTCTACGAAGTGTCAGTATCAGGCTGCTGCCTCGAATCCGAAGTGGTGGTCTGATGTAAAGTGGAACTTGATCAGTCGGAAGAGGCAGACGGTCAGGAAGGAGGATCCGATGATTACGTGGAGTCCGTGGAATCCAGTGGCAACGAAGAAGGTAGATCCGTAGACGCTATCGGCGATTGAGAATGGGGCTTCGTGGTATTCTATTGCTTGTAGGGCTGTGAAGTAGAATCCCAAGAGGATCGTTAGGGTTAGGGCGTGGATGGCGTGTTTTCGGTTTCCTTCTGTGATGCTGTGATGGGCTCACGTTACGGTAACGCCTGAGGCTAGTAGGATGGCTGTGTTTAGTAGGGGGACTTCTATCGGGTTGAGTGGTTTAATTCCTGTTGGGGGTCATTGGCCTCCTAGTTCTGGGGTTGGGGCCAGGCTCGAGTGGAAGAACGCTCAGAAGAACCCTAAGAAGAAGAATGCTTCGGATGTGGTGAAAAGGATTATGCCGTATCGTAGGCCTTTTTGGACTGTGGGAGTGTGATGGCCTTGGAAGGTGCTTTCTCGTACAATGTCTCGTCATCATTGGAGTATTACTAGGAGTATTGAGATGAGGCCTAGGGTTAGTAGTATGGATGAGTTGTAGTGGAATCACATGATTAATCCTGAGGTTGTGAGTAGGGCGGCGGCTGCCCCGAAGATTGGTCAAGGGCTTGGGTCAACTATGTGGTATGAGTGTGCTTGGTGTGCCATTAGATGTTTTCTTGTAAGTATAGGCTTAGAAGGAGCACGAAGACGTAGGCCTGGATTATGGCTACTGCTACTTCTAGGATGGTTAGGAGTAGTAGGATGATTATTGTTAGGATGGATACTGCAGGAAGGGTGGGTATTAATGCAATGGAGGCTGTAGAGATGAGTTGGATGAGTAAGTGTCCTGCTGTAAGGTTGGCTGTAAGGCGGACTCCGAGGGCTAGGGGGCGGATTAGTAGGCTGGTTGTTTCGATCAGGATTAGTGCGGGGATTAGGGGTGTAGGGGTACCTTCGGGTAATAGGTGGGCTAAAGAGGCTGATGGTTGGTTTCGTAGGCCTGTTAGTAGTGTGGCGAGCCATAGTGGGAAGGCTAGGGCTATGTTCATAGATAGTTGGGTGGTTGGGGTGAATGTATATGGAAGGAGGCCTAGAAGGTTGATTGTAAGAAGTATGATTATTAGGGATGTAAATATTATGGCTCATTTGTGGCCATTTTTGTTGAGTGGGACTATTAGTTGTTTTGTGATTAGGTGAAGGAGTCATGTTTGGATAGTAGAAAGGCGGTTGTTGATTCATCGGTTGTTTGGGGACGGGAATAGTAGGGCTGGGAAGAGTAGGGATAGTAGGATTAAGGGGATGCCAAATAGATTGGGGCTGGAAAATTGGTCAAAGAAGCTTAGGTTCATGGTCAGGATCATGGTGTGGGTTTGGTAGTGAGGGAGGTCTTATTTGATGGGGGGTTGGTTGTGGTGAAGGCTAGTAGTTTTGGTTGGATGAGGAGTGCTAGGGTTAATCAGGTTATAATTATGATTGAAAATCATGGTGCGGGGTTAAGCTGTGGCATATCATTAAGGAGGGGGAAGTCCCTCTTTGGCTAGCTTAAAAGGCTAGTGCTGTTGCATAGCTTCTTAATGATTAGGATGATGATAGAAGGGACGATCAGGCCTCGAAATGTGGGAGTGGGGTTGATTCTACTACAATGGGTATGTAGCTGTGATTAGCCCCGCAAATTTCTGAGCATTGTCCGTAAAAAATCCCAGGCCGGGTGGTAATGAATGAAGTTTGGTTTAGTCGGCCTGGGATTGCGTCTGTTTTAACTCCGAGCGTTGGGACTGCTCAGGAGTGGAGTACGTCTCCTGCAGTAATGATCACGCGGATGGGGGATTCTATTGGGATAACTACGCGGTGGTCAACTTCTAGCAGTCGGAAGTGGCCGTTGGGTAAGTCTGGGGTGGGCACTATGTAGGAGTCGAATGATAGGTCTTTGAAGTCTGTGTATTCGTAGCTTCAGTATCATTGGTGGCCGATGGCTTTTAGGGTGAGGTCTGGTTCATCGATTTTGTCCATTATGTAGAGGATTTGTAGGGATGGGAGGGCGAGGAGTACCAGGACGATAGCAGGTAGGATTGTCCAGATCAGCTCTACTTCTTGGGTGTCTACAGCATTGGACGAGAGTTTTTCTGTTAGTATGTGGGCTAAAAGGTAGAGAACTAGGCTGCAGATAGCTAGGGCAACGATTAGGGCGTGGTCGTGGAATTCAACGAGTTCTTCTATGATGGGTGATGAGGCGTCTTGGAATCCTAGTTGGGAGTGGTTGGCCACATGAGATGTACAGGATTTTTACCTGTGATTTAGTCTTGACAAGGCTATGTAATTGGTTTACTAACGTCTCATAAGAAAGAAGCATGAGCGGTTAATGCAGTTGGCTTGAAACCAGCATGTGAGGGTTCGATTCCTTCCTTTCTTGTACCTGGACGAAGGCCGGTTCCTCGAAAGTATGGTATGGGGGAGGGCAGCCGTGGATTCATTCAACGTTTGTGGTAGTTAGTTCTGGTTGTAGGACTTTTCGTTTGGCCGAAAAGGCTTCTCAGATGATGAATATTAGTATGATTACGGCTACTATTGAGATTAGGGAGCCGATGGAGGAAATGGTGTTTCATAGTGTGTAGGCGTCGGGATAGTCCGAGTATCGTCGGGGTATTCCTGCTAGGCCTAGGAAGTGCTGGGGGAAGAACGTTAGGTTTACTCCTGTAAATATTACCCCGAAGTGGGCTTTTGCTCATGTTTGGTGTAGGGTAAACCCAGTGAGTAGTGGGAATCAGTGAGTAAATCCTGCTAGAATGGCAAAGACGGCGCCTATGGATAGGACGTAGTGGAAGTGGGCAACTACGTAGTACGTGTCGTGCAGGGCGATGTCTAGGGAAGAGTTTGCAAGAACGATTCCTGTTAATCCTCCGATGGTAAATAGGAAGATAAATCCTAGAGCTCATAGTATTGGGGGGGTCTCATTTGATTGTTCCTCCGTGCAGGGTGGCTAGTCAGCTAAATACTTTGATTCCGGTAGGGATGGCAATGATTATAGTGGCTGATGTAAAGTAGGCTTGGGTATCAACGTCTATTCCTACTGTAAACATGTGGTGAGCTCAGACGATGAATCCTAGGAAGCCGATGGATAGTATGGCTCAGACTATTCCCATGTAGCCGAAGGGCTCCTTTTTGCCTGAGTAGTACGTGACTACGTGTGAGATGATTCCGAACCCCGGTAGGATCAGAATATAGACTTCTGGGTGTCCGAAGAATCAGAATAGGTGTTGGTACAGGATTGGGTCTCCTCCTCCAGCGGGGTCGAAGAATGTGGTGTTTAGGTTTCGATCAGTTAGTAATATTGTAATACCGGCGGCGAGTACGGGGAGTGATAGAAGGAGTAGGATGGCGGTAATTAGTACGGATCAGACAAATAGTGGGGTTTGGTATTGTGAGAGTGCGGGGGGTTTTATGTTGATGGCTGTGGTGATAAAGTTGATGGCCCCAAGGATGGAGGAGATACCGGCTAAGTGGAGTGAGAAGATAGCCAGGTCTACTGAAGCTCCGGCGTGGGCAAGGTTACCTGCTAGGGGAGGGTAGACAGTTCAGCCTGTGCCGGCGCCAGCTTCTACAGTGGATGAGGCTAGTAGGAGGAGGAATGATGGGGGGAGGAGTCAAAAGCTTATGTTGTTTATTCGCGGGAATGCTATGTCGGGGGCACCGATTATGAGGGGGACTAATCAGTTGCCGAATCCTCCGATCATGATGGGTATGACTATAAAGAAGCTTATTACAAAGGCGTGAGCGGTAACGATTACATTGTAAATTTGGTCGTCGCCTAGGAGAGTTCCTGGTTGTCCTAGTTCTGCGCGGATTAATAGGCTGAGTGCGGTGCCGACTATTCCTGCTCATGCCCCGAAGATGAGGTACAGGGTGCCAATATCCTTATGGTTAGTGGAAAATAGTCATCGGTTGATGAAGGTGACGGGTAAGATGGCTGAGTGTTGAAGCGTTAGGCTGTAGTCCTTTTTACAGAGGTTTAATTCCTCTTCTTATCGGCTCTGTAGTGAAATTCATGTTGAGTTGCAAGCTCATCGATGCGCACTAGGGTGCGTCAGGGTCTTTGTAGGCAGAAGCCAATTGGTTTAGGCATTTAGCTGTTAACTAGAGTTTTGTGGGATCGAAGCCCATCTGTCTAGGGAGGCTTTAGCTTAATTAAAGCGTCTGACTTGCATTCAGAAGATACAGGTTAATATTCTGTAAGTCTTAATGTGCAGAAACTAAGAGGGTTTAACTCTTATTTAAGGCTTTGAAGGCCTTCGGTTTGGGGTGTTATCCTAAGTTTCTAGACAATGGCATGTATTATTGGGGACAGGGGAAGTAAGAGGATTGATAGTGAGGCAAGGACCGCAGTAGGTGTGCTTGGGGCTTTGCTAGTGTATCATTGTTTTATGTGGTTAGAGGAGTTGGGGGGAAGGGTAATTGTTGAGTGGTATGCGAGGCGTAGGTAGAAGAAGAGGCTGAGCAGTGATAGCATGGCAATTGCCATGGCTGCTGGTGTTATTTCCTGTTTAGTTAGTTCTTGGATGATAAGTCACTTTGGTATAAAGCCTGTTAATGGGGGGAGGCCTGCTAGGGATAAAAGTACTAGTATTAGGGTGGCGTTTAGCACTGGGGTTTTTGTTCATGAGGTTGTGATCATGGATAGGTTAAGGGCTTTGATTTTGTTAAGGGCTAGGAATACGGCTGATGTTATGATTGTGTATAGGTAGAAGGTAAGTAAGGCCAATTTGGGGCTGTAAACTAGGATGATGGCGATTCAGCCTAAGTGGGAGATGGACGAGAAGGCTAGGATTTTGCGTGTTTGTGTTTGGTTCAGTCCTATTCAGCCTCCTAGTGCTGTTGAGGCTAGGGCCATGGCGGTGAGTAGAGCTGGGTCGAGGGATTTGGATGTTAGTAGGAGCAGGGTTAGTGGGGGGAATTTTATGAGGGTCGAGAGTAGCAGGGCTGTTATTAGTGGCGATCCTTGTAGTACTTCTGGGAATCAGAAGTGAAATGGCACTAGGCCCAGTTTAATAGCGATTGCTGCTGTCAGTAGTAGACAGGAGGTTGGGTGGTTTATTTGTGTGATGTCTCATTGGCCGGTGACTCAGGAATTGGTTATGCTAGAGAATAGGACCAGGGCGGAAGCAGCTGCTTGGGTTAGGAAGTATTTCGTTGCGGCTTCTACTGCTCGTGGGTGGTGGGATTTGGCAATTAGGGGAATGATGGCTAGTGCGTTGATCTCCAGTCCTGTCCAGGCCAGAACTCAGTGGTTGCTGGAAATTGTGATTGTGGTGCCCAAGATGAGGCTGAAGGTTATGATTGGGGTCGCGTAAGGGTTCATTAGTAGAGGAGGGGGTTAAACCATCATTTTCGGGGTATGGGCCCGATAGCTTGATTAGCTGACTCTACTAGAAAATAATATAAGGGAAGTATGGAGAATTTTGATTTCTCTTGTGTGGGTTCAATTCCTACTTTTCTAAGGTCAACAGGAAATGAGAGGGCTGTTATACCTCTATGTTCACTTTATCATAGTGACCCTTTGTAGTTCAGGCACATTTCCTTATGTAAGGAGGTAGGCCTGCATAGCAGATAGGTATGCTGATGTGTCAGAGGCACAGAGCTAGTGTGAGGGGTAGGAAGTTTTTTCATAGTAGGTGCATTAGTTGGTCATATCGGAATCGTGGGTATGAAGCTCGGACCCATAAGAAACCAGAAGATAGTAGGAGGACTTTTGTGGCTAGGATGACGGGGAATAGTTCTGTGGGTGGCCCTAGGGCGCTTGGGTTTAGGAATATGATGGCTGTAAGTGTATTTATTAGCATAATGTTCGCATATTCAGCTAGGAAGAATAAGGCGAAGGGTCCTGCGGCGTATTCAACGTTAAACCCTGAGACTAGCTCAGATTCACCCTCTGTGAGGTCAAAAGGAGCTCGGTTTGTCTCTGCTAGGGTGGATACGTATCATATTATTGCTAGGGGTCATGAGGAGAAAATGAAGTATAGAGGCTCCTGTGCGACGGCAAAGGAGCTGAGTGTGTAGCTTCCGCTTAGTATGATTATTGATAGCAGGATTATGGCCAGTGTCACTTCGTATGAAATGGTCTGTGCTACTGCCCGTAGGGCTCCGATTAGTGCGTATTTTGAGTTCGAGGCTCAGCCTGATCATAGGACTGAGTAGACGGCTAGGCTTGACATGGCTATTAGGAAGAGAACTCCGAGGTTTAGATCTGCTAGGGGAAATGGGAGTGGTAGTGGTGCTCAAGTGGTGAGGGCTAGGACAAGGGCTAGTATTGGTATCAGAATGAATAGAAGTGGGGAAGAGGTAGAGGGTCGGATGGGCTCTTTGGTAAATAGTTTCAGTCCGTCCGCAAATGGTTGAAGTAGGCCAAAAGGCCCGACAACGTTAGGGCCTTTGCGGGATTGTATGTAGCTTAGGATTTTCCGTTCTGCTAGGGTTAGGAAGGCTACGGCAATCAGGATTGGGATGATGTATAGGAGGGATATAACGAGGCAGCTTAGTGTTGTTATTTGAATCATGGGTGAAGCTAGGGAGAGGATTTGAACCTCTGGGGAAAGGGCTTAAGCCTTCTGCACTTGCCGGGCTCTGCCACTCTAGCTGGTCCTTTTCTAGGATTGAAAGTGGTGGGGGAAGGCCCTCTTCACGGTTTAGTTGGTTTCACTGCTTAGAGGGGGGGGGGCGTGCTTGTGGTATTGGCCCCACTTTCCCGGTCCTTTCGTACTGGGGAGAGTGTGTCATAGATAGAAACCGACCTGGATTGCTCCGGTCTGAACTCAGATCACGTAGGACTGTTAATCGTTGAACAAACGAACCCTTAATAGCGGCTGCACCATTAGGATGTCCTGATCCAACATCGAGGTCGTAAACCCCCCTGTCGATATGGGCTCTTGAGGGGGATTGCGCTGTTATCCCTGGGGTAGCTTGGTCCATTAATCAATTATATTGGGTCTGGTCACTGTTAGCACTTTGAGGGGTAGCTCTAGGTAAAGAGGTATGGTCTTGTTTTTGGAGGATTTGTTCTCCTCCAAGGTCGCCCCAACCGAAAAATATCGACCAGGCTCTGCGATGGTAGTGGCCCCAGTGGGGTTGATTGAGGATTCGCGGTGGTCGTTGATTTTTAAGTTCCACAGGGTCTTCTCGTCTTATGTTCACATCCCCGCTTTTGCACGGGGAGATCAATTTCACTGATTATCTGTGAGAGACAGTTAAGACCTCGTTTAGCCATTCATACAAGTCTCGATTTATGGGACAATTGATTGCGCTACCTTTGCACGGTTAGGATACCGCGGCCGTTAAACCTAAGTCACCGGGCAGGCATCACCTTCAATACTTGTTTAATTTGCTGAAGGCTATGTTTTTGGTAAACAGTCGGGCCTTATTAATTTGCCGAGTTCCTTTCACAGATTTTAATCGCTCTTATAGGCGCTCCTGAGTCGGGTTAACAGGGTTAGTTAATACGTGGTCTTGTAGGGGTTTTTGTATCTGTCTAGGTCTGTTAATAATGTTTCTATGTAAGCTTGCGCCGTTAGAGGGGTGTGGCCCTGTACATGAGGGGCCTAGGATGATTCCTAGGATTGTTATGAGGATGGCAGCGGTTTTGGTGATAAGGGGTATGGTTATTGGGGGGGTTTTGGTTGGTGTGATGAAAGAGGTAATGATTATTCCTGCTGTAATGCTGCCTAGGGCGAGTCGGGTTAGGGGGGCGGTGATTAGTGGGTTGTTTTCGTTTATTGATACTATTGGGGGGATTCGGGTTTGTCCAGCTTGGACTAGGATGGTTATGCGGATGCTGTAGGTTGCGGTGAATGCTGTGGCTATAAGGGTTAGGAGTAGGGCTCAAGTATTTAGGTATGATGTGTTTAAGCTTTCGATGATGAGGTCTTTTGAGTAGAATCCGGCTAGGAATGGGGTTCCTATCAGCGCCAGGTTTCCGATGGTTAGGCAGGAAGTAGTGACTGGGAGTATTTTCTGTAGGCCTCCTATCTTTCGGATATCTTGTTCTCCGTTTAGGTTGTGGATGATAGACCCTGAGCATAGGAATAGTATGGCTTTAAAGAAGGCATGGGTTGAGATGTGTAGGAAGGCTAGTTGTGGGAGGTTTAGTCCGATAGTGACTATTATTAGTCCTAGTTGGCTGGATGTTGAGAAAGCAATGATTTTTTTGATGTCATTTTGGGTTAGGGCGCATGTGGCAGCGAATAGGGTTGATAGAGCACCTAGGCATAGGCAGGCAGTTAGGGCTGTCTGGTTGGTGGCTAGCAGGGGGTGCATGCGGATGAGCAGGAAGATTCCGGCTACTACTATGGTACTGGAGTGCAGTAGGGCTGATACTGGGGTGGGGCCTTCTATTGCTGCGGGCAGTCATGGGTGGAGTCCAAATTGGGCGGATTTTCCTGCGGCTGCGAGGATTAATCCTATGAGGGGGAGGATTGGGGTTTGGTGGGGGTGTACGGCTTGTTGGATCTCTCAGGTGTTGAATGTTGAAGCTAGTCATGCTATGCTCAGGATCAGTCCGATGTCTCCGATTCGGTTGTAGATTACGGCTCGTAGGGCGGCGGTGTTGGCATCTGCTCGGCCTTGTCATCAGCCGATGAGAAGGAAGGACATGATTCGTACTCCTTCCCAGCCTACGAATAGGAGGAATATGTTGTTTGCGGTTGTTAGGAGGAGTATGGCGACTAGGAATGTCAGTAGGTAGGTGAAAAATTTTGTTACGTATGGCTCTGAGGCCATGTATCATATGGCGAATTGTAGGATTGATCATGTTACAAATAGGGCGATTGGAAGAAATGTTATTGAGTATTGGTCTATTTTTAGGCTCAGGGGGATTTTAAAGTTTATAATGAATTTTCACTCCCAGTGGCAGGTGACAGATTCTACTCCCGAGTAGATGAATGCGGTTGTAGGGGCTAGGCTAATTAGGAATGCGGTTTTAACAGCGCGGGTGGTGGCTTGTGGGGTGTTTTTAAAGTTTTTAAATAGAAATGGCAGGATGATTGGGGTTAGGAGGATTGTCAGCGTGAGTAGTGTGAGGGAGTTGATTAGTAGTGTGGGGTTCACTACTTTTACTTGGATTTGCACCAAGATGGGTGGTTCCTAAGACCAGTGGATTGCTGTTATCCTTTAAAAGTAAGGGGGCTGAGGTTTTAGGCTCAGATGTAAGAGTTAGCAGCTCTTGTTGGTTAAACCCTCCCCTCGGCAGGTAAGAAGGTTTGAACTTCTATTCTTAGAATCACAGTCTAATGTTTGGTTTAAACTATACTTGCATGAGGGGATTCCGGAGATCAGTTCGGGTTTGAGGATTAGGAGGAATATTGGGATAATGTGGAGTGTTATGAGCAGGTGTTCTCGCGTGGTTGAGTTTTGCATAGATGTGATGTGGGAGGGGATTGAGCCTCGTTGGGTCATTAGTAGTATGAATAAGGTGTAGGAGGCGGTTAGTAGGGTTGCGATTCCTGTTAGGATGATCGTGAAGGCAGATCAGTTGAATAAGGTGATTATAATGGTTAGCTCTGCTATGAGGTTTGTTGTTGGGGGTAAGGCTATGTTTGTTAGATTGGCCAGCAATCATCAGGTAGCTATGAGTGGTAGGAGAGGTTGTAGGCCTCGTGTGAGTAGTAGAATTCGGCTGTGCGTACGTTCATAGTTTGTGTTGGCTAGGCAGAATAGTATGGAGGAAGTTAGTCCATGGGAAATTATTAGGATCATTGCCCCTGAGAATGATCAGTGGGTTTGGATTATTCCTGCGGCGATAACTAGGCCTATGTGGCTAACAGATGAATAAGCGATTAGTGATTTTAGGTCTGTCTGTCGTAGGCAGATTGAGCTAGTCATTAGGGCGCCTCATAGGGCCAGGGTTAGGAAGGGGTAGTGCAGGAGGTTGGACAGTGGGCCCATAAATAGAGTGACTCGTATAATTCCGTATCCTCCTAGCTTTAGTAGTAGGGCGGCGAGGAGTATTGAGCCTGCGATGGGTGCTTCTACGTGGGCTTTTGGCAGTCAGAGGTGTAGGCCGTATAGTGGGGCTTTTACTATGAATGCTATGAGCAGTGCTAGACCTGATAGTATTCCTGTCCATGAGGTGGATAGGGTTGGGTGGGTTAGTTGTAGGGTTGGCAGGTGCAGGGTGCCAATTTTCACGTATAGGTGTATGATTGTGATTAGCAGGGGTAGAGAGCTTACTGGCGTGTAGAATAGCAGGTAGATGCCAGCGCTTAGGCGTTCTGGTTGGTTCCCCCATCGGGTGATTAAGATTAGGGTGGGAATGAGGGTTGCTTCAAATGAGATGTAAAATAGTGCTAGTTCTGTGGTGGAAAAGGCTAGTAGGATGAATGGCTGGACTGCGACTAAGGTTGAGATAAAGATTCGTTTGCGTTGTAGGGGTTCTTGTTGCAGGTGGTTTTGGCTTGCTATGATTATGAGTGGGAGTAGTCAGCAGGATAGTACTAGGAGGGGGGATGAGATTTGGTCAATTCCTGTTCAGTTGGATAAAAATTTGTAGGGGTAGTAGGTTGGGATTAATCACTGTAGGCTTAGGGCAGCGATTAGGAGGCTGTATAAGGTGGTGTTAGTCCATAGAAATTTTGGTGGAGACAGCAGGGCTGTTGGAAGAAGTATGATTGTGGGTAGGATGATTTTTAGCATTGCAGGAGGTTTAGGTTGTGTAGATGGTCGGAGCCATGTGTGCGGGTGGAGGCTACTAGGATGGCCAGGCCTGTGCCCGCCTCACACGCTGAGAAGGTTAGCATGAGAATTGGTACCATGGTGAATGAGGAGACTTGGTTTTCGATGGATCATATTGATAGGCCTACGAATATCGATAATATTATGCTTTCAAGGCATAGTAGGGCGGATACTAGGTGGGTTCGGTGGAAGGCTAGCCCTAGTCCGCTGAAAATGAAGGCTGAGTAGAAGCTTAAATGTAGGGGCGACATAAGAAAGTTACAGGGTTGGCTGTAATCTGCTGGGTCGAAACCAGCTATCTTTTTGGTTAGACTAACTTCCTGTTATTCTGCTCATTCTAGGCCCCCTTGAATTCACTCGTAGGCCAGTCCGAGTGTTAGGAGAAGGAGGATCACTACAGTTCAGGTGAGGGTCATTAGGGGGGATTGGAGTTGGACGGCTCATGGCAGGGGGAGTAGGAGGGCGATTTCTAGGTCGAATAGGACGAACAGGATGGCTACTGAGGAAGAATCGGACTGAGAATGGTAATCGAGCAGATCCAAGTGGGTCGAATCCACATTCGTACGGTGAGAGTTTCTCTGAGTCGGGGTTTATTTGGGCGAGTCAGAAGTTTAATGCGGTTAGGGCGGCGCTTAGGATTGATGATAGGGCGAATATGAACATGAGTGCGTTCATTGCTCTCCTCTGGGTTTATACCAGATTCTAGAGATTGGAAGTCAATTGTAATTAATATACTAGAAGAGCAAGATCCTCATCAGTAGATGGTTATGTAGAGGAATAGTCAGATGACGTCTACGAAGTGTCAGTATCAGGCTGCTGCCTCGAATCCGAAGTGGTGGTCTGATGTAAAGTGGAACTTGATCAGTCGGAAGAGGCAGACGGTCAGGAAGGAGGATCCGATGATTACGTGGAGTCCGTGGAATCCAGTGGCAACGAAGAAGGTAGATCCGTAGACGCTATCGGCGATTGAGAATGGGGCTTCGTGGTATTCTATTGCTTGTAGGGCTGTGAAGTAGAATCCCAAGAGGATCGTTAGGGTTAGGGCGTGGATGGCGTGTTTTCGGTTTCCTTCTGTGATGCTGTGATGGGCTCACGTTACGGTAACGCCTGAGGCTAGTAGGATGGCTGTGTTTAGTAGGGGGACTTCTATCGGGTTGAGTGGTTTAATTCCTGTTGGGGGTCATTGGCCTCCTAGTTCTGGGGTTGGGGCCAGGCTCGAGTGGAAGAACGCTCAGAAGAACCCTAAGAAGAAGAATGCTTCGGATGTGGTGAAAAGGATTATGCCGTATCGTAGGCCTTTTTGGACTGTGGGAGTGTGATGGCCTTGGAAGGTGCTTTCTCGTACAATGTCTCGTCATCATTGGAGTATTACTAGGAGTATTGAGATGAGGCCTAGGGTTAGTAGTATGGATGAGTTGTAGTGGAATCACATGATTAATCCTGAGGTTGTGAGTAGGGCGGCGGCTGCCCCGAAGATTGGTCAAGGGCTTGGGTCAACTATGTGGTATGAGTGTGCTTGGTGTGCCATTAGATGTTTTCTTGTAAGTATAGGCTTAGAAGGAGCACGAAGACGTAGGCCTGGATTATGGCTACTGCTACTTCTAGGATGGTTAGGAGTAGTAGGATGATTATTGTTAGGATGGATACTGCAGGAAGGGTGGGTATTAATGCAATGGAGGCTGTAGAGATGAGTTGGATGAGTAAGTGTCCTGCTGTAAGGTTGGCTGTAAGGCGGACTCCGAGGGCTAGGGGGCGGATTAGTAGGCTGGTTGTTTCGATCAGGATTAGTGCGGGGATCAGGGGTGTAGGGGTACCTTCGGGTAATAGGTGGGCTAAAGAGGCTGATGGTTGGTTTCGTAGGCCTGTTAGTAGTGTGGCGAGCCATAGTGGGAAGGCTAGGGCTATGTTCATAGATAGTTGGGTGGTTGGGGTGAATGTATATGGAAGGAGGCCTAGAAGGTTGATTGTAAGAAGTATGATTATTAGGGATGTAAATATTATGGCTCATTTGTGGCCATTTTTGTTGAGTGGGACTATTAGTTGTTTTGTGATTAGGTGAAGGAGTCATGTTTGGATAGTAGAAAGGCGGTTGTTGATTCATCGGTTGTTTGGGGACGGGAATAGTAGGGCTGGGAAGAGTAGGGATAGTAGGATTAAGGGGATGCCAAATAGATTGGGGCTGGAAAATTGGTCAAAGAAGCTTAGGTTCATGGTCAGGATCATGGTGTGGGTTTGGTAGTGAGGGAGGTCTTATTTGATGGGGAGTTGGTTGTGGTGAAGGCTAGTAGTTTTGGTTGGATGAGGAGTGCTAGGGTTAATCAGGTTATAATTATGATTGAAAATCATGGTGCGGGGTTAAGCTGTGGCATATCATTAAGGAGGGGGAAGTCCCTCTTTGGCTAGCTTAAAAGGCTAGTGCTGTTGCATAGCTTCTTAATGATTAGGATGATGATAGAAGGGACGATCAGGCCTCGAAATGTGGGAGTGGGGTTGATTCTACTACAATGGGTATGTAGCTGTGATTAGCCCCGCAAATTTCTGAGCATTGTCCGTAAAAAATCCCAGGCCGGGTGGTAATGAATGAAGTTTGGTTTAGTCGGCCTGGGATTGCGTCTGTTTTAACTCCGAGCGTTGGGACTGCTCAGGAGTGGAGTACGTCTCCTGCAGTAATGATCACGCGGATGGGGGATTCTATTGGGATAACTACGCGGTGGTCAACTTCTAGCAGTCGGAAGTGGCCGTTGGGTAAGTCTGGGGTGGGCACTATGTAGGAGTCGAATGATAGGTCTTTGAAGTCTGTGTATTCGTAGCTTCAGTATCATTGGTGGCCGATGGCTTTTAGGGTGAGGTCTGGTTCATCGATTTTGTCCATTATGTAGAGGATTTGTAGGGATGGGAGGGCGAGGAGTACCAGGACGATAGCAGGTAGGATTGTCCAGATCAGCTCTACTTCTTGGGCGTCTACAGCATTGGACGAGAGTTTTTCTGTTAGTATGTGGGCTAAAAGGTAGAGAACTAGGCTGCAGATAGCTAGGGCAACGATTAGGGCGTGGTCGTGGAATTCAACGAGTTCTTCTATGATGGGTGATGAGGCGTCTTGGAATCCTAGTTGGGAGTGGTTGGCCACATGAGATGTACAGGATTTTTACCTGTGATTTAGTCTTGACAAGGCTATGTAATTGGTTTACTAACGTCTCATAAGAAAGAAGCATGAGCGGTTAATGCAGTTGGCTTGAAACCAGCATGTGAGGGTTCGATTCCTTCCTTTCTTGTACCTGGACGAAGGCCGGTTCCTCGAAAGTATGGTATGGGGGAGGGCAGCCGTGGATTCATTCAACGTTTGTGGTAGTTAGTTCTGGTTGTAGGACTTTTCGTTTGGCCGAAAAGGCTTCTCAGATGATGAATATTAGTATGATTACGGCTACTATTGAGATTAGGGAGCCGATGGAGGAAATGGTGTTTCATAGTGTGTAGGCGTCGGGATAGTCCGAGTATCGTCGGGGTATTCCTGCTAGGCCTAGGAAGTGCTGGGGGAAGAACGTTAGGTTTACTCCTGTAAATATTACCCCGAAGTGGGCTTTTGCTCATGTTTGGTGTAGGGTAAACCCAGTGAGTAGTGGGAATCAGTGAGTAAATCCTGCTAGAATGGCAAAGACGGCGCCTATGGATAGGACGTAGTGGAAGTGGGCAACTACGTAGTACGTGTCGTGCAGGGCGATGTCTAGGGAAGAGTTTGCAAGAACGATTCCTGTTAATCCTCCGATGGTAAATAGGAAGATAAATCCTAGAGCTCATAGTATTGGGGGGGTCTCATTTGATTGTTCCTCCGTGCAGGGTGGCTAGTCAGCTAAATACTTTGATTCCGGTAGGGATGGCAATGATTATAGTGGCTGATGTAAAGTAGGCTTGGGTATCAACGTCTATTCCTACTGTAAACATGTGGTGAGCTCAGACGATGAATCCTAGGAAGCCGATGGATAGTATGGCTCAGACTATTCCCATGTAGCCGAAGGGCTCCTTTTTGCCTGAGTAGTACGTGACTACGTGTGAGATGATTCCGAACCCCGGTAGGATCAGAATATAGACTTCTGGGTGTCCGAAGAATCAGAATAGGTGTTGGTACAGGATTGGGTCTCCTCCTCCAGCGGGGTCGAAGAATGTGGTGTTTAGGTTTCGATCAGTTAGTAATATTGTAATACCGGCGGCGAGTACGGGGAGTGATAGAAGGAGTAGGATGGCGGTAATTAGTACGGATCAGACAAATAGTGGGGTTTGGTATTGTGAGAGTGCGGGGGGTTTTATGTTGATGGCTGTGGTGATAAAGTTGATGGCCCCAAGGATGGAGGAGATACCGGCTAAGTGGAGTGAGAAGATAGCCAGGTCTACTGAAGCTCCGGCGTGGGCAAGGTCACCTGCTAGGGGAGGGTAGACAGTTCAGCCTGTGCCGGCGCCAGCTTCTACAGTGGATGAGGCTAGTAGGAGGAGGAATGATGGGGGGAGGAGTCAAAAGCTTATGTTGTTTATTCGCGGGAATGCTATGTCGGGGGCACCGATTATGAGGGGGACTAATCAGTTGCCGAATCCTCCGATCATGATGGGTATGACTATAAAGAAGCTTATTACAAAGGCGTGAGCGGTAACGATTACATTGTAAATTTGGTCGTCGCCTAGGAGAGTTCCTGGTTGTCCTAGTTCTGCGCGGATTAATAGGCTGAGTGCGGTGCCGACTATTCCTGCTCATGCCCCGAAGATGAGGTACAGGGTGCCAATATCCTTATGGTTAGTGGAAAATAGTCATCGGTTGATGAAGGTGACGGGTAAGATGGCTGAGTGTTGAAGCGTTAGGCTGTAGTCCTTTTTACAGAGGTTTAATTCCTCTTCTTATCGGCTCTGTAGTGAAATTCATGTTGAGTTGCAAGCTCATCGATGCGCACTAGGGTGCGTCAGGGTCTTTGTAGGCAGAAGCCAATTGGTTTAGGCATTTAGCTGTTAACTAGAGTTTTGTGGGATCGAAGCCCATCTGTCTAGGGAGGCTTTAGCTTAATTAAAGCGTCTGACTTGCATTCAGAAGATACAGGTTAATATTCTGTAAGTCTTAATGTGCAGAAACTAAGAGGGTTTAACTCTTATTTAAGGCTTTGAAGGCCTTCGGTTTGGGGTGTTATCCTAAGTTTCTAGACAATGGCATGTATTATTGGGGACAGGGGAAGTAAGAGGATTGATAGTGAGGCAAGGACCGCAGTAGGTGTGCTTGGGGCTTTGCTAGTGTATCATTGTTTTATGTGGTTAGAGGAGTTGGGGGGAAGGGTAATTGTTGAGTGGTATGCGAGGCGTAGGTAGAAGAAGAGGCTGAGCAGTGATAGCATGGCAATTGCCATGGCTGCTGGTGTTATTTCCTGTTTAGTTAGTTCTTGGATGATAAGTCACTTTGGTATAAAGCCTGTTAATGGGGGGAGGCCTGCTAGGGATAAAAGTACTAGTATTAGGGTGGCGTTTAGCACTGGGGTTTTTGTTCATGAGGTTGTGATCATGGATAGGTTAAGGGCTTTGATTTTGTTAAGGGCTAGGAATACGGCTGATGTTATGATTGTGTATAGGTAGAAGGTAAGTAAGGCCAATTTGGGGCTGTAAACTAGGATGATGGCGATTCAGCCTAAGTGGGAGATGGACGAGAAGGCTAGGATTTTGCGTGTTTGTGTTTGGTTCAGTCCTATTCAGCCTCCTAGTGCTGTTGAGGCTAGGGCCATGGCGGTGAGTAGAGCTGGGTCGAGGGATTTGGATGTTAGTAGGAGCAGGGTTAGTGGGGGGAATTTTATGAGGGTCGAGAGTAGCAGGGCTGTTATTAGTGGCGATCCTTGTAGTACTTCTGGGAATCAGAAGTGAAATGGCACTAGGCCCAGTTTAATAGCGATTGCTGCTGTCAGTAGTAGACAGGAGGTTGGGTGGTTTATTTGTGTGATGTCTCATTGGCCGGTGACTCAGGCATTGGTTATGCTAGAGAATAGGACCAGGGCGGAAGCAGCTGCTTGGGTTAGGAAGTATTTCGTTGCGGCTTCTACTGCTCGTGGGTGGTGGGATTTGGCAATTAGGGGAATGATGGCTAGTGCGTTGATCTCCAGTCCTGTCCAGGCCAGAACTCAGTGGTTGCTGGAAATTGTGATTGTGGTGCCCAAGATGAGGCTGAAGGTTATGATTGGGGTCGCGTAAGGGTTCATTAGTAGAGGAGGGGGTTAAACCATCATTTTCGGGGTATGGGCCCGATAGCTTGATTAGCTGACTCTACTAGAAAATAATATAAGGGAAGTATGGAGAATTTTGATTTCTCTTGTGTGGGTTCAATTCCTACTTTTCTAAGGTCAACAGGAAATGAGAGGGCTGTTATACCTCTATGTTCACTTTATCATAGTGACCCTTTGTAGTTCAGGCACATTTCCTTATGTAAGGAGGTAGGCCTGCATAGCAGATAGGTATGCTGATGTGTCAGAGGCACAGAGCTAGTGTGAGGGGTAGGAAGTTTTTTCATAGTAGGTGCATTAGTTGGTCATATCGGAATCGTGGGTATGAAGCTCGGACCCATAAGAAACCAGAAGATAGTAGGAGGACTTTTGTGGCTAGGATGACGGGGAATAGTTCTGTGGGTGGCCCTAGGGCGCTTGGGTTTAGGAATATGATGGCTGTAAGTGTATTTATTAGCATAATGTTCGCATATTCAGCTAGGAAGAATAAGGCGAAGGGTCCTGCGGCGTATTCAACGTTAAACCCTGAGACTAGCTCAGATTCACCCTCTGTGAGGTCAAAAGGAGCTCGGTTTGTCTCTGCTAGGGTGGATACGTATCATATTATTGCTAGGGGTCATGAGGAGAAAATGAAGTATAGAGGCTCCTGTGCGACGGCAAAGGAGCTGAGTGTGTAGCTTCCGCTTAGTATGATTATTGATAGCAGGATTATGGCCAGTGTCACTTCGTATGAAATGGTCTGTGCTACTGCCCATAGGGCTCCGATTAGTGCGTATTTTGAGTTCGAGGCTCAGCCTGATCATAGGACTGAGTAGACGGCTAGGCTTGACATGGCTATTAGGAAGAGAACTCCGAGGTTTAGATCTGCTAGGGGAAATGGGAGTGGTAGTGGTGCTCAAGTGGTGAGGGCTAGGACAAGGGCTAGTATTGGTATCAGAATGAATAGAAGTGGGGAAGAGGTAGAGGGTCGGATGGGCTCTTTGGTAAATAGTTTCAGTCCGTCCGCAAATGGTTGAAGTAGGCCAAAAGGCCCGACAACGTTAGGGCCTTTGCGGGATTGTATGTAGCTTAGGATTTTCCGTTCTGCTAGGGTTAGGAAGGCTACGGCAATCAGGATTGGGATGATGTATAGGAGGGATATAACGAGGCAGCTTAGTGTTGTTATTTGAATCATGGGTGAAGCTAGGGAGAGGATTTGAACCTCTGGGGAAAGGGCTTAAGCCTTCTGCACTTGCCGGGCTCTGCCACTCTAGCTGGTCCTTTTCTAGGATTGAAAGTGGTGGGGGAAGGCCCTCTTCACGGTTTAGTTGGTTTCACTGCTTAGAGGGGGGGGGGCGTGCTTGTGGTATTGGCCCCACTTTCCCGGTCCTTTCGTACTGGGGAGAGTGTGTCATAGATAGAAACCGACCTGGATTGCTCCGGTCTGAACTCAGATCACGTAGGACTGTTAATCGTTGAACAAACGAACCCTTAATAGCGGCTGCACCATTAGGATGTCCTGATCCAACATCGAGGTCGTAAACCCCCCTGTCGATATGGGCTCTTGAGGGGGATTGCGCTGTTATCCCTGGGGTAGCTTGGTCCATTAATCAATTATATTGGGTCTGGTCACTGTTAGCACTTTGAGGGGTAGCTCTAGGTAAAGAGGTATGGTCTTGTTTTTGGAGGATTTGTTCTCCTCCAAGGTCGCCCCAACCGAAAAATATCGACCAGGCTCTGCGATGGTAGTGGCCCCAGTGGGGTTGATTGAGGATTCGCGGTGGTCGTTGATTTTTAAGTTCCACAGGGTCTTCTCGTCTTATGTTCACATCCCCGCTTTTGCACGGGGAGATCAATTTCACTGATTATCTGTGAGAGACAGTTAAGACCTCGTTTAGCCATTCATACAAGTCTCGATTTATGGGACAATTGATTGCGCTACCTTTGCACGGTTAGGATACCGCGGCCGTTAAACCTAAGTCACCGGGCAGGCATCACCTTCAATACTTGTTTAATTTGCTGAAGGCTATGTTTTTGGTAAACAGTCGGGCCTTATTAATTTGCCGAGTTCCTTTCACAGATTTTAATCGCTCTTATAGGCGCTCCTGAGTCGGGTTAACAGGGTTAGTTAATACGTGGTCTTGTAGGGGTTTTTGTATCTGTCTAGGTCTGTTAATAATGTTTCTATGTAAGCTTGCGCCGTTAGAGGGGTGTGGCCCTGAGTTACTTATTTTAGCATTAATTCTCCTATATTCATAGGTTGACCTGTTTGTGATAAGGGAATCATCTTATTTTGGTATTTTTAGGTGGTGGAGCTTTGACGCACTCTTTTTTGATGGCTGCTTTAGGGCCCACGGTAGGATCAGTAGTAAGAATTATCCGCTAGTCGAGGTTGTGTCCTTTTTTAATGGAGCTGTCCCTCCATTAAATAGCTCTTAATCATCTCATTAGGGTTCAGGATGTCCGGTAGGGAGGATTAAGGGGGAACTTAGATTCGTTTCACAGGTAACCAGCTATCACCCAGCTCGGTTGGCTTTTCACCTCTACTGACAAGTCATCCCACTCTTTTGCAACAGAGACGGGTTCGCTCTCTTTAACTGCTTGAAAGTAGCTCGCTTGGGTTTCGGGGGGGCAAACTTTAGTTCACTTTGCTTGGTTGTTCTCGCTAAACCATGATGCAAAAGGTACAAGGGTTGATCTTTGCTGTCTGTCGCTTTGATTGTTTCACTGCTATTTCATCTTTCCCTTACGGTACTGGGGTCTCTATCGCGTCTAAGTGTCTTTTCTATCGCCTATACTAAGACTGTAAAATGCTTTAGTTTAATTAGTTTAGTAAATTCTTTAGTTTTGGTGTACTATTTGTGTGGTTGAGCTAGAGGGGGGGCTTCAAGACGATCCGGTCTAGTAGATATCTTTCAGGTGTAAGCTGAGTGCTTTGGTGTTATAGCTACGTCTTGATATTCTAAGTACACCTTCCGGTACACTTACCTTGTTACGACTTACCTCATCTTCAGCGTATTTATGGTATTAGTTATGTGGGATGTGGCTTTTGAGGAGGGTGACGGGCGGTATGTACGTGCCCCAGGGCCGGCTTAAAGTAGGCTCTATTGTCCCACTTTACTGCTAAATCCGCCTTCCAGAAGTGGTTTCACGCTTCTTTCCGTGTGCCCTATGAATAGGGAATGTAGCCCATTTCTTCCACTCCATAGGCTATACCTTGACCTGTCTTATTAGCGGGGTGCTATTGTGTCCACTGTTGTGCTCTCATTCGAGGTGGGCTGGCGACGGCGGTATGTAGGCTGTGTTGGCAAGGGGTGGTTGGGTTAATCGGGGATTATCGATTGTAGAACAGGCTCCTCTAGGTGGGTTTGGGGCACCGCCAAGTCCTTAGAGTTTTAAGCGTTTGTGCTCGTAGTTCTCTGGCGGATACTTCGGTAAAGTAAGTATCAAGATTTAGGGCCAGGCATAGTGGGGTATCTAATCCCAGTTTGGGCCCTGGCTTTCGTGGGTTTAAATCAGTCGTTAGTTCCTAAGATCATCTTAATGGTGTGTTTAGGTGCATCTTGGGCTTATGACAGCTCAGTTGCATTTTGATCTTAGTTAGCTAGGATAGGCATTTTACCACTCTTTACGCCGTGTCAATAGGACGGTTGATTTGGGTTTCTTGTATGACCGCGGTGGCTGGCACAAGATTTACCAACCCTTGAAGTTAGGCTGTTGCTATAACTAAGTCAAGTTTGCACTCATTGCTTAATGTTAATTACTGCTGAATACCCGTGGGGGCGTGGCTTAGCGAGGCGTCTTGGGCTACTACTTGGGTGTGCCTGATACCCGCTCCTCAAGGCCTGTATGGGGGTAGGTGGTCGAGGGCGTTTACACTGGGGCGCGGATACTTGCATGTATATATTTAGCAAAAACCAACCGTAAGGTTAGGACTAAGTCTTTTGTCCGCAGGCATGTTTTATGCCATCTTGGCAACTTCAGTGCCATGCTTTGTGTTAAGCTATGTGGACGGGGGTGTGGTTAGCTGATAGTTGAGTGGTGAGTGAGAGTGAAGTATATGAAATTATTGCTTGTGTTTACTATTTTTAGTACTGGAGTTTCTCTAATAAGTTTAAGTTATTTTGTATGTGTTTGTGTGTATATGTACATCGTTCCGATGATGTCATGGAAGGGATGATTAATGGAGTTTTAGAGGTAGTTTGCTGGGATTGGGCGATGAAGGTTTATGCTACATGGTGGTTAGCGAAAGTTTACTGGTTTAGTTTGTGAAGCGCAGGGGTTGCGCTTAATGATTTGTTGTTTTGTGCTATGTCCAACGAGCATTCATCCAATAGCCCCATTTAACCCGGAGGGTGGAGGTAACATTAACTGAATGTGGTCAAAGTGCATCAGTGTCAGGATGATTCCCCATATACGCCAACCGTCTCATCGAGGGACCCTTGAAATATAGGATAGGCCGTGAGGCAGGTGTGTCCAGGCTTAGATTGTGGGACCCCCGAGATCACTGGGAATAGCCACCTGTGAGGTAACCCCGGAAAAAATAAGAGGAACCAGAGGCGCCAAAAAGCTGGAACATGCCGCGATTACGCATTGAGAAGGTGAAAGTACTCACAGATGCCACTTTGAAGGGCAAGGAGGGGTGAGTGAACCCAATGGATGGCCCTGACCGAGGAACCAGAGGCGCAAAAATGTGAGGAGGGCGAGGGGTTTAGGGGGAACGTATGGGCCTGAAGCTAGTCATACCGGACATTATGTGCAACGGGTTGCTGATTTCACGTGAGGAGTACGATTAATAAATCCGTCTGATACGAACTGCATGAGATATGTGGTGGAGAGTTGTTGTTGGAGCATGTCCTGTGAGCATTCATTAAAATGGGGTCTTGTTATGCGCTTGAGTGGAGTTGTATTGGGTGTTGTGGGGTATGGTCCTAGAACATTCATGCCGGGTGGTTTGGTAGGAGTGTGTTTAAGGGTTTAATGGCCGTGTACATGTATGGGTTTAGCACCTGCTTATAAGATAGTCCGTATATAATGTATATTACTGGTACTATAGTATGTATGTATATGGGGTATATAAATTTATGCACGAATATGCATAACCAAATACCCCCGCCTCGGGGGGGGAGGGGGGGGGGGTTAAGCATAATGGCATAGATGGGGTAGAATTATTGGGGGCTTGCGGTTAGTTCCTGTAGTTGAGAACAATGGCGGCTTTTCGAGCCGCAGGCCTCGGGTAGTGTCCGGGCAGGAATAATGACTTATTTTATGTTTTTTTTAGGGATTTGCTTTGCGGTGGGTGTTTTGGGTGTGGCGTCGAATCCTTCGCCGTATTATGGGGTTGTTGGTTTGGTGTTAGCGTCTGTGGCGGGGTGCGGGTGGTTGCTGGGCCTTGGGGTTTCGTTCGTGGCTTTAGTGCTGTTTATGGTGTATTTGGGGGGTATGCTGGTGGTGTTTGTTTATTCAGTAGCTTTAGCAGCGGAGCCTTTCCCTGGGGCTTGGGGGGATTGACGGGTGATTGGATGTGCAGTAGCGTTTGTGGCAATTGTTTTTGGGGGGTTGGTGTTTGGGGGGTTTATGGGGGCTTGGAAGTTCGGGGTTTCTACTGTGAATAATGTTGGGGTGTTTGTTGTTCGGTCGGATTTTAGTGGAGTTTCCATGTTTTATTCACATGGGGCAGGGATGTTTTTAGTGGCGGGTTGGGGGCTGTTGTTGACTTTGTTTGTTGTATTGGAGCTTGTGCGGGGGTTGTCGCGGGGTGCTATTCGGGCGGTTTAGGGGTTAGGGTCAGAGAATAGTTTATTGAAAATGCCAGCTTTGGGAGCTGGAGATAAAGGTTTGAGTCCTTTTTTTCTGAGTTTGGGGTACTCTAAGAAGTGGTAAGTCTTCGATCTTTGGTTTACAAGACCAATGTTTTTATAAACTATTAGAGTATTTAGCAGTTGAGTATTTTGTTTTCTAGGGCGCTTGCGGCGGGGAGGAGAAATAGGAGGATAGTGAAGTAGGCGATTGAAGCGAGTTGGCCGATGATGATGAATGGGTGTTCGACGGGTTGGCTTCCTACTCATGTTAGGACGAGGAGGTCGGCGACTAGTACTCAGAATAGGAGCTGGGAGAGTGGTCGGAATGTTATTGCTCGTTGTTTTGATTTGTGCAGGAATGGGATTAGGAATAGGATCAGTACGGAGGCGGCCAGTGCTAATACGCCTCCTAGTTTATTTGGGATTGAACGTAGGATGGTGTAGGCGAATAGGAAGTATCATTCTGGCTTGATGTGTGGTGGGGTTACTAGTGGGTTTGCTGGGGTGAAGATTTCTGGGTCTCCCAGGAGGTTAACCGCTCATGCTTCTTTCTTATGAGACGTTAGTAAACCAATTACATAGCCTTGTCAAGACTAAATCACAGGTAAAAATCCTGTACATCTCATGTGGCCAACCACTCCCAACTAGGATTCCAAGACGCCTCATCACCCATCATAGAAGAACTCGTTGAATTCCACGACCACGCCCTAATCGTTGCCCTAGCTATCTGCAGCCTAGTTCTCTACCTTTTAGCCCACATACTAACAGAAAAACTCTCGTCCAATGCTGTAGACGCCCAAGAAGTAGAGCTGATCTGGACAATCCTACCTGCTATCGTCCTGGTACTCCTCGCCCTCCCATCCCTACAAATCCTCTACATAATGGACGAAATCGACGAACCAGACCTCACCCTAAAAGCCATCGGCCACCAATGATACTGAAGCTACGAATACACAGACTTCAAAGACCTATCATTCGACTCCTACATAGTGCCCACCCCAGACTTACCCAACGGCCACTTCCGACTGCTAGAAGTTGACCACCGCGTAGTTATCCCAATAGAATCCCCCATCCGCGTGATCATTACTGCAGGAGACGTACTCCACTCCTGAGCAGTCCCAACGCTCGGAGTTAAAACAGACGCAATCCCAGGCCGACTAAACCAAACTTCATTCATTACCACCCGGCCTGGGATTTTTTACGGACAATGCTCAGAAATTTGCGGGGCTAATCACAGCTACATACCCATTGTAGTAGAATCAACCCCACTCCCACATTTCGAGGCCTGATCGTCCCTTCTATCATCATCCTAATCATTAAGAAGCTATGCAACAGCACTAGCCTTTTAAGCTAGCCAAAGAGGGACTTCCCCCTCCTTAATGATATGCCACAGCTTAACCCCGCACCATGATTTTCAATCATAATTATAACCTGATTAACCCTAGCACTCCTCATCCAACCAAAACTACTAGCCTTCACCACAACCAACTCCCCATCAAATAAGACCTCCCTCACTACCAAACCCACACCATGATCCTGACCATGAACCTAAGCTTCTTTGACCAATTTTCCAGCCCCAATCTATTCGGCATCCCCTTAATCCTACTATCCCTACTCTTCCCAGCCCTACTATTCCCGTCCCCAAACAACCGATGAATCAACAACCGCCTTTCTACTATCCAAACATGACTCCTTCACCTAATCACAAAACAACTAATAGTCCCACTCAACAAAAATGGCCACAAATGAGCCATAATATTTACATCCCTAATAATCATACTTCTTACAATCAACCTTCTAGGCCTCCTTCCATATACATTCACCCCAACCACCCAACTATCTATGAACATAGCCCTAGCCTTCCCACTATGGCTCGCCACACTACTAACAGGCATGTTTAACCATGTACGTGCCCCAGGGCCGGCTTAAAGTAGGCTCTATTGTCCCACTTTACTGCTAAATCCGCCTTCCAGAAGTGGTTTCACGCTTCTTTCCGTGTGCCCTATGAATAGGGAATGTAGCCCATTTCTTCCACTCCATAGGCTATACCTTGACCTGTCTTATTAGCGGGGTGCTATTGTGTCCACTGTTGTGCTCTCATTCGAGGTGGGCTGGCGACGGCGGTATGTAGGCTGTGTTGGCAAGGGGTGGTTGGGTTAATCGGGGATTATCGATTGTAGAACAGGCTCCTCTAGGTGGGTTTGGGGCACCGCCAAGTCCTTAGAGTTTTAAGCGTTTGTGCTCGTAGTTCTCTGGCGGATACTTCGGTAAAGTAAGTATCAAGATTTAGGGCCAGGCATAGTGGGGTATCTAATCCCAGTTTGGGCCCTGGCTTTCGTGGGTTTAAATCAGTCGTTAGTTCCTAAGATCATCTTAATGGTGTGTTTAGGTGCATCTTGGGCTTATGACAGCTCAGTTGCATTTTGATCTTAGTTAGCTAGGATAGGCATTTTACCACTCTTTACGCCGTGTCAATAGGACGGTTGATTTGGGTTTCTTGTATGACCGCGGTGGCTGGCACAAGATTTACCAACCCTTGAAGTTAGGCTGTTGCTATAACTAAGTCAAGTTTGCACTCATTGCTTAATGTTAATTACTGCTGAATACCCGTGGGGGCGTGGCTTAGCGAGGCGTCTTGGGCTACTACTTGGGTGTGCCTGATACCCGCTCCTCAAGGCCTGTATGGGGGTAGGTGGTCGAGGGCATTTACACTGGGGCGCGGATACTTGCATGTATATATTTAGCAAAAACCAACCGTAAGGTTAGGACTAAGTCTTTTGTCTGCAGGCATGTTTTATGCCATCTTGGCAACTTCAGTGCCATGCTTTGTGTTAAGCTATGTGGACGGGGGTGTGGTTAGCTGATAGTTGAGTGGTGAGTGAGAGTGAAGTATATGAAATTATTGCTTGTGTTTACTATTTTTAGTACTGGAGTTTCTCTAAGTCCTAGGACTAGGAGGAAATGGTGTTTCATAGTGTGTAGACGTCGGGATAGTCCGAGTATCGTCGGGGTATTCCTGCTAGGCCTAGGAAGTGCTGGGGGAAGAACGTTAGGTTTACTCCTGTAAATATTACCCCGAAGTGGGCTTTTGCTCATGTTTGGTGTAGGGTAAACCCAGTGAGTAGTGGGAATCAGTGAGTAAATCCTGCTAGAATGGCAAAGACGGCGCCTATGGATAGGACGTAGTGGAAGTGGGCAACTACGTAGTACGTGTCGTGCAGGGCGATGTCTAGGGAAGAGTTTGCAAGAACGATTCCTGTTAATCCTCCGATGGTAAATAGGAAGATAAATCCTAGAGCTCATAGTATTGGGGGGGGTCTCATTTGATTGTTCCTCCGTGCAGGGTGGCTAGTCAGCTAAATACTTTGATTCCGGTAGGGATGGCAATGATTATAGTGGCTGATGTAAAGTAGGCTCGGGTATCAACGTCTATTCCTACTGTAAACATGTGGTGAGCTCAGACGATGAATCCTAGGAAGCCGATGGATAGTATGGCTCAGACTATTCCCATGTAGCCGAAGGGCTCCTTTTTGCCTGAGTAGTACGTGACTACGTGTGAGATGATTCCGAACCCTGGTAGGATCAGAATATAGACTTCTGGGTGTCCGAAGAATCAGAATAGGTGTTGGTACAGGATTGGGTCTCCTCCTCCAGCGGGGTCGAAGAATGTGGTGTTTAGGTTTCGATCAGTTAGTAATATTGTAATACCGGCGGCGAGTACGGGGAGTGATAGAAGGAGTAGGATGGCGGTAATTAGTACGGATCAG
Organism: Anser brachyrhynchus; assembly: GCF_964034855.1. NCBI lineage: Eukaryota > Metazoa > Chordata > Aves > Anseriformes > Anatidae > Anser > Anser brachyrhynchus. The sequence goes on along the minus strand of NC_137696.1, from coordinate 15,104,513 downwards.
ACAAATAGTGGGGTTTGGTATTGTGAGAGTGCGGGGGGTTTTATGTTGATGGCTGTGGTGATAAAGTTGATGGCCCCAAGGATGGAGGAGATACCGGCTAAGTGGAGTGAGAAGATAGCCAGGTCTACTGAAGCTCCGGCGTGGGCAAGGTCACCTGCTAGGGGAGGGTAGACAGTTCAGCCTGTGCCGGCGCCAGCTTCTACAGTGGATGAGGCTAGTAGGAGGAGGAATGTTGGGGGGAGGAGTCAAAAGCTTATGTTGTTTATTCGCGGGAATGCTATGTCGGGGGCACCGATTATGAGGGGGACTAATCAGTTGCCGAATCCTCCGATCATGATGGGTATGACTATAAAGAAGCTTATTACAAAGGCGTGAGCGGTAACGATTACATTGTAAATTTGGTCGTCGCCTAGGAGAGTTCCTGGTTGTCCTAGTTCTGCGCGGATTAATAGGCTGAGTGCGGTGCCGACTATTCCTGCTCATGCCCCGAAGATGAGGTACAGGGTGCCAATATCCTTATGGTTAGTGGAAAATAGTCATCGGTTGATGAAGGTGACGGGTAAGATGGCTGAGTGTTGAAGCGTTAGGCTGTAGTCCTTTTTACAGAGGTTTAATTCCTCTTCTTATCGGCTCTGTAGTGAAATTCATGTTGAGTTGCAAGCTCATCGATGCGCACTAGGGTGCGTCAGGGTCTTTGTAGGCAGAAGCCAATTGGTTTAGGCATTTAGCTGTTAACTAGAGTTTTGTGGGATCGAAGCCCATCTGTCTAGGGAGGCTTTAGCTTAATTAAAGCGTCTGACTTGCATTCAGAAGATACAGGTTAATATTCTGTCAGTCTTAATGTGCAGAAACTAAGAGGGTTTAACTCTTATTTAAGGCTTTGAAGGCCTTCGGTTTGGGGTGTTATCCTAAGTTTCTAGACAATGGCATGTATTATTGGGGACAGGGGAAGTAAGAGGATTGATAGTGAGGCAAGGACCGCAGTAGGTGTGCTTGGGGCTTTGCTAGTGTATCATTGTTTTATGTGGTTAGAGGAGTTGGGGGGAAGGGTAATTGTTGAGTGGTATGCGAGGCGTAGGTAGAAGAAGAGGCTGAGCAGTGATAGCATGGCAATTGCCATGGCTGCTGGTGTTATTTCCTGTTTAGTTAGTTCTTGGATGATAAGTCACTTTGGTATAAAGCCTGTTAATGGGGGGAGGCCTGCTAGGGATAAAAGTACTAGTATTAGGGTGGCGTTTAGCACTGGGGTTTTTGTTCATGAGGTTGTGATCATGGATAGGTTAAGGGCTTTGATTTTGTTAAGGGCTAGGAATACGGCTGATGTTATGATTGTGTATAGGTAGAAGGTAAGTAAGGCCAATTTGGGGCTGTAAACTAGGATGATGGCGATTCAGCCTAAGTGGGAGATGGACGAGAAGGCTAGGATTTTGCGTGTTTGTGTTTGGTTCAGTCCTATTCAGCCTCCTAGTGCTGTTGAGGCTAGGGCCATGGCGGTGAGTAGAGCTGGGTCGAGGGATTTGGATGTTAGTAGGAGCAGGGTTAGTGGGGGGAATTTTATGAGGGTCGAGAGTAGCAGGGCTGTTATTAGTGGCGATCCTTGTAGTACTTCTGGGAATCAGAAGTGAAATGGCACTAGGCCCAGTTTAATAGCGATTGCTGCTGTCAGTAGTAGACAGGAGGTTGGGTGGTTTATTTGTGTGATGTCTCATTGGCCGGTGACTCAGGCATTGGTTATGCTAGAGAATAGGACCAGGGCGGAAGCAGCTGCTTGGGTTAGGAAGTATTTCGTTGCGGCTTCTACTGCTCGTGGGTGGTGGGATTTGGCAATTAGGGGAATGATGGCTAGTGCGTTGATCTCCAGTCCTGTCCAGGCCAGAACTCAGTGGTTGCTGGAAATTGTGATTGTGGTGCCCAAGATGAGGCTGAAGGTTATGATTGGGGTCGCGTAAGGGTTCATTAGTAGAGGAGGGGGTTAAACCATCATTTTCGGGGTATGGGCCCGATAGCTTGATTAGCTGACTCTACTAGAAAATAATATAAGGGAAGTATGGAGAATTTTGATTTCTCTTGTGTGGGTTCAATTCCTACTTTTCTAAGGTCAACAGGAAATGAGAGGGCTGTTATACCTCTATGTTCACTTTATCATAGTGACCCTTTGTAGTTCAGGCACATTTCCTTATGTAAGGAGGTAGGCCTGCATAGCAGATAGGTATGCTGATGTGTCAGAGGCACAGAGCTAGTGTGAGGGGTAGGAAGTTTTTTCATAGTAGGTGCATTAGTTGGTCATATCGGAATCGTGGGTATGAAGCTCGGACCCATAAGAAACCAGAAGATAGTAGGAGGACTTTTGTGGCTAGGATGACGGGGAATAGTTCTGTGGGTGGCCCTAGGGCGCTTGGGTTTAGGAATATGATGGCTGTAAGTGTATTTATTAGCATAATGTTCGCATATTCAGCTAGGAAGAATAAGGCGAAGGGTCCTGCGGCGTATTCAACGTTAAACCCTGAGACTAGCTCAGATTCACCCTCTGTGAGGTCAAAAGGAGCTCGGTTTGTCTCTGCTAGGGTGGATACGTATCATATTATTGCTAGGGGTCATGAGGAGAAAATGAAGTATAGAGGCTCCTGTGCGACGGCAAAGGAGCTGAGTGTGTAGCTTCCGCTTAGTATGATTATTGATAGCAGGATTATGGCCAGTGTCACTTCGTATGAAATGGTCTGTGCTACTGCCCGTAGGGCTCCGATTAGTGCGTATTTTGAGTTCGAGGCTCAGCCTGATCATAGGACTGAGTAGACGGCTAGGCTTGACATGGCTATTACGAAGAGAACTCCGAGGTTTAGATCTGCTAGGGGAAATGGGAGTGGTAGTGGTGCTCAAGTGGTGAGGGCTAGGACAAGGGCTAGTATTGGTATCAGAATGAATAGAAGTGGGGAAGAGGTAGAGGGTCGGATGGGCTCTTTGGTAAATAGTTTCAGTCCGTCCGCAAATGGTTGAAGTAGGCCAAAAGGCCCGACAACGTTAGGGCCTTTGTGGGATTGTATGTAGCTTAGGATTTTCCGTTCTACTAGGGTTAGGAAGGCTACGGCAATCAGGATTGGGATGATGTATAGGAGGGATATAACGAGGCAGCTTAGTGTTGTTATTTGAATCATGGGTGAAGCTAGGGAGAGGATTTGAACCTCTGGGGAAAGGGCTTAAGCCTTCTGCACTTGCCGGGCTCTGCCACTCTAGCTGGTCCTTTTCTAGGATTGAAAGTGGTGGGGGAAGGCCCTCTTCACGGTTTAGTTGGTTTCACTGCTTAGAGGGGGGGGGGGCGTGCTTGTGGTATTGGCCCCACTTTCCCGGTCCTTTCGTACTGGGGAGAGTGTGTCATAGATAGAAACCGACCTGGATTGCTCCGGTCTGAACTCAGATCACGTAGGACTGTTAATCGTTGAACAAACGAACCCTTAATAGCGGCTGCACCATTAGGATGTCCTGATCCAACATCGAGGTCGTAAACCCCCCTGTCGATATGGGCTCTTGAGGGGGATTGCGCTGTTATCCCTGGGGTAGCTTGGTCCATTAATCAATTATATTGGGTCTGGTCACTGTTAGCACTTTGAGGGGTAGCTCTAGGTAAAGAGGTATGGTCTTGTTTTTGGAGGATTTGTTCTCCTCCAAGGTCGCCCCAACCGAAAAATATCGACCAGGCTCTGCGATGGTAGTGGCCCCAGTGGGGTTGATTGAGGATTCGCGGTGGTCGTTGATTTTTAAGTTCCACAGGGTCTTCTCGTCTTATGTTCACATCCCCGCTTTTGCACGGGGAGATCAATTTCACTGATTATCTGTGAGAGACAGTTAAGACCTCGTTTAGCCATTCATACAAGTCTCGATTTATGGGACAATTGATTGCGCTACCTTTGCACGGTTAGGATACCGCGGCCGTTAAACCTAAGTCACCGGGCAGGCATCACCTTCAATACTTGTTTAATTTGCTGAAGGCTATGTTTTTGGTAAACAGTCGGGCCTTATTAATTTGCCGAGTTCCTTTCACAGATTTTAATCGCTCTTATAGGCGCTCCTGAGTCGGGTTAACAGGGTTAGTTAATACGTGGTCTTGTAGGGGTTTTTGTATCTGTCTAGGTCTGTTAATAATGTTTCTATGTAAGCTTGCGCCGTTAGAGGGGTGTGGCCCTGTACATGAGGGGCCTAGGATGATTCCTAGGATTGTTATGAGGATGGCAGCGGTTTTGGTGATAAGGGGTATGGTTATTGGGGGGGTTTTGGTTGGTGTGATGAAAGAGGTAATGATTATTCCTGCTGTAATGCTGCCTAGGGCGAGTCGGGTTAGGGGGGCGGTGATTAGTGGGTTGTTTTCGTTTATTGATACTATTGGGGGGATTCGGGTTTGTCCAGCTTGGACTAGGATGGTTATGCGGATGCTGTAGGTTGCGGTGAATGCTGTGGCTATAAGGGTTAGGAGTAGGGCTCAAGTATTTAGGTATGATGTGTTTAAGCTTTCGATGATGAGGTCTTTTGAGTAGAATCCGGCTAGGAATGAGGTTCCTATCAGCGCCAGGTTTCCGATGGTTAGGCAGGAAGTAGTGACTGGGAGTATTTTCTGTAGGCCTCCTATCTTTCGGATATCTTGTTCTCCGTTTAGGTTGTGGATGATAGACCCTGAGCATAGGAATAGTATGGCTTTAAAGAAGGCATGGGTTGAGATGTGTAGGAAGGCTAGTTGTGGGAGGTTTAGTCCGATAGTGACTATTATTAGTCCTAGTTGGCTGGATGTTGAGAAAGCAATGATTTTTTTGATGTCATTTTGGGTTAGGGCGCATGTGGCAGCGAATAGGGTTGATAGAGCACCTAGGCATAGGCAGGCAGTTAGGGCTGTCTGGTTGGTGGCTAGCAGGGGGTGCATGCGGATGAGCAGGAAGATTCCGGCTACTACTATGGTACTGGAGTGCAGTAGGGCTGATACTGGGGTGGGGCCTTCTATTGCTGCGGGCAGTCATGGGTGGAGTCCAAATTGGGCGGATTTTCCTGCGGCTGCGAGGATTAATCCTATGAGGGGGAGGATTGGGGTTTGGTGGGGGTGTACGGCTTGTTGGATCTCTCAGGTGTTGAATGTTGAAGCTAGTCATGCTATGCTCAGGATCAGTCCGATGTCTCCGATTCGGTTGTAGATTACGGCTCGTAGGGCGGCGGTGTTGGCATCTGCTCGGCCTTGTCATCAGCCGATGAGAAGGAAGGACATGATTCGTACTCCTTCCCAGCCTACGAATAGGAGGAATATGTTGTTTGCGGTTGTTAGGAGGAGTATGGCGACTAGGAATGTCAGTAGGTAGGTGAAAAATTTTGTTACGTATGGCTCTGAGGCCATGTATCATATGGCGAATTGTAGGATTGATCATGTTACAAATAGGGCGATTGGAAGAAATGTTATTGAGTATTGGTCTATTTTTAGGCTCAGGGGGATTTTAAAGTTTATAATGAATTTTCACTCCCAGTGGCAGGTGACAGATTCTACTCCCGAGTAGATGAATGCGGTTGTAGGGGCTAGGCTAATTAGGAATGCGGTTTTAACAGCGCGGGTGGTGGCTTGTGGGGTGTTTTTAAAGTTTTTAAATAGAAATGGCAGGATGATTGGGGTTAGGAGGATTGTCAGCGTGAGTAGTGTGAGGGAGTTGATTAGTAGTGTGGGGTTCACTACTTTTACTTGGATTTGCACCAAGATGGGTGGTTCCTAAGACCAGTGGATTGCTGTTATCCTTTAAAAGTAAGGGGGCTGAGGTTTTAGGCTCAGATGTAAGAGTTAGCAGCTCTTGTTGGTTAAACCCTCCCCTCGGCAGGTAAGAAGGTTTGAACTTCTATTCTTAGAATCACAGTCTAATGTTTGGTTTAAACTATACTTGCATGAGGGGATTCCGGAGATCAGTTCGGGTTTGAGGATTAGGAGGAATATTGGGATAATGTGGAGTGTTATGAGCAGGTGTTCTCGCGTGGTTGAGTTTTGCATAGATGTGATGTGGGAGGGGATTGAGCCTCGTTGGGTCATTAGTAGTATGAATAAGGTGTAGGAGGCGGTTAGTAGGGTTGCGATTCCTGTTAGGATGATCGTGAAGGCAGATCAGTTGAATAAGGTGATTATAATGGTTAGCTCTGCTATGAGGTTTGTTGTTGGGGGTAAGGCTATGTTTGTTAGATTGGCCAGCAATCATCAGGTAGCTATGAGTGGTAGGAGAGGTTGTAGGCCTCGTGTGAGTAGTAGAATTCGGCTGTGCGTACGTTCATAGTTTGTGTTGGCTAGGCAGAATAGTATGGAGGAAGTTAGTCCATGGGAAATTATTAGGATCATTGCCCCTGAGAATGATCAGTGGGTTTGGATTATTCCTGCGGCGATAACTAGGCCTATGTGGCTAACGGATGAATAAGCGATTAGTGATTTTAGGTCTGTCTGTCGTAGGCAGATTGAGCTAGTCATTAGGGCGCCTCATAGGGCCAGGGTTAGGAAGGGGTAGTGCAGGAGGTTGGACAGTGGGCCCATAAATAGAGTGACTCGTATAATTCCGTATCCTCCTAGCTTTAGTAGTAGGGCGGCGAGGAGTATTGAGCCTGCGATGGGTGCTTCTACGTGGGCTTTTGGCAGTCAGAGGTGTAGGCCGTATAGTGGGGCTTTTACTATGAATGCTATGAGCAGTGCTAGACCTGATAGTATTCCTGTCCATGAGGTGGATAGGGTTGGGTGGGTTAGTTGTAGGGTTGGCAGGTGCAGGGTGCCAATTTTCACGTATAGGTGTATGATTGTGATTAGCAGGGGTAGAGAGCTTACTGGCGTGTAGAATAGCAGGTAGATGCCAGCGCTTAGGCGTTCTGGTTGGTTCCCCCATCGGGTGATTAAGATTAGGGTGGGAATGAGGGTTGCTTCAAATGAGATGTAAAATAGTGCTAGTTCTGTGGTGGAAAAGGCTAGTAGGATGAATGGCTGGACTGCGACTAAGGTTGAGATAAAGATTCGTTTGCGTTGTAGGGGTTCTTGTTGCAGGTGGTTTTGGCTTGCTATGATTATGAGTGGGAGTAGTCAGCAGGATAGTACTAGGAGGGGGGATGAGATTTGGTCAATTCCTGTTCAGTTGGATAAAAATTTGTAGGGGTAGTAGGTTGGGATTAATCACTGTAGGCTTAGGGCAGCGATTAGGAGGCTGTATAAGGTGGTGTTAGTCCATAGAAATTTTGGTGGAGACAGCAGGGCTGTTGGAAGAAGTATGATTGTGGGTAGGATGATTTTTAGCATTGCAGGAGGTTTAGGTTGTGTAGATGGTCGGAGCCATGTGTGCGGGTGGAGGCTACTAGGATGGCCAGGCCTGTGCCCGCCTCACACGCTGAGAAGGTTAGCATGAGAATTGGTACCATGGTGAATGAGGAGACTTGGTTTTCGATGGATCATATTGATAGGCCTACGAATATCGATAATATTATGCTTTCAAGGCATAGTAGGGCGGATACTAGGTGGGTTCGGTGGAAGGCTAGCCCTAGTCCGCTGAAAATGAAGGCTGAGTAGAAGCTTAAATGTAGGGGCGACATAAGAAAGTTACAGGGTTGGCTGTAATCTGCTGGGTCGAAACCAGCTATCTTTTTGGTTAGACTAACTTTCTGTTATTCTGCTCATTCTAGGCCCCCTTGAATTCACTCGTAGGCCAGTCCGAGTGTTAGGAGAAGGAGGATCACTACAGTTCAGGTGAGGGTCATTAGGGGGGATTGGAGTTGGACGGCTCATGGCAGGGGGAGTAGGAGGGCGATTTCTAGGTCGAATAGGACGAACAGGATGGCTACTGAGGAAGAATCGGACTGAGAATGGTAATCGAGCAGATCCAAGTGGGTCGAATCCACATTCGTACGGTGAGAGTTTCTCTGAGTCGGGGTTTATTTGGGCGAGTCAGAAGTTTAATGCGGTTAGGGCGGCGCTTAGGATTGATGATAGGGCGAATATGAACATGAGTGCGTTCATTGCTCTCCTCTGGGTTTATACCAGATTCTAGAGATTGGAAGTCAATTGTAATTAATATACTAGAAGAGCAAGATCCTCATCAGTAGATGGTTATGTAGAGGAATAGTCAGATGACGTCTACGAAGTGTCAGTATCAGGCTGCTGCCTCGAATCCGAAGTGGTGGTCTGATGTAAAGTGGAACTTGATCAGTCGGAAGAGGCAGACGGTCAGGAAGGAGGATCCGATGATTACGTGGAGTCCGTGGAATCCAGTGGCAACGAAGAAGGTAGATCCGTAGACGCTATCGGCGATTGAGAATGGGGCTTCGTGGTATTCTATTGCTTGTAGGGCTGTGAAGTAGAATCCCAAGAGGATCGTTAGGGTTAGGGCGTGGATGGCATGTTTTCGGTTTCCTTCTGTGATGCTGTGATGGGCTCACGTTACGGTAACGCCTGAGGCTAGTAGGATGGCTGTGTTTAGTAGGGGGACTTCTATCGGGTTGAGTGGTTTAATTCCTGTTGGGGGTCATTGGCCTCCTAGTTCTGGGGTTGGGGCCAGGCTCGAGTGGAAGAACGCTCAGAAGAACCCTAAGAAGAAGAATGCTTCGGATGTGATGAAAAGGATTATGCCGTATCGTAGGCCTTTTTGGACTGTGGGAGTGTGATGGCCTTGGAAGGTGCTTTCTCGTACAATGTCTCGTCATCATTGGAGTATTACTAGGAGTATTGAGATGAGGCCTAGGGTTAGTAGTATGGATGAGTTGTAGTGGAATCACATGATTAATCCTGAGGTTGTGAGTAGGGCGGCGGCTGCCCCGAAGATTGGTCAAGGGCTTGGGTCAACTATGTGGTATGAGTGTGCTTGGTGTGCCATTAGATGTTTTCTTGTAAGTATAGGCTTAGAAGGAGCACGAAGACGTAGGCCTGGATTATGGCTACTGCTACTTCTAGGATGGTTAGGAGTAGTAGGATGATTATTGTTAGGATGGATACTGCAGGAAGGGTGGGTATTAATGCAATGGAGGCTGTAGAGATGAGTTGGATGAGTAAGTGTCCTGCTGTAAGGTTGGCTGTAAGGCGGACTCCGAGGGCTAGGGGGCGGATTAGTAGGCTGGTTGTTTCGATCAGGATTAGTGCGGGGATCAGGGGTGTAGGGGTACCTTCGGGTAATAGGTGGGCTAAAGAGGCTGATGGTTGGTTTCGTAGGCCTGTTAGTAGTGTGGCGAGCCATAGTGGGAAGGCTAGGGCTATGTTCATAGATAGTTGGGTGGTTGGGGTGAATGTATATGGAAGGAGGCCTAGAAGGTTGATTGTAAGAAGTATGATTATTAGGGATGTAAATATTATGGCTCATTTGTGGCCATTTTTGTTGAGTGGGACTATTAGTTGTTTTGTGATTAGGTGAAGGAGTCATGTTTGGATAGTAGAAAGGCGGTTGTTGATTCATCGGTTGTTTGGGGACGGGAATAGTAGGGCTGGGAAGAGTAGGGATAGTAGGATTAAGGGGATGCCAAATAGATTGGGGCTGGAAAATTGGTCAAAGAAGCTTAGGTTCATGGTCAGGATCATGGTGTGGGTTTGGTAGTGAGGGAGGTCTTATTTGATGGGGAGTTGGTTGTGGTGAAGGCTAGTAGTTTTGGTTGGATGAGGAGTGCTAGGGTTAATCAGGTTATAATTATGATTGAAAATCATGGTGCGGGGTTAAGCTGTGGCATATCATTAAGGAGGGGGAAGTCCCTCTTTGGCTAGCTTAAAAGGCTAGTGCTGTTGCATAGCTTCTTAATGATTAGGATGATGATAGAAGGGACGATCAGGCCTCGAAATGTGGGAGTGGGGTTGATTCTACTACAATGGGTATGTAGCTGTGATTAGCCCCGCAAATTTCTGAGCATTGTCCGTAAAAAATCCCAGGCCGGGTGGTAATGAATGAAGTTTGGTTTAGTCGGCCTGGGATTGCGTCTGTTTTAACTCCGAGCGTTGGGACTGCTCAGGAGTGGAGTACGTCTCCTGCAGTAATGATCACGCGGATGGGGGATTCTATTGGGATAACTACGCGGTGGTCAACTTCTAGCAGTCGGAAGTGGCCGTTGGGTAAGTCTGGGGTGGGCACTATGTAGGAGTCGAATGATAGGTCTTTGAAGTCTGTGTATTCGTAGCTTCAGTATCATTGGTGGCCGATGGCTTTTAGGGTGAGGTCTGGTTCGTCGATTTCGTCCATTATGTAGAGGATTTGTAGGGATGGGAGGGCGAGGAGTACCAGGACGATAGCAGGTAGGATTGTCCAGATCAGCTCTACTTCTTGGGCGTCTACAGCATTGGACGAGAGTTTTTCTGTTAGTATGTGGGCTAAAAGGTAGAGAACTAGGCTGCAGATAGCTAGGGCAACGATTAGGGCGTGGTCGTGGAATTCAACGAGTTCTTCTATGATGGGTGATGAGGCGTCTTGGAATCCTAGTTGGGAGTGGTTGGCCACATGAGATGTACAGGATTTTTACCTGTGATTTAGTCTTGACAAGGCTATGTAATTGGTTTACTAACGTCTCATAAGAAAGAAGCATGAGCGGTTAACCTCCTGGGAGACCCAGAAATCTTCACCCCAGCAAACCCACTAGTAACCCCACCACACATCAAGCCAGAATGATACTTCCTATTCGCCTACGCCATCCTACGTTCAATCCCAAATAAACTAGGAGGCGTATTAGCACTGGCCGCCTCCGTACTGATCCTATTCCTAATCCCATTCCTGCACAAATCAAAACAACGAGCAATAACATTCCGACCACTCTCCCAGCTCCTATTCTGAGTACTAGTCGCCGACGTCCTCGTCCTAACATGAGTAGGAAGCCAACCCGTCGAACACCCATTCATCATCATCGGCCAACTCGCTTCAATCGCCTACTTCACTATCCTCCTATTTCTCCTCCCCGCCGCAAGCGCCCTAGAAAACAAAATACTCAACTGCTAAATACTCTAATAGTTTATAAAAACATTGGTCTTGTAAACCAAAGATTGAAGACTTACCACTTCTTAGAGTACCCCAAACTCAGAAAAAAAGGACTCAAACCTTTATCTCCAGCTCCCAAAGCTGGCATTTTCAATAAACTATTCTCTGACCCTAACCCCTAAACCGCCCGAATAGCACCCCGCGACAACCCCCGCACAAGCTCCAATACAACAAACAAAGTCAACAACAGCCCCCAACCCGCCACTAAAAACATCCCTGCCCCATGTGAATAAAACATGGAAACTCCACTAAAATCCGACCGAACAACAAACACCCCAACATTATTCACAGTAGAAACCCCGAACTTCCAAGCCCCCATAAACCCCCCAAACACCAACCCCCCAAAAACAATTGCCACAAACGCTACTGCACATCCAATCACCCGTCAATCCCCCCAAGCCCCAGGGAAAGGCTCCGCTGCTAAAGCTACTGAATAAACAAACACCACCAGCATACCCCCCAAATACACCATAAACAGCACTAAAGCCACGAACGAAACCCCAAGGCCCAGCAACCACCCGCACCCCGCCACAGACGCTAACACCAAACCAACAACCCCATAATACGGCGAAGGATTCGACGCCACACCCAAAACACCCACCGCAAAGCAAATCCCTAAAAAAAACATAAAATAAGTCATTATTCCTGCCCGGACACTACCCGAGGCCTGCGGCTCGAAAAGCCGCCATTGTTCTCAACTACAGGAACTAACCGCAAGCCCCCAATAATTCTACCCCATCTATGCCATTATGCTTAACCCCCCCCCCCTCCCCCCCCGAGGCGGGGGTATTTGGTTATGCATATTCGTGCATAAATTTATATACCCCATATACATACATACTATAGTACCAGTAATATACATTATATACGGACTATCTTATAAGCAGGTGCTAAACCCATACATGTACACGGCCATTAAACCCTTAAACACACTCCTACCAAACCACCCGGCATGAATGTTCTAGGACCATACCCCACAACACCCAATACAACTCCACTCAAGCGCATAACAAGACCCCATTTTAATGAATGCTCACAGGACATGCTCCAACAACAACTCTCCACCACATATCTCATGCAGTTCGTATCAGACGGATTTATTAATCGTACTCCTCACGTGAAATCAGCAACCCGTTGCACATAATGTCCGGTATGACTAGCTTCAGGCCCATACGTTCCCCCTAAACCCCTCGCCCTCCTCACATTTTTGCGCCTCTGGTTCCTCGGTCAGGGCCATCCATTGGGTTCACTCACCCCTCCTTGCCCTTCAAAGTGGCATCTGTGAGTACTTTCACCTTCTCAATGCGTAATCGCGGCATGTTCCAGCTTTTTGGCGCCTCTGGTTCCTCTTATTTTTTCCGGGGTTACCTCACAGGTGGCTATTCCCAGTGATCTCGGGGGTCCCACAATCTAAGCCTGGACACACCTGCCTCACGGCCTATCCTATATTTCAAGGGTCCCTCGATGAGACGGTTGGCGTATATGGGGAATCATCCTGACACTGATGCACTTTGACCACATTCAGTTAATGTTACCTCCACCCTCCGGGTTAAATGGGGCTATTGGATGAATGCTCGTTGGACATAGCACAAAACAACAAATCATTAAGCGCAACCCCTGCGCTTCACAAACTAAACCAGTAAACTTTCGCTAACCACCATGTAGCATAAACCTTCATCGCCCAATCCCAGCAAACTACCTCTAAAACTCCATTAATCATCCCTTCCATGACATCATCGGAACGATGTACATATACACACAAACACATACAAAATAACTTAAACTTATTAGAGAAACTCCAGTACTAAAAATAGTAAACACAAGCAATAATTTCATATACTTCACTCTCACTCACCACTCAACTATCAGCTAACCACACCCCCGTCCACATAGCTTAACACAAAGCATGGCACTGAAGTTGCCAAGATGGCATAAAACATGCCTGCGGACAAAAGACTTAGTCCTAACCTTACGGTTGGTTTTTGCTAAATATATACATGCAAGTATCCGCGCCCCAGTGTAAACGCCCTCGACCACCTACCCCCATACAGGCCTTGAGGAGCGGGTATCAGGCACACCCAAGTAGTAGCCCAAGACGCCTCGCTAAGCCACGCCCCCACGGGTATTCAGCAGTAATTAACATTAAGCAATGAGTGCAAACTTGACTTAGTTATAGCAACAGCCTAACTTCAAGGGTTGGTAAATCTTGTGCCAGCCACCGCGGTCATACAAGAAACCCAAATCAACCGTCCTATTGACACGGCGTAAAGAGTGGTAAAATGCCTATCCTAGCTAACTAAGATCAAAATGCAACTGAGCTGTCATAAGCCCAAGATGCACCTAAACACACCATTAAGATGATCTTAGGAACTAACGACTGATTTAAACCCACGAAAGCCAGGGCCCAAACTGGGATTAGATACCCCACTATGCCTGGCCCTAAATCTTGATACTTACTTTACCGAAGTATCCGCCAGAGAACTACGAGCACAAACGCTTAAAACTCTAAGGACTTGGCGGTGCCCCAAACCCACCTAGAGGAGCCTGTTCTACAATCGATAATCCCCGATTAACCCAACCACCCCTTGCCAACACAGCCTACATACCGCCGTCGCCAGCCCACCTCGAATGAGAGCACAACAGTGGACACAATAGCACCCCGCTAATAAGACAGGTCAAGGTATAGCCTATGGAGTGGAAGAAATGGGCTACATTCCCTATTCATAGGGCACACGGAAAGAAGCGTGAAACCACTTCTGGAAGGCGGATTTAGCAGTAAAGTGGGACAATAGAGCCTACTTTAAGCCGGCCCTGGGGCACGTACATACCGCCCGTCACCCTCCTCAAAAGCCACATCCCACATAACTAATACCATAAATACGCTGAAGATGAGGTAAGTCGTAACAAGGTAAGTGTACCGGAAGGTGTACTTAGAATATCAAGACGTAGCTATAACACCAAAGCACTCAGCTTACACCTGAAAGATATCTACTAGACCGGATCGTCTTGAAGCCCCCCCTCTAGCTCAACCACACAAATAGTACACCAAAACTAAAGAATTTACTAAACTAATTAAACTAAAGCATTTTACAGTCTTAGTATAGGCGATAGAAAAGACACTTAGACGCGATAGAGACCCCAGTACCGTAAGGGAAAGATGAAATAGCAGTGAAACAATCAAAGCGACAGACAGCAAAGATCAACCCTTGTACCTTTTGCATCATGGTTTAGCGAGAACAACCAAGCAAAGTGAACTAAAGTTTGCCCCCCCGAAACCCAAGCGAGCTACTTTCAAGCAGTTAAAGAGAGCGAACCCGTCTCTGTTGCAAAAGAGTGGGATGACTTGTCAGTAGAGGTGAAAAGCCAACCGAGCTGGGTGATAGCTGGTTACCTGTGAAACGAATCTAAGTTCCCCCTTAATCCTCCCTACCGGACATCCTGAACCCTAATGAGATGATTAAGAGCTATTTAATGGAGGGACAGCTCCATTAAAAAAGGACACAACCTCGACTAGCGGATAATTCTTACTACTGATCCTACCGTGGGCCCTAAAGCAGCCATCAAAAAAGAGTGCGTCAAAACTCCACCACCTAAAAATACCAAAATAAGATGATTCCCTTATCACAAACAGGTCAACCTATGAATATAGGAGAATTAATGCTAAAATAAGTAACTCAGGGCCACACCCCTCTAACGGCGCAAGCTTACATAGAAACATTATTAACAGACCTAGACAGATACAAAAACCCCTACAAGACCACGTATTAACTAACCCTGTTAACCCGACTCAGGAGCGCCTATAAGAGCGATTAAAATCTGTGAAAGGAACTCGGCAAATTAATAAGGCCCGACTGTTTACCAAAAACATAGCCTTCAGCAAATTAAACAAGTATTGAAGGTGATGCCTGCCCGGTGACTTAGGTTTAACGGCCGCGGTATCCTAACCGTGCAAAGGTAGCGCAATCAATTGTCCCATAAATCGAGACTTGTATGAATGGCTAAACGAGGTCTTAACTGTCTCTCACAGATAATCAGTGAAATTGATCTCCCCGTGCAAAAGCGGGGATGTGAACATAAGACGAGAAGACCCTGTGGAACTTAAAAATCAACGACCACCGCGAATCCTCAATCAACCCCACTGGGGCCACTACCATCGCAGAGCCTGGTCGATATTTTTCGGTTGGGGCGACCTTGGAGGAGAACAAATCCTCCAAAAACAAGACCATACCTCTTTACCTAGAGCTACCCCTCAAAGTGCTAACAGTGACCAGACCCAATATAATTGATTAATGGACCAAGCTACCCCAGGGATAACAGCGCAATCCCCCTCAAGAGCCCATATCGACAGGGGGGTTTACGACCTCGATGTTGGATCAGGACATCCTAATGGTGCAGCCGCTATTAAGGGTTCGTTTGTTCAACGATTAACAGTCCTACGTGATCTGAGTTCAGACCGGAGCAATCCAGGTCGGTTTCTATCTATGACACACTCTCCCCAGTACGAAAGGACCGGGAAAGTGGGGCCAATACCACAAGCACGCCCCCCCCCTCTAAGCAGTGAAACCAACTAAACCGTGAAGAGGGCCTTCCCCCACCACTTTCAATCCTAGAAAAGGACCAGCTAGAGTGGCAGAGCCCGGCAAGTGCAGAAGGCTTAAGCCCTTTCCCCAGAGGTTCAAATCCTCTCCCTAGCTTCACCCATGATTCAAATAACAACACTAAGCTGCCTCGTTATATCCCTCCTATACATCATCCCAATCCTGATTGCCGTAGCCTTCCTAACCCTAGCAGAACGGAAAATCCTAAGCTACATACAATCCCGCAAAGGCCCTAACGTTGTCGGGCCTTTTGGCCTACTTCAACCATTTGCGGACGGACTGAAACTATTTACCAAAGAGCCCATCCGACCCTCTACCTCTTCCCCACTTCTATTCATTCTGATACCAATACTAGCCCTTGTCCTAGCCCTCACCACTTGAGCACCACTACCACTCCCATTTCCCCTAGCAGATCTAAACCTCGGAGTTCTCTTCCTAATAGCCATGTCAAGCCTAGCCGTCTACTCAGTCCTATGATCAGGCTGAGCCTCGAACTCAAAATACGCACTAATCGGAGCCCTATGGGCAGTAGCACAGACCATTTCATACGAAGTGACACTGGCCATAATCCTGCTATCAATAATCATACTAAGCGGAAGCTACACACTCAGCTCCTTTGCCGTCGCACAGGAGCCTCTATACTTCATTTTCTCCTCATGACCCCTAGCAATAATATGATACGTATCCACCCTAGCAGAGACAAACCGAGCTCCTTTTGACCTCACAGAGGGTGAATCTGAGCTAGTCTCAGGGTTTAACGTTGAATATGCCGCAGGACCCTTCGCCTTATTCTTCCTAGCTGAATATGCGAACATTATGCTAATAAATACACTTACAGCCATCATATTCCTAAACCCAAGCGCCCTAGGGCCACCCACAGAACTATTCCCCGTCATCCTAGCCACAAAAGTCCTCCTACTATCTTCTGGTTTCTTATGGGTCCGAGCTTCATACCCACGATTCCGATATGACCAACTAATGCACCTACTATGAAAAAACTTCCTACCCCTCACACTAGCTCTGTGCCTCTGACACATCAGCATACCTATCTGCTATGCAGGCCTACCTCCTTACATAAGGAAATGTGCCTGAACTACAAAGGGTCACTATGATAAAGTGAACATAGAGGTATAACAGCCCTCTCATTTCCTGTTGACCTTAGAAAAGTAGGAATTGAACCCACACAAGAGAAATCAAAATTCTCCATACTTCCCTTATATTATTTTCTAGTAGAGTCAGCTAATCAAGCTATCGGGCCCATACCCCGAAAATGATGGTTTAACCCCCTCCTCTACTAATGAACCCTTACGCGACCCCAATCATAACCTTCAGCCTCATCTTGGGCACCACAATCACAATTTCCAGCAACCACTGAGTTCTGGCCTGGACAGGACTGGAGATCAACGCACTAGCCATCATTCCCCTAATTGCCAAATCCCACCACCCACGAGCAGTAGAAGCCGCAACGAAATACTTCCTAACCCAAGCAGCTGCTTCCGCCCTGGTCCTATTCTCTAGCATAACCAATGCCTGAGTCACCGGCCAATGAGACATCACACAAATAAACCACCCAACCTCCTGTCTACTACTGACAGCAGCAATCGCTATTAAACTGGGCCTAGTGCCATTTCACTTCTGATTCCCAGAAGTACTACAAGGATCGCCACTAATAACAGCCCTGCTACTCTCGACCCTCATAAAATTCCCCCCACTAACCCTGCTCCTACTAACATCCAAATCCCTCGACCCAGCTCTACTCACCGCCATGGCCCTAGCCTCAACAGCACTAGGAGGCTGAATAGGACTGAACCAAACACAAACACGCAAAATCCTAGCCTTCTCGTCCATCTCCCACTTAGGCTGAATCGCCATCATCCTAGTTTACAGCCCCAAATTGGCCTTACTTACCTTCTACCTATACACAATCATAACATCAGCCGTATTCCTAGCCCTTAACAAAATCAAAGCCCTTAACCTATCCATGATCACAACCTCATGAACAAAAACCCCAGTGCTAAACGCCACCCTAATACTAGTACTTTTATCCCTAGCAGGCCTCCCCCCATTAACAGGCTTTATACCAAAGTGACTTATCATCCAAGAACTAACTAAACAGGAAATAACACCAGCAGCCATGGCAATTGCCATGCTATCACTGCTCAGCCTCTTCTTCTACCTACGCCTCGCATACCACTCAACAATTACCCTTCCCCCCAACTCCTCTAACCACATAAAACAATGATACACTAGCAAAGCCCCAAGCACACCTACTGCGGTCCTTGCCTCACTATCAATCCTCTTACTTCCCCTGTCCCCAATAATACATGCCATTGTCTAGAAACTTAGGATAACACCCCAAACCGAAGGCCTTCAAAGCCTTAAATAAGAGTTAAACCCTCTTAGTTTCTGCACATTAAGACTTACAGAATATTAACCTGTATCTTCTGAATGCAAGTCAGACGCTTTAATTAAGCTAAAGCCTCCCTAGACAGATGGGCTTCGATCCCACAAAACTCTAGTTAACAGCTAAATGCCTAAACCAATTGGCTTCTGCCTACAAAGACCCTGACGCACCCTAGTGCGCATCGATGAGCTTGCAACTCAACATGAATTTCACTACAGAGCCGATAAGAAGAGGAATTAAACCTCTGTAAAAAGGACTACAGCCTAACGCTTCAACACTCAGCCATCTTACCCGTCACCTTCATCAACCGATGACTATTTTCCACTAACCATAAGGATATTGGCACCCTGTACCTCATCTTCGGGGCATGAGCAGGAATAGTCGGCACCGCACTCAGCCTATTAATCCGCGCAGAACTAGGACAACCAGGAACTCTCCTAGGCGACGACCAAATTTACAATGTAATCGTTACCGCTCACGCCTTTGTAATAAGCTTCTTTATAGTCATACCCATCATGATCGGAGGATTCGGCAACTGATTAGTCCCCCTCATAATCGGTGCCCCCGACATAGCATTCCCGCAAATAAACAACATAAGCTTTTGACTCCTCCCCCCATCATTCCTCCTCCTACTAGCCTCATCCACTGTAGAAGCTGGCGCCGGCACAGGCTGAACTGTCTACCCTCCCCTAGCAGGTGACCTTGCCCACGCCGGAGCTTCAGTAGACCTGGCTATCTTCTCACTCCACTTAGCCGGTATCTCCTCCATCCTTGGGGCCATCAACTTTATCACCACAGCCATCAACATAAAACCCCCCGCACTCTCACAATACCAAACCCCACTATTTGTCTGATCCGTACTAATTACCGCCATCCTACTCCTTCTATCACTCCCCGTACTCGCCGCCGGTATTACAATATTACTAACTGATCGAAACCTAAACACCACATTCTTCGACCCCGCTGGAGGAGGAGACCCAATCCTGTACCAACACCTATTCTGATTCTTCGGACACCCAGAAGTCTATATTCTGATCCTACCGGGGTTCGGAATCATCTCACACGTAGTCACGTACTACTCAGGCAAAAAGGAGCCCTTCGGCTACATGGGAATAGTCTGAGCCATACTATCCATCGGCTTCCTAGGATTCATCGTCTGAGCTCACCACATGTTTACAGTAGGAATAGACGTTGATACCCAAGCCTACTTTACATCAGCCACTATAATCATTGCCATCCCTACCGGAATCAAAGTATTTAGCTGACTAGCCACCCTGCACGGAGGAACAATCAAATGAGACCCCCCCAATACTATGAGCTCTAGGATTTATCTTCCTATTTACCATCGGAGGATTAACAGGAATCGTTCTTGCAAACTCTTCCCTAGACATCGCCCTGCACGACACGTACTACGTAGTTGCCCACTTCCACTACGTCCTATCCATAGGCGCCGTCTTTGCCATTCTAGCAGGATTTACTCACTGATTCCCACTACTCACTGGGTTTACCCTACACCAAACATGAGCAAAAGCCCACTTCGGGGTAATATTTACAGGAGTAAACCTAACGTTCTTCCCCCAGCACTTCCTAGGCCTAGCAGGAATACCCCGACGATACTCGGACTATCCCGACGCCTACACACTATGAAACACCATTTCCTCCATCGGCTCCCTAATCTCAATAGTAGCCGTAATCATACTAATATTCATCATCTGAGAAGCCTTTTCGGCCAAACGAAAAGTCCTACAACCAGAACTAACTACCACAAACGTTGAATGAATCCACGGCTGCCCTCCCCCATACCATACTTTCGAGGAACCGGCCTTCGTCCAAGTACAAGAAAGGAAGGAATCGAACCCTCACATGCTGGTTTCAAGCCAACTGCATTAACCGCTCATGCTTCTTTCTTATGAGACGTTAGTAAACCAATTACATAGCCTTGTCAAGACTAAATCACAGGTAAAAATCCTGTACATCTCATGTGGCCAACCACTCCCAACTAGGATTCCAAGACGCCTCATCACCCATCATAGAAGAACTCGTTGAATTCCACGACCACGCCCTAATCGTTGCCCTAGCTATCTGCAGCCTAGTTCTCTACCTTTTAGCCCACATACTAACAGAAAAACTCTCGTCCAATGCTGTAGACGCCCAAGAAGTAGAGCTGATCTGGACAATCCTACCTGCTATCGTCCTGGTACTCCTCGCCCTCCCATCCCTACAAATCCTCTACATAATGGACAAAATCGATGAACCAGACCTCACCCTAAAAGCCATCGGCCACCAATGATACTGAAGCTACGAATACACAGACTTCAAAGACCTATCATTCGACTCCTACATAGTGCCCACCCCAGACTTACCCAACGGCCACTTCCGACTGCTAGAAGTTGACCACCGCGTAGTTATCCCAATAGAATCCCCCATCCGCGTGATCATTACTGCAGGAGACGTACTCCACTCCTGAGCAGTCCCAACGCTCGGAGTTAAAACAGACGCAATCCCAGGCCGACTAAACCAAACTTCATTCATTACCACCCGGCCTGGGATTTTTTACGGACAATGCTCAGAAATTTGCGGGGCTAATCACAGCTACATACCCATTGTAGTAGAATCAACCCCACTCCCACATTTCGAGGCCTGATCGTCCCTTCTATCATCATCCTAATCATTAAGAAGCTATGCAACAGCACTAGCCTTTTAAGCTAGCCAAAGAGGGACTTCCCCCTCCTTAATGATATGCCACAGCTTAACCCCGCACCATGATTTTCAATCATAATTATAACCTGATTAACCCTAGCACTCCTCATCCAACCAAAACTACTAGCCTTCACCACAACCAACCCCCCATCAAATAAGACCTCCCTCACTACCAAACCCACACCATGATCCTGACCATGAACCTAAGCTTCTTTGACCAATTTTCCAGCCCCAATCTATTTGGCATCCCCTTAATCCTACTATCCCTACTCTTCCCAGCCCTACTATTCCCGTCCCCAAACAACCGATGAATCAACAACCGCCTTTCTACTATCCAAACATGACTCCTTCACCTAATCACAAAACAACTAATAGTCCCACTCAACAAAAATGGCCACAAATGAGCCATAATATTTACATCCCTAATAATCATACTTCTTACAATCAACCTTCTAGGCCTCCTTCCATATACATTCACCCCAACCACCCAACTATCTATGAACATAGCCCTAGCCTTCCCACTATGGCTCGCCACACTACTAACAGGCCTACGAAACCAACCATCAGCCTCTTTAGCCCACCTATTACCCGAAGGTACCCCTACACCCCTGATCCCCGCACTAATCCTGATCGAAACAACCAGCCTACTAATCCGCCCCCTAGCCCTCGGAGTCCGCCTTACAGCCAACCTTACAGCAGGACACTTACTCATCCAACTCATCTCTACAGCCTCCATTGCATTAATACCCACCCTTCCTGCAGTATCCATCCTAACAATAATCATCCTACTACTCCTAACCATCCTAGAAGTAGCAGTAGCCATAATCCAGGCCTACGTCTTCGTGCTCCTTCTAAGCCTATACTTACAAGAAAACATCTAATGGCACACCAAGCACACTCATACCACATAGTTGACCCAAGCCCTTGACCAATCTTCGGGGCAGCCGCCGCCCTACTCACAACCTCAGGATTAATCATGTGATTCCACTACAACTCATCCATACTACTAACCCTAGGCCTCATCTCAATACTCCTAGTAATACTCCAATGATGACGAGACATTGTACGAGAAAGCACCTTCCAAGGCCATCACACTCCCACAGTCCAAAAAGGCCTACGATACGGCATAATCCTTTTCATCACATCCGAAGCATTCTTCTTCTTAGGGTTCTTCTGAGCGTTCTTCCACTCGAGCCTGGCCCCAACCCCAGAACTAGGAGGCCAATGACCCCCAACAGGAATTAAACCACTCAACCCGATAGAAGTCCCCCTACTAAACACAGCCATCCTACTAGCCTCAGGCGTTACCGTAACGTGAGCCCATCACAGCATCACAGAAGGAAACCGAAAACATGCCATCCACGCCCTAACCCTAACGATCCTCTTGGGATTCTACTTCACAGCCCTACAAGCAATAGAATACCACGAAGCCCCATTCTCAATCGCCGATAGCGTCTACGGATCTACCTTCTTCGTTGCCACTGGATTCCACGGACTCCACGTAATCATCGGATCCTCCTTCCTGACCGTCTGCCTCTTCCGACTGATCAAGTTCCACTTTACATCAGACCACCACTTCGGATTCGAGGCAGCAGCCTGATACTGACACTTCGTAGACGTCATCTGACTATTCCTCTACATAACCATCTACTGATGAGGATCTTGCTCTTCTAGTATATTAATTACAATTGACTTCCAATCTCTAGAATCTGGTATAAACCCAGAGGAGAGCAATGAACGCACTCATGTTCATATTCGCCCTATCATCAATCCTAAGCGCCGCCCTAACCGCATTAAACTTCTGACTCGCCCAAATAAACCCCGACTCAGAGAAACTCTCACCGTACGAATGTGGATTCGACCCACTTGGATCTGCTCGATTACCATTCTCAGTCCGATTCTTCCTCAGTAGCCATCCTGTTCGTCCTATTCGACCTAGAAATCGCCCTCCTACTCCCCCTGCCATGAGCCGTCCAACTCCAATCCCCCCTAATGACCCTCACCTGAACTGTAGTGATCCTCCTTCTCCTAACACTCGGACTGGCCTACGAGTGAATTCAAGGGGGCCTAGAATGAGCAGAATAACAGAAAGTTAGTCTAACCAAAAAGATAGCTGGTTTCGACCCAGCAGATTACAGCCAACCCTGTAACTTTCTTATGTCGCCCCTACATTTAAGCTTCTACTCAGCCTTCATTTTCAGCGGACTAGGGCTAGCCTTCCACCGAACCCACCTAGTATCCGCCCTACTATGCCTTGAAAGCATAATATTATCGATATTCGTAGGCCTATCAATATGATCCATCGAAAACCAAGTCTCCTCATTCACCGTGGTACCAATTCTCATGCTAACCTTCTCAGCGTGTGAGGCGGGCACAGGCCTGGCCATCCTAGTAGCCTCCACCCGCACACATGGCTCCGACCATCTACACAACCTAAACCTCCTGCAATGCTAAAAATCATCCTACCCACAATCATACTTCTTCCAACAGCCCTGCTGTCTCCACCAAAATTTCTATGGACTAACACCACCTTATACAGCCTCCTAATCGCTGCCCTAAGCCTACAGTGATTAATCCCAACCTACTACCCCTACAAATTTTTATCCAACTGAACAGGAATTGACCAAATCTCATCCCCCCTCCTAGTACTATCCTGCTGACTACTCCCACTCATAATCATAGCAAGCCAAAACCACCTGCAACAAGAACCCCTACAACGCAAACGAATCTTTATCTCAACCTTAGTCGCAGTCCAGCCATTCATCCTACTAGCCTTTTCCACCACAGAACTAGCACTATTTTACATCTCATTTGAAGCAACCCTCATTCCCACCCTAATCTTAATCACCAGATGGGGGAACCAACCAGAACGCCTAAGCGCTGGCATCTACCTGCTATTCTACACGCCAGTAAGCTCTCTACCCCTGCTAATCACAATCATACACCTATACGTGAAAATTGGCACCCTGCACCTGCCAACCCTACAACTAACCCACCCAACCCTATCCACCTCATGGACAGGAATACTATCAGGTCTAGCACTGCTCATAGCATTCATAGTAAAAGCCCCACTATACGGCCTACACCTCTGACTGCCAAAAGCCCACGTAGAAGCACCCATCGCAGGCTCAATACTCCTCGCCGCCCTACTACTAAAGCTAGGAGGATACGGAATTATACGAGTCACTCTATTTATGGGCCCACTGTCCAACCTCCTGCACTACCCCTTCCTAACCCTGGCCCTATGAGGCGCCCTAATGACTAGCTCAATCTGCCTACGACAGACAGACCTAAAATCACTAATTGCTTATTCATCCGTTAGCCACATAGGCCTAGTTATCGCCGCAGGAATAATCCAAACCCACTGATCATTCTCAGGGGCAATGATCCTAATAATTTCCCATGGACTAACTTCCTCCATACTATTCTGCCTAGCCAACACAAACTATGAACGTACGCACAGCCGAATTCTACTACTCACACGAGGCCTACAACCTCTCCTACCACTCATAGCTACCTGATGATTGCTGGCCAATCTAACAAACATAGCCTTACCCCCAACAACAAACCTCATAGCAGAGCTAACCATTATAATCACCTTATTCAACTGATCTGCCTTCACGATCATCCTAACAGGAATCGCAACCCTACTAACCGCCTCCTACACCTTATTCATACTACTAATGACCCAACGAGGCTCAATCCCCTCCCACATCACATCTATGCAAAACTCAACCACGCGAGAACACCTGCTCATAACACTCCACATTATCCCAATATTCCTCCTAATCCTCAAACCCGAACTGATCTCCGGAATCCCCTCATGCAAGTATAGTTTAAACCAAACATTAGACTGTGATTCTAAGAATAGAAGTTCAAACCTTCTTACCTGCCGAGGGGAGGGTTTAACCAACAAGAGCTGCTAACTCTTACATCTGAGCCTAAAACCTCAGCCCCCTTACTTTTAAAGGATAACAGCAATCCACTGGTCTTAGGAACCACCCATCTTGGTGCAAATCCAAGTAAAAGTAGTGAACCCCACACTACTAATCAACTCCCTCACACTACTCACGCTGACAATCCTCCTAACCCCAATCATCCTGCCATTTCTATTTAAAAACTTTAAAAACACCCCACAAGCCACCACCCGCGCTGTTAAAACCGCATTCCTAATTAGCCTAGCCCCTACAACCGCATTCATCTACTCGGGAGTAGAATCTGTCACCTGCCACTGGGAGTGAAAATTCATTATAAACTTTAAAATCCCCCTGAGCCTAAAAATAGACCAATACTCAATAACATTTCTTCCAATCGCCCTATTTGTAACATGATCAATCCTACAATTCGCCATATGATACATGGCCTCAGAGCCATACGTAACAAAATTTTTCACCTACCTACTGACATTCCTAGTCGCCATACTCCTCCTAACAACCGCAAACAACATATTCCTCCTATTCGTAGGCTGGGAAGGAGTACGAATCATGTCCTTCCTTCTCATCGGCTGATGACAAGGCCGAGCAGATGCCAACACCGCCGCCCTACGAGCCGTAATCTACAACCGAATCGGAGACATCGGACTGATCCTGAGCATAGCATGACTAGCTTCAACATTCAACACCTGAGAGATCCAACAAGCCGTACACCCCCACCAAACCCCAATCCTCCCCCTCATAGGATTAATCCTCGCAGCCGCAGGAAAATCCGCCCAATTTGGACTCCACCCATGACTGCCCGCAGCAATAGAAGGCCCCACCCCAGTGTCAGCCCTACTGCACTCCAGTACCATAGTAGTAGCCGGAATCTTCCTGCTCATCCGCATGCACCCCCTGCTAGCCACCAACCAGACAGCCCTAACTGCCTGCCTATGCCTAGGTGCTCTATCAACCCTATTTGCTGCCACATGCGCCCTAACCCAAAATGACATCAAAAAAATCATTGCTTTCTCAACATCCAGCCAACTAGGACTAATAATAGTCACTATCGGACTAAACCTCCCACAACTAGCCTTCCTACACATCTCAACCCATGCCTTCTTTAAAGCCATACTATTCCTATGCTCAGGGTCTATCATCCACAACCTAAACGGAGAACAAGATATCCGAAAGATAGGAGGCCTACAGAAAATACTCCCAGTCACTACTTCCTGCCTAACCATCGGAAACCTGGCGCTGATAGGAACCCCATTCCTAGCCGGATTCTACTCAAAAGACCTCATCATCGAAAGCTTAAACACATCATACCTAAATACTTGAGCCCTACTCCTAACCCTTATAGCCACAGCATTCACCGCAACCTACAGCATCCGCATAACCATCCTAGTCCAAGCTGGACAAACCCGAATCCCCCCAATAGTATCAATAAACGAAAACAACCCACTAATCACCGCCCCCCTAACCCGACTCGCCCTAGGCAGCATTACAGCAGGAATAATCATTACCTCTTTCATCACACCAACCAAAACCCCCCCAATAACCATACCCCTTATCACCAAAACCGCTGCCATCCTCATAACAATCCTAGGAATCATCCTAGGCCCCTCATGTACAGGGCCACACCCCTCTAACGGCGCAAGCTTACATAGAAACATTATTAACAGACCTAGACAGATACAAAAACCCCTACAAGACCACGTATTAACTAACCCTGTTAACCCGACTCAGGAGCGCCTATAAGAGCGATTAAAATCTGTGAAAGGAACTCGGCAAATTAATAAGGCCCGACTGTTTACCAAAAACATAGCCTTCAGCAAATTAAACAAGTATTGAAGGTGATGCCTGCCCGGTGACTTAGGTTTAACGGCCGCGGTATCCTAACCGTGCAAAGGTAGCGCAATCAATTGTCCCATAAATCGAGACTTGTATGAATGGCTAAACGAGGTCTTAACTGTCTCTCACAGATAATCAGTGAAATTGATCTCCCCGTGCAAAAGCGGGGATGTGAACATAAGACGAGAAGACCCTGTGGAACTTAAAAATCAACGACCACCGCGAATCCTCAATCAACCCCACTGGGGCCACTACCATCGCAGAGCCTGGTCGATATTTTTCGGTTGGGGCGACCTTGGAGGAGAACAAATCCTCCAAAAACAAGACCATACCTCTTTACCTAGAGCTACCCCTCAAAGTGCTAACAGTGACCAGACCCAATATAATTGATTAATGGACCAAGCTACCCCAGGGATAACAGCGCAATCCCCCTCAAGAGCCCATATCGACAGGGGGGTTTACGACCTCGATGTTGGATCAGGACATCCTAATGGTGCAGCCGCTATTAAGGGTTCGTTTGTTCAACGATTAACAGTCCTACGTGATCTGAGTTCAGACCGGAGCAATCCAGGTCGGTTTCTATCTATGACACACTCTCCCCAGTACGAAAGGACCGGGAAAGTGGGGCCAATACCACAAGCACGCCCCCCCCCTCTAAGCAGTGAAACCAACTAAACCGTGAAGAGGGCCTTCCCCCACCACTTTCAATCCTAGAAAAGGACCAGCTAGAGTGGCAGAGCCCGGCAAGTGCAGAAGGCTTAAGCCCTTTCCCCAGAGGTTCAAATCCTCTCCCTAGCTTCACCCATGATTCAAATAACAACACTAAGCTGCCTCATTATATCCCTCCTATACATCATCCCAATCCTGATTGCCGTAGCCTTCCTAACCCTAGCAGAACGGAAAATCCTAAGCTACATACAATCCCGCAAAGGCCCTAAAGTTGTCGGGCCTTTTGGCCTACTTCAACCATTTGCGGACGGACTGAAACTATTTACCAAAGAGCCCATCCGACCCTCTACCTCTTCCCCACTTCTATTCATTCTGATACCAATACTAGCCCTTGTCCTAGCCCTCACCACTTGAGCACCACTACCACTCCCATTTCCCCTAGCAGATCTAAACCTCGGAGTTCTCTTCCTAATAGCCATGTCAAGCCTAGCCGTCTACTCAGTCCTATGATCAGGCTGAGCCTCGAACTCAAAATACGCACTAATCGGAGCCCTACGGGCAGTAGCACAGACCATTTCATACGAAGTGACACTGGCCATAATCCTGCTATCAATAATCATACTAAGCGGAAGCTACACACTCAGCTCCTTTGCCGTCGCACAGGAGCCTCTATACTTCATTTTCTCCTCATGACCCCTAGCAATAATATGATACGTATCCACCCTAGCAGAGACAAACCGAGCTCCTTTTGACCTCACAGAGGGCGAATCTGAGCTAGTCTCAGGGTTTAACGTTGAATACGCCGCAGGACCCTTCGCCTTATTCTTCCTAGCTGAATATGCGAACATTATGCTAATAAATACACTTACAGCCATCATATTCCTAAACCCAAGCGCCCTAGGGCCACCCACAGAACTATTCCCCGTCATCCTAGCCACAAAAGTCCTCCTACTATCTTCTGGTTTCTTATGGGTCCGAGCTTCATACCCACGATTCCGATATGACCAACTAATGCACCTACTATGAAAAAACTTCCTACCCCTCACACTAGCTCTGTGCCTCTGACACATCAGCATACCTATCTGCTATGCAGGCCTACCTCCTTACATAAGGAAATGTGCCTGAACTACAAAGGGTCACTATGATAAAGTGAACATAGAGGTATAACAGCCCTCTCATTTCCTGTTGACCTTAGAAAAGTAGGAATTGAACCCACACAAGAGAAATCAAAATTCTCCATACTTCCCTTATATTATTTTCTAGTAGAGTCAGCTAATCAAGCTATCGGGCCCATACCCCGAAAATGATGGTTTAACCCCCTCCTCTACTAATGAACCCTTACGCGACCCCAATCATAACCTTCAGCCTCATCTTGGGCACCACAATCACAATTTCCAGCAACCACTGAGTTCTGGCCTGGACAGGACTGGAGATCAACGCACTAGCCATCATTCCCCTAATTGCCAAATCTCACCACCCACGAGCAGTAGAAGCCGCAACGAAATACTTCCTAACCCAAGCAGCTGCTTCCGCCCTGGTCCTATTCTCTAGCATAACCAATGCCTGAGTCACCGGCCAATGAGACATCACACAAATAAACCACCCAACCTCCTGTCTACTACTGACAGCAGCAATCGCTATTAAACTGGGCCTAGTGCCATTTCACTTCTGATTCCCAGAAGTACTACAAGGATCGCCACTAATAACAGCCCTGCTACTCTCGACCCTCATAAAATTCCCCCCACTAACCCTGCTCCTACTAACATCCAAATCCCTTGACCCAGCTCTACTCACCGCCATGGCCCTAGCCTCAACAGCACTAGGAGGCTGAATAGGACTGAACCAAACACAAACACGCAAAATCCTAGCCTTCTCGTCCATCTCCCACTTAGGCTGAATCGCCATCATCCTAGTTTACAGCCCCAAATTGGCCTTACTTACCTTCTACCTATACACAATCATAACATCAGCCGTATTCCTAGCCCTTAACAAAATCAAAGCCCTTAACCTATCCATGATCACAACCTCATGAACAAAAACCCCAGTGCTAAACGCCACCCTAATACTAGTACTTTTATCCCTAGCAGGCCTCCCCCCATTAACAGGCTTTATACCAAAGTGACTTATCATCCAAGAACTAACTAAACAGGAAATAACACCAGCAGCCATGGCAATTGCCATGCTATCACTGCTCAGCCTCTTCTTCTACCTACGCCTCGCATACCACTCAACAATTACCCTTCCCCCCAACTCCTCTAACCACATAAAACAATGATACACTAGCAAAGCCCCAAGCACACCTACTGCGGTCCTTGCCTCACTATCAATCCTCTTACTTCCCCTGTCCCCAATAATACATGCCATTGTCTAGAAACTTAGGATAACACCCCAAACCGAAGGCCTTCAAAGCCTTAAATAAGAGTTAAACCCTCTTAGTTTCTGCACATTAAGACTTACAGAATATTAACCTGTATCTTCTGAATGCAAGTCAGACGCTTTAATTAAGCTAAAGCCTCCCTAGACAGATGGGCTTCGATCCCACAAAACTCTAGTTAACAGCTAAATGCCTAAACCAATTGGCTTCTGCCTACAAAGACCCTGACGCACCCTAGTGCGCATCGATGAGCTTGCAACTCAACATGAATTTCACTACAGAGCCGATAAGAAGAGGAATTAAACCTCTGTAAAAAGGACTACAGCCTAACGCTTCAACACTCAGCCATCTTACCCGTCACCTTCATCAACCGATGACTATTTTCCACTAACCATAAGGATATTGGCACCCTGTACCTCATCTTCGGGGCATGAGCAGGAATAGTCGGCACCGCACTCAGCCTATTAATCCGCGCAGAACTAGGACAACCAGGAACTCTCCTAGGCGACGACCAAATTTACAATGTAATCGTTACCGCTCACGCCTTTGTAATAAGCTTCTTTATAGTCATACCCATCATGATCGGAGGATTCGGCAACTGATTAGTCCCCCTCATAATCGGTGCCCCCGACATAGCATTCCCGCGAATAAACAACATAAGCTTTTGACTCCTCCCCCCATCATTCCTCCTCCTACTAGCCTCATCCACTGTAGAAGCTGGCGCCGGCACAGGCTGAACTGTCTACCCTCCCCTAGCAGGTAACCTTGCCCACGCCGGAGCTTCAGTAGACCTGGCTATCTTCTCACTCCACTTAGCCGGTATCTCCTCCATCCTTGGGGCCATCAACTTTATCACCACAGCCATCAACATAAAACCCCCCGCACTCTCACAATACCAAACCCCACTATTTGTCTGATCCGTACTAATTACCGCCATCCTACTCCTTCTATCACTCCCCGTACTCGCCGCCGGTATTACAATATTACTAACTGATCGAAACCTAAACACCACATTCTTCGACCCCGCTGGAGGAGGAGACCCAATCCTGTACCAACACCTATTCTGATTCTTCGGACACCCAGAAGTCTATATTCTGATCCTACCGGGGTTCGGAATCATCTCACACGTAGTCACGTACTACTCAGGCAAAAAGGAGCCCTTCGGCTACATGGGAATAGTCTGAGCCATACTATCCATCGGCTTCCTAGGATTCATCGTCTGAGCTCACCACATGTTTACAGTAGGAATAGACGTTGATACCCGAGCCTACTTTACATCAGCCACTATAATCATTGCCATCCCTACCGGAATCAAAGTATTTAGCTGACTAGCCACCCTGCACGGAGGAACAATCAAATGAGACCCCCCCAATACTATGAGCTCTAGGATTTATCTTCCTATTTACCATCGGAGGATTAACAGGAATCGTTCTTGCAAACTCTTCCCTAGACATCGCCCTGCACGACACGTACTACGTAGTTGCCCACTTCCACTACGTCCTATCCATAGGCGCCGTCTTTGCCATTCTAGCAGGATTTACTCACTGATTCCCACTACTCACTGGGTTTACCCTACACCAAACATGAGCAAAAGCCCACTTCGGGGTAATATTTACAGGAGTAAACCTAACGTTCTTCCCCCAGCACTTCCTAGGCCTAGCAGGAATACCCCGACGATACTCGGACTATCCCGACGCCTACACACTATGAAACACCATTTCCTCCATCGGCTCCCTAATCTCAATAGTAGCCGTAATCATACTAATATTCATCATCTGAGAAGCCTTTTCGGCCAAACGAAAAGTCCTACAACCAGAACTAACTACCACAAACGTTGAATGAATCCACGGCTGCCCTCCCCCATACCATACTTTCGAGGAACCGGCCTTCGTCCAAGTACAAGAAAGGAAGGAATCGAACCCTCACATGCTGGTTTCAAGCCAACTGCATTCACCGCTCATGCTTCTTTCTTATGAGACGTTAGTAAACCAATTACATAGCCTTGTCAAGACTAAATCACAGGTAAAAATCCTGTACATCTCATGTGGCCAACCACTCCCAACTAGGATTCCAAGACGCCTCATCACCCATCATAGAAGAACTCGTTGAATTCCACGACCACACCCTAATCGTTGCCCTAGCTATCTGCAGCCTAGTTCTCTACCTTTTAGCCCACATACTAACAGAAAAACTCTCGTCCAATGCTGTAGACGCCCAAGAAGTAGAGCTGATCTGGACAATCCTACCTGCTATCGTCCTGGTACTCCTCGCCCTCCCATCCCTACAAATCCTCTACATAATGGACAAAATCGATGAACCAGACCTCACCCTAAAAGCCATCGGCCACCAATGATACTGAAGCTACGAATACACAGACTTCAAAGACCTATCATTCGACTCCTACATAGTGCCCACCCCAGACTTACCCAACGGCCACTTCCGACTGCTAGAAGTTGACCACCGCGTAGTTATCCCAATAGAATCCCCCATCCGCGTGATCATTACTGCAGGAGACGTACTCCACTCCTGAGCAGTCCCAACGCTCGGAGTTAAAACAGACGCAATCCCAGGCCGACTAAACCAAACTTCATTCATTACCACCCGGCCTGGGATTTTTTACGGACAATGCTCAGAAATTTGCGGGGCTAATCACAGCTACATACCCATTGTAGTAGAATCAACCCCACTCCCACATTTCGAGGCCTGATCGTCCCTTCTATCATCATCCTAATCATTAAGAAGCTATGCAACAGCACTAGCCTTTTAAGCTAGCCAAAGAGGGACTTCCCCCTCCTTAATGATATGCCACAGCTTAACCCCGCACCATGATTTTCAATCATAATTATAACCTGATTAACCCTAGCACTCCTCATCCAACCAAAACTACTAGCCTTCACCACAACCAACCCCCCATCAAATAAGACCTCCCTCACTACCAAACCCACACCATGATCCTGACCATGAACCTAAGCTTCTTTGACCAATTTTCCAGCCCCAATCTATTTGGCATCCCCTTAATCCTACTATCCCTACTCTTCCCAGCCCTACTATTCCCGTCCCCAAACAACCGATGAATCAACAACCGCCTTTCTACTATCCAAACATGACTCCTTCACCTAATCACAAAACAACTAATAGTCCCACTCAACAAAAATGGCCACAAATGAGCCATAATATTTACATCCCTAATAATCATACTTCTTACAATCAACCTTCTAGGCCTCCTTCCATATACATTCACCCCAACCACCCAACTATCTATGAACATAGCCCTAGCCTTCCCACTATGGCTCGCCACACTACTAACAGGCCTACGAAACCAACCATCAGCCTCTTTAGCCCACCTATTACCCGAAGGTACCCCTACACCCCTAATCCCCGCACTAATCCTGATCGAAACAACCAGCCTACTAATCCGCCCCCTAGCCCTCGGAGTCCGCCTTACAGCCAACCTTACAGCAGGACACTTACTCATCCAACTCATCTCTACAGCCTCCATTGCATTAATACCCACCCTTCCTGCAGTATCCATCCTAACAATAATCATCCTACTACTCCTAACCATCCTAGAAGTAGCAGTAGCCATAATCCAGGCCTACGTCTTCGTGCTCCTTCTAAGCCTATACTTACAAGAAAACATCTAATGGCACACCAAGCACACTCATACCACATAGTTGACCCAAGCCCTTGACCAATCTTCGGGGCAGCCGCCGCCCTACTCACAACCTCAGGATTAATCATGTGATTCCACTACAACTCATCCATACTACTAACCCTAGGCCTCATCTCAATACTCCTAGTAATACTCCAATGATGACGAGACATTGTACGAGAAAGCACCTTCCAAGGCCATCACACTCCCACAGTCCAAAAAGGCCTACGATACGGCATAATCCTTTTCATCACATCCGAAGCATTCTTCTTCTTAGGGTTCTTCTGAGCGTTCTTCCACTCGAGCCTGGCCCCAACCCCAGAACTAGGAGGCCAATGACCCCCAACAGGAATTAAACCACTCAACCCGATAGAAGTCCCCCTACTAAACACAGCCATCCTACTAGCCTCAGGCATTACCGTAACGTGAGCCCATCACAGCATCACAGAAGGAAACCGAAAACATGCCATCCACGCCCTAACCCTAACGATCCTCTTGGGATTCTACTTCACAGCCCTACAAGCAATAGAATACCACGAAGCCCCATTCTCAATCGCCGATAGCGTCTACGGATCTACCTTCTTCGTTGCCACTGGATTCCACGGACTCCACGTAATCATCGGATCCTCCTTCCTGACCGTCTGCCTCTTCCGACTGATCAAGTTCCACTTTACATCAGACCACCACTTCGGATTCGAGGCAGCAGCCTGATACTGACACTTCGTAGACGTCATCTGACTATTCCTCTACATAACCATCTACTGATGAGGATCTTGCTCTTCTAGTATATTAATTACAATTGACTTCCAATCTCTAGAATCTGGTATAAACCCAGAGGAGAGCAATGAACGCACTCATGTTCATATTCGCCCTATCATCAATCCTAAGCGCCGCCCTAACCGCATTAAACTTCTGACTCGCCCAAATAAACCCCGACTCAGAGAAACTCTCACCGTACGAATGTGGATTCGACCCACTTGGATCTGCTCGATTACCATTCTCAGTCCGATTCTTCCTCAGTAGCCATCCTGTTCGTCCTATTCGACCTAGAAATCGCCCTCCTACTCCCCCTGCCATGAGCCGTCCAACTCCAATCCCCCCTAATGACCCTCACCTGAACTGTAGTGATCCTCCTTCTCCTAACACTCGGACTGGCCTACGAGTGAATTCAAGGGGGCCTAGAATGAGCAGAATAACAGAAAGTTAGTCTAACCAAAAAGATAGCTGGTTTCGACCCAGCAGATTACAGCCAACCCTGTAACTTTCTTATGTCGCCCCTACATTTAAGCTTCTACTCAGCCTTCATTTTCAGCGGACTAGGGCTAGCCTTCCACCGAACCCACCTAGTATCCGCCCTACTATGCCTTGAAAGCATAATATTATCGATATTCGTAGGCCTATCAATATGATCCATCGAAAACCAAGTCTCCTCATTCACCGTGGTACCAATTCTCATGCTAACCTTCTCAGCGTGTGAGGCGGGCACAGGCCTGGCCATCCTAGTAGCCTCCACCCGCACACATGGCTCTGACCATCTACACAACCTAAACCTCCTGCAATGCTAAAAATCATCCTACCCACAATCATACTTCTTCCAACAGCCCTGCTGTCTCCACCAAAATTTCTATGGACTAACACCACCTTATACAGCCTCCTAATCGCTGCCCTAAGCCTACAGTGATTAATCCCAACCTACTACCCCTACAAATTTTTATCCAACTGAACAGGAATTGACCAAATCTCATCCCCCCTCCTAGTACTATCCTGCTGACTACTCCCACTCATAATCATAGCAAGCCAAAACCACCTGCAACAAGAACCCCTACAACGCAAACGAATCTTTATCTCAACCTTAGTCGCAGTCCAGCCATTCATCCTACTAGCCTTTTCCACCACAGAACTAGCACTATTTTACATCTCATTTGAAGCAACCCTCATTCCCACCCTAATCTTAATCACCCGATGGGGGAACCAACCAGAACGCCTAAGCGCTGGCATCTACCTGCTATTCTACACGCCAGTAAGCTCTCTACCCCTGCTAATCACAATCATACACCTATACGTGAAAATTGGCACCCTGCACCTGCCAACCCTACAACTAACCCACCCAACCCTATCCACCTCATGGACAGGAATACTATCAGGTCTAGCACTGCTCATAGCATTCATAGTAAAAGCCCCACTATACGGCCTACACCTCTGACTGCCAAAAGCCCACGTAGAAGCACCCATCGCAGGCTCAATACTCCTCGCCGCCCTACTACTAAAGCTAGGAGGATACGGAATTATACGAGTCACTCTATTTATGGGCCCACTGTCCAACCTCCTGCACTACCCCTTCCTAACCCTGGCCCTATGAGGCGCCCTAATGACTAGCTCAATCTGCCTACGACAGACAGACCTAAAATCACTAATCGCTTATTCATCCGTTAGCCACATAGGCCTAGTTATTGCCGCAGGAATAATCCAAACCCACTGATCATTCTCAGGGGCAATGATCCTAATAATTTCCCATGGACTAACTTCCTCCATACTATTCTGCCTAGCCAACACAAACTATGAACGTACGCACAGCCGAATTCTACTACTCACACGAGGCCTACAACCTCTCCTACCACTCATAGCTACCTGATGATTGCTGGCCAATCTAACAAACATAGCCTTACCCCCAACAACAAACCTCATAGCAGAGCTAACCATTATAATCACCTTATTCAACTGATCTGCCTTCACGATCATCCTAACAGGAATCGCAACCCTACTAACCGCCTCCTACACCTTATTCATACTACTAATGACCCAACGAGGCTCAATCCCCTCCCACATCACATCTATGCAAAACTCAACCACGCGAGAACACCTGCTCATAACACTCCACATTATCCCAATATTCCTCCTAATCCTCAAACCCGAACTGATCTCCGGAATCCCCTCATGCAAGTATAGTTTAAACCAAACATTAGACTGTGATTCTAAGAATAGAAGTTCAAACCTTCTTACCTGCCGAGGGGAGGGTTTAACCAACAAGAGCTGCTAACTCTTACATCTGAGCCTAAAACCTCAGCCCCCTTACTTTTAAAGGATAACAGCAATCCACTGGTCTTAGGAACCACCCATCTTGGTGCAAATCCAAGTAAAAGTAGTGAACCCCACACTACTAATCAACTCCCTCACACTACTCACGCTGACAATCCTCCTAACCCCAATCATCCTGCCATTTCTATTTAAAAACTTTAAAAACACCCCAAAAGCCACCACCCGCGCTGTTAAAACCGCATTCCTAATTAGCCTAGCCCCTACAACCGCATTCATCTACTCGGGAGTAGAATCTGTCACCTGCCACTGGGAATGAAAATTCATTATAAACTTTAAAATCCCCCTGAGCCTAAAAATAGACCAATACTCAACAACATTTCTTCCAATCGCCCTATTTGTAACATGATCAATCCTACAATTCGCCATATGATACATGGCCTCAGAGCCATACGTAACAAAATTTTTCACCTACCTACTGACATTCCTAGTCGCCATACTCCTCCTAACAACCGCAAACAACATATTCCTCCTATTCGTAGGCTGGGAAGGAGTACGAATCATGTCCTTCCTTCTCATCGGCTGATGACAAGGCCGAGCAGATGCCAACACCGCCGCCCTACGAGCCGTAATCTACAACCGAATCGGAGACATCGGACTGATCCTGAGCATAGCATGACTAGCTTCAACATTCAACACCTGAGAGATCCAACAAGCCGTACACCCCCACCAAACCCCAATCCTCCCCCTCATAGGATTAATCCTCGCAGCCGCAGGAAAATCCGCCCAATTTGGACTCCACCCATGACTGCCCGCAGCAATAGAAGGCCCCACCCCAGTATCAGCCCTACTGCACTCCAGTACCATAGTAGTAGCCGGAATCTTCCTGCTCATCCGCATGCACCCCCTGCTAGCCACCAACCAGACAGCCCTAACTGCCTGCCTATGCCTAGGTGCTCTATCAACCCTATTCGCTGCCACATGCGCCCTAACCCAAAATGACATCAAAAAAATCATTGCTTTCTCAACATCCAGCCAACTAGGACTAATAATAGTCACTATCGGACTAAACCTCCCACAACTAGCCTTCCTACACATCTCAACCCATGCCTTCTTTAAAGCCATACTATTCCTATGCTCAGGGTCTATCATCCACAACCTAAACGGAGAACAAGATATCCGAAAGATAGGAGGCCTACAGAAAATACTCCCAGTCACTACTTCCTGCCTAACCATCGGAAACCTGGCGCTGATAGGAACCCCATTCCTAGCCGGATTCTACTCAAAAGACCTCATCATCGAAAGCTTAAACACATCATACCTAAATACTTGAGCCCTACTCCTAACCCTTATAGCCACAGCATTCACCGCAACCTACAGCATCCGCATAACCATCCTAGTCCAAGCTGGACAAACCCGAATCCCCCCAATAGTATCAATAAACGAAAACAACCCACTAATCACCGCCCCCCTAACCCGACTCGCCCTAGGCAGCATTACAGCAGGAATAATCATTACCTCTTTCATCACACCAACCAAAACCCCCCCAATAACCATACCCCTTATCACCAAAACCGCTGCCATCCTCATAACAATCCTAGGAATCATCCTAGGCCCCTCATGTACAGGGCCACACCCCTCTAACGGTGCAAGCTTACATAGAAACATTATTAACAGACCTAGACAGATACAAAAACCCCTACAAGACCACGTATTAACTAACCCTGTTAACCCGACTCAGGAGCGCCTATAAGAGCGATTAAAATCTGTGAAAGGAACTCGGCAAATTAATAAGGCCCGACTGTTTACCAAAAACATAGCCTTCAGCAAATTAAACAAGTATTGAAGGTGATGCCTGCCCGGTGACTTAGGTTTAACGGCCGCGGTATCCTAACCGTGCAAAGGTAGCGCAATCAATTGTCCCATAAATCGAGACTTGTATGAATGGCTAAACGAGGTCTTAACTGTCTCTCACAGATAATCAGTGAAATTGATCTCCCCGTGCAAAAGCGGGGATGTGAACATAAGACGAGAAGACCCTGTGGAACTTAAAAATCAACGACCACCGCGAATCCTCAATCAACCCCACTGGGGCCACTACCATCGCAGAGCCTGGTCGATATTCTTCGGTTGGGGCGACCTTGGAGGAGAACAAATCCTCCAAAAACAAGACCATACCTCTTTACCTAGAGCTACCCCTCAAAGTGCTAACAGTGACCAGACCCAATATAATTGATTAATGGACCAAGCTACCCCAGGGATAACAGCGCAATCCCCCTCAAGAGCCCATATTGACAGGGGGGTTTACGACCTCGATGTTGGATCAGGACATCCTAATGGTGCAGCCGCTATTAAGGGTTCGTTTGTTCAACGATTAACAGTCCTACGTGATCTGAGTTCAGACCGGAGCAATCCAGGTCGGTTTCTATCTATGACACACTCTCCCCAGTACGAAAGGACCGGGAAAGTGGGGCCAATACCACAAGCACGCCCCCCCCCTCTAAGCAGTGAAACCAACTAAACCGTGAAGAGGGCCTTCCCCCACCACTTTCAATCCTAGAAAAGGACCAGCTAGAGTGGCAGAGCCCGGCAAGTGCAGAAGGCTTAAGCCCTTTCCCCAGAGGTTCAAATCCTCTCCCTAGCTTCACCCATGATTCAAATAACAACACTAAGCTGCCTCGTTATATCCCTCCTATACATCATCCCAATCCTGATTGCCGTAGCCTTCCTAACCCTAGTAGAACGGAAAATCCTAAGCTACATACAATCCCGCAAAGGCCCTAACGTTGTCGGGCCTTTTGGCCTACTTCAACCATTTGCGGACGGACTGAAACTATTTACCAAAGAGCCCATCCGACCCTCTACCTCTTCCCCACTTCTATTCATTCTGATACCAATACTAGCCCTTGTCCTAGCCCTCACCACTTGAGCACCACTACCACTCCCATTTCCCCTAGCAGATCTAAACCTCGGAGTTCTCTTCCTAATAGCCATGTCAAGCCTAGCCGTCTACTCAGTCCTATGATCAGGCTGAGCCTCGAACTCAAAATACGCACTAATCGGAGCCCTACGGGCAGTAGCACAGACCATTTCATACGAAGTGACACTGGCCATAATCCTGCTATCAATAATCATACTAAGCGGAAGCTACACACTCAGCTCCTTTGCCGTCGCACAGGAGCCTCTATACTTCATTTTCTCCTCATGACCCCTAGCAATAATATGATACGTATCCACCCTAGCAGAGACAAACCGAGCTCCTTTTGACCTCACAGAGGGTGAATCTGAGCTAGTCTCAGGGTTTAACGTTGAATACGCCGCAGGACCCTTCGCCTTATTCTTCCTAGCTGAATATGCGAACATTATGCTAATAAATACACTTACAGCCATCATATTCCTAAACCCAAGCGCCCTAGGGCCACCCACAGAACTATTCCCCGTCATCCTAGCCACAAAAGTCCTCCTACTATCTTCTGGTTTCTTATGGGTCCGAGCTTCATACCCACGATTCCGATATGACCAACTAATGCACCTACTATGAAAAAACTTCCTACCCCTCACACTAGCTCTGTGCCTCTGACACATCAGCATACCTATCTGCTATGCAGGCCTACCTCCTTACATAAGGAAATGTGCCTGAACTACAAAGGGTCACTATGATAAAGTGAACATAGAGGTATAACAGCCCTCTCATTTCCTGTTGACCTTAGAAAAGTAGGAATTGAACCCACACAAGAGAAATCAAAATTCTCCATACTTCCCTTATATTATTTTCTAGTAGAGTCAGCTAATCAAGCTATCAGGCCCATACCCCGAAAATGATGGTTTAACCCCCTCCTCTACTAATGAACCCTTACGCGACCCCAATCATAACCTTCAGCCTCATCTTGGGCACCACAATCACAATTTCCAGCAACCACTGAGTTCTGGCCTGGACAGGACTGGAGATCAACGCACTAGCCATCATTCCCCTAATTGCCAAATCCCACCACCCACGAGCAGTAGAAGCCGCAACGAAATACTTCCTAACCCAAGCAGCTGCTTCCGCCCTGGTCCTATTCTCTAGCATAACCAATGCCTGAGTCACCGGCCAATGAGACATCACACAAATAAACCACCCAACCTCCTGTCTACTACTGACAGCAGCAATCGCTATTAAACTGGGCCTAGTGCCATTTCACTTCTGATTCCCAGAAGTACTACAAGGATCGCCACTAATAACAGCCCTGCTACTCTCGACCCTCATAAAATTCCCCCCACTAACCCTGCTCCTACTAACATCCAAATCCCTCGACCCAGCTCTACTCACCGCCATGGCCCTAGCCTCAACAGCACTAGGAGGCTGAATAGGACTGAACCAAACACAAACACGCAAAATCCTAGCCTTCTCGTCCATCTCCCACTTAGGCTGAATCGCCATCATCCTAGTTTACAGCCCCAAATTGGCCTTACTTACCTTCTACCTATACACAATCATAACATCAGCCGTATTCCTAGCCCTTAACAAAATCAAAGCCCTTAACCTATCCATGATCACAACCTCATGAACAAAAACCCCAGTGCTAAACGCCACCCTAATACTAGTACTTTTATCCCTAGCAGGC
This sequence comes from Anser brachyrhynchus, assembly GCF_964034855.1. Lineage (NCBI taxonomy): Eukaryota > Metazoa > Chordata > Aves > Anseriformes > Anatidae > Anser > Anser brachyrhynchus. The sequence continues at coordinate 15,063,735 of NC_137696.1, read as the reverse complement.
CTCCCCCCATTAACAGGCTTTATACCAAAGTGACTTATCATCCAAGAACTAACTAAACAGGAAATAACACCAGCAGCCATGGCAATTGCCATGCTATCACTGCTCAGCCTCTTCTTCTACCTACGCCTCGCATACCACTCAACAATTACCCTTCCCCCCAACTCCTCTAACCACATAAAACAATGATACACTAGCAAAGCCCCAAGCACACCTACTGCGGTCCTTGCCTCACTATCAATCCTCTTACTTCCCCTGTCCCCAATAATACATGCCATTGTCTAGAAACTTAGGATAACACCCCAAACCGAAGGCCTTCAAAGCCTTAAATAAGAGTTAAACCCTCTTAGTTTCTGCACATTAAGACTTACAGAATATTAACCTGTATCTTCTGAATGCAAGTCAGACGCTTTAATTAAGCTAAAGCCTCCCTAGACAGATGGGCTTCGATCCCACAAAACTCTAGTTAACAGCTAAATGCCTAAACCAATTGGCTTCTGCCTACAAAGACCCTGACGCACCCTAGTGCGCATCGATGAGCTTGCAACTCAACATGAATTTCACTACAGAGCCGATAAGAAGAGGAATTAAACCTCTGTAAAAAGGACTACAGCCTAACGCTTCAACACTCAGCCATCTTACCCGTCACCTTCATCAACCGATGACTATTTTCCACTAACCATAAGGATATTGGCACCCTGTACCTCATCTTCGGGGCATGAGCAGGAATAGTCGGCACCGCACTCAGCCTATTAATCCGCGCAGAACTAGGACAACCAGGAACTCTCCTAGGCGACGACCAAATTTACAATGTAATCGTTACCGCTCACGCCTTTGTAATAAGCTTCTTTATAGTCATACCCATCATTGGTTTACTAACGTCTCATAAGAAAGAAGCATGAGCGGTGAATGCAGTTGGCTTGAAACCAGCATGTGAGGGTTCGATTCCTTCCTTTCTTGTACTTGGACGAAGGCCGGTTCCTCGAAAGTATGGTATGGGGGAGGGCAGCCGTGGATTCATTCAACGTTTGTGGTAGTTAGTTCTGGTTGTAGGACTTTTCGTTTGGCCGAAAAGGCTTCTCAGATGATGAATATTAGTATGATTACGGCTACTATTGAGATTAGGGAGCCGATGGAGGAAATGGTGTTTCATAGTGTGTAGGCGTCGGGATAGTCCGAGTATCGTCGGGGTATTCCTGCTAGGCCTAGGAAGTGCTGGGGGAAGAACGTTAGGTTTACTCCTGTAAATATTACCCCGAAGTGGGCTTTTGCTCATGTTTGGTGTAGGGTAAACCCAGTGAGTAGTGGGAATCAGTGAGTAAATCCTGCTAGAATGGCAAAGACGGCGCCTATGGATAGGACCTATGGATAGGACGTAGTGGAAGTGGGCAACTACGTAGTACGTGTCGTGCAGGGCGATGTCTAGGGAAGAGTTTGCAAGAACGATTCCTGTTAATCCTCCGATGGTAAATAGGAAGATAAATCCTAGAGCTCATAGTATTGGGGGGGTCTCATTTGATTGTTCCTCCGTGCAGGGTGGCTAGTCACCTAAATACTTTGATTCCGGTAGGGATGGCAATTGCAGGAGGTTTAGGTTGTGTAGATGGTCGGAGCCATGTGTGCGGGTGGAGGCTACTAGGATGGCCAGGCCTGTGCCCGCCTCACACGCTGAGAAGGTTAGCATGAGAATTGGTACCATGGTGAATGAGGAGACTTGGTTTTCGATGGATCATATTGATAGGCCTACGAATATCGATAATATTATGCTTTCAAGGCATAGTAGGGCGGATACTAGGTGGGTTCGGTGGAAGGCTAGCCCTAGTCCGCTGAAAATGAAGGCTGAGTAGAAGCTTAAATGTAGGGGCGACATAAGAAAGTTACAGGGTTGGCTGTAATCTGCTGGGTCGAAACCAGCTATCTTTTTGGTTAGACTAACTTTCTGTTATTCTGCTCATTCTAGGCCCCCTTGAATTCACTCGTAGGCCAGTCCGAGTGTTAGGAGAAGGAGGATCACTACAGTTCAGGTGAGGGTCATTAGGGGGGATTGGAGTTGGACGGCTCATGGCAGGGGGAGTAGGAGGGCGATTTCTAGGTCGAATAGGACGAACAGGATGGCTACTGAGGAAGAATCGGACTGAGAATGGTAATCGAGCAGATCCAAGTGGGTCGAATCCACATTCGTACGGTGAGAGTTTCTCTGAGTCGGGGTTTATTTGGGCGAGTCAGAAGTTTAATGCGGTTAGGGCGGCGCTTAGGATTGATGATAGGGCGAATATGAACATGAGTGCGTTCATTGCTCTCCTCTGGGTTTATACCAGATTCTAGAGATTGGAAGTCAATTGTAATTAATATACTAGAAGAGCAAGATCCTCATCAGTAGATGGTTATGTAGAGGAATAGTCAGATGACGTCTACGAAGTGTCAGTATCAGGCTGCTGCCTCGAATCCGAAGTGGTGGTCTGATGTAAAGTGGAACTTGATCAGTCGGAAGAGGCAGACGGTCAGGAAGGAGGATCCGATGATTACGTGGAGTCCGTGGAATCCAGTGGCAACGAAGAAGGTAGATCCGTAGACGCTATCGGCGATTGAGAATGGGGCTTCGTGGTATTCTATTGCTTGTAGGGCTGTGAAGTAGAATCCCAAGAGGATCGTTAGGGTTAGGGCGTGGATGGCATGTTTTCGGTTTCCTTCTGTGATGCTGTGATGGGCTCACGTTACGGTAACGCCTGAGGCTAGTAGGATGGCTGTGTTTAGTAGGGGGACTTCTATCGGGTTGAGTGGTTTAATTCCTGTTGGGGGTCATTGGCCTCCTAGTTCTGGGGTTGGGGCCAGGCTCGAGTGGAAGAACGCTCAGAAGAACCCTAAGAAGAAGAATGCTTCGGATGTGATGAAAAGGATTATGCCGTATCGTAGGCCTTTTTGGACTGTGGGAGTGTGATGGCCTTGGAAGGTGCTTTCTCGTACAATGTCTCGTCATCATTGGAGTATTACTAGGAGTATTGAGATGAGGCCTAGGGTTAGTAGTATGGATGAGTTGTAGTGGAATCACATGATTAATCCTGAGGTTGTGAGTAGGGCGGCGGCTGCCCCGAAGATTGGTCAAGGGCTTGGGTCAACTATGTGGTATGAGTGTGCTTGGTGTGCCATTAGATGTTTTCTTGTAAGTATAGGCTTAGAAGGAGCACGAAGACGTAGGCCTGGATTATGGCTACTGCTACTTCTAGGATGGTTAGGAGTAGTAGGATGATTATTGTTAGGATGGATACTGCAGGAAGGGTGGGTATTAATGCAATGGAGGCTGTAGAGATGAGTTGGATGAGTAAGTGTCCTGCTGTAAGGTTGGCTGTAAGGCGGACTCCGAGGGCTAGGGGGCGGATTAGTAGGCTGGTTGTTTCGATCAGGATTAGTGCGGGGATTAGGGGTGTAGGGGTACCTTCGGGTAATAGGTGGGCTAAAGAGGCTGATGGTTGGTTTCGTAGGCCTGTTAGTAGTGTGGCGAGCCATAGTGGGAAGGCTAGGGCTATGTTCATAGATAGTTGGGTGGTTGGGGTGAATGTATATGGAAGGAGGCCTAGAAGGTTGATTGTAAGAAGTATGATTATTAGGGATGTAAATATTATGGCTCATTTGTGGCCATTTTTGTTGAGTGGGACTATTAGTTGTTTTGTGATTAGGTGAAGGAGTCATGTTTGGATAGTAGAAAGGCGGTTGTTGATTCATCGGTTGTTTGGGGACGGGAATAGTAGGGCTGGGAAGAGTAGGGATAGTAGGATTAATGAGCGGTTAATGCAGTTGGCTTGAAACCAGCATGTGAGGGTTCGATTCCTTCCTTTCTTGTACTTGGACGAAGGCCGGTTCCTCGAAAGTATGGTATGGGGGAGGGCAGCCGTGGATTCATTCAACGTTTGTGGTAGTTAGTTCTGGTTGTAGGACTTTTCGTTTGGCCGAAAAGGCTTCTCAGATGATGAATATTAGTATGATTACGGCTACTATTGAGATTAGGGAGCCGATGGAGGAAATGGTGTTTCATAGTGTGTAGGCGTCGGGATAGTCCGAGTATCGTCGGGGTATTCCTGCTAGGCCTAGGAAGTGCTGGGGGAAGAACGTTAGGTTTACTCCTGTAAATATTACCCCGAAGTGGGCTTTTGCTCATGTTTGGTGTAGGGTAAACCCAGTGAGTAGTGGGAATCAGTGAGTAAATCCTGCTAGAATGGCAAAGACGGCGCCTATGGATAGGACGTAGTGGAAGTGGGCAACTACGTAGTACGTGTCGTGCAGGGCGATGTCTAGGGAAGAGTTTGCAAGAACGATTCCTGTTAATCCTCCGATGGTAAATAGGAAGATAAATCCTAGAGCTCATAGTATTGGGGGGGTCTCATTTGATTGTTCCTCCGTGCAGGGTGGCTAGTCAGCTAAATACTTTGATTCCGGTAGGGATGGCAATGATTATAGTGGCTGATGTAAAGTAGGCTTGGGTATCAACGTCTATTCCTACTGTAAACATGTGGTGAGCTCAGACAATGAATCCTAGGAAGCCGATGGATAGTATGGCTCAGACTATTCCCATGTAGCCGAAGGGCTCCTTTTTGCCTGAGTAGTACGTGACTACGTGTGAGATGATTCCGAACCCCGGTAGGATCAGAATATAGACTTCTGGGTGTCCGAAGAATCAGAATAGGTGTTGGTACAGGATTGGGTCTCCTCCTCCAGCGGGGTCGAAGAATGTGGTGTTTAGGTTTCGATCAGTTAGTAATATTGTAATACCGGCGGCGAGTACGGGGAGTGATAGAAGGAGTAGGATGGCGGTAATTAGTACGGATCAGACAAATAGTGGGGTTTGGTATTGTGAGAGTGCGGGGGGTTTTATGTTGATGGCTGTGGTGATAAAGTTGATGGCCCCAAGGATGGAGGAGATACCGGCTAAGTGGAGTGAGAAGATAGCCAGGTCTACTGAAGCTCCGGCGTGGGCAAGGTCACCTGCTAGGGGAGGGTAGACAGTTCAGCCTGTGCCGACGCCAGCTTCTACAGTGGATGAGGCTAGTAGGAGGAGGAATGATGGGGGGAGGAGTCAAAAGCTTATGTTGTTTATTCGCGGGAATGCTATGTCGGGGGCACCGATTATGAGGGGGACTAATCAGTTGCCGAATCCTCCGATCATGATGGGTATGACTATAAAGAAGCTTATTACAAAGGCGTGAGCGGTAACAATTACATTGTAAATTTGGTCGTCGCCTAGGAGAGTTCCTGGTTGTCCTAGTTCTGCGCGGATTAATAGGCTGAGTGCGGTGCCGACTATTCCTGCTCATGCCCCGAAGATGAGGTACAGGGTGCCAATATCCTTATGGTTAGTGGAAAATAGTCATCGGTTGATGAAGGTGACGGGTAAGATGGCTGAGTGTTGAAGCGTTAGGCTGTAGTCCTTTTTACAGAGGTTTAATTCCTCTTCTTATCGGCTCTGTAGTGAAATTCATGTTGAGTTGCAAGCTCATCGATGCGCACTAGGGTGCGTCAGGGTCTTTGTAGGCAGAAGCCAATTGGTTTAGGCATTTAGCTGTTAACTAGAGTTTTGTGGGATCGAAGCCCATCTGTCTAGGGAGGCTTTAGCTTAATTAAAGCGTCTGACTTGCATTCAGAAGATACAGGTTAATATTCTGTAAGTCTTAATGTGCAGAAACTAAGAGGGTTTAACTCTTATTTAAGGCTTTGAAGGCCTTCGGTTTGGGGTGTTATCCTAAGTTTCTAGACAATGGCATGTATTATTGGGGACAGGGGAAGTAAGAGGATTGATAGTGAGGCAAGGACCGCAGTAGGTGTGCTTGGGGCTTTGCTAGTGTATCATTGTTTTATGTGGTTAGAGGAGTTGGGGGGAAGGGTAATTGTTGAGTGGTATGCGAGGCGTAGGTAGAAGAAGAGGCTGAGCAGTGATAGCATGGCAATTGCCATGGCTGCTGGTGTTATTTCCTGTTTAGTTAGTTCTTGGATGATAAGTCACTTTGGTATAAAGCCTGTTAATGGGGGGAGGCCTGCTAGGGATAAAAGTACTAGTATTAGGGTGGCGTTTAGCACTGGGGTTTTTGTTCATGAGGTTGTGATCATGGATAGGTTAAGGGCTTTGATTTTGTTAAGGGCTAGGAATACGGCTGATGTTATGATTGTGTATAGGTAGAAGGTAAGTAAGGCCAATTTGGGGCTGTAAACTAGGATGATGGCGATTCAGCCTAAGTGGGAGATGGACGAGAAGGCTAGGATTTTGCGTGTTTGTGTTTGGTTCAGTCCTATTCAGCCTCCTAGTGCTGTTGAGGCTAGGGCCATGGCGGTGAGTAGAGCTGGGTCGAGGGATTTGGATGTTAGTAGGAGCAGGGTTAGTGGGGGGAATTTTATGAGGGTCGAGAGTAGCAGGGCTGTTATTAGTGGCGATCCTTGTAGTACTTCTGGGAATCAGAAGTGAAATGGCACTAGGCCCAGTTTAATAGCGATTGCTGCTGTCAGTAGTAGACAGGAGGTTGGGTGGTTTATTTGTGTGATGTCTCATTGGCCGGTGACTCAGGCATTGGTTATGCTAGAGAATAGGACCAGGGCGGAAGCAGCTGCTTGGGTTAGGAAGTATTTCGTTGCGGCTTCTACTGCTCGTGGGTGGTGGGATTTGGCAATTAGGGGAATGATGGCTAGTGCGTTGATCTCCAGTCCTGTCCAGGCCAGAACTCAGTGGTTGCTGGAAATTGTGATTGTGGTGCCCAAGATGAGGCTGAAGGTTATGATTGGGGTCGCGTAAGGGTTCATTAGTAGAGGAGGGGGTTAAACCATCATTTTCGGGGTATGGGCCCGATAGCTTGATTAGCTGACTCTACTAGAAAATAATATAAGGGAAGTATGGAGAATTTTGATTTCTCTTGTGTGGGTTCAATTCCTACTTTTCTAAGGTCAACAGGAAATGAGAGGGCTGTTATACCTCTATGTTCACTTTATCATAGTGACCCTTTGTAGTTCAGGCACATTTCCTTATGTAAGGAGGTAGGCCTGCATAGCAGATAGGTATGCTGATGTGTCAGAGGCACAGAGCTAGTGTGAGGGGTAGGAAGTTTTTTCATAGTAGGTGCATTAGTTGGTCATATCGGAATCGTGGGTATGAAGCTCGGACCCATAAGAAACCAGAAGATAGTAGGAGGACTTTTGTGGCTAGGATGACGGGGAATAGTTCTGTGGGTGGCCCTAGGGCGCTTGGGTTTAGGAATATGATGGCTGTAAGTGTATTTATTAGCATAATGTTCGCATATTCAGCTAGGAAGAATAAGGCGAAGGGTCCTGCGGCGTATTCAACGTTAAACCCTGAGACTAGCTCAGATTCACCCTCTGTGAGGTCAAAAGGAGCTCGGTTTGTCTCTGCTAGGGTGGATACGTATCATATTATTGCTAGGGGTCATGAGGAGAAAATGAAGTATAGAGGCTCCTGTGCGACGGCAAAGGAGCTGAGTGTGTAGCTTCCACTTAGTATGATTATTGATAGCAGGATTATGGCCAGTGTCACTTCGTATGAAATGGTCTGTGCTACTGCCCGTAGGGCTCCGATTAGTGCGTATTTTGAGTTCGAGGCTCAGCCTGATCATAGGACTGAGTAGACGGCTAGGCTTGACATGGCTATTAGGAAGGGAACTCCGAGGTTTAGATCTGCTAGGGGAAATGGGAGTGGTAGTGGTGCTCAAGTGGTGAGGGCTAGGACAAGGGCTAGTATTGGTATCAGAATGAATAGAAGTGGGGAAGAGGTAGAGGGTCGGATGGGCTCTTTGGTAAATAGTTTCAGTCCGTCCGCAAATGGTTGAAGTAGGCCAAAAGGCCCGACAACGTTAGGGCCTTTGCGGGATTGTATGTAGCTTAGGATTTTCCGTTCTGCTAGGGTTAGGAAGGCTACGGCAATCAGGATTGGGATGATGTATAGGAGGGATATAATGAGGCAGCTTAGTGTTGTTATTTGAATCATGGGTGAAGCTAGGGAGAGGATTTGAACCTCTGGGGAAAGGGCTTAAGCCTTCTGCACTTGCCGGGCTCTGCCACTCTAGCTGGTCCTTTTCTAGGATTGAAAGTGGTGGGGGAAGGCCCTCTTCACGGTTTAGTTGGTTTCACTGCTTAGAGGGGGGGGGCGTGCTTGTGGTATTGGCCCCACTTTCCCGGTCCTTTCGTACTGGGGAGAGTGTGTCATAGATAGAAACCGACCTGGATTGCTCCGGTCTGAACTCAGATCACGTAGGACTGTTAATCGTTGAACAAACGAACCCTTAATAGCGGCTGCACCATTAGGATGTCCTGATCCAACATCGAGGTCGTAAACCCCCCTGTCGATATGGGCTCTTGAGGGGGATTGCGCTGTTATCCCTGGGGTAGCTTGGTCCATTAATCAATTATATTGGGTCTGGTCACTGTTAGCATTTTGAGGGGTAGCTCTAGGTAAAGAGGTATGGTCTTGTTTTTGGAGGATTTGTTCTCCTCCAAGGTCGCCCCAACCGAAAAATATCAACCAGGCTCTGCGATGGTAGTGGCCCCAGTGGGGTTGATTGAGGATTCGCGGTGGTCGTTGATTTTTAAGTTCCACAGGGTCTTCTCGTCTTATGTTCACATCCCCGCTTTTGCCCTGGGGATGCACTGCAGTGAGTCCAGAGAGTGCACTGGCACCACTGGGGATGAACTGCAGTGAGTCCAGAGATTGCACTGGCACCACTGGGGATGCAGTGCAGTGAGTCCAGAGACTTCACTGGCACCACCGGGAATGCAGTGCAGTGAGTGCAGAGAGTGCACTGGCACCACTGGGGATGCAGTGCAGTGAGTCCAGAGAGTGCACTGGCACCACTGGGGATGCACTGCAGTGAGTCCAGAGAGTGCACTGGCACCACTGGGGATGCAGTGCAGTGAGTCCAGAGAGTGCACTGGCACCACTGGGGATGCACTGCAGTGAGTCCAGAGAGTGCACTGGCACCACTGGGGATGAACTGCAGTGAGTCCAGAGATTGCACTGGCACCACTGGGGATGCAGTGCAGTGAGTCCAGAGACTTCACTGGCACCACTGGGAATGCAGTGCAGTGAGTCCAGAGAGTGCACTGGCACCACCGCGGATGCACTGCAGTGAGTCCAGAGAGTGCACTGGCACCACTGGGGATGCACTACAGTGAGTCCAGAGATTGTACCATCACCACTGGGGATGCAGTGCAGTGAGTCCAGAGAGTGCACTGGCACCACTGGGGATGCAGTGCAGTGAGTCCAGAGAGTGCACTGTCACTACTGGGGATGCAGTGCAGTGAGTGCAGAGAGTGCACTGGCACCACTGGGGATGCAGTGCAGTGAGTCCTGAGAGTGCACTGGCACCACTGGGGATGCACTGCAGTGAGTCCAGAGAGCGCACTGGCACCACTGGGGATGCAGTACAGTGAGTCCACACAGTGCACTAGCACCACTGGGGATGCAGTGCAGTGAGTCCAGAGAGTGCACTGGCACCACTGGGGATGCAGTGCAGTGAGTCCAGAGAGTGCACTGGCACCACTGGTGATGCACTGCTGTGAGTCCAGAGAGTGCTCTTGCACCACAGGGGATGCAGTGCAGTGACTCAAGAGAGTGCACTGGCACCACTGGGGATGCAGTGCAGTGAGTCCAGAGAGTGCACTGGCACCACTGGAGATGCAGTGCAGTGAGTCCAGAGAGTGCAATGGCACCACTGCGGATGCACTGCAGTGAGTCCAGAGAGTGCACTGGCTCCACTGGGGATGCACTGCAGTGAGTCCAGAGAGTGCACTGGCACCACTGGGGATGCACTGCAGTGAGTCCAGAGAGTGTACTGGCACCACTGGGGATGCACTGAAGTGAGTCCAGAGAGTGCACTGGCACCACTGAGAATGCACTTCAGTGAGTCCAGAGAGTGCACTGGCACCACTGGGGATGCACTGCAGTGAGTCCACAGAGTGCACTAGCACCACTGGGGATGCAGTGCAGTGAGTCCAGAGAGTGCGCTGGAACCACTGGGGATGCAGTGCAGTGAGTCCAGAGAGTGCACTGGCACCACTGGGGATGCAGTGCAGTGAGTCCAGAGAGTGCACTGGCACCAGTGGGGATGCACTGCAGTGAGTCCAGTGAGTGCACTGGCACCACTGGGGATGCAGTGCAGTGAGTCCAGAGAGTGCACTGGCACCACTGGGGAAGCAGTGCAGTGAGTCCAGAGAGTGCAGTGGCACCACTAGGGATGCAGTGCAGTGAGTCCAGAGAGTGCACAGGCAGCACTGGGGATGCAGTGCAGTGAGTCCAGAGAGTGCACTGGCACCACTGGGGATGCAGTTCAGTGAGTCCAGAGAGTGCACTGGCACCACTGGGGATGCAGTGCAGTGAGTCCAGAGAGTGCACTGGCACCACTGAGAATGCACTTCAGTGAGTCCAGAGAGTGCACTGGCACCACTGGGGATGCAGTGCAGTGAGTCCAGAGATTGCACTGGCACCACTGGGGATGCAGTGCTGTGACTCCAGAGAGCGCACAGGCACCACTGGGGATGCAGTGCAGTGAGTCCAGAGAGTGCACTGGCACCACTGGGGATGCACTGCAGTGAGCCCAGAGAGTGCACTGGCACCAGTGGGGATGCACTGCAGTGAGTCCAGTGAGTGCACTGGCACCACTGGGGAAGCAGTGCAGTGAGTCCAGAGAGTGCAGAGGCACCACTGGTGATGCAGTTTAGTGAGTCCAGAGAGTGCACTGGCACCACTGGGGATGCAGTGCAGTGAGTCCAGTGAGTGTACTGGCACCACTGGGGATGCACTGCAGTGAGTCCAGAGAGTGCACTGGCACCACTGAAAATGCACTTCAGTGAGTCCAGAGAGTGCACTGGCACCACTGGGGATGCACTGCAGTGAGTCCAGAGAGGGCACTGGCACCACTGGGGATGCAGTGCTGTGACTCCAGAGAGTGCACTGGCACCACTGGGGATGCAGTGCAGTGAGTCCAGAGAGTGCACTGGCACCACTGCGGATGCGGTGCCGGGAGTCCAGAGAGTGCTTTGGCACCAGTGGGGATGCACTGCAGTTACTCCAGAGACTGCACTGGCACCACTGGGGATGCAGTGCAGTGAGTCCAGAGAGTGCACTGTCACCACTGCGGATGCAGTGCAGTGAGTCCACAGAGTGCACTGGCACCACTGGGGTAGCAGTGCAGTGAGTCCAGAGAGTGCACTGGCACCACTGGGGATGCAGTGCAGTGAGTCCAGAGAGTGCACTGGCACCACTGGTGATGCACTGCTGTGAGTCCAGAGAGTGCTCTTGCACCACAGGGGATGCAGTGCAGTGACTCAAGAGAGTGCACTGGCACCACTGGGGATGCAGTGCAGTGAGTCCAGAGAGTGCACTGGCACCACTGGAGATGCAGTGCAGTGAGTCCAGAGAGTGCAATGGCACCACTGCGGATGCACTGCAGTGAGTCCAGAGAGTGCACTGGCTCCACTGGGGATGCACTGCAGTGAGTCCAGAGAGTGCACTGGCACCACTGGGGATGCACTGCAGTGAGTCCAGAGAGTGTACTGGCACCACTGGGGATGCACTGAAGTGAGTCCAGAGAGTGCACTGGCACCACTGAGAATGCACTTCAGTGAGTCCAGAGAGTGCACTGGCACCACTGGGGATGCACTGCAGTGAGTCCACAGAGTGCACTAGCACCACTGGGGATGCAGTGCAGTGAGTCCAGAGAGTGCGCTGGAACCACTGGGGATGCAGTGCAGTGAGTCCAGAGAGTGCACTGGCACCACTGGGGATGCAGTGCAGTGAGTCCAGAGAGTGCACTGGCACCAGTGGGGATGCACTGCAGTGAGTCCAGTGAGTGCACTGGCACCACTGGGGATGCAGTGCAGTGAGTCCAGAGAGTGCACTGGCACCACTGGGGAAGCAGTGCAGTGAGTCCAGAGAGTGCAATGGCACCACTAGGGATGCAGTGCAGTGAGTCCAGAGAGTGCACTGGCAGCACTGGGGATGCAGTGCAGTGAGTCCAGAGAGTGCACTGGCACCACTGGGGATGCAGTTTAGTGAGTCCAGAGAGTGCACTGGCACCACTGGGGATGCAGTGCAGTGAGTCCAGAGAGTGCACTGGCACCACTGAGAATGCACTTCAGTGAGTCCAGAGAGTGCACTGGCACCACTGGGGATGCACTGCAGTGAGTCCAGAGAGGGCACTGGCACCACTGGGGATGCAGTGCTGTGACTCCAGAGAGTGCACTGGCACCACTGGGGATGCAGTGCAGTGAGTCCAGAGAGTGCACTGGCACCACTGCGGATGCGGTGCCGGGAGTCCAGAGAGTGCTTTGGCACCAGTGGGGATGCACTGCAGTTACTCCAGAGACTGCACTGGCACCACTGGGGATGCAGTGCAGTGAGTCCAGAGAGTGCACTGGCACCACTGGGGGATGCAGTGCAGTGAGTCCAGAGAGTGCACTGTCACCACTGCGGATGCAGTGCAGTGAGTCCACAGAGTGCACTGGCACCACTGGGGTAGCAGTGCAGTGAGTCCAGAGAGTGCACTGGCACCACTGGGGATGCAGTGCAGTGAGTCCAGAGAGTGCACTGGCACCACTGGTGATGCACTGCTGTGAGTCCAGAGAGTGCTCTTGCACCACAGGGGATGCAGTGCAGTGACTCAAGAGAGTGCACTGGCACCACTGGGGATGCAGTGCAGTGAGTCCAGAGAGTGCACTGGCACCACTGGAGATGCAGTGCAGTGAGTCCAGAGAGTGCAATGGCACCACTGCGGATGCACTGCAGTGAGTCCAGAGAGTGCACTGGCTCCACTGGGGATGCACTGCAGTGAGTCCAGAGAGTGCACTGGCACCACTGGGGATGCACTGCAGTGAGTCCAGAGAGTGTACTGGCACCACTGGGGATGCACTGAAGTGAGTCCAGAGAGTGCACTGGCACCACTGAGAATGCACTTCAGTGAGTCCAGAGAGTGCACTGGCACCACTGGGGATGCACTGCAGTGAGTCCACAGAGTGCACTAGCACCACTGGGGATGCAGTGCAGTGAGTCCAGAGAGTGCGCTGGAACCACTGGGGATGCAGTGCAGTGAGTCCAGAGAGTGCACTGGCACCACTGGGGATGCAGTGCAGTGAGTCCAGAGAGTGCACTGGCACCAGTGGGGATGCACTGCAGTGAGTCCAGTGAGTGCACTGGCACCACTGGGGATGCAGTGCAGTGAGTCCAGAGAGTGCACTGGCACCACTGGGGAAGCAGTGCAGTGAGTCCAGAGAGTGCAATGGCACCACTAGGGATGCAGTGCAGTGAGTCCAGAGAGTGCACTGGCAGCACTGGGGATGCAGTGCAGTGAGTCCAGAGAGTGCACTGGCACCACTGGGGATGCAGTTTAGTGAGTCCAGAGAGTGCACTGGCACCACTGGGGATGCAGTGCAGTGAGTCCAGAGAGTGCACTGGCACCACTGAGAATGCACTTCAGTGAGTCCAGAGAGTGCACTGGCACCACTGGGGATGCAGTGCAGTGAGTCTAGAGAGTGCACTGGCACCACTGGGGATGCATTGCAGTGAGTCCAGAGAGTGCACTGGCACCACTGGGGATGCAGTACAGTGAGTCCAGTGAGTGCACTGGTACCACTGGGGATGTAGTGCAGTGACTCGAGAGAGTGCACTTGCACCACTGGGGATGCAGTGCAGTGAGTCCAGAGAGTGCACTGGCACCACTGGGGATGCACTGCAGTGAGTCCAGAGAGTGCACTGGCACCACTGGGGATGCAGTGCAGTGAGTCCAGAGAGTGCACTGGCACCACTGGTGATGCACTGCAGTGAGTCCAGAGATTGCACTGGCACCACTGTGGATGCAGTGCAGTGAGTCCAGAGACTTCACTGGCACCACTGGGCATGCAGAGAAGTGAGTGCAGAGAGTGCACTGGCACCACTGGGGATGCAGTGCAGTGAGTCCAGAGAGTGCACTGGCACCACTGGGGATGCAGTGCAGTGAGTCCAGAGAGTGCACTGGCACCACTGGGGATGCAGTGCAGTGAGTCCAGAGAGTTCACTGGTACCACTGGGGATGCACTGCAGTGAGTCCAGAGAGTGCACTGGCACCACTGAGAATGCACTTCAGTGAGTCCAGAGAGTGCACTGGCACCACTGGGGATGCACTGCAGTGAGTCCAGAGAGTGCACTGGCACCACTGTGGATGCAGTGCAGTGAGTCCAGAGACTTCACTGGCACCACTGGGCATGCAGAGAAGTGAGTGCAGAGAGTGCACTGGCACCACTGGGGATGCAGTGCAGTGAGTCCAGAGAGTGCACTGGCACCACTGGGTATGCAGTGCAGTGAGTCCAGAGAGTTCACTGGTACCACCTGTGATGCAGTGCAGTGAGTCCAGAGAGTGCACTGGCACCAATGGGGCTGCAGTGCAGTGAGTCCAAAGAGTGCACTGGCACCACTGGGAATGCACTGCAGTGAGTCCAGAGAGTGCACTGGCACCACTGGTGATGCAGTACAGTGAGTCCAGAGAGTGCACTGGCACCACTGGGGATGCAGTGCAGTGAGTCCAGAGAGTGCACTGGCACCACTGGGGATGCAGTGCAGTGAGTCCAGAGAGTACACTGGCACCAGTGGGGATGCAGTGCAGTGAGTCCAGAGAGTGCACTGGCACCACTGGGGATGCAGTGCAGTCAGTCCAGTGAGTGCACTGGCACCACTGGGGGTGCAGTACAGTGAGTCCAGAGAGTGCACTGGCACCACTGGGGATGCACTGCAGTGAGTCCACAGAGTGCACTAGCACCACTGGGGATGCAGTGCAGTGAGTCCAGAGAGTGCGCTGGAACCACTGGGGATGCAGTGCAGTGAGTCCAGAGAGTGCACTGGCAGCAGTGGGGATGCACTGCAGTGAGTCCAGTGAGTGCACTGGCACCACTGGGGATGCAGTGCAGTGAGTCCAGAGAGTGCACTGGCACCACTGGGGAAGCAGTGCTGTGACTCCAGAGAGCGCACAGGCACCACTGGGGATGCAGTGCAGTGAGTCCAGAGAGTGCACTGGCACCACTGGGGATGCACTGCAGTGAGCCCAGAGAGTGCACTGGCACCAGTGGGGATGCACTGCAGTGAGTCCAGAGAGTGCACTGGCACCACTGAGAATGCACTTCAGTGAGTCCAGAGAGTGCACTGGCACCACTGTGGATGCAGTGCAGTGAGTCCAGAGATTGCACTGGCACCACTGGGGATGCAGTGCTGTGACTCCAGAGAGCGCACAGGCACCACTGGGGATGCAGTGCAGTGAGTCCAGAGAGTGCACTGGCACCACTGGGGATGCACTGCAGTGAGCCCAGAGAGTGCACTGGCACCAGTGGGGATGCACTGCAGTGAGTCCAGTGAGTGCACTGGCACCACTGGGGAAGCAGTGCAGTGAGTCCAGAGAGTGCACTGGCACCACTGGTGATGCAGTTTAGTGAGTCCAGAGAGTGCACTGGCACCACTGGGGATGCAGTGCAGTGAGTCCAGTGAGTGTACTGGCACCACTGGGGATGCACTGCAGTGAGTCCAGAGAGTGCACTGGCACCACTGAGAATGCACTTCAGTGAGTCCAGAGAGTGCACTGGCACCACTGGGGATGCACTGCAGTGAGTCCAGAGAGTGCACTGGCACCACTGGGGATGCAGTGCTGTGACTCCAGAGAGTGCACTGGCACCACTGGGGTGCAGTGCAGTGAGTCCAGAGAGTGCACTGGCACCACTGGGGATGCGGTGCCGGGAGTCCAGAGAGTGCTTTGGCACCAGTGGGGATGCACTGCAGTTACTCCAGAGACTGCACTGGCACCACTGGGGATGCAGTGCAGTGAGTCAAGAGAGTGCACTGGCACCACTGGGGATGCAGTGCAGTGAGTCCACAGAGTGCACTGGCACCACTGGGGATGCAGTGCAGTGAGTCCAGAGAGTGCACTGGCACCACTGGGGATGCACTGCAGTGAATCCAGTGAGTGCACTGGCACCACTGGGGATGCAGTGCAGTGAGTCCAGAGAGTGCACTGGCACCACTGGGGATGCATTGCAGTGAGTCCGGAGAGTGCACTGGCACCACAGATGATGCAGTACAGTGAGTCCAGTGAGTGCACTGGTACCACTGGGGATGTAGTGCAGTGACTCGAGAGAGTGCACTTGCACCACTGGGGATGCAGTGCAGTGAGTCCAGAGAGTGCACTGGCACCACTGGGGATGCACTGCAGTGAGTCCAGAGAGTGCACTGGCACCACTGGGGATGCACTGCAGTGAGTCCAGAGAGTGCACTGGCACCACTGGTGATGCACTGCAGTGAGTCCAGAGATTGCACTGGCACCACTGTGGATGCAGTGCAGTGAGTCCAGAGACTTCACTGGCACCACTGGGAATGCAGAGAAGTGAGTGCAGAGAGTGCACTGGCACCACTGGGGATGCAGTGCAGTGAGTCCAGAGAGTGCACTGGCACCACTGGGGATGCAGTGCAGTGAGTCCAGAGAGTGCACTGGCACCACCTGTGATGCAGTGCAGTGAGTCCAGAGAGTGCACTGGCACCAATGGGGCTGCAGTGCAGTGAGTCCAAAGAGTGCACTGGCACCACTGGGAATGCACTGCAGTGAGTCCAGAGAGTGCACTGGCACCACTGGTGATGCAGTACAGTGAGTCCAGAGAGTGCACTGGCACCACTGGGGATGCACTGCAGTGAGTCCAGAGAGTGCACTGGCACCACTGGGGATGCACTACAGTGAGTCCAGAGATTGCACTGGCACCACTGGGAATGCAGTGCAGTGAGTCCAGAGAGTGCACTGGCACCACTGGGGATGCAGTGCAGTGAGTCCAGTGAGTGCACTGGCACAACTGGGGATGCACTTCAGTGAGTCCAGAGAGTGCACTGACACCACTGGGGATGCAGTGCAGTGAGTCCAGAGAGTGCACTGGCACCACTGGGGATGCACTGCAGTGAGTCCAGAGAGTACACTGGCACCAGTGGGGATGCAGTGCAGTGAGTCCAGAGAGTGCACTGGTAGCACTGGGGATGCAGTGCAGTGAGTCCAGAGAGTGCACTGGCACCACTGGGGATGCAGTTCAGTGAGTCCAGAGAGTGCACTGGCACCACTGGGGATGCAGTGCAGTGAGTCCAGAGAGTGCACTGGCACCACTGAGAATGCACTTCAGTGAGTCCAGAGAGTGCACTGGCACCACTGGGGATGCAGTGCAGTGAGTCCAGAGATTGCACTGGCACCACTGGGGATGCAGTGCTGTGACTCCAGAGAGCGCACAGGCACCACTGGGGATGCAGTGCAGATAGTCCAGAGAGTGCACTGGCACCACTGGGGATGCACTGCAGTGAGCCCAGAGAGTGCACTGGCACCAGTGGGGATGCACTGCAGTGAGTCCAGTGAGTGCACTGGCACCACTGGGGAAGCAGTGCAGTGAGTCCAGAGAGTGCAGAGGCACCACTGGTGATGCAGTTTAGTGAGTCCAGAGAGTGCACTGGCACCACTGGGGATGCAGTGCAGTGAGTCCAGTGAGTGTACTGGCACCACTGGGGATGCACTGCAGTGAGTCCAGAGAGTGCACTGGCACCACTGAGAATGCACTTCAGTGAGTCCAGAGAGTGCACTGGCACCACTGGGGATGCACTTCAGTGAGTCCAGAGAGTGCACTGGCACCACTGGGGATGCACTGCAGTGAGTCCAGAGAGTGCACTGGCACCACTGGGGATGCAGTGCTGTGACTCCAGAGAGTGCACTGGCACCACTGGGGATGCTAGGCCTAGGAAGTGCTGGGGGAAGAACGTTAGGTTTACTCCTGTAAATATTACCCCGAAGTGGGCTTTTGCTCATGTTTGGTGTAGGGTAAACCCAGTGAGTAGTGGGAATCAGTGAGTAAATCCTGCTAGAATGGCAAAGACGGCGCCTATGGATAGGACGTAGTGGAAGTGGGCAACTACGTAGTACGTGTCGTGCAGGGCGATGTCTAGGGAAGAGTTTGCAAGAACGATTCCTGTTAATCCTCCGATGGTAAATAGGAAGATAAATCCTAGAGCTCATAGTATTGGGGGGGGTCTCATTTGATTGTTCCTCCGTGCAGGGTGGCTAGTCAGCTAAATACTTTGATTCCGGTAGGGATGGCAATGATTATAGTGGCTGATGTAAAGTAGGCTCGGGTATCAACGTCTATTCCTACTGTAAACATGTGGTGAGCTCAGACGATGAATCCTAGGAAGCCGATGGATAGTATGGCTCAGACTATTCCCATGTAGCCGAAGGGCTCCTTTTTGCCTGAGTAGTACGTGACTACGTGTGAGATGATTCCGAACCCCGGTAGGATCAGAATATAGACTTCTGGGTGTCCGAAGAATCAGAATAGGTGTTGGTACAGGATTGGGTCTCCTCCTCCAGCGGGGTCGAAGAATGTGGTGTTTAGGTTTCGATCAGTTAGTAATATTGTAATACCGGCGGCGAGTACGGGGAGTGATAGAAGGAGTAGGATGGCGGTAATTAGTACGGATCAGACAAATAGTGGGGTTTGGTATTGTGAGAGTGCGGGGGGTTTTATGTTGATGGCTGTGGTGATAAAGTTGATGGCCCCAAGGATGGAGGAGATACCGGCTAAGTGGAGTGAGAAGATAGCCAGGTCTACTGAAGCTCCGGCGTGGGCAAGGTTACCTGCTAGGGGAGGGTAGACAGTTCAGCCTGTGCCGGCGCCAGCTTCTACAGTGGATGAGGCTAGTAGGAGGAGGAATGATGGGGGGAGGAGTCAAAAGCTTATGTTGTTTATTCGCGGGAATGCTATGTCGGGGGCACCGATTATGAGGGGGACTAATCAGTTGCCGAATCCTCCGATCATGATGGGTATGACTATAAAGAAGCTTATTACAAAGGCGTGAGCGGTAACGATTACATTGTAAATTTGGTCGTCGCCTAGGAGAGTTCCTGGTTGTCCTAGTTCTGCGCGGATTAATAGGCTGAGTGCGGTGCCGACTATTCCTGCTCATGCCCCGAAGATGAGGTACAGGGTGCCAATATCCTTATGGTTAGTGGAAAATAGTCATCGGTTGATGAAGGTGACGGGTAAGATGGCTGAGTGTTGAAGCGTTAGGCTGTAGTCCTTTTTACAGAGGTTTAATTCCTCTTCTTATCGGCTCTGTAGTGAAATTCATGTTGAGTTGCAAGCTCATCGATGCGCACTAGGGTGCGTCAGGGTCTTTGTAGGCAGAAGCCAATTGGTTTAGGCATTTAGCTGTTAACTAGAGTTTTGTGGGATCGAAGCCCATCTGTCTAGGGAGGCTTTAGCTTAATTAAAGCGTCTGACTTGCATTCAGAAGATACAGGTTAATATTCTGTAAGTCTTAATGTGCAGAAACTAAGAGGGTTTAACTCTTATTTAAGGCTTTGAAGGCCTTCGGTTTGGGGTGTTATCCTAAGTTTCTAGACAATGGCATGTATTATTGGGGACAGGGGAAGTAAGAGGATTGATAGTGAGGCAAGGACCGCAGTAGGTGTGCTTGGGGCTTTGCTAGTGTATCATTGTTTTATGTGGTTAGAGGAGTTGGGGGGAAGGGTAATTGTTGAGTGGTATGCGAGGCGTAGGTAGAAGAAGAGGCTGAGCAGTGATAGCATGGCAATTGCCATGGCTGCTGGTGTTATTTCCTGTTTAGTTAGTTCTTGGATGATAAGTCACTTTGGTATAAAGCCTGTTAATGGGGGGAGGCCTGCTAGGGATAAAAGTACTAGTATTAGGGTGGCGTTTAGCACTGGGGTTTTTGTTCATGAGGTTGTGATCATGGATAGGTTAAGGGCTTTGATTTTGTTAAGGGCTAGGAATACGGCTGATGTTATGATTGTGTATAGGTAGAAGGTAAGTAAGGCCAATTTGGGGCTGTAAACTAGGATGATGGCGATTCAGCCTAAGTGGGAGATGGACGAGAAGGCTAGGATTTTGCGTGTTTGTGTTTGGTTCAGTCCTATTCAGCCTCCTAGTGCTGTTGAGGCTAGGGCCATGGCGGTGAGTAGAGCTGGGTCGAGGGATTTGGATATTAGTAGGAGCAGGGTTAGTGGGGGGAATTTTATGAGGGTCGAGAGTAGCAGGGCTGTTATTAGTGGCGATCCTTGTAGTACTTCTGGGAATCAGAAGTGAAATGGCACTAGGCCCAGTTTAATAGCGATTGCTGCTGTCAGTAGTAGACAGGAGGTTGGGTGGTTTATTTGTGTGATGTCTCATTGGCCGGTGACTCAGGCATTGGTTATGCTAGAGAATAGGACCAGGGCGGAAGCAGCTGCTTGGGTTAGGAAGTATTTCGTTGCGGCTTCTACTGCTCGTGGGTGGTGGGATTTGGCAATTAGGGGAATGATGGCTAGTGCGTTGATCTCCAGTCCTGTCCAGGCCAGAACTCAGTGGTTGCTGGAAATTGTGATTGTGGTGCCCAAGATGAGGCTGAAGGTTATGATTGGGGTCGCGTAAGGGTTCATTAGTAGAGGAGGGGGTTAAACCATCATTTTCGGGGTATGGGCCCGATAGCTTGATTAGCTGACTCTACTAGAAAATAATATAAGGGAAGTATGGAGAATTTTGATTTCTCTTGTGTGGGTTCAATTCCTACTTTTCTAAGGTCAACAGGAAATGAGAGGGCTGTTATACCTCTATGTTCACTTTATCATAGTGACCCTTTGTAGTTCAGGCACATTTCCTTATGTAAGGAGGTAGGCCTGCATAGCAGATAGGTATGCTGATGTGTCAGAGGCACAGAGCTAGTGTGAGGGGTAGGAAGTTTTTTCATAGTAGGTGCATTAGTTGGTCATATCGGAATCGTGGGTATGAAGCTCGGACCCATAAGAAACCAGAAGATAGTAGGAGGACTTTTGTGGCTAGGATGACGGGGAATAGTTCTGTGGGTGGCCCTAGGGCGCTTGGGTTTAGGAATATGATGGCTGTAAGTGTATTTATTAGCATAATGTTCGCATATTCAGCTAGGAAGAATAAGGCGAAGGGTCCTGCGGCGTATTCAACGTTAAACCCTGAGACTAGCTCAGATTCACCCTCTGTGAGGTCAAAAGGAGCTCGGTTTGTCTCTGCTAGGGTGGATACGTATCATATTATTGCTAGGGGTCATGAGGAGAAAATGAAGTATAGAGGCTCCTGTGCGACGGCAAAGGAGCTGAGTGTGTAGCTTCCGCTTAGTATGATTATTGATAGCAGGATTATGGCCAGTGTCACTTCGTATGAAATGGTCTGTGCTACTGCCCGTAGGGCTCCGATTAGTGCGTATTTTGAGTTCGAGGCTCAGCCTGATCATAGGACTGAGTAGACGGCTAGGCTTGACATGGCTATTAGGAAGAGAACTCCGAGGTTTAGATCTGCTAGGGGAAATGGGAGTGGTAGTGGTGCTCAAGTGGTGAGGGCTAGGACAAGGGCTAGTATTGGTATCAGAATGAATAGAAGTGGGGAAGAGGTAGAGGGTCGGATGGGCTCTTTGGTAAATAGTTTCAGTCCGTCCGCAAATGGTTGAAGTAGGCCAAAAGGCCCGACAACGTTAGGGCCTTTGCGGGATTGTATGTAGCTTAGGATTTTCCGTTCTACTAGGGTTAGGAAGGCTACGGCAATCAGGATTGGGATGATGTATAGGAGGGATATAATGAGGCAGCTTAGTGTTGTTATTTGAATCATGGGTGAAGCTAGGGAGAGGATTTGAACCTCTGGGGAAAGGGCTTAAGCCTTCTGCACTTGCCGGGCTCTGCCACTCTAGCTGGTCCTTTTCTAGGATTGAAAGTGGTGGGGGAAGGCCCTCTTCACGGTTTAGTTGGTTTCACTGCTTAGAGGGGGGGGGCGTGCTTGTGGTATTGGCCCCACTTTCCCGGTCCTTTCGTACTGGGGAGAGTGTGTCATAGATAGAAACCGACCTGGATTGCTCCGGTCTGAACTCAGATCACGTAGGACTGTTGATGGTTTAGTCGGCCTGGGATTGCGTCTGTTTTAACTCCGAGCGTTGGGACTGCTCAGGAGTGGAGTACGTCTCCTGCAGTAATGATCACGCGGATGGGGGATTCTATTGGGATAACTACGCGGTGGTCAACTTCTAGCAGTCGGAAGTGGCTGTTGGGTAAGTCTGGGGTGGGCACTATGTAGGAGTCGAATGATAGGTCTTTGAAGTCTGTGTATTCGTAGCTTCAGTATCATTGGTGGCCGATGGCTTTTAGGGTGAGGTCTGGTTCATCGATTTTGTCCATTATGTAGAGGATTTGTAGGGATGGGAGGGCGAGGAGTACCAGGACGATAGCAGGTAGGATTGTCCAGATCAGCTCTACTTCTTGGGCGTCTACAGCATTGGACGAGAGTTTTTCTGTTAGTATGTGGGCTAAAAGGTAGAGAACTAGGCTGCAGATAGCTAGGGCAACGATTAGGGCGTGGTCGTGGAATTCAACGAGTTCTTCTATGATGGGTGATGAGGCGTCTTGGAATCCTAGTTGGGAGTGGTTGGCCACATGAGATGTACAGGATTTTTACCTGTGATTTAGTCTTGACAAGGCTATGTAATTGGTTTACTAACGTCTCATAAGAAAGAAGCATGAGCGGTGAATGCAGTTGGCTTGAAACCAGCATGTGAGGGTTCGATTCCTTCCTTTCTTGTACTTGGACGAAGGCCGGTTCCTCGAAAGTATGGTATGGGGGAGGGCAGCCGTGGATTCATTCAACGTTTGTGGTAGTTAGTTCTGGTTGTAGGACTTTTCGTTTGGCCGAAAAGGCTTCTCAGATGATGAATATTAGTATGATTACGGCTACTATTGAGATTAGGGAGCCGATGGAGGAAATGGTGTTTCATAGTGTGTAGGCGTCGGGATAGTCCGAGTATCGTCGGGGTATTCCTGCTAGGCCTAGGAAGTGCTGGGGGAAGAACGTTAGGTTTACTCCTGTAAATATTACCCCGAAGTGGGCTTTTGCTCATGTTTGGTGTAGGGTAAACCCAGTGAGTAGTGGGAATCAGTGAGTAAATCCTGCTAGAATGGCAAAGACGGCGCCTATGGATAGGACGTAGTGGAAGTGGGCAACTACGTAGTACGTGTCGTGCAGGGCGATGTCTAGGGAAGAGTTTGCAAGAACGATTCCTGTTAATCCTCCGATGGTAAATAGGAAGATAAATCCTAGAGCTCATAGTATTGGGGGGGTCTCATTTGATTGTTCCTCCGTGCAGGGTGGCTAGTCAGCTAAATACTTTGATTCCGGTAGGGATGGCAATGATTATAGTGGCTGATGTAAAGTAGGCTCGGGTATCAACGTCTATTCCTACTGTAAACATGTGGTGAGCTCAGACGATGAATCCTAGGAAGCCGATGGATAGTATGGCTCAGACTATTCCCATGTAGCCGAAGGGCTCCTTTTTGCCTGAGTAGTACGTGACTACGTGTGAGATGATTCCAAACCCCGGTAGGATCAGAATATAGACTTCTGGGTGTCCGAAGAATCAGAATAGGTGTTGGTACAGGATTGGGTCTCCTCCTCCAGCGGGGTCGAAGAATGTGGTGTTTAGGTTTCAATCAGTTAGTAATATTGTAATACCGGCGGCGAGTACGGGGAGTGATAGAAGGAGTAGGATGGCGGTAATTAGTACGGATCAGACAAATAGTGGGGTTTGGTATTGTGAGAGTGCGGGGGGTTTTATGTTGATGGCTGTGGTGATAAAGTTGATGGCCCCAAGGATGGAGGAGATACCGGCTAAGTGGAGTGAGAAGATAGCCAGGTCTACTGAAGCTCCGGCGTGGGCAAGGTTACCTGCTAGGGGAGGGTAGACAGTTCAGCCTGTGCCGGCGCCAGCTTCTACAGTGGATGAGGCTAGTAGGAGGAGGAATGATGGGGGGAGGAGTCAAAAGCTTATGTTGTTTATTCGCGGGAATGCTGTGTCGGGGGCACCGATTATGAGGGGGACTAATCAGTTGCCGAATCCTCCGATCATGATGGGTATGACTATAAAGAAGCTTATTACAAAGGCGTGAGCGGTAACGATTACATTGTAAATTTGGTCGTCGCCTAGGAGAGTTCCTGGTTGTCCTAGTTCTGCGCGGATTAATAGGCTGAGTGCGGTGCCGACTATTCCTGCTCATGCCCCGAAGATGAGGTACAGGGTGCCAATATCCTTATGGTTAGTGGAAAATAGTCATCGGTTGATGAAGGTGACGGGTAAGATGGCTGAGTGTTGAAGCGTTAGGCTGTAGTCCTTTTTACAGAGGTTTAATTCCTCTTCTTATCGGCTCTGTAGTGAAATTCATGTTGAGTTGCAAGCTCATCGATGCGCACTAGGGTGCGTCAGGGTCTTTGTAGGCAGAAGCCAATTGGTTTAGGCATTTAGCTGTTAACTAGAGTTTTGTGGGATCGAAGCCCATCTGTCTAGGGAGGCTTTAGCTTAATTAAAGCGTCTGACTTGCATTCAGAAGATACAGGTTAATATTCTGTAAGTCTTAATGTGCAGAAACTAAGAGGGTTTAACTCTTATTTAAGGCTTTGAAGGCCTTCGGTTTGGGGTGTTATCCTAAGTTTCTAGACAATGGCATGTATTATTGGGGACAGGGGAAGTAAGAGGATTGATAGTGAGGCAAGGACCGCAGTAGGTGTGCTTGGGGCTTTGCTAGTGTATCATTGTTTTATGTGGTTAGAGGAGTTGGGGGGAAGGGTAATTGTTGAGTGGTATGCGAGGCGTAGGTAGAAGAAGAGGCTGAGCAGTGATAGCATGGCAATTGCCATGGCTGCTGGTGTTATTTCCTGTTTAGTTAGTTCTTGGATGATAAGTCACTTTGGTATAAAGCCTGTTAATGGGGGGAGGCCTGCTAGGGATAAAAGTACTAGTATTAGGGTGGCGTTTAGCACTGGGGTTTTTGTTCATGAGGTTGTGATCATGGATAGGTTAAGGGCTTTGATTTTGTTAAGGGCTAGGAATACGGCTGATGTTATGATTGTGTATAGGTAGAAGGTAAGTAAGGCCAATTTGGGGCTGTAAACTAGGATGATGGCGATTCAGCCTAAGTGGGAGATGGACGAGAAGGCTAGGATTTTGCGTGTTTGTGTTTGGTTCAGTCCTATTCAGCCTCCTAGTGCTGTTGAGGCTAGGGCCATGGCGGTGAGTAGAGCTGGGTCAAGGGATTTGGATGTTAGTAGGAGCAGGGTTAGTGGGGGGAATTTTATGAGGGTCGAGAGTAGCAGGGCTGTTATTAGTGGCGATCCTTGTAGTACTTCTGGGAATCAGAAGTGAAATGGCACTAGGCCCAGTTTAATAGCGATTGCTGCTGTCAGTAGTAGACAGGAGGTTGGGTGGTTTATTTGTGTGATGTCTCATTGGCCGGTGACTCAGGCATTGGTTATGCTAGAGAATAGGACCAGGGCGGAAGCAGCTGCTTGGGTTAGGAAGTATTTCGTTGCGGCTTCTACTGCTCGTGGGTGGTGGGATTTGGCAATTAGGGGAATGATGGCTAGTGCGTTGATCTCCAGTCCTGTCCAGGCCAGAACTCAGTGGTTGCTGGAAATTGTGATTGTGGTGCCCAAGATGAGGCTGAAGGTTATGATTGGGGTCGCGTAAGGGTTCATTAGTAGAGGAGGGGGTTAAACCATCATTTTCGGGGTATGGGCCCGATAGCTTGATTAGCTGACTCTACTAGAAAATAATATAAGGGAAGTATGGAGAATTTTGATTTCTCTTGTGTGGGTTCAATTCCTACTTTTCTAAGGTCAACAGGAAATGAGAGGGCTGTTATACCTCTATGTTCACTTTATCATAGTGACCCTTTGTAGTTCAGGCACATTTCCTTATGTAAGGAGGTAGGCCTGCATAGCAGATAGGTATGCTGATGTGTCAGAGGCACAGAGCTAGTGTGAGGGGTAGGAAGTTTTTTCATAGTAGGTGCATTAGTTGGTCATATCGGAATCGTGGGTATGAAGCTCGGACCCATAAGAAACCAGAAGATAGTAGGAGGACTTTTGTGGCTAGGATGACGGGGAATAGTTCTGTGGGTGGCCCTAGGGCGCTTGGGTTTAGGAATATGATGGCTGTAAGTGTATTTATTAGCATAATGTTCGCATATTCAGCTAGGAAGAATAAGGCGAAGGGTCCTGCGGCGTATTCAACGTTAAACCCTGAGACTAGCTCAGATTCACCCTCTGTGAGGTCAAAAGGAGCTCGGTTTGTCTCTGCTAGGGTGGATACGTATCATATTATTGCTAGGGGTCATGAGGAGAAAATGAAGTATAGAGGCTCCTGTGCGATGGCAAAGGAGCTGAGTGTGTAGCTTCCGCTTAGTATGATTATTGATAGCAGGATTATGGCCAGTGTCACTTCGTATGAAATGGTCTGTGCTACTGCCCGTAGGGCTCCGATTAGTGCGTATTTTGAGTTCGAGGCTCAGCCTGATCATAGGACTGAGTAGACGGCTAGGCTTGACATGGCTATTAGGAAGAGAATTCCGAGGTTTAGATCTGCTAGGGGAAATGGGAGTGGTAGTGGTGCTCAAGTGGTGAGGGCTAGGACAAGGGCTAGTATTGGTATCAGAATGAATAGAAGTGGGGAAGAGGTAGAGGGTCGGATGGGCTCTTTGGTAAATAGTTTCAGTCCGTCCGCAAATGGTTGAAGTAGGCCAAAAGGCCCGACAACGTTAGGGCCTTTGCGGGATTGTATGTAGCTTAGGATTTTCCGTTCTACTAGGGTTAGGAAGGCTACGGCAATCAGGATTGGGATGATGTATAGGAGGGATATAACGAGGCAGCTTAGTGTTGTTATTTGAATCATGGGTGAAGCTAGGGAGAGGATTTGAACCTCTGGGGAAAGGGCTTAAGCCTTCTGCACTTGCCGGGCTCTGCCACTCTAGCTGGTCCTTTTCTAGGATTGAAAGTGGTGGGGGAAGGCCCTCTTCACGGTTTAGTTGGTTTCACTGCTTAGAGGGGGGGGGCGTGCTTGTGGTATTGGCCCCACTTTCCCGGTCCTTTCGTACTGGGGAGAGTGTGTCATAGATAGAAACCGACCTGGATTGCTCCGGTCTGAACTCAGATCACGTAGGACTGTTAATCGTTGAACAAACGAACCCTTAATAGCGGCTGCACCATTAGGATGTCCTGATCCAACATCGAGGTCGTAAACCCCCCTGTCGATATGGGCTCTTGAGGGGGATTGCGCTGTTATCCCTGGGGTAGCTTGGTCCATTAATCAATTATATTGGGTCTGGTCACTGTTAGCACTTTGAGGGGTAGCTCTAGGTAAAGAGGTATGGTCTTGTTTTTGGAGGATTTGTTCTCCTCCAAGGTCGCCCCAACCGAAAAATATCGACCAGGCTCTGCGATGGTAGTGGCCCCAGTGGGGTTGATTGAGGATTCGCGGTGGTCGTTGATTTTTAAGTTCCACAGGGTCTTCTCGTCTTATGTTCACATCCCCGCTTTTGCACGGGGAGATCAATTTCACTGATTATCTGTGAGAGACAGTTAAGACCTCGTTTAGCCATTCATACAAGTCTCGATTTATGGGACAATTGATTGCGCTACCTTTGCACGGTTAGGATACCGCGGCCGTTAAACCTAAGTCACCGGGCAGGCATCACCTTCAATACTTGTTTAATTTGCTGAAGGCTATGTTTTTGGTAAACAGTCGGGCCTTATTAATTTGCCGAGTTCCTTTCACAGATTTTAATCGCTCTTATAGGCGCTCCTGAGTCGGGTTAACAGGGTTAGTTAATACGTGGTCTTGTAGGGGTTTTTGTATCTGTCTAGGTCTGTTAATAATGTTTCTATGTAAGCTTGCGCCGTTAGAGGGGTGTGGCCCTGTACATGAGGGGCCTAGGATGATTCCTAGGATTGTTATGAGGATGGCAGCGGTTTTGGTGATAAGGGGTATGGTTATTGGGGGGGTTTTGGTTGGTGTGATGAAAGAGGTAATGATTATTCCTGCTGTAATGCTGCCTAGGGCGAGTCGGGTTAGGGGGGCGGTGATTAGTGGGTTGTTTTCGTTTATTGATACTATTGGGGGGATTCGGGTTTGTCCAGCTTGGACTAGGATGGTTATGCGGATGCTGTAGGTTGCGGTGAATGCTGTGGCTATAAGGGTTAGGAGTAGGGCTCAAGTATTTAGGTATGATGTGTTTAAGCTTTCGATGATGAGGTCTTTTGAGTAGAATCCGGCTAGGAATGGGGTTCCTATCAGCGCCAGGTTTCCGATGGTTAGGCAGGAAGTAGTGACTGGGAGTATTTTCTGTAGGCCTCCTATCTTTCGGATATCTTGTTCTCCGTTTAGGTTGTGGATGATAGACCCTGAGCATAGGAATAGTATGGCTTTAAAGAAGGCATGGGTTGAGATGTGTAGGAAGGCTAGTTGTGGGAGGTTTAGTCCGATAGTGACTATTATTAGTCCTAGTTGGCTGGATGTTGAGAAAGCAATGATTTTTTTGATGTCATTTTGGGTTAGGGCGCATGTGGCAGCGAATAGGGTTGATAGAGCACCTAGGCATAGGCAGGCAGTTAGGGCTGTGTGGTTGGTGGCTAGCAGGGGGTGCATGCGGATGAGCAGGAAGATTCCGGCTACTACTATGGTACTGGAGTGCAGTAGGGCTGATACTGGGGTGGGGCCTTCTATTGCTGCGGGCAGTCATGGGTGGAGTCCAAATTGGGCGGATTTTCCTGCGGCTGCGAGGATTAATCCTATGAGGGGGAGGATTGGGGTTTGGTGGGGGTGTACGGCTTGTTGGATCTCTCAGGTGTTGAATGTTGAAGCTAGTCATGCTATGCTCAGGATCAGTCCGATGTCTCCGATTCGGTTGTAGATTACGGCTCGTAGGGCGGCGGTGTTGGCATCTGCTCGGCCTTGTCATCAGCCGATGAGAAGGAAGGACATGATTCGTACTCCTTCCCAGCCTACGAATAGGAGGAATATGTTGTTTGCGGTTGTTAGGAGGAGTATGGCGACTAGGAATGTCAGTAGGTAGGTGAAAAATTTTGTTACGTATGGCTCTGAGGCCATGTATCATATGGCGAATTGTAGGATTGATCATGTTACAAATAGGGCGATTGGAAGAAATGTTATTGAGTATTGGTCTATTTTTAGGCTCAGGGGGATTTTAAAGTTTATAATGAATTTTCACTCCCAGTGGCAGGTGACAGATTCTACTCCCGAGTAGATGAATGCGGTTGTAGGGGCTAGGCTAATTAGGAATGCGGTTTTAACAGCGCGGGTGGTGGCTTGTGGGGTGTTTTTAAAGTTTTTAAATAGAAATGGCAGGATGATTGGGGTTAGGAGGATTGTCAGCGTGAGTAGTGTGAGGGAGTTGATTAGTAGTGTGGGGTTCACTACTTTTACTTGGATTTGCACCAAGATGGGTGGTTCCTAAGACCAGTGGATTGCTGTTATCCTTTAAAAGTAAGGGGGCTGAGGTTTTAGGCTCAGATGTAAGAGTTAGCAGCTCTTGTTGGTTAAACCCTCCCCTCGGCAGGTAAGAAGGTTTGAACTTCTATTCTTAGAATCACAGTCTAATGTTTGGTTTAAACTATACTTGCATGAGGGGATTCCGGAGATCAGTTCGGGTTTGAGGATTAGGAGGAATATTGGGATAATGTGGAGTGTTATGAGCAGGTGTTCTCGCGTGGTTGAGTTTTGCATAGATGTGATGTGGGAGGGGATTGAGCCTCGTTGGGTCATTAGTAGTATGAATAAGGTGTAGGAGGCGGTTAGTAGGGTTGCGATTCCTGTTAGGATGATCGTGAAGGCAGATCAGTTGAATAAGGTGATTATAATGGTTAGCTCTGCTATGAGGTTTGTTGTTGGGGGTAAGGCTATGTTTGTTAGATTGGCCAGCAATCATCAGGTAGCTATGAGTGGTAGGAGAGGTTGTAGGCCTCGTGTGAGTAGTAGAATTCGGCTGTGCGTACGTTCATAGTTTGTGTTGGCTAGGCAGAATAGTATGGAGGAAGTTAGTCCATGGGAAATTATTAGGATCATTGCCCCTGAGAATGATCAGTGGGTTTGGATTATTCCTGCGGCGATAACTAGGCCTATGTGGCTAACGGATGAATAAGCAATTAGTGATTTTAGGTCTGTCTGTCGTAGGCAGATTGAGCTAGTCATTAGGGCGCCTCATAGGGCCAGGGTTAGGAAGGGGTAGTGCAGGAGGTTGGACAGTGGGCCCATAAATAGAGTGACTCGTATAATTCCGTATCCTCCTAGCTTTAGTAGTAGGGCGGCGAGGAGTATTGAGCCTGCGATGGGTGCTTCTACGTGGGCTTTTGGCAGTCAGAGGTGTAGGCCGTATAGTGGGGCTTTTACTATGAATGCTATGAGCAGTGCTAGACCTGATAGTATTCCTGTCCATGAGGTGGATAGGGTTGGGTGGGTTAGTTGTAGGGTTGGCAGGTGCAGGGTGCCAATTTTCACGTATAGGTGTATGATTGTGATTAGCAGGGGTAGAGAGCTTACTGGCGTGTAGAATAGCAGGTAGATGCCAGCGCTTAGGCGTTCTGGTTGGTTCCCCCATCGGGTGATTAAGATTAGGGTGGGAATGAGGGTTGCTTCAAATGAGATGTAAAATAGTGCTAGTTCTGTGGTGGAAAAGGCTAGTAGGATGAATGGCTGGACTGCGACTAAGGTTGAGATAAAGATTCGTTTGCGTTGTAGGGGTTCTTGTTGCAGGTGGTTTTGGCTTGCTATGATTATGAGTGGGAGTAGTCAGCAGGATAGTACTAGGAGGGGGGATGAGATTTGGTCAATTCCTGTTCAGTTGGATAAAAATTTGTAGGGGTAGTAGGTTGGGATTAATCACTGTAGGCTTAGGGCAGCGATTAGGAGGCTGTATAAGGTGGTGTTAGTCCATAGAAATTTTGGTGGAGACAGCAGGGCTGTTGGAAGAAGTATGATTGTGGGTAGGATGATTTTTAGCATTGCAGGAGGTTTAGGTTGTGTAGATGGTCGGAGCCATGTGTGCGGGTGGAGGCTACTAGGATGGCCAGGCCTGTGCCCGCCTCACACGCTGAGAAGGTTAGCATGAGAATTGGTACCATGGTGAATGAGGAGACTTGGTTTTCGATGGATCATATTGATAGGCCTACGAATATCGATAATATTATGCTTTCAAGGCATAGTAGGGCGGATACTAGGTGGGTTCGGTGGAAGGCTAGCCCTAGTCCGCTGAAAATGAAGGCTGAGTAGAAGCTTAAATGTAGGGGCGACATAAGAAAGTTACAGGGTTGGCTGTAATCTGCTGGGTCGAAACCAGCTATCTTTTTGGTTAGACTAACTTCCTGTTATTCTGCTCATTCTAGGCCCCCTTGAATTCACTCGTAGGCCAGTCCGAGTGTTAGGAGAAGGAGGATCACTACAGTTCAGGTGAGGGTCATTAGGGGGGATTGGAGTTGGACGGCTCATGGCAGGGGGAGTAGGAGGGCGATTTCTAGGTCGAATAGGACGAACAGGATGGCTACTGAGGAAGAATCGGACTGAGAATGGTAATCGAGCAGATCCAAGTGGGTCGAATCCACATTCGTACGGTGAGAGTTTCTCTGAGTCGGGGTTTATTTGGGCGAGTCAGAAGTTTAATGCGGTTAGGGCGGCGCTTAGGATTGATGATAGGGCGAATATGAACATGAGTGCGTTCATTGCTCTCCTCTGGGTTTATACCAGATTCTAGAGATTGGAAGTCAATTGTAATTAATATACTAGAAGAGCAAGATCCTCATCAGTAGATGGTTATGTAGAGGAATAGTCAGATGACGTCTACGAAGTGTCAGTATCAGGCTGCTGCCTCGAATCCGAAGTGGTGGTCTGATGTAAAGTGGAACTTGATCAGTCGGAAGAGGCAGACGGTCAGGAAGGAGGATCCGATGATTACGTGGAGTCCGTGGAATCCAGTGGCAACGAAGAAGGTAGATCCGTAGACGCTATCGGCGATTGAGAATGGGGCTTCGTGGTATTCTATTGCTTGTAGGGCTGTGAAGTAGAATCCCAAGAGGATCGTTAGGGTTAGGGCGTGGATGGCGTGTTTTCGGTTTCCTTCTGTGATGCTGTGATGGGCTCACGTTACGGTAACGCCTGAGGCTAGTAGGATGGCTGTGTTTAGTAGGGGGACTTCTATCGGGTTGAGTGGTTTAATTCCTGTTGGGGGTCATTGGCCTCCTAGTTCTGGGGTTGGGGCCAGGCTCGAGTGGAAGAACGCTCAGAAGAACCCTAAGAAGAAGAATGCTTCGGATGTGGTGAAAAGGATTATGCCGTATCGTAGGCCTTTTTGGACTGTGGGAGTGTGATGGCCTTGGAAGGTGCTTTCTCGTACAATGTCTCGTCATCATTGGAGTATTACTAGGAGTATTGAGATGAGGCCTAGGGTTAGTAGTATGGATGAGTTGTAGTGGAATCACATGATTAATCCTGAGGTTGTGAGTAGGGCGGCGGCTGCCCCGAAGATTGGTCAAGGGCTTGGGTCAACTATGTGGTATGAGTGTGCTTGGTGTGCCATTAGATGTTTTCTTGTAAGTATAGGCTTAGAAGGAGCACGAAGACGTAGGCCTGGATTATGGCTACTGCTACTTCTAGGATGGTTAGGAGTAGTAGGATGATTATTGTTAGGATGGATACTGCAGGAAGGGTGGGTATTAATGCAATGGAGGCTGTAGAGATGAGTTGGATGAGTAAGTGTCCTGCTGTAAGGTTGGCTGTAAGGCGGACTCCGAGGGCTAGGGGGCGGATTAGTAGGCTGGTTGTTTCGATCAGGATTAGTGCGGGGATTAGGGGTGTAGGGGTACCTTCGGGTAATAGGTGGGCTAAAGAGGCTGATGGTTGGTTTCGTAGGCCTGTTAGTAGTGTGGCGAGCCATAGTGGGAAGGCTAGGGCTATGTTCATAGATAGTTGGGTGGTTGGGGTGAATGTATATGGAAGGAGGCCTAGAAGGTTGATTGTAAGAAGTATGATTATTAGGGATGTAAATATTATGGCTCATTTGTGGCCATTTTTGTTGAGTGGGACTATTAGTTGTTTTGTGATTAGGTGAAGGAGTCATGTTTGGATAGTAGAAAGGCGGTTGTTGATTCATCGGTTGTTTGGGGACGGGAATAGTAGGGCTGGGAAGAGTAGGGATAGTAGGATTAAGGGGATGCCAAATAGATTGGGGCTGGAAAATTGGTCAAAGAAGCTTAGGTTCATGGTCAGGATCATGGTGTGGGTTTGGTAGTGAGGGAGGTCTTATTTGATGGGGGGTTGGTTGTGGTGAAGGCTAGTAGTTTTGGTTGGATGAGGAGTGCTAGGGTTAATCAGGTTATAATTATGATTGAAAATCATGGTGCGGGGTTAAGCTGTGGCATATCATTAAGGAGGGGGAAGTCCCTCTTTGGCTAGCTTAAAAGGCTAGTGCTGTTGCATAGCTTCTTAATGATTAGGATGATGATAGAAGGGACGATCAGGCCTCGAAATGTGGGAGTGGGGTTGATTCTACTACAATGGGTATGTAGCTGTGATTAGCCCCGCAAATTTCTGAGCATTGTCCGTAAAAAATCCCAGGCCGGGTGGTAATGAATGAAGTTTGGTTTAGTCGGCCTGGGATTGCGTCTGTTTTAACTCCGAGCGTTGGGACTGCTCAGGAGTGGAGTACGTCTCCTGCAGTAATGATCACGCGGATGGGGGATTCTATTGGGATAACTACGCGGTGGTCAACTTCTAGCAGTCGGAAGTGGCCGTTGGGTAAGTCTGGGGTGGGCACTATGTAGGAGTCGAATGATAGGTCTTTGAAGTCTGTGTATTCGTAGCTTCAGTATCATTGGTGGCCGATGGCTTTTAGGGTGAGGTCTGGTTCATCGATTTTGTCCATTATGTAGAGGATTTGTAGGGATGGGAGGGCGAGGAGTACCAGGACGATAGCAGGTAGGATTGTCCAGATCAGCTCTACTTCTTGGGTGTCTACAGCATTGGACGAGAGTTTTTCTGTTAGTATGTGGGCTAAAAGGTAGAGAACTAGGCTGCAGATAGCTAGGGCAACGATTAGGGCGTGGTCGTGGAATTCAACGAGTTCTTCTATGATGGGTGATGAGGCGTCTTGGAATCCTAGTTGGGAGTGGTTGGCCACATGAGATGTACAGGATTTTTACCTGTGATTTAGTCTTGACAAGGCTATGTAATTGGTTTACTAACGTCTCATAAGAAAGAAGCATGAGCGGTTAATGCAGTTGGCTTGAAACCAGCATGTGAGGGTTCGATTCCTTCCTTTCTTGTACCTGGACGAAGGCCGGTTCCTCGAAAGTATGGTATGGGGGAGGGCAGCCGTGGATTCATTCAACGTTTGTGGTAGTTAGTTCTGGTTGTAGGACTTTTCGTTTGGCCGAAAAGGCTTCTCAGATGATGAATATTAGTATGATTACGGCTACTATTGAGATTAGGGAGCCGATGGAGGAAATGGTGTTTCATAGTGTGTAGGCGTCGGGATAGTCCGAGTATCGTCGGGGTATTCCTGCTAGGCCTAGGAAGTGCTGGGGGAAGAACGTTAGGTTTACTCCTGTAAATATTACCCCGAAGTGGGCTTTTGCTCATGTTTGGTGTAGGGTAAACCCAGTGAGTAGTGGGAATCAGTGAGTAAATCCTGCTAGAATGGCAAAGACGGCGCCTATGGATAGGACGTAGTGGAAGTGGGCAACTACGTAGTACGTGTCGTGCAGGGCGATGTCTAGGGAAGAGTTTGCAAGAACGATTCCTGTTAATCCTCCGATGGTAAATAGGAAGATAAATCCTAGAGCTCATAGTATTGGGGGGGTCTCATTTGATTGTTCCTCCGTGCAGGGTGGCTAGTCAGCTAAATACTTTGATTCCGGTAGGGATGGCAATGATTATAGTGGCTGATGTAAAGTAGGCTTGGGTATCAACGTCTATTCCTACTGTAAACATGTGGTGAGCTCAGACGATGAATCCTAGGAAGCCGATGGATAGTATGGCTCAGACTATTCCCATGTAGCCGAAGGGCTCCTTTTTGCCTGAGTAGTACGTGACTACGTGTGAGATGATTCCGAACCCCGGTAGGATCAGAATATAGACTTCTGGGTGTCCGAAGAATCAGAATAGGTGTTGGTACAGGATTGGGTCTCCTCCTCCAGCGGGGTCGAAGAATGTGGTGTTTAGGTTTCGATCAGTTAGTAATATTGTAATACCGGCGGCGAGTACGGGGAGTGATAGAAGGAGTAGGATGGCGGTAATTAGTACGGATCAGACAAATAGTGGGGTTTGGTATTGTGAGAGTGCGGGGGGTTTTATGTTGATGGCTGTGGTGATAAAGTTGATGGCCCCAAGGATGGAGGAGATACCGGCTAAGTGGAGTGAGAAGATAGCCAGGTCTACTGAAGCTCCGGCGTGGGCAAGGTTACCTGCTAGGGGAGGGTAGACAGTTCAGCCTGTGCCGGCGCCAGCTTCTACAGTGGATGAGGCTAGTAGGAGGAGGAATGATGGGGGGAGGAGTCAAAAGCTTATGTTGTTTATTCGCGGGAATGCTATGTCGGGGGCACCGATTATGAGGGGGACTAATCAGTTGCCGAATCCTCCGATCATGATGGGTATGACTATAAAGAAGCTTATTACAAAGGCGTGAGCGGTAACGATTACATTGTAAATTTGGTCGTCGCCTAGGAGAGTTCCTGGTTGTCCTAGTTCTGCGCGGATTAATAGGCTGAGTGCGGTGCCGACTATTCCTGCTCATGCCCCGAAGATGAGGTACAGGGTGCCAATATCCTTATGGTTAGTGGAAAATAGTCATCGGTTGATGAAGGTGACGGGTAAGATGGCTGAGTGTTGAAGCGTTAGGCTGTAGTCCTTTTTACAGAGGTTTAATTCCTCTTCTTATCGGCTCTGTAGTGAAATTCATGTTGAGTTGCAAGCTCATCGATGCGCACTAGGGTGCGTCAGGGTCTTTGTAGGCAGAAGCCAATTGGTTTAGGCATTTAGCTGTTAACTAGAGTTTTGTGGGATCGAAGCCCATCTGTCTAGGGAGGCTTTAGCTTAATTAAAGCGTCTGACTTGCATTCAGAAGATACAGGTTAATATTCTGTAAGTCTTAATGTGCAGAAACTAAGAGGGTTTAACTCTTATTTAAGGCTTTGAAGGCCTTCGGTTTGGGGTGTTATCCTAAGTTTCTAGACAATGGCATGTATTATTGGGGACAGGGGAAGTAAGAGGATTGATAGTGAGGCAAGGACCGCAGTAGGTGTGCTTGGGGCTTTGCTAGTGTATCATTGTTTTATGTGGTTAGAGGAGTTGGGGGGAAGGGTAATTGTTGAGTGGTATGCGAGGCGTAGGTAGAAGAAGAGGCTGAGCAGTGATAGCATGGCAATTGCCATGGCTGCTGGTGTTATTTCCTGTTTAGTTAGTTCTTGGATGATAAGTCACTTTGGTATAAAGCCTGTTAATGGGGGGAGGCCTGCTAGGGATAAAAGTACTAGTATTAGGGTGGCGTTTAGCACTGGGGTTTTTGTTCATGAGGTTGTGATCATGGATAGGTTAAGGGCTTTGATTTTGTTAAGGGCTAGGAATACGGCTGATGTTATGATTGTGTATAGGTAGAAGGTAAGTAAGGCCAATTTGGGGCTGTAAACTAGGATGATGGCGATTCAGCCTAAGTGGGAGATGGACGAGAAGGCTAGGATTTTGCGTGTTTGTGTTTGGTTCAGTCCTATTCAGCCTCCTAGTGCTGTTGAGGCTAGGGCCATGGCGGTGAGTAGAGCTGGGTCGAGGGATTTGGATGTTAGTAGGAGCAGGGTTAGTGGGGGGAATTTTATGAGGGTCGAGAGTAGCAGGGCTGTTATTAGTGGCGATCCTTGTAGTACTTCTGGGAATCAGAAGTGAAATGGCACTAGGCCCAGTTTAATAGCGATTGCTGCTGTCAGTAGTAGACAGGAGGTTGGGTGGTTTATTTGTGTGATGTCTCATTGGCCGGTGACTCAGGCATTGGTTATGCTAGAGAATAGGACCAGGGCGGAAGCAGCTGCTTGGGTTAGGAAGTATTTCGTTGCGGCTTCTACTGCTCGTGGGTGGTGGGATTTGGCAATTAGGGGAATGATGGCTAGTGCGTTGATCTCCAGTCCTGTCCAGGCCAGAACTCAGTGGTTGCTGGAAATTGTGATTGTGGTGCCCAAGATGAGGCTGAAGGTTATGATTGGGGTCGCGTAAGGGTTCATTAGTAGAGGAGGGGGTTAAACCATCATTTTCGGGGTATGGGCCCGATAGCTTGATTAGCTGAATCTACTAGAAAATAATATAAGGGAAGTATGGAGAATTTTGATTTCTCTTGTGTGGGTTCAATTCCTACTTTTCTAAGGTCAACAGGAAATGAGAGGGCTGTTATACCTCTATGTTCACTTTATCATAGTGACCCTTTGTAGTTCAGGCACATTTCCTTATGTAAGGAGGTAGGCCTGCATAGCAGATAGGTATGCTGATGTGTCAGAGGCACAGAGCTAGTGTGAGGGGTAGGAAGTTTTTTCATAGTAGGTGCATTAGTTGGTCATATCGGAATCGTGGGTATGAAGCTCGGACCCATAAGAAACCAGAAGATAGTAGGAGGACTTTTGTGGCTAGGATGACGGGGAATAGTTCTGTGGGTGGCCCTAGGGCGCTTGGGTTTAGGAATATGATGGCTGTAAGTGTATTTATTAGCATAATGTTCGCATATTCAGCTAGGAAGAATAAGGCGAAGGGTCCTGCGGCGTATTCAACGTTAAACCCTGAGACTAGCTCAGATTCACCCTCTGTGAGGTCAAAAGGAGCTCGGTTTGTCTCTGCTAGGGTGGATACGTATCATATTATTGCTAGGGGTCATGAGGAGAAAATGAAGTATAGAGGCTCCTGTGCGACGGCAAAGGAGCTGAGTGTGTAGCTTCCGCTTAGTATGATTATTGATAGCAGGATTATGGCCAGTGTCACTTCGTATGAAATGGTCTGTGCTACTGCCCGTAGGGCTCCGATTAGTGCGTATTTTGAGTTCGAGGCTCAGCCTGATCATAGGACTGAGTAGACGGCTAGGCTTGACATGGCTATTAGGAAGAGAATTCCGAGGTTTAGATCTGCTAGGGGAAATGGGAGTGGTAGTGGTGCTCAAGTGGTGAGGGCTAGGACAAGGGCTAGTATTGGTATCAGAATGAATAGAAGTGGGGAAGAGGTAGAGGGTCGGATGGGCTCTTTGGTAAATAGTTTCAGTCCGTCCGCAAATGGTTGAAGTAGGCCAAAAGGCCCGACAACGTTAGGGCCTTTGCGGGATTGTATGTAGCTTAGGATTTTCCGTTCTACTAGGGTTAGGAAGGCTACGGCAATCAGGATTGGGATGATGTATAGGAGGGATATAACGAGGCAGCTTAGTGTTGTTATTTGAATCATGGGTGAAGCTAGGGAGAGGATTTGAACCTCTGGGGAAAGGGCTTAAGCCTTCTGCACTTGCCGGGCTCTGCCACTCTAGCTGGTCCTTTTCTAGGATTGAAAGTGGTGGGGGAAGGCCCTCTTCACGGTTTAGTTGGTTTCACTGCTTAGAGGGGGGGGGCGTGCTTGTGGTATTGGCCCCACTTTCCCGGTCCTTTCGTACTGGGGAGAGTGTGTCATAGATAGAAACCGACCTGGATTGCTCCGGTCTGAACTCAGATCACGTAGGACTGTTAATCGTTGAACAAACGAACCCTTAATAGCGGCTGCACCATTAGGATGTCCTGATCCAACATCGAGGTCGTAAACCCCCCTGTCGATATGGGCTCTTGAGGGGGATTGCGCTGTTATCCCTGGGGTAGCTTGGTCCATTAATCAATTATATTGGGTCTGGTCACTGTTAGCACTTTGAGGGGTAGCTCTAGGTAAAGAGGTATGGTCTTGTTTTTGGAGGATTTGTTCTCCTCCAAGGTCGCCCCAACCGAAAAATATCGACCAGGCTCTGCGATGGTAGTGGCCCCAGTGGGGTTGATTGAGGATTCGCGGTGGTCGTTGATTTTTAAGTTCCACAGGGTCTTCTCGTCTTATGTTCACATCCCCGCTTTTGCACGGGGAGATCAATTTCACTGATTATCTGTGAGAGACAGTTAAGACCTCGTTTAGCCATTCATACAAGTCTCGATTTATGGGACAATTGATTGCGCTACCTTTGCACGGTTAGGATACCGCGGCCGTTAAACCTAAGTCACCGGGCAGGCATCACCTTCAATACTTGTTTAATTTGCTGAAGGCTATGTTTTTGGTAAACAGTCGGGCCTTATTAATTTGCCGAGTTCCTTTCACAGATTTTAATCGCTCTTATAGGCGCTCCTGAGTCGGGTTAACAGGGTTAGTTAATACGTGGTCTTGTAGGGGTTTTTGTATCTGTCTAGGTCTGTTAATAATGTTTCTATGTAAGCTTGCGCCGTTAGAGGGGTGTGGCCCTGTACATGAGGGGCCTAGGATGATTCCTAGGATTGTTATGAGGATGGCAGCGGTTTTGGTGATAAGGGGTATGGTTATTGGGGGGGTTTTGGTTGGTGTGATGAAAGAGGTAATGATTATTCCTGCTGTAATGCTGCCTAGGGCGAGTCGGGTTAGGGGGGCGGTGATTAGTGGGTTGTTTTCGTTTATTGATACTATTGGGGGGATTCGGGTTTGTCCAGCTTGGACTAGGATGGTTATGCGGATGCTGTAGGTTGCGGTGAATGCTGTGGCTATAAGGGTTAGGAGTAGGGCTCAAGTATTTAGGTATGATGTGTTTAAGCTTTCGATGATGAGGTCTTTTGAGTAGAATCCGGCTAGGAATGGGGTTCCTATCAGCGCCAGGTTTCCGATGGTTAGGCAGGAAGTAGTGACTGGGAGTATTTTCTGTAGGCCTCCTATCTTTCGGATATCTTGTTCTCCGTTTAGGTTGTGGATGATAGACCCTGAGCATAGGAATAGTATGGCTTTAAAGAAGGCATGGGTTGAGATGTGTAGGAAGGCTAGTTGTGGGAGGTTTAGTCCGATAGTGACTATTATTAGTCCTAGTTGGCTGGATGTTGAGAAAGCAATGATTTTTTTGATGTCATTTTGGGTTAGGGTGCATGTGGCAGCGAATAGGGTTGATAGAGCACCTAGGCATAGGCAGGCAGTTAGGGCTGTCTGGTTGGTGGCTAGCAGGGGGTGCATGCGGATGAGCAGGAAGATTCCGGCTACTACTATGGTACTGGAGTGCAGTAGGGCTGATACTGGGGTGGGGCCTTCTATTGCTGCGGGCAGTCATGGGTGGAGTCCAAATTGGGCGGATTTTCCTGCGGCTGCGAGGATTAATCCTATGAGGGGGAGGATTGGGGTTTGGTGGGGGTGTACGGCTTGTTGGATCTCTCAGGTGTTGAATGTTGAAGCTAGTCATGCTATGCTCAGGATCAGTCCGATGTCTCCGATTCGGTTGTAGATTACGGCTCGTAGGGCGGCGGTGTTGGCATCTGCTCGGCCTTGTCATCAGCCGATGAGAAGGAAGGACATGATTCGTACTCCTTCCCAGCCTACGAATAGGAGGAATATGTTGTTTGCGGTTGTTAGGAGGAGTATGGCGACTAGGAATGTCAGTAGGTAGGTGAAAAATTTTGTTACATATGGCTCTGAGGCCATGTATCATATGGCGAATTGTAGGATTGATCATGTTACAAATAGGGCGATTGGAAGAAATGTTATTGAGTATTGGTCTATTTTTAGGCTCAGGGGGATTTTAAAGTTTATAATGAATTTTCACTCCCAGTGGCAGGTGACAGATTCTACTCCCGAGTAGATGAATGCGGTTGTAGGGGCTAGGCTAATTAGGAATGCGGTTTTAACAGCGCGGGTGGTGGCTTGTGGGGTGTTTTTAAAGTTTTTAAATAGAAATGGCAGGATGATTGGGGTTAGGAGGATTGTCAGCGTGAGTAGTGTGAGGGAGTTGATTAGTAGTGTGGGGTTCACTACTTTTACTTGGATTTGCACCAAGATGGGTGGTTCCTAAGACCAGTGGATTGCTGTTATCCTTTAAAAGTAAGGGGGCTGAGGTTTTAGGCTCAGATGTAAGAGTTAGCAGCTCTTGTTGGTTAAACCCTCCCCTCGGCAGGTAAGAAGGTTTGAACTTCTATTCTTAGAATCACAGTCTAATGTTTGGTTTAAACTATACTTGCATGAGGGGATTCCGGAGATCAGTTCGGGTTTGAGGATTAGGAGGAATATTGGGATAATGTGGAGTGTTATGAGCAGGTGTTCTCGCGTGGTTGAGTTTTGCATAGATGTGATGTGGGAGGGGATTGAGCCTCGTTGGGTCATTAGTAGTATGAATAAGGTGTAGGAGGCGGTTAGTAGGGTTGCGATTCCTGTTAGGATGATCGTGAAGGCAGATCAGTTGAATAAGGTGATTATAATGGTTAGCTCTGCTATGAGGTTTGTTGTTGGGGGTAAGGCTATGTTTGTTAGATTGGCCAGCAATCATCAGGTAGCTATGAGTGGTAGGAGAGGTTGTAGGCCTCGTGTGAGTAGTAGAATTCGGCTGTGCGTACGTTCATAGTTTGTGTTGGCTAGGCAGAATAGTATGGAGGAAGTTAGTCCATGGGAAATTATTAGGATCATTGCCCCTGAGAATGATCAGTGGGTTTGGATTATTCCTGCGGCGATAACTAGGCCTATGTGGCTAACGGATGAATAAGCGATTAGTGATTTTAGGTCTGTCTGTCGTAGGCAGATTGAGCTAGTCATTAGGGCGCCTCATAGGGCCAGGGTTAGGAAGGGGTAGTGCAGGAGGTTGGACAGTGGGCCCATAAATAGAGTGACTCGTATAATTCCGTATCCTCCTAGCTTTAGTAGTAGGGCGGCGAGGAGTATTGAGCCTGCGATGGGTGCTTCTACGTGGGCTTTTGGCAGTCAGAGGTGTAGGCCGTATAGTGGGGCTTTTACTATGAATGCTATGAGCAGTGCTAGACCTGATAGTATTCCTGTCCATGAGGTGGATAGGGTTGGGTGGGTTAGTTGTAGGGTTGGCAGGTGCAGGGTGCCAATTTTCACGTATAGGTGTATGATTGTGATTAGCAGGGGTAGAGAGCTTACTGGCGTGTAGAATAGCAGGTAGATGCCAGCGCTTAGGCGTTCTGGTTGGTTCCCCCATCGGGTGATTAAGATTAGGGTGGGAATGAGGGTTGCTTCAAATGAGATGTAAAATAGTGCTAGTTCTGTGGTGGAAAAGGCTAGTAGGATGAATGGCTGGACTGCGACTAAGGTTGAGATAAAGATTCGTTTGCGTTGTAGGGGTTCTTGTTGCAGGTGGTTTTGGCTTGCTATGATTATGAGTGGGAGTAGTCAGCAGGATAGTACTAGGAGGGGGGATGAGATTTGGTCAATTCCTGTTCAGTTGGATAAAAATTTGTAGGGGTAGTAGGTTGGGATTAATCACTGTAGGCTTAGGGCAGCGATTAGGAGGCTGTATAAGGTGGTGTTAGTCCATAGAAATTTTGGTGGAGACAGCAGGGCTGTTGGAAGAAGTATGATTGTGGGTAGGATGATTTTTAGCATTGCAGGAGGTTTAGGTTGTGTAGATGGTCGGAGCCATGTGTGCGGGTGGAGGCTACTAGGATGGCCAGGCCTGTGCCCGCCTCACACGCTGAGAAGGTTAGCATGAGAATTGGTACCATGGTGAATGAGGAGACTTGGTTTTCGATGGATCATATTGATAGGCCTACGAATATCGATAATATTATGCTTTCAAGGCATAGTAGGGCGGATACTAGGTGGGTTCGGTGGAAGGCTAGCCCTAGTCCGCTGAAAATGAAGGCTGAGTAGAAGCTTAAATGTAGGGGCGACATAAGAAAGTTACAGGGTTGGCTGTAATCTGCTGGGTCGAAACCAGCTATCTTTTTGGTTAGACTAACTTCCTGTTATTCTGCTCATTCTAGGCCCCCTTGAATTCACTCGTAGGCCAGTCCGAGTGTTAGGAGAAGGAGGATCACTACAGTTCAGGTGAGGGTCATTAGGGGGGATTGGAGTTGGACGGCTCATGGCAGGGGGAGTAGGAGGGCGATTTCTAGGTCGAATAGGACGAACAGGATGGCTACTGAGGAAGAATCGGACTGAGAATGGTAATCGAGCAGATCCAAGTGGGTCGAATCCACATTCGTACGGTGAGAGTTTCTCTGAGTCGGGGTTTATTTGGGCGAGTCAGAAGTTTAATGCGGTTAGGGCGGCGCTTAGGATTGATGATAGGGCGAATATGAACATGAGTGCGTTCATTGCTCTCCTCTGGGTTTATACCAGATTCTAGAGATTGGAAGTCAATTGTAATTAATATACTAGAAGAGCAAGATCCTCATCAGTAGATGGTTATGTAGAGGAATAGTCAGATGACGTCTACGAAGTGTCAGTATCAGGCTGCTGCCTC
Organism: Anser brachyrhynchus; assembly: GCF_964034855.1. NCBI lineage: Eukaryota > Metazoa > Chordata > Aves > Anseriformes > Anatidae > Anser > Anser brachyrhynchus. The sequence continues at coordinate 15,020,431 of NC_137696.1, read as the reverse complement.
GAATCCGAAGTGGTGGTCTGATGTAAAGTGGAACTTGATCAGTCGGAAGAGGCAGACGGTCAGGAAGGAGGATCCGATGATTACGTGGAGTCCGTGGAATCCAGTGGCAACGAAGAAGGTAGATCCGTAGACGCTATCGGCGATTGAGAATGGGGCTTCGTGGTATTCTATTGCTTGTAGGGCTGTGAAGTAGAATCCCAAGAGGATCGTTAGGGTTAGGGCGTGGATGGCGTGTTTTCGGTTTCCTTCTGTGATGCTGTGATGGGCTCACGTTACGGTAACGCCTGAGGCTAGTAGGATGGCTGTGTTTAGTAGGGGGACTTCTATCGGGTTGAGTGGTTTAATTCCTGTTGGGGGTCATTGGCCTCCTAGTTCTGGGGTTGGGGCCAGGCTCGAGTGGAAGAACGCTCAGAAGAACCCTAAGAAGAAGAATGCTTCGGATGTGGTGAAAAGGATTATGCCGTATCGTAGGCCTTTTTGGACTGTGGGAGTGTGATGGCCTTGGAAGGTGCTTTCTCGTACAATGTCTCGTCATCATTGGAGTATTACTAGGAGTATTGAGATGAGGCCTAGGGTTAGTAGTATGGATGAGTTGTAGTGGAATCACATGATTAATCCTGAGGTTGTGAGTAGGGCGGCGGCTGCCCCGAAGATTGGTCAAGGGCTTGGGTCAACTATGTGGTATGAGTGTGCTTGGTGTGCCATTAGATGTTTTCTTGTAAGTATAGGCTTAGAAGGAGCACGAAGACGTAGGCCTGGATTATGGCTACTGCTACTTCTAGGATGGTTAGGAGTAGTAGGATGATTATTGTTAGGATGGATACTGCAGGAAGGGTGGGTATTAATGCAATGGAGGCTGTAGAGATGAGTTGGATGAGTAAGTGTCCTGCTGTAAGGTTGGCTGTAAGGCGGACTCCGAGGGCTAGGGGGCGGATTAGTAGGCTGGTTGTTTCGATCAGGATTAGTGCGGGGATTAGGGGTGTAGGGGTACCTTCGGGTAATAGGTGGGCTAAAGAGGCTGATGGTTGGTTTCGTAGGCCTGTTAGTAGTGTGGCGAGCCATAGTGGGAAGGCTAGGGCTATGTTCATAGATAGTTGGGTGGTTGGGGTGAATGTATATGGAAGGAGGCCTAGAAGGTTGATTGTAAGAAGTATGATTATTAGGGATGTAAATATTATGGCTCATTTGTGGCCATTTTTGTTGAGTGGGACTATTAGTTGTTTTGTGATTAGGTGAAGGAGTCATGTTTGGATAGTAGAAAGGCGGTTGTTGATTCATCGGTTGTTTGGGGACGGGAATAGTAGGGCTGGGAAGAGTAGGGATAGTAGGATTAAGGGGATGCCAAATAGATTGGGGCTGGAAAATTGGTCAAAGAAGCTTAGGTTCATGGTCAGGATCATGGTGTGGGTTTGGTAGTGAGGGAGGTCTTATTTGATGGGGGGTTGGTTGTGGTGAAGGCTAGTAGTTTTGGTTGGATGAGGAGTGCTAGGGTTAATCAGGTTATAATTATGATTGAAAATCATGGTGCGGGGTTAAGCTGTGGCATATCATTAAGGAGGGGGAAGTCCCTCTTTGGCTAGCTTAAAAGGCTAGTGCTGTTGCATAGCTTCTTAATGATTAGGATGATGATAGAAGGGACGATCAGGCCTCGAAATGTGGGAGTGGGGTTGATTCTACTACAATGGGTATGTAGCTGTGATTAGCCCCGCAAATTTCTGAGCATTGTCCGTAAAAAATCCCAGGCCGGGTGGTAATGAATGAAGTTTGGTTTAGTCGGCCTGGGATTGCGTCTGTTTTAACTCCGAGCGTTGGGACTGCTCAGGAGTGGAGTACGTCTCCTGCAGTAATGATCACGCGGATGGGGGATTCTATTGGGATAACTACGCGGTGGTCAACTTCTAGCAGTCGGAAGTGGCCGTTGGGTAAGTCTGGGGTGGGCACTATGTAGGAGTCGAATGATAGGTCTTTGAAGTCTGTGTATTCGTAGCTTCAGTATCATTGGTGGCCGATGGCTTTTAGGGTGAGGTCTGGTTCATCGATTTTGTCCATTATGTAGAGGATTTGTAGGGATGGGAGGGCGAGGAGTACCAGGACGATAGCAGGTAGGATTGTCCAGATCAGCTCTACTTCTTGGGTGTCTACAGCATTGGACGAGAGTTTTTCTGTTAGTATGTGGGCTAAAAGGTAGAGAACTAGGCTGCAGATAGCTAGGGCAACGATTAGGGCGTGGTCGTGGAATTCAACGAGTTCTTCTATGATGGGTGATGAGGCGTCTTGGAATCCTAGTTGGGAGTGGTTGGCCACATGAGATGTACAGGATTTTTACCTGTGATTTAGTCTTGACAAGGCTATGTAATTGGTTTACTAACGTCTCATAAGAAAGAAGCATGAGCGGTTAATGCAGTTGGCTTGAAACCAGCATGTGAGGGTTCGATTCCTTCCTTTCTTGTACCTGGACGAAGGCCGGTTCCTCGAAAGTATGGTATGGGGGAGGGCAGCCGTGGATTCATTCAACGTTTGTGGTAGTTAGTTCTGGTTGTAGGACTTTTCGTTTGGCCGAAAAGGCTTCTCAGATGATGAATATTAGTATGATTACGGCTACTATTGAGATTAGGGAGCCGATGGAGGAAATGGTGTTTCATAGTGTGTAGGCGTCGGGATAGTCCGAGTATCGTCGGGGTATTCCTGCTAGGCCTAGGAAGTGCTGGGGGAAGAACGTTAGGTTTACTCCTGTAAATATTACCCCGAAGTGGGCTTTTGCTCATGTTTGGTGTAGGGTAAACCCAGTGAGTAGTGGGAATCAGTGAGTAAATCCTGCTAGAATGGCAAAGACGGCGCCTATGGATAGGACGTAGTGGAAGTGGGCAACTACGTAGTACGTGTCGTGCAGGGCGATGTCTAGGGAAGAGTTTGCAAGAACGATTCCTGTTAATCCTCCGATGGTAAATAGGAAGATAAATCCTAGAGCTCATAGTATTGGGGGGGTCTCATTTGATTGTTCCTCCGTGCAGGGTGGCTAGTCAGCTAAATACTTTGATTCCGGTAGGGATGGCAATGATTATAGTGGCTGATGTAAAGTAGGCTTGGGTATCAACGTCTATTCCTACTGTAAACATGTGGTGAGCTCAGACGATGAATCCTAGGAAGCCGATGGATAGTATGGCTCAGACTATTCCCATGTAGCCGAAGGGCTCCTTTTTGCCTGAGTAGTACGTGACTACGTGTGAGATGATTCCGAACCCCGGTAGGATCAGAATATAGACTTCTGGGTGTCCGAAGAATCAGAATAGGTGTTGGTACAGGATTGGGTCTCCTCCTCCAGCGGGGTCGAAGAATGTGGTGTTTAGGTTTCGATCAGTTAGTAATATTGTAATACCGGCGGCGAGTACGGGGAGTGATAGAAGGAGTAGGATGGCGGTAATTAGTACGGATCAGACAAATAGTGGGGTTTGGTATTGTGAGAGTGCGGGGGGTTTTATGTTGATGGCTGTGGTGATAAAGTTGATGGCCCCAAGGATGGAGGAGATACCGGCTAAGTGGAGTGAGAAGATAGCCAGGTCTACTGAAGCTCCGGCGTGGGCAAGGTCACCTGCTAGGGGAGGGTAGACAGTTCAGCCTGTGCCGGCGCCAGCTTCTACAGTGGATGAGGCTAGTAGGAGGAGGAATGATGGGGGGAGGAGTCAAAAGCTTATGTTGTTTATTCGCGGGAATGCTATGTCGGGGGCACCGATTATGAGGGGGACTAATCAGTTGCCGAATCCTCCGATCATGATGGGTATGACTATAAAGAAGCTTATTACAAAGGCGTGAGCGGTAACGATTACATTGTAAATTTGGTCGTCGCCTAGGAGAGTTCCTGGTTGTCCTAGTTCTGCGCGGATTAATAGGCTGAGTGCGGTGCCGACTATTCCTGCTCATGCCCCGAAGATGAGGTACAGGGTGCCAATATCCTTATGGTTAGTGGAAAATAGTCATCGGTTGATGAAGGTGACGGGTAAGATGGCTGAGTGTTGAAGCGTTAGGCTGTAGTCCTTTTTACAGAGGTTTAATTCCTCTTCTTATCGGCTCTGTAGTGAAATTCATGTTGAGTTGCAAGCTCATCGATGCGCACTAGGGTGCGTCAGGGTCTTTGTAGGCAGAAGCCAATTGGTTTAGGCATTTAGCTGTTAACTAGAGTTTTGTGGGATCGAAGCCCATCTGTCTAGGGAGGCTTTAGCTTAATTAAAGCGTCTGACTTGCATTCAGAAGATACAGGTTAATATTCTGTAAGTCTTAATGTGCAGAAACTAAGAGGGTTTAACTCTTATTTAAGGCTTTGAAGGCCTTCGGTTTGGGGTGTTATCCTAAGTTTCTAGACAATGGCATGTATTATTGGGGACAGGGGAAGTAAGAGGATTGATAGTGAGGCAAGGACCGCAGTAGGTGTGCTTGGGGCTTTGCTAGTGTATCATTGTTTTATGTGGTTAGAGGAGTTGGGGGGAAGGGTAATTGTTGAGTGGTATGCGAGGCGTAGGTAGAAGAAGAGGCTGAGCAGTGATAGCATGGCAATTGCCATGGCTGCTGGTGTTATTTCCTGTTTAGTTAGTTCTTGGATGATAAGTCACTTTGGTATAAAGCCTGTTAATGGGGGGAGGCCTGCTAGGGATAAAAGTACTAGTATTAGGGTGGCGTTTAGCACTGGGGTTTTTGTTCATGAGGTTGTGATCATGGATAGGTTAAGGGCTTTGATTTTGTTAAGGGCTAGGAATACGGCTGATGTTATGATTGTGTATAGGTAGAAGGTAAGTAAGGCCAATTTGGGGCTGTAAACTAGGATGATGGCGATTCAGCCTAAGTGGGAGATGGACGAGAAGGCTAGGATTTTGCGTGTTTGTGTTTGGTTCAGTCCTATTCAGCCTCCTAGTGCTGTTGAGGCTAGGGCCATGGCGGTGAGTAGAGCTGGGTCGAGGGATTTGGATGTTAGTAGGAGCAGGGTTAGTGGGGGGAATTTTATGAGGGTCGAGAGTAGCAGGGCTGTTATTAGTGGCGATCCTTGTAGTACTTCTGGGAATCAGAAGTGAAATGGCACTAGGCCCAGTTTAATAGCGATTGCTGCTGTCAGTAGTAGACAGGAGGTTGGGTGGTTTATTTGTGTGATGTCTCATTGGCCGGTGACTCAGGCATTGGTTATGCTAGAGAATAGGACCAGGGCGGAAGCAGCTGCTTGGGTTAGGAAGTATTTCGTTGCGGCTTCTACTGCTCGTGGGTGGTGGGATTTGGCAATTAGGGGAATGATGGCTAGTGCGTTGATCTCCAGTCCTGTCCAGGCCAGAACTCAGTGGTTGCTGGAAATTGTGATTGTGGTGCCCAAGATGAGGCTGAAGGTTATGATTGGGGTCGCGTAAGGGTTCATTAGTAGAGGAGGGGGTTAAACCATCATTTTCGGGGTATGGGCCCGATAGCTTGATTAGCTGACTCTACTAGAAAATAATATAAGGGAAGTATGGAGAATTTTGATTTCTCTTGTGTGGGTTCAATTCCTACTTTTCTAAGGTCAACAGGAAATGAGAGGGCTGTTATACCTCTATGTTCACTTTATCATAGTGACCCTTTGTAGTTCAGGCACATTTCCTTATGTAAGGAGGTAGGCCTGCATAGCAGATAGGTATGCTGATGTGTCAGAGGCACAGAGCTAGTGTGAGGGGTAGGAAGTTTTTTCATAGTAGGTGCATTAGTTGGTCATATCGGAATCGTGGGTATGAAGCTCGGACCCATAAGAAACCAGAAGATAGTAGGAGGACTTTTGTGGCTAGGATGACGGGGAATAGTTCTGTGGGTGGCCCTAGGGCGCTTGGGTTTAGGAATATGATGGCTGTAAGTGTATTTATTAGCATAATGTTCGCATATTCAGCTAGGAAGAATAAGGCGAAGGGTCCTGCGGCGTATTCAACGTTAAACCCTGAGACTAGCTCAGATTCACCCTCTGTGAGGTCAAAAGGAGCTCGGTTTGTCTCTGCTAGGGTGGATACGTATCATATTATTGCTAGGGGTCATGAGGAGAAAATGAAGTATAGAGGCTCCTGTGCGACGGCAAAGGAGCTGAGTGTGTAGCTTCCGCTTAGTATGATTATTGATAGCAGGATTATGGCCAGTGTCACTTCGTATGAAATGGTCTGTGCTACTGCCCATAGGGCTCCGATTAGTGCGTATTTTGAGTTCGAGGCTCAGCCTGATCATAGGACTGAGTAGACGGCTAGGCTTGACATGGCTATTAGGAAGAGAACTCCGAGGTTTAGATCTGCTAGGGGAAATGGGAGTGGTAGTGGTGCTCAAGTGGTGAGGGCTAGGACAAGGGCTAGTATTGGTATCAGAATGAATAGAAGTGGGGAAGAGGTAGAGGGTCGGATGGGCTCTTTGGTAAATAGTTTCAGTCCGTCCGCAAATGGTTGAAGTAGGCCAAAAGGCCCGACAACGTTAGGGCCTTTGCGGGATTGTATGTAGCTTAGGATTTTCCGTTCTGCTAGGGTTAGGAAGGCTACGGCAATCAGGATTGGGATGATGTATAGGAGGGATATAACGAGGCAGCTTAGTGTTGTTATTTGAATCATGGGTGAAGCTAGGGAGAGGATTTGAACCTCTGGGGAAAGGGCTTAAGCCTTCTGCACTTGCCGGGCTCTGCCACTCTAGCTGGTCCTTTTCTAGGATTGAAAGTGGTGGGGGAAGGCCCTCTTCACGGTTTAGTTGGTTTCACTGCTTAGAGGGGGGGGGGCGTGCTTGTGGTATTGGCCCCACTTTCCCGGTCCTTTCGTACTGGGGAGAGTGTGTCATAGATAGAAACCGACCTGGATTGCTCCGGTCTGAACTCAGATCACGTAGGACTGTTAATCGTTGAACAAACGAACCCTTAATAGCGGCTGCACCATTAGGATGTCCTGATCCAACATCGAGGTCGTAAACCCCCCTGTCGATATGGGCTCTTGAGGGGGATTGCGCTGTTATCCCTGGGGTAGCTTGGTCCATTAATCAATTATATTGGGTCTGGTCACTGTTAGCACTTTGAGGGGTAGCTCTAGGTAAAGAGGTATGGTCTTGTTTTTGGAGGATTTGTTCTCCTCCAAGGTCGCCCCAACCGAAAAATATCGACCAGGCTCTGCGATGGTAGTGGCCCCAGTGGGGTTGATTGAGGATTCGCGGTGGTCGTTGATTTTTAAGTTCCACAGGGTCTTCTCGTCTTATGTTCACATCCCCGCTTTTGCACGGGGAGATCAATTTCACTGATTATCTGTGAGAGACAGTTAAGACCTCGTTTAGCCATTCATACAAGTCTCGATTTATGGGACAATTGATTGCGCTACCTTTGCACGGTTAGGATACCGCGGCCGTTAAACCTAAGTCACCGGGCAGGCATCACCTTCAATACTTGTTTAATTTGCTGAAGGCTATGTTTTTGGTAAACAGTCGGGCCTTATTAATTTGCCGAGTTCCTTTCACAGATTTTAATCGCTCTTATAGGCGCTCCTGAGTCGGGTTAACAGGGTTAGTTAATACGTGGTCTTGTAGGGGTTTTTGTATCTGTCTAGGTCTGTTAATAATGTTTCTATGTAAGCTTGCGCCGTTAGAGGGGTGTGGCCCTGTACATGAGGGGCCTAGGATGATTCCTAGGATTGTTATGAGGATGGCAGCGGTTTTGGTGATAAGGGGTATGGTTATTGGGGGGGTTTTGGTTGGTGTGATGAAAGAGGTAATGATTATTCCTGCTGTAATGCTGCCTAGGGCGAGTCGGGTTAGGGGGGCGGTGATTAGTGGGTTGTTTTCGTTTATTGATACTATTGGGGGGATTCGGGTTTGTCCAGCTTGGACTAGGATGGTTATGCGGATGCTGTAGGTTGCGGTGAATGCTGTGGCTATAAGGGTTAGGAGTAGGGCTCAAGTATTTAGGTATGATGTGTTTAAGCTTTCGATGATGAGGTCTTTTGAGTAGAATCTGGCTAGGAATGGGGTTCCTATCAGCGCCAGGTTTCCGATGGTTAGGCAGGAAGTAGTGACTGGGAGTATTTTCTGTAGGCCTCCTATCTTTCGGATATCTTGTTCTCTGTTTAGGTTGTGGATGATAGACCCTGAGCATAGGAATAGTATGGCTTTAAAGAAGGCATGGGTTGAGATGTGTAGGAAGGCTAGTTGTGGGAGGTTTAGTCCGATAGTGACTATTATTAGTCCTAGTTGGCTGGATGTTGAGAAAGCAATGATTTTTTTGATGTCATTTTGGGTTAGGGTGCATGTGGCAGCGAATAGGGTTGATAGAGCACCTAGGCATAGGCAGGCAGTTAGGGCTGTCTGGTTGGTGGCTAGCAGGGGGTGCATGCGGATGAGCAGGAAGATTCCGGCTACTACTATGGTACTGGAGTGCAGTAGGGCTGATACTGGGGTGGGGCCTTCTATTGCTGCGGGCAGTCATGGGTGGAGTCCAAATTGGGCGGATTTTCCTGCGGCTGCGAGGATTAATCCTATGAGGGGGAGGATTGGGGTTTGGTGGGGGTGTACGGCTTGTTGGATCTCTCAGGTGTTGAATGTTGAAGCTAGTCATGCTATGCTCAGGATCAGTCCGATGTCTCCGATTCGGTTGTAGATTACGGCTCGTAGGGCGGCGGTGTTGGCATCTGCTCGGCCTTGTCATCAGCCGATGAGAAGGAAGGACATGATTCGTACTCCTTCCCAGCCTACGAATAGGAGGAATATGTTGTTTGCGGTTGTTAGGAGGAGTATGGCGACTAGGAATGTCAGTAGGTAGGTGAAAAATTTTGTTACGTATGGCTCTGAGGCCATGTATCATATGGCGAATTGTAGGATTGATCATGTTACAAATAGGGCGATTGGAAGAAATGTTATTGAGTATTGGTCTATTTTTAGGCTCAGGGGGATTTTAAAGTTTATAATGAATTTTCACTCCCAGTGGCAGGTGACAGATTCTACTCCCGAGTAGATGAATGCGGTTGTAGGGGCTAGGCTAATTAGGAATGCGGTTTTAACAGCGCGGGTGGTGGCTTGTGGGGTGTTTTTAAAGTTTTTAAATAGAAATGGCAGGATGATTGGGGTTAGGAGGATTGTCAGCGTGAGTAGTGTGAGGGAGTTGATTAGTAGTGTGGGGTTCACTACTTTTACTTGGATTTGCACCAAGATGGGTGGTTCCTAAGACCAGTGGATTGCTGTTATCCTTTAAAAGTAAGGGGGCTGAGGTTTTAGGCTCAGATGTAAGAGTTAGCAGCTCTTGTTGGTTAAACCCTCCCCTCGGCAGGTAAGAAGGTTTGAACTTCTATTCTTAGAATCACAGTCTAATGTTTGGTTTAAACTATACTTGCATGAGGGGATTCCGGAGATCAGTTCGGGTTTGAGGATTAGGAGGAATATTGGGATAATGTGGAGTGTTATGAGCAGGTGTTCTCGCGTGGTTGAGTTTTGCATAGATGTGATGTGGGAGGGGATTGAGCCTCGTTGGGTCATTAGTAGTATGAATAAGGTGTAGGAGGCGGTTAGTAGGGTTGCGATTCCTGTTAGGATGATCGTGAAGGCAGATCAGTTGAATAAGGTGATTATAATGGTTAGCTCTGCTATGAGGTTTGTTGTTGGGGGTAAGGCTATGTTTGTTAGATTGGCCAGCAATCATCAGGTAGCTATGAGTGGTAGGAGAGGTTGTAGGCCTCGTGTGAGTAGTAGAATTCGGCTGTGCGTACGTTCATAGTTTGTGTTGGCTAGGCAGAATAGTATGGAGGAAGTTAGTCCATGGGAAATTATTAGGATCATTGCCCCTGAGAATGATCAGTGGGTTTGGATTATTCCTGCGGCGATAACTAGGCCTATGTGGCTAACGGATGAATAAGCGATTAGTGATTTTAGGTCTGTCTGTCGTAGGCAGATTGAGCTAGTCATTAGGGCGCCTCATAGGGCCAGGGTTAGGAAGGGGTAGTGCAGGAGGTTGGACAGTGGGCCCATAAATAGAGTGACTCGTATAATTCCGTATCCTCCTAGCTTTAGTAGTAGGGCGGCGAGGAGTATTGAGCCTGCGATGGGTGCTTCTACGTGGGCTTTTGGCAGTCAGAGGTGTAGGCCGTATAGTGGGGCTTTTACTATGAATGCTATGAGCAGTGCTAGACCTGATAGTATTCCTGTCCATGAGGTGGATAGGGTTGGGTGGGTTAGTTGTAGGGTTGGCAGGTGCAGGGTGCCAATTTTCACGTATAGGTGTATGATTGTGATTAGCAGGGGTAGAGAGCTTACTGGCGTGTAGAATAGCAGGTAGATGCCAGCGCTTAGGCGTTCTGGTTGGTTCCCCCATCGGGTGATTAAGATTAGGGTGGGAATGAGGGTTGCTTCAAATGAGATGTAAAATAGTGCTAGTTCTGTGGTGGAAAAGGCTAGTAGGATGAATGGCTGGACTGCGACTAAGGTTGAGATAAAGATTCGTTTGCGTTGTAGGGGTTCTTGTTGCAGGTGGTTTTGGCTTGCTATGATTATGAGTGGGAGTAGTCAGCAGGATAGTACTAGGAGGGGGGATGAGATTTGGTCAATTCCTGTTCAGTTGGATAAAAATTTGTAGGGGTAGTAGGTTGGGATTAATCACTGTAGGCTTAGGGCAGCGATTAGGAGGCTGTATAAGGTGGTGTTAGTCCATAGAAATTTTGGTGGAGACAGCAGGGCTGTTGGAAGAAGTATGATTGTGGGTAGGATGATTTTTAGCATTGCAGGAGGTTTAGGTTGTGTAGATGGTCGGAGCCATGTGTGCGGGTGGAGGCTACTAGGATGGCCAGGCCTGTGCCCGCCTCACACGCTGAGAAGGTTAGCATGAGAATTGGTACCATGGTGAATGAGGAGACTTGGTTTTCGATGGATCATATTGATAGGCCTACGAATATCGATAATATTATGCTTTCAAGGCATAGTAGGGCGGATACTAGGTGGGTTCGGTGGAAGGCTAGTCCTAGTCCGCTGAAAATGAAGGCTGAGTAGAAGCTTAAATGTAGGGGCGACATAAGAAAGTTACAGGGTTGGCTGTAATCTGCTGGGTCGAAACCAGCTATCTTTTTGGTTAGACTAACTTTCTGTTATTCTGCTCATTCTAGGCCCCCTTGAATTCACTCGTAGGCCAGTCCGAGTGTTAGGAGAAGGAGGATCACTACAGTTCAGGTGAGGGTCATTAGGGGGGATTGGAGTTGGACGGCTCATGGCAGGGGGAGTAGGAGGGCGATTTCTAGGTCGAATAGGACGAACAGGATGGCTACTGAGGAAGAATCGGACTGAGAATGGTAATCGAGCAGATCCAAGTGGGTCGAATCCACATTCGTACGGTGAGAGTTTCTCTGAGTCGGGGTTTATTTGGGCGAGTCAGAAGTTTAATGCGGTTAGGGCGGCGCTTAGGATTGATGATAGGGCGAATATGAACATGAGTGCGTTCATTGCTCTCCTCTGGGTTTATACCAGATTCTAGAGATTGGAAGTCAATTGTAATTAATATACTAGAAGAGCAAGATCCTCATCAGTAGATGGTTATGTAGAGGAATAGTCAGATGACGTCTACGAAGTGTCAGTATCAGGCTGCTGCCTCGAATCCGAAGTGGTGGTCTGATGTAAAGTGGAACTTGATCAGTCGGAAGAGGCAGACGGTCAGGAAGGAGGATCCGATGATTACGTGGAGTCCGTGGAATCCAGTGGCAACGAAGAAGGTAGATCCGTAGACGCTATCGGCGATTGAGAATGGGGCTTCGTGGTATTCTATTGCTTGTAGGGCTGTGAAGTAGAATCCCAAGAGGATCGTTAGGGTTAGGGCGTGGATGGCATGTTTTCGGTTTCCTTCTGTGATGCTGTGATGGGCTCACGTTACGGTAACGCCTGAGGCTAGTAGGATGGCTGTGTTTAGTAGGGGGACTTCTATCGGGTTGAGTGGTTTAATTCCTGTTGGGGGTCATTGGCCTCCTAGTTCTGGGGTTGGGGCCAGGCTCGAGTGGAAGAACGCTCAGAAGAACCCTAAGAAGAAGAATGCTTCGGATGTGATGAAAAGGATTATGCCGTATCGTAGGCCTTTTTGGACTGTGGGAGTGTGATGGCCTTGGAAGGTGCTTTCTCGTACAATGTCTCGTCATCATTGGAGTATTACTAGGAGTATTGAGATGAGGCCTAGGGTTAGTAGTATGGATGAGTTGTAGTGGAATCACATGATTAATCCTGAGGTTGTGAGTAGGGCGGCGGCTGCCCCGAAGATTGGTCAAGGGCTTGGGTCAACTATGTGGTATGAGTGTGCTTGGTGTGCCATTAGATGTTTTCTTGTAAGTATAGGCTTAGAAGGAGCACGAAGACGTAGGCCTGGATTATGGCTACTGCTACTTCTAGGATGGTTAGGAGTAGTAGGATGATTATTGTTAGGATGGATACTGCAGGAAGGGTGGGTATTAATGCAATGGAGGCTGTAGAGATGAGTTGGATGAGTAAGTGTCCTGCTGTAAGGTTGGCTGTAAGGCGGACTCCGAGGGCTAGGGGGCGGATTAGTAGGCTGGTTGTTTCGATCAGGATTAGTGCGGGGATCAGGGGTGTAGGGGTACCTTCGGGTAATAGGTGGGCTAAAGAGGCTGATGGTTGGTTTCGTAGGCCTGTTAGTAGTGTGGCGAGCCATAGTGGGAAGGCTAGGGCTATGTTCATAGATAGTTGGGTGGTTGGGGTGAATGTATATGGAAGGAGGCCTAGAAGGTTGATTGTAAGAAGTATGATTATTAGGGATGTAAATATTATGGCTCATTTGTGGCCATTTTTGTTGAGTGGGACTATTAGTTGTTTTGTGATTAGGTGAAGGAGTCATGTTTGGATAGTAGAAAGGCGGTTGTTGATTCATCGGTTGTTTGGGGACGGGAATAGTAGGGCTGGGAAGAGTAGGGATAGTAGGATTAAGGGGATGCCAAATAGATTGGGGCTGGAAAATTGGTCAAAGAAGCTTAGGTTCATGGTCAGGATCATGGTGTGGGTTTGGTAGTGAGGGAGGTCTTATTTGATGGGGGGTTGGTTGTGGTGAAGGCTAGTAGTTTTGGTTGGATGAGGAGTGCTAGGGTTAATCAGGTTATAATTATGATTGAAAATCATGGTGCGGGGTTAAGCTGTGGCATATCATTAAGGAGGGGGAAGTCCCTCTTTGGCTAGCTTAAAAGGCTAGTGCTGTTGCATAGCTTCTTAATGATTAGGATGATGATAGAAGGGACGATCAGGCCTCGAAATGTGGGAGTGGGGTTGATTCTACTACAATGGGTATGTAGCTGTGATTAGCCCCGCAAATTTCTGAGCATTGTCCGTAAAAAATCCCAGGCCGGGTGGTAATGAATGAAGTTTGGTTTAGTCGGCCTGGGATTGCGTCTGTTTTAACTCCGAGCGTTGGGACTGCTCAGGAGTGGAGTACGTCTCCTGCAGTAATGATCACGCGGATGGGGGATTCTATTGGGATAACTACGCGGTGGTCAACTTCTAGCAGTCGGAAGTGGCCGTTGGGTAAGTCTGGGGTGGGCACTATGTAGGAGTCGAATGATAGGTCTTTGAAGTCTGTGTATTCGTAGCTTCAGTATCATTGGTGGCCGATGGCTTTTAGGGTGAGGTCTGGTTCATCGATTTTGTCCATTATGTAGAGGATTTGTAGGGATGGGAGGGCGAGGAGTACCAGGACGATAGCAGGTAGGATTGTCCAGATCAGCTCTACTTCTTGGGCGTCTACAGCATTGGACGAGAGTTTTTCTGTTAGTATGTGGGCTAAAAGGTAGAGAACTAGGCTGCAGATAGCTAGGGCAACGATTAGGGCGTGGTCGTGGAATTCAACGAGTTCTTCTATGATGGGTGATGAGGCGTCTTGGAATCCTAGTTGGGAGTGGTTGGCCACATGAGATGTACAGGATTTTTACCTGTGATTTAGTCTTGACAAGGCTATGTAATTGGTTTACTAACGTCTCATAAGAAAGAAGCATGAGCGGTTAATGCAGTTGGCTTGAAACCAGCATGTGAGGGTTCGATTCCTTCCTTTCTTGTACTTGGACGAAGGCCGGTTCCTCGAAAGTATGGTATGGGGGAGGGCAGCCGTGGATTCATTCAACGTTTGTGGTAGTTAGTTCTGGTTGTAGGACTTTTCGTTTGGCCGAAAAGGCTTCTCAGATGATGAATATTAGTATGATTACGGCTACTATTGAGATTAGGGAGCCGATGGAGGAAATGGTGTTTCATAGTGTGTAGGCGTCGGGATAGTCCGAGTATCGTCGGGGTATTCCTGCTAGGCCTAGGAAGTGCTGGGGGAAGAACGTTAGGTTTACTCCTGTAAATATTACCCCGAAGTGGGCTTTTGCTCATGTTTGGTGTAGGGTAAACCCAGTGAGTAGTGGGAATCAGTGAGTAAATCCTGCTAGAATGGCAAAGACGGCGCCTATGGATAGGACGTAGTGGAAGTGGGCAACTACGTAGTACGTGTCGTGCAGGGCGATGTCTAGGGAAGAGTTTGCAAGAACGATTCCTGTTAATCCTCCGATGGTAAATAGGAAGATAAATCCTAGAGCTCATAGTATTGGGGGGGTCTCATTTGATTGTTCCTCCGTGCAGGGTGGCTAGTCAGCTAAATACTTTGATTCCGGTAGGGATGGCAATGATTATAGTGGCTGATGTAAAGTAGGCTTGGGTATCAACGTCTATTCCTACTGTAAACATGTGGTGAGCTCAGACGATGAATCCTAGGAAGCCGATGGATAGTATGGCTCAGACTATTCCCATGTAGCCGAAGGGCTCCTTTTTGCCTGAGTAGTACGTGACTACGTGTGAGATGATTCCGAACCCCGGTAGGATCAGAATATAGACTTCTGGGTGTCCGAAGAATCAGAATAGGTGTTGGTACAGGATTGGGTCTCCTCCTCCAGCGGGGTCGAAGAATGTGGTGTTTAGGTTTCGATCAGTTAGTAATATTGTAATACCGGCGGCGAGTACGGGGAGTGATAGAAGGAGTAGGATGGCGGTAATTAGTACGGATCAGACAAATAGTGGGGTTTGGTATTGTGAGAGTGCGGGGGGTTTTATGTTGATGGCTGTGGTGATAAAGTTGATGGCCCCAAGGATGGAGGAGATACCGGCTAAGTGGAGTGAGAAGATAGCCAGGTCTACTGAAGCTCCGGCGTGGGCAAGGTCACCTGCTAGGGGAGGGTAGACAGTTCAGCCTGTGCCGGCGCCAGCTTCTACAGTGGATGAGGCTAGTAGGAGGAGGAATGATGGGGGGAGGAGTCAAAAGCTTATGTTGTTTATTTGCGGGAATGCTATGTCGGGGGCACCGATTATGAGGGGGACTAATCAGTTGCCGAATCCTCCGATCATGATGGGTATGACTATAAAGAAGCTTATTACAAAGGCGTGAGCGGTAACGATTACATTGTAAATTTGGTCGTCGCCTAGGAGAGTTCCTGGTTGTCCTAGTTCTGCGCGGATTAATAGGCTGAGTGCGGTGCCGACTATTCCTGCTCATGCCCCGAAGATGAGGTACAGGGTGCCAATATCCTTATGGTTAGTGGAAAATAGTCATCGGTTGATGAAGGTGACGGGTAAGATGGCTGAGTGTTGAAGCGTTAGGCTGTAGTCCTTTTTACAGAGGTTTAATTCCTCTTCTTATCGGCTCTGTAGTGAAATTCATGTTGAGTTGCAAGCTCATCGATGCGCACTAGGGTGCGTCAGGGTCTTTGTAGGCAGAAGCCAATTGGTTTAGGCATTTAGCTGTTAACTAGAGTTTTGTGGGATCGAAGCCCATCTGTCTAGGGAGGCTTTAGCTTAATTAAAGCGTCTGACTTGCATTCAGAAGATACAGGTTAATATTCTGTAAGTCTTAATGTGCAGAAACTAAGAGGGTTTAACTCTTATTTAAGGCTTTGAAGGCCTTCGGTTTGGGGTGTTATCCTAAGTTTCTAGACAATGGCATGTATTATTGGGGACAGGGGAAGTAAGAGGATTGATAGTGAGGCAAGGACCGCAGTAGGTGTGCTTGGGGCTTTGCTAGTGTATCATTGTTTTATGTGGTTAGAGGAGTTGGGGGGAAGGGTAATTGTTGAGTGGTATGCGAGGCGTAGGTAGAAGAAGAGGCTGAGCAGTGATAGCATGGCAATTGCCATGGCTGCTGGTGTTATTTCCTGTTTAGTTAGTTCTTGGATGATAAGTCACTTTGGTATAAAGCCTGTTAATGGGGGGAGGCCTGCTAGGGATAAAAGTACTAGTATTAGGGTGGCGTTTAGCACTGGGGTTTTTGTTCATGAGGTTGTGATCATGGATAGGTTAAGGGCTTTGATTTTGTTAAGGGCTAGGAATACGGCTGATGTTATGATTGTGTATAGGTAGAAGGTAAGTAAGGCCAATTTGGGGCTGTAAACTAGGATGATGGCGATTCAGCCTAAGTGGGAGATGGACGAGAAGGCTAGGATTTTGCGTGTTTGTGTTTGGTTCAGTCCTATTCAGCCTCCTAGTGCTGTTGAGGCTAGGGCCATGGCGGTGAGTAGAGCTGGGTCGAGGGATTTGGATGTTAGTAGGAGCAGGGTTAGTGGGGGGAATTTTATGAGGGTTGAGAGTAGCAGGGCTGTTATTAGTGGCGATCCTTGTAGTACTTCTGGGAATCAGAAGTGAAATGGCACTAGGCCCAGTTTAATAGCGATTGCTGCTGTCAGTAGTAGACAGGAGGTTGGGTGGTTTATTTGTGTGATGTCTCATTGGCCGGTGACTCAGGCATTGGTTATGCTAGAGAATAGGACCAGGGCGGAAGCAGCTGCTTGGGTTAGGAAGTATTTCGTTGCGGCTTCTACTGCTCGTGGGTGGTGGGATTTGGCAATTAGGGGAATGATGGCTAGTGCGTTGATCTCCAGTCCTGTCCAGGCCAGAACTCAGTGGTTGCTGGAAATTGTGATTGTGGTGCCCAAGATGAGGCTGAAGGTTATGATTGGGGTCGCGTAAGGGTTCATTAGTAGAGGAGGGGGTTAAACCATCATTTTCGGGGTATGGGCCCGATAGCTTGATTAGCTGACTCTACTAGAAAATAATATAAGGGAAGTATGGAGAATTTTGATTTCTCTTGTGTGGGTTCAATTCCTACTTTTCTAAGGTCAACAGGAAATGAGAGGGCTGTTATACCTCTATGTTCACTTTATCATAGTGACCCTTTGTAGTTCAGGCACATTTCCTTATGTAAGGAGGTAGGCCTGCATAGCAGATAGGTATGCTGATGTGTCAGAGGCACAGAGCTAGTGTGAGGGGTAGGAAGTTTTTTCATAGTAGGTGCATTAGTTGGTCATATCGGAATCGTGGGTATGAAGCTCGGACCCATAAGAAACCAGAAGATAGTAGGAGGACTTTTGTGGCTAGGATGACGGGGAATAGTTCTGTGGGTGGCCCTAGGGCGCTTGGGTTTAGGAATATGATGGCTGTAAGTGTATTTATTAGCATAATGTTCGCATATTCAGCTAGGAAGAATAAGGCGAAGGGTCCTGCGGCGTATTCAACGTTAAACCCTGAGACTAGCTCAGATTCACCCTCTGTGAGGTCAAAAGGAGCTCGGTTTGTCTCTGCTAGGGTGGATACGTATCATATTATTGCTAGGGGTCATGAGGAGAAAATGAAGTATAGAGGCTCCTGTGCGACGGCAAAGGAGCTGAGTGTGTAGCTTCCGCTTAGTATGATTATTGATAGCAGGATTATGGCCAGTGTCACTTCGTATGAAATGGTCTGTGCTACTGCCCATAGGGCTCCGATTAGTGCGTATTTTGAGTTCGAGGCTCAGCCTGATCATAGGACTGAGTAGACGGCTAGGCTTGACATGGCTATTAGGAAGAGAACTCCGAGGTTTAGATCTGCTAGGGGAAATGGGAGTGGTAGTGGTGCTCAAGTGGTGAGGGCTAGGACAAGGGCTAGTATTGGTATCAGAATGAATAGAAGTGGGGAAGAGGTAGAGGGTCGGATGGGCTCTTTGGTAAATAGTTTCAGTCCGTCCGCAAATGGTTGAAGTAGGCCAAAAGGCCCGACAACGTTAGGGCCTTTGCGGGATTGTATGTAGCTTAGGATTTTCCGTTCTGCTAGGGTTAGGAAGGCTACGGCAATCAGGATTGGGATGATGTATAGGAGGGATATAACGAGGCAGCTTAGTGTTGTTATTTGAATCATGGGTGAAGCTAGGGAGAGGATTTGAACCTCTGGGGAAAGGGCTTAAGCCTTCTGCACTTGCCGGGCTCTGCCACTCTAGCTGGTCCTTTTCTAGGATTGAAAGTGGTGGGGGAAGGCCCTCTTCACGGTTTAGTTGGTTTCACTGCTTAGAGGGGGGGGGGCGTGCTTGTGGTATTGGCCCCACTTTCCCGGTCCTTTCGTACTGGGGAGAGTGTGTCATAGATAGAAACCGACCTGGATTGCTCCGGTCTGAACTCAGATCACGTAGGACTGTTAATCGTTGAACAAACGAACCCTTAATAGCGGCTGCACCATTAGGATGTCCTGATCCAACATCGAGGTCGTAAACCCCCCTGTCGATATGGGCTCTTGAGGGGGATTGCGCTGTTATCCCTGGGGTAGCTTGGTCCATTAATCAATTATATTGGGTCTGGTCACTGTTAGCACTTTGAGGGGTAGCTCTAGGTAAAGAGGTATGGTCTTGTTTTTGGAGGATTTGTTCTCCTCCAAGGTCGCCCCAACCGAAAAATATCGACCAGGCTCTGCGATGGTAGTGGCCCCAGTGGGGTTGATTGAGGATTCGCGGTGGTCGTTGATTTTTAAGTTCCACAGGGTCTTCTCGTCTTATGTTCACATCCCCGCTTTTGCACGGGGAGATCAATTTCACTGATTATCTGTGAGAGACAGTTAAGACCTCGTTTAGCCATTCATACAAGTCTCGATTTATGGGACAATTGATTGCGCTACCTTTGCACGGTTAGGATACCGCGGCCGTTAAACCTAAGTCACCGGGCAGGCATCACCTTCAATACTTGTTTAATTTGCTGAAGGCTATGTTTTTGGTAAACAGTCGGGCCTTATTAATTTGCCGAGTTCCTTTCACAGATTTTAATCGCTCTTATAGGCGCTCCTGAGTCGGGTTAACAGGGTTAGTTAATACGTGGTCTTGTAGGGGTTTTTGTATCTGTCTAGGTCTGTTAATAATGTTTCTATGTAAGCTTGCGCCGTTAGAGGGGTGTGGCCCTGTACATGAGGGGCCTAGGATGATTCCTAGGATTGTTATGAGGATGGCAGCGGTTTTGGTGATAAGGGGTATGGTTATTGGGGGGGTTTTGGTTGGTGTGATGAAAGAGGTAATGATTATTCCTGCTGTAATGCTGCCTAGGGCGAGTCGGGTTAGGGGGGCGGTGATTAGTGGGTTGTTTTCGTTTATTGATACTATTGGGGGGATTCGGGTTTGTCCAGCTTGGACTAGGATGGTTATGCGGATGCTGTAGGTTGCGGTGAATGCTGTGGCTATAAGGGTTAGGAGTAGGGCTCAAGTATTTAGGTATGATGTGTTTAAGCTTTCGATGATGAGGTCTTTTGAGTAGAATCTGGCTAGGAATGGGGTTCCTATCAGCGCCAGGTTTCCGATGGTTAGGCAGGAAGTAGTGACTGGGAGTATTTTCTGTAGGCCTCCTATCTTTCGGATATCTTGTTCTCTGTTTAGGTTGTGGATGATAGACCCTGAGCATAGGAATAGTATGGCTTTAAAGAAGGCATGGGTTGAGATGTGTAGGAAGGCTAGTTGTGGGAGGTTTAGTCCGATAGTGACTATTATTAGTCCTAGTTGGCTGGATGTTGAGAAAGCAATGATTTTTTTGATGTCATTTTGGGTTAGGGTGCATGTGGCAGCGAATAGGGTTGATAGAGCACCTAGGCATAGGCAGGCAGTTAGGGCTGTCTGGTTGGTGGCTAGCAGGGGGTGCATGCGGATGAGCAGGAAGATTCCGGCTACTACTATGGTACTGGAGTGCAGTAGGGCTGATACTGGGGTGGGGCCTTCTATTGCTGCGGGCAGTCATGGGTGGAGTCCAAATTGGGCGGATTTTCCTGCGGCTGCGAGGATTAATCCTATGAGGGGGAGGATTGGGGTTTGGTGGGGGTGTACGGCTTGTTGGATCTCTCAGGTGTTGAATGTTGAAGCTAGTCATGCTATGCTCAGGATCAGTCCGATGTCTCCGATTCGGTTGTAGATTACGGCTCGTAGGGCGGCGGTGTTGGCATCTGCTCGGCCTTGTCATCAGCCGATGAGAAGGAAGGACATGATTCGTACTCCTTCCCAGCCTACGAATAGGAGGAATATGTTGTTTGCGGTTGTTAGGAGGAGTATGGCGACTAGGAATGTCAGTAGGTAGGTGAAAAATTTTGTTACGTATGGCTCTGAGGCCATGTATCATATGGCGAATTGTAGGATTGATCATGTTACAAATAGGGCGATTGGAAGAAATGTTATTGAGTATTGGTCTATTTTTAGGCTCAGGGGGATTTTAAAGTTTATAATGAATTTTCACTCCCAGTGGCAGGTGACAGATTCTACTCCCGAGTAGATGAATGCGGTTGTAGGGGCTAGGCTAATTAGGAATGCGGTTTTAACAGCGCGGGTGGTGGCTTGTGGGGTGTTTTTAAAGTTTTTAAATAGAAATGGCAGGATGATTGGGGTTAGGAGGATTGTCAGCGTGAGTAGTGTGAGGGAGTTGATTAGTAGTGTGGGGTTCACTACTTTTACTTGGATTTGCACCAAGATGGGTGGTTCCTAAGACCAGTGGATTGCTGTTATCCTTTAAAAGTAAGGGGGCTGAGGTTTTAGGCTCAGATGTAAGAGTTAGCAGCTCTTGTTGGTTAAACCCTCCCCTCGGCAGGTAAGAAGGTTTGAACTTCTATTCTTAGAATCACAGTCTAATGTTTGGTTTAAACTATACTTGCATGAGGGGATTCCGGAGATCAGTTCGGGTTTGAGGATTAGGAGGAATATTGGGATAATGTGGAGTGTTATGAGCAGGTGTTCTCGCGTGGTTGAGTTTTGCATAGATGTGATGTGGGAGGGGATTGAGCCTCGTTGGGTCATTAGTAGTATGAATAAGGTGTAGGAGGCGGTTAGTAGGGTTGCGATTCCTGTTAGGATGATCGTGAAGGCAGATCAGTTGAATAAGGTGATTATAATGGTTAGCTCTGCTATGAGGTTTGTTGTTGGGGGTAAGGCTATGTTTGTTAGATTGGCCAGCAATCATCAGGTAGCTATGAGTGGTAGGAGAGGTTGTAGGCCTCGTGTGAGTAGTAGAATTCGGCTGTGCGTACGTTCATAGTTTGTGTTGGCTAGGCAGAATAGTATGGAGGAAGTTAGTCCATGGGAAATTATTAGGATCATTGCCCCTGAGAATGATCAGTGGGTTTGGATTATTCCTGCGGCGATAACTAGGCCTATGTGGCTAACGGATGAATAAGCAATTAGTGATTTTAGGTCTGTCTGTCGTAGGCAGATTGAGCTAGTCATTAGGGCGCCTCATAGGGCCAGGGTTAGGAAGGGGTAGTGCAGGAGGTTGGACAGTGGGCCCATAAATAGAGTGACTCGTATAATTCCGTATCCTCCTAGCTTTAGTAGTAGGGCGGCGAGGAGTATTGAGCCTGCGATGGGTGCTTCTACGTGGGCTTTTGGCAGTCAGAGGTGTAGGCCGTATAGTGGGGCTTTTACTATGAATGCTATGAGCAGTGCTAGACCTGATAGTATTCCTGTCCATGAGGTGGATAGGGTTGGGTGGGTTAGTTGTAGGGTTGGCAGGTGCAGGGTGCCAATTTTCACGTATAGGTGTATGATTGTGATTAGCAGGGGTAGAGAGCTTACTGGCGTGTAGAATAGCAGGTAGATGCCAGCGCTTAGGCGTTCTGGTTGGTTCCCCCATCTGGTGATTAAGATTAGGGTGGGAATGAGGGTTGCTTCAAATGAGATGTAAAATAGTGCTAGTTCTGTGGTGGAAAAGGCTAGTAGGATGAATGGCTGGACTGCGACTAAGGTTGAGATAAAGATTCGTTTGCGTTGTAGGGGTTCTTGTTGCAGGTGGTTTTGGCTTGCTATGATTATGAGTGGGAGTAGTCAGCAGGATAGTACTAGGAGGGGGGATGAGATTTGGTCAATTCCTGTTCAGTTGGATAAAAATTTGTAGGGGTAGTAGGTTGGGATTAATCACTGTAGGCTTAGGGCAGCGATTAGGAGGCTGTATAAGGTGGTGTTAGTCCATAGAAATTTTGGTGGAGACAGCAGGGCTGTTGGAAGAAGTATGATTGTGGGTAGGATGATTTTTAGCATTGCAGGAGGTTTAGGTTGTGTAGATGGTCGGAGCCATGTGTGCGGGTGGAGGCTACTAGGATGGCCAGGCCTGTGCCCGCCTCACACGCTGAGAAGGTTAGCATGAGAATTGGTACCACGGTGAATGAGGAGACTTGGTTTTCGATGGATCATATTGATAGGCCTACGAATATCGATAATATTATGCTTTCAAGGCATAGTAGGGCGGATACTAGGTGGGTTCGGTGGAAGGCTAGCCCTAGTCCGCTGAAAATGAAGGCTGAGTAGAAGCTTAAATGTAGGGGCGACATAAGAAAGTTACAGGGTTGGCTGTAATCTGCTGGGTCGAAACCAGCTATCTTTTTGGTTAGACTAACTTTCTGTTATTCTGCTCATTCTAGGCCCCCTTGAATTCACTCGTAGGCCAGTCCGAGTGTTAGGAGAAGGAGGATCACTACAGTTCAGGTGAGGGTCATTAGGGGGGATTGGAGTTGGACGGCTCATGGCAGGGGGAGTAGGAGGGCGATTTCTAGGTCGAATAGGACGAACAGGATGGCTACTGAGGAAGAATCGGACTGAGAATGGTAATCGAGCAGATCCAAGTGGGTCGAATCCACATTCGTACGGTGAGAGTTTCTCTGAGTCGGGGTTTATTTGGGCGAGTCAGAAGTTTAATGCGGTTAGGGCGGCGCTTAGGATTGATGATAGGGCGAATATGAACATGAGTGCGTTCATTGCTCTCCTCTGGGTTTATACCAGATTCTAGAGATTGGAAGTCAATTGTAATTAATATACTAGAAGAGCAAGATCCTCATCAGTAGATGGTTATGTAGAGGAATAGTCAGATGACGTCTACGAAGTGTCAGTATCAGGCTGCTGCCTCGAATCCGAAGTGGTGGTCTGATGTAAAGTGGAACTTGATCAGTCGGAAGAGGCAGACGGTCAGGAAGGAGGATCCGATGATTACGTGGAGTCCGTGGAATCCAGTGGCAACGAAGAAGGTAGATCCGTAGACGCTATCGGCGATTGAGAATGGGGCTTCGTGGTATTCTATTGCTTGTAGGGCTGTGAAGTAGAATCCCAAGAGGATCGTTAGGGTTAGGGCGTGGATGGCATGTTTTCGGTTTCCTTCTGTGATGCTGTGATGGGCTCACGTTACGGTAATGCCTGAGGCTAGTAGGATGGCTGTGTTTAGTAGGGGGACTTCTATCGGGTTGAGTGGTTTAATTCCTGTTGGGGGTCATTGGCCTCCTAGTTCTGGGGTTGGGGCCAGGCTCGAGTGGAAGAACGCTCAGAAGAACCCTAAGAAGAAGAATGCTTCGGATGTGATGAAAAGGATTATGCCGTATCGTAGGCCTTTTTGGACTGTGGGAGTGTGATGGCCTTGGAAGGTGCTTTCTCGTACAATGTCTCGTCATCATTGGAGTATTACTAGGAGTATTGAGATGAGGCCTAGGGTTAGTAGTATGGATGAGTTGTAGTGGAATCACATGATTAATCCTGAGGTTGTGAGTAGGGCGGCGGCTGCCCCGAAGATTGGTCAAGGGCTTGGGTCAACTATGTGGTATGAGTGTGCTTGGTGTGCCATTAGATGTTTTCTTGTAAGTATAGGCTTAGAAGGAGCACGAAGACGTAGGCCTGGATTATGGCTACTGCTACTTCTAGGATGGTTAGGAGTAGTAGGATGATTATTGTTAGGATGGATACTGCAGGAAGGGTGGGTATTAATGCAATGGAGGCTGTAGAGATGAGTTGGATGAGTAAGTGTCCTGCTGTAAGGTTGGCTGTAAGGCGGACTCCGAGGGCTAGGGGGCGGATTAGTAGGCTGGTTGTTTCGATCAGGATTAGTGCGGGGATTAGGGGTGTAGGGGTACCTTCGGGTAATAGGTGGGCTAAAGAGGCTGATGGTTGGTTTCGTAGGCCTGTTAGTAGTGTGGCGAGCCATAGTGGGAAGGCTAGGGCTATGTTCATAGATAGTTGGGTGGTTGGGGTGAATGTATATGGAAGGAGGCCTAGAAGGTTGATTGTAAGAAGTATGATTATTAGGGATGTAAATATTATGGCTCATTTGTGGCCATTTTTGTTGAGTGGGACTATTAGTTGTTTTGTGATTAGGTGAAGGAGTCATGTTTGGATAGTAGAAAGGCGGTTGTTGATTCATCGGTTGTTTGGGGACGGGAATAGTAGGGCTGGGAAGAGTAGGGATAGTAGGATTAAGGGGATGCCAAATAGATTGGGGCTGGAAAATTGGTCAAAGAAGCTTAGGTTCATGGTCAGGATCATGGTGTGGGTTTGGTAGTGAGGGAGGTCTTATTTGATGGGGGGTTGGTTGTGGTGAAGGCTAGTAGTTTTGGTTGGATGAGGAGTGCTAGGGTTAATCAGGTTATAATTATGATTGAAAATCATGGTGCGGGGTTAAGCTGTGGCATATCATTAAGGAGGGGGAAGTCCCTCTTTGGCTAGCTTAAAAGGCTAGTGCTGTTGCATAGCTTCTTAATGATTAGGATGATGATAGAAGGGACGATCAGGCCTCGAAATGTGGGAGTGGGGTTGATTCTACTACAATGGGTATGTAGCTGTGATTAGCCCCGCAAATTTCTGAGCATTGTCCGTAAAAAATCCCAGGCCGGGTGGTAATGAATGAAGTTTGGTTTAGTCGGCCTGGGATTGCGTCTGTTTTAACTCCGAGCGTTGGGACTGCTCAGGAGTGGAGTACGTCTCCTGCAGTAATGATCACGCGGATGGGGGATTCTATTGGGATAACTACGCGGTGGTCAACTTCTAGCAGTCGGAAGTGGCCGTTGGGTAAGTCTGGGGTGGGCACTATGTAGGAGTCGAATGATAGGTCTTTGAAGTCTGTGTATTCGTAGCTTCAGTATCATTGGTGGTCGATGGCTTTTAGGGTGAGGTCTGGTTCATCGATTTTGTCCATTATGTAGAGGATTTGTAGGGATGGGAGGGCGAGGAGTACCAGGACGATAGCAGGTGGGATTGTCCAGATCAGCTCTACTTCTTGGGCGTCTACAGCATTGGACGAGAGTTTTTCTGTTAGTATGTGGGCTAAAAGGTAGAGAACTAGGCTGCAGATAGCTAGGGCAACGATTAGGGCGTGGTCGTGGAATTCAACGAGTTCTTCTATGATGGGTGATGAGGCGTCTTGGAATCCTAGTTGGGAGTGGTTGGCCACATGAGATGTACAGGATTTTTACCTGTGATTTAGTCTTGACAAGGCTATGTAATTGGTTTACTAACGTCTCATAAGAAAGAAGCATGAGCGGTGAATGCAGTTGGCTTGAAACCAGCATGTGAGGGTTCGATTCCTTCCTTTCTTGTACTTGGACGAAGGCCGGTTCCTCGAAAGTATGGTATGGGGGAGGGCAGCCGTGGATTCATTCAACGTTTGTGGTAGTTAGTTCTGGTTGTAGGACTTTTCGTTTGGCCGAAAAGGCTTCTCAGATGATGAATATTAGTATGATTACGGCTACTATTGAGATTAGGGAGCCGATGGAGGAAATGGTGTTTCATAGTGTGTAGGCGTCGGGATAGTCCGAGTATCGTCGGGGTATTCCTGCTAGGCCTAGGAAGTGCTGGGGGAAGAACGTTAGGTTTACTCCTGTAAATATTACCCCGAAGTGGGCTTTTGCTCATGTTTGGTGTAGGGTAAACCCAGTGAGTAGTGGGAATCAGTGAGTAAATCCTGCTAGAATGGCAAAGACGGCGCCTATGGATAGGACGTAGTGGAAGTGGGCAACTACGTAGTACGTGTCGTGCAGGGCGATGTCTAGGGAAGAGTTTGCAAGAACGATTCCTGTTAATCCTCCGATGGTAAATAGGAAGATAAATCCTAGAGCTCATAGTATTGGGGGGGTCTCATTTGATTGTTCCTCCGTGCAGGGTGGCTAGTCAGCTAAATACTTTGATTCCGGTAGGGATGGCAATGATTATAGTGGCTGATGTAAAGTAGGCTTGGGTATCAACGTCTATTCCTACTGTAAACATGTGGTGAGCTCAGACGATGAATCCTAGGAAGCCGATGGATAGTATGGCTCAGACTATTCCCATGTAGCCGAAGGGCTCCTTTTTGCCTGAGTAGTACGTGACTACGTGTGAGATGATTCCGAACCCCGGTAGGATCAGAATATAGACTTCTGGGTGTCCGAAGAATCAGAATAGGTGTTGGTACAGGATTGGGTCTCCTCCTCCAGCGGGGTCGAAGAATGTGGTGTTTAGGTTTCGATCAGTTAGTAATATTGTAATACCGGCGGCGAGTACGGGGAGTGATAGAAGGAGTAGGATGGCGGTAATTAGTACGGATCAGACAAATAGTGGGGTTTGGTATTGTGAGAGTGCGGGGGGTTTTATGTTGATGGCTGTGGTGATAAAGTTGATGGCCCCAAGGATGGAGGAGATACCGGCTAAGTGGAGTGAGAAGATAGCCAGGTCTACTGAAGCTCCGGCGTGGGCAAGGTCACCTGCTAGGGGAGGGTAGACAGTTCAGCCTGTGCCGGCGCCAGCTTCTACAGTGGATGAGGCTAGTAGGAGGAGGAATGATGGGGGGAGGAGTCAAAAGCTTATGTTGTTTATTCGCGGGAATGCTATGTCGGGGGCACCGATTATGAGGGGGACTAATCAGTTGCCGAATCCTCCGATCATGATGGGTATGACTATAAAGAAGCTTATTACAAAGGCGTGAGCGGTAACGATTACATTGTAAATTTGGTCGTCGCCTAGGAGAGTTCCTGGTTGTCCTAGTTCTGCGCGGATTAATAGGCTGAGTGCGGTGCCGACTATTCCTGCTCATGCCCCGAAGATGAGGTACAGGGTGCCAATATCCTTATGGTTAGTGGAAAATAGTCATCGGTTGATGAAGGTGACGGGTAAGATGGCTGAGTGTTGAAGCGTTAGGCTGTAGTCCTTTTTACAGAGGTTTAATTCCTCTTCTTATCGGCTCTGTAGTGAAATTCATGTTGAGTTGCAAGCTCATCGATGCGCACTAGGGTGCGTCAGGGTCTTTGTAGGCAGAAGCCAATTGGTTTAGGCATTTAGCTGTTAACTAGAGTTTTGTGGGATCGAAGCCCATCTGTCTAGGGAGGCTTTAGCTTAATTAAAGCGTCTGACTTGCATTCAGAAGATACAGGTTAATATTCTGTAAGTCTTAATGTGCAGAAACTAAGAGGGTTTAACTCTTATTTAAGGCTTTGAAGGCCTTCGGTTTGGGGTGTTATCCTAAGTTTCTAGACAATGGCATGTATTATTGGGGACAGGGGAAGTAAGAGGATTGATAGTGAGGCAAGGACCGCAGTAGGTGTGCTTGGGGCTTTGCTAGTGTATCATTGTTTTATGTGGTTAGAGGAGTTGGGGGGAAGGGTAATTGTTGAGTGGTATGCGAGGCGTAGGTAGAAGAAGAGGCTGAGCAGTGATAGCATGGCAATTGCCATGGCTGCTGGTGTTATTTCCTGTTTAGTTAGTTCTTGGATGATAAGTCACTTTGGTATAAAGCCTGTTAATGGGGGGAGGCCTGCTAGGGATAAAAGTACTAGTATTAGGGTGGCGTTTAGCACTGGGGTTTTTGTTCATGAGGTTGTGATCATGGATAGGTTAAGGGCTTTGATTTTGTTAAGGGCTAGGAATACGGCTGATGTTATGATTGTGTATAGGTAGAAGGTAAGTAAGGCCAATTTGGGGCTGTAAACTAGGATGATGGCGATTCAGCCTAAGTGGGAGATGGACGAGAAGGCTAGGATTTTGCGTGTTTGTGTTTGGTTCAGTCCTATTCAGCCTCCTAGTGCTGTTGAGGCTAGGGCCATGGCGGTGAGTAGAGCTGGGTCGAGGGATTTGGATGTTAGTAGGAGCAGGGTTAGTGGGGGGAATTTTATGAGGGTCGAGAGTAGCAGGGCTGTTATTAGTGGCGATCCTTGTAGTACTTCTGGGAATCAGAAGTGAAATGGCACTAGGCCCAGTTTAATAGCGATTGCTGCTGTCAGTAGTAGACAGGAGGTTGGGTGGTTTATTTGTGTGATGTCTCATTGGCCGGTGACTCAGGCATTGGTTATGCTAGAGAATAGGACCAGGGCGGAAGCAGCTGCTTGGGTTAGGAAGTATTTCGTTGCGGCTTCTACTGCTCGTGGGTGGTGGGATTTGGCAATTAGGGGAATGATGGCTAGTGCGTTGATCTCCAGTCCTGTCCAGGCCAGAACTCAGTGGTTGCTGGAAATTGTGATTGTGGTGCCCAAGATGAGGCTGAAGGTTATGATTGGGGTCGCGTAAGGGTTCATTAGTAGAGGAGGGGGTTAAACCATCATTTTCGGGGTATGTGCCTGATAGCTTGATTAGCTGACTCTACTAGAAAATAATATAAGGGAAGTATGGAGAATTTTGATTTCTCTTGTGTGGGTTCAATTCCTACTTTTCTAAGGTCAACAGGAAATGAGAGGGCTGTTATACCTCTATGTTCACTTTATCATAGTGACCCTTTGTAGTTCAGGCACATTTCCTTATGTAAGGAGGTAGGCCTGCATAGCAGATAGGTATGCTGATGTGTCAGAGGCACAGAGCTAGTGTGAGGGGTAGGAAGTTTTTTCATAGTAGGTGCATTAGTTGGTCATATCGGAATCGTGGGTATGAAGCTCGGACCCATAAGAAACCAGAAGATAGTAGGAGGACTTTTGTGGCTAGGATGACGGGGAATAGTTCTGTGGGTGGCCCTAGGGCGCTTGGGTTTAGGAATATGATGGCTGTAAGTGTATTTATTAGCATAATGTTCGCATATTCAGCTAGGAAGAATAAGGCGAAGGGTCCTGCGGCGTATTCAACGTTAAACCCTGAGACTAGCTCAGATTCACCCTCTGTGAGGTCAAAAGGAGCTCGGTTTGTCTCTGCTAGGGTGGATACGTATCATATTATTGCTAGGGGTCATGAGGAGAAAATGAAGTATAGAGGCTCCTGTGCGACGGCAAAGGAGCTGAGTGTGTAGCTTCCGCTTAGTATGATTATTGATAGCAGGATTATGGCCAGTGTCACTTCGTATGAAATGGTCTGTGCTACTGCCCGTAGGGCTCCGATTAGTGCGTATTTTGAGTTCGAGGCTCAGCCTGATCATAGGACTGAGTAGACGGCTAGGCTTGACATGGCTATTAGGAAGAGAACTCCGAGGTTTAGATCTGCTAGGGGAAATGGGAGTGGTAGTGGTGCTCAAGTGGTGAGGGCTAGGACAAGGGCTAGTATTGGTATCAGAATGAATAGAAGTGGGGAAGAGGTAGAGGGTCGGATGGGCTCTTTGGTAAATAGTTTCAGTCCGTCCGCAAATGGTTGAAGTAGGCCAAAAGGCCCGACAACGTTAGGGCCTTTGCGGGATTGTATGTAGCTTAGGATTTTCCGTTCTACTAGGGTTAGGAAGGCTACGGCAATCAGGATTGGGATGATGTATAGGAGGGATATAACGAGGCAGCTTAGTGTTGTTATTTGAATCATGGGTGAAGCTAGGGATAGGATTTGAACCTCTGGGGAAAGGGCTTAAGCCTTCTGCACTTGCCGGGCTCTGCCACTCTAGCTGGTCCTTTTCTAGGATTGAAAGTGGTGGGGGAAGGCCCTCTTCACGGTTTAGTTGGTTTCACTGCTTAGAGGGGGGGGGGCGTGCTTGTGGTATTGGCCCCACTTTCCCGGTCCTTTCGTACTGGGGAGAGTGTGTCATAGATAGAAACCGACCTGGATTGCTCCGGTCTGAACTCAGATCACGTAGGACTGTTAATCGTTGAACAAACGAACCCTTAATAGCGGCTGCACCATTAGGATGTCCTGATCCAACATCGAGGTCGTAAACCCCCCTGTCGATATGGGCTCTTGAGGGGGATTGCGCTGTTATCCCTGGGGTAGCTTGGTCCATTAATCAATTATATTGGGTCTGGTCACTGTTAGCACTTTGAGGGGTAGCTCTAGGTAAAGAGGTATGGTCTTGTTTTTGGAGGATTTGTTCTCCTCCAAGGTCGCCCCAACCGAAAAATATCGACCAGGCTCTGCGATGGTAGTGGCCCCAGTGGGGTTGATTGAGGATTCGCGGTGGTCGTTGATTTTTAAGTTCCACAGGGTCTTCTCGTCTTATGTTCACATCCCCGCTTTTGCACGGGGAGATCAATTTCACTGATTATCTGTGAGAGACAGTTAAGACCTCGTTTAGCCATTCATACAAGTCTCGATTTATGGGACAATTGATTGCGCTACCTTTGCACGGTTAGGATACCGCGGCCGTTAAACCTAAGTCACCGGGCAGGCATCACCTTCAATACTTGTTTAATTTGCTGAAGGCTATGTTTTTGGTAAACAGTCGGGCCTTATTAATTTGCCGAGTTCCTTTCACAGATTTTAATCGCTCTTATAGGCGCTCCTGAGTCGGGTTAACAGGGTTAGTTAATACGTGGTCTTGTAGGGGTTTTTGTATCTGTCTAGGTCTGTTAATAATGTTTCTATGTAAGCTTGCGCCGTTAGAGGGGTGTGGCCCTGTACATGAGGGGCCTAGGATGATTCCTAGGATTGTTATGAGGATGGCAGCGGTTTTGGTGATAAGGGGTATGGTTATTGGGGGGGTTTTGGTTGGTGTGATGAAAGAGGTAATGATTATTCCTGCTGTAATGCTGCCTAGGGCGAGTCGGGTTAGGGGGGCGGTGATTAGTGGGTTGTTTTCGTTTATTGATACTATTGGGGGGATTCGGGTTTGTCCAGCTTGGACTAGGATGGTTATGCGGATGCTGTAGGTTGCGGTGAATGCTGTGGCTATAAGGGTTAGGAGTAGGGCTCAAGTATTTAGGTATGATGTGTTTAAGCTTTCGATGATGAGGTCTTTTGAGTAGAATCCGGCTAGGAATGAGGTTCCTATCAGCGCCAGGTTTCCGATGGTTAGGCAGGAAGTAGTGACTGGGAGTATTTTCTGTAGGCCTCCTATCTTTCGGATATCTTGTTCTCCGTTTAGGTTGTGGATGATAGACCCTGAGCATAGGAATAGTATGGCTTTAAAGAAGGCATGGGTTGAGATGTGTAGGAAGGCTAGTTGTGGGAGGTTTAGTCCGATAGTGACTATTATTAGTCCTAGTTGGCTGGATGTTGAGAAAGCAATGATTTTTTTGATGTCATTTTGGGTTAGGGCGCATGTGGCAGCGAATAGGGTTGATAGAGCACCTAGGCATAGGCAGGCAGTTAGGGCTGTCTGGTTGGTGGCTAGCAGGGGGTGCATGCGGATGAGCAGGAAGATTCCGGCTACTACTATGGTACTGGAGTGCAGTAGGGCTGATACTGGGGTGGGGCCTTCTATTGCTGCGGGCAGTCATGGGTGGAGTCCAAATTGGGCGGATTTTCCTGCGGCTGCGAGGATTAATCCTATGAGGGGGAGGATTGGGGTTTGGTGGGGGTGTACGGCTTGTTGGATCTCTCAGGTGTTGAATGTTGAAGCTAGTCATGCTATGCTCAGGATCAGTCCGATGTCTCCGATTCGGTTGTAGATTACGGCTCGTAGGGCGGCGGTGTTGGCATCTGCTCGGCCTTGTCATCAGCCGATGAGAAGGAAGGACATGATTCGTACTCCTTCCCAGCCTACGAATAGGAGGAATATGTTGTTTGCGGTTGTTAGGAGGAGTATGGCGACTAGGAATGTCAGTAGGTAGGTGAAAAATTTTGTTACGTATGGCTCTGAGGCCATGTATCATATGGCGAATTGTAGGATTGATCATGTTACAAATAGGGCGATTGGAAGAAATGTTATTGAGTATTGGTCTATTTTTAGGCTCAGGGGGATTTTAAAGTTTATAATGAATTTTCATTCCCAGTGGCAGGTGACAGATTCTACTCCCGAGTAGATGAATGCGGTTGTAGGGGCTAGGCTAATTAGGAATGCGGTTTTAACAGCGCGGGTGGTGGCTTTTGGGGTGTTTTTAAAGTTTTTAAATAGAAATGGCAGGATGATTGGGGTTAGGAGGATTGTCAGCGTGAGTAGTGTGAGGGAGTTGATTAGTAGTGTGGGGTTCACTACTTTTACTTGGATTTGCACCAAGATGGGTGGTTCCTAAGACCAGTGGATTGCTGTTATCCTTTAAAAGTAAGGGGGCTGAGGTTTTAGGCTCAGATGTAAGAGTTAGCAGCTCTTGTTGGTTAAACCCTCCCCTCGGCAGGTAAGAAGGTTTGAACTTCTATTCTTAGAATCACAGTCTAATGTTTGGTTTAAACTATACTTGCATGAGGGGATTCCGGAGATCAGTTCGGGTTTGAGGATTAGGAGGAATATTGGGATAATGTGGAGTGTTATGAGCAGGTGTTCTCGCGTGGTTGAGTTTTGCATAGATGTGATGTGGGAGGGGATTGAGCCTCGTTGGGTCATTAGTAGTATGAATAAGGTGTAGGAGGCGGTTAGTAGGGTTGCGATTCCTGTTAGGATGATCGTGAAGGCAGATCAGTTGAATAAGGTGATTATAATGGTTAGCTCTGCTATGAGGTTTGTTGTTGGGGGTAAGGCTATGTTTGTTAGATTGGCCAGCAATCATCAGGTAGCTATGAGTGGTAGGAGAGGTTGTAGGCCTCGTGTGAGTAGTAGAATTCGGCTGTGCGTATGTTCATAGTTTGTGTTGGCTAGGCAGAATAGTATGGAGGAAGTTAGTCCATGGGAAATTATTAGGATCATTGCCCCTGAGAATGATCAGTGGGTTTGGATTATTCCTGCGGCGATAACTAGGCCTATGTGGCTAACGGATGAATAAGCGATTAGTGATTTTAGGTCTGTCTGTCGTAGGCAGATTGAGCTAGTCATTAGGGCGCCTCATAGGGCCAGGGTTAGGAAGGGGTAGTGCAGGAGGTTGGACAGTGGGCCCATAAATAGAGTGACTCGTATAATTCCGTATCCTCCTAGCTTTAGTAGTAGGGCGGCGAGGAGTATTGAGCCTGCGATGGGTGCTTCTACGTGGGCTTTTGGCAGTCAGAGGTGTAGGCCGTATAGTGGGGCTTTTACTATGAATGCTATGAGCAGTGCTAGACCTGATAGTATTCCTGTCCATGAGGTGGATAGGGTTGGGTGGGTTAGTTGTAGGGTTGGCAGGTGCAGGGTGCCAATTTTCACGTATAGGTGTATGATTGTGATTAGCAGGGGTAGAGAGCTTACTGGCGTGTAGAATAGCAGGTAGATGCCAGCGCTTAGGCGTTCTGGTTGGTTCCCCCATCGGGTGATTAAGATTAGGGTGGGAATGAGGGTTGCTTCAAATGAGATGTAAAATAGTGCTAGTTCTGTGGTGGAAAAGGCTAGTAGGATGAATGGCTGGACTGCGACTAAGGTTGAGATAAAGATTCGTTTGCGTTGTAGGGGTTCTTGTTGCAGGTGGTTTTGGCTTGCTATGATTATGAGTGGGAGTAGTCAGCAGGATAGTACTAGGAGGGGGGATGAGATTTGGTCAATTCCTGTTCAGTTGGATAAAAATTTGTAGGGGTAGTAGGTTGGGATTAATCACTGTAGGCTTAGGGCAGCGATTAGGAGGCTGTATAAGGTGGTGTTAGTCCATAGAAATTTTGGTGGAGACAGCAGGGCTGTTGGAAGAAGTATGATTGTGGGTAGGATGATTTTTAGCATTGCAGGAGGTTTAGGTTGTGTAGATGGTCGGAGCCATGTGTGCGGGTGGAGGCTACTAGGATGGCCAGGCCTGTGCCCGCCTCACACGCTGAGAAGGTTAGCATGAGAATTGGTACCATGGTGAATGAGGAGACTTGGTTTTCGATGGATCATATTGATAGGCCTACGAATATCGATAATATTATGCTTTCAAGGCATAGTAGGGTGGATACTAGGTGGGTTCGGTGGAAGGCTAGCCCTAGTCCACTGAAAATGAAGGCTGAGTAGAAGCTTAAATGTAGGGGCGACATAAGAAAGTTACAGGGTTGGCTGTAATCTGCTGGGTCGAAACCAGCTATCTTTTTGGTTAGACTAACTTCCTGTTATTCTGCTCATTCTAGGCCCCCTTGAATTCACTCGTAGGCCAGTCCGAGTGTTAGGAGAAGGAGGATCACTACAGTTCAGGTGAGGGTCATTAGGGGGGATTGGAGTTGGACGGCTCATGGCAGGGGGAGTAGGAGGGCGATTTCTAGGTCGAATAGGACGAACAGGATGGCTACTGAGGAAGAATCGGACTGAGAATGGTAATCGAGCAGATCCAAGTGGGTCGAATCCACATTCGTACGGTGAGAGTTTCTCTGAGTCGGGGTTTATTTGGGCGAGTCAGAAGTTTAATGCGGTTAGGGCGGCGCTTAGGATTGATGATAGGGCGAATATGAACATGAGTGCGTTCATTGCTCTCCTCTGGGTTTATACCAGATTCTAGAGATTGGAAGTCAATTGTAATTAATATACTAGAAGAGCAAGATCCTCATCAGTAGATGGTTATGTAGAGGAATAGTCAGATGACGTCTACGAAGTGTCAGTATCAGGCTGCTGCCTCGAATCCGAAGTGGTGGTCTGATGTAAAGTGGAACTTGATCAGTCGGAAGAGGCAGACGGTCAGGAAGGAGGATCCGATGATTACGTGGAGTCCGTGGAATCCAGTGGCAACGAAGAAGGTAGATCCGTAGACGCTATCGGCGATTGAGAATGGGGCTTCGTGGTATTCTATTGCTTGTAGGGCTGTGAAGTAGAATCCCAGGAGGATCGTTAGGGTTAGGGCGTGGATGGCGTGTTTTCGGTTTCCTTCTGTGATGCTGTGATGGGCTCACGTTACGGTAACGCCTGAGGCTAGTAGGATGGCTGTGTTTAGTAGGGGGACTTCTATCGGGTTGAGTGGTTTAATTCCTGTTGGGGGTCATTGGCCTCCTAGTTCTGGGGTTGGGGCCAGGCTCGAGTGGAAGAACGCTCAGAAGAACCCTAAGAAGAAGAATGCTTCGGATGTGATGAAAAGGATTATGCCGTATCGTAGGCCTTTTTGGACTGTGGGAGTGTGATGGCCTTGGAAGGTGCTTTCTCGTACAATGTCTCGTCATCATTGGAGTATTACTAGGAGTATTGAGATGAGGCCTAGGGTTAGTAGTATGGATGAGTTGTAGTGGAATCACATGATTAATCCTGAGGTTGTGAGTAGGGCGGCGGCTGCCCCGAAGATTGGTCAAGGGCTTGGGTCAACTATGTGGTATGAGTGTGCTTGGTGTGCCATTAGATGTTTTCTTGTAAGTATAGGCTTAGAAGGAGCACGAAGACGTAGGCCTGGATTATGGCTACTGCTACTTCTAGGATGGTTAGGAGTAGTAGGATGATTATTGTTAGGATGGATACTGCAGGAAGGGTGGGTATTAATGCAATGGAGGCTGTAGAGATGAGTTGGATGAGTAAGTGTCCTGCTGTAAGGTTGGCTGTAAGGCGGACTCCGAGGGCTAGGGGGCGGATTAGTAGGCTGGTTGTTTCGATCAGGATTAGTGCGGGGATTAGGGGTGTAGGGGTACCTTCGGGTAATAGGTGGGCTAAAGAGGCTGATGGTTGGTTTCGTAGGCCTGTTAGTAGTGTGGCGAGCCATAGTGGGAAGGCTAGGGCTATGTTCATAGATAGTTGGGTGGTTGGGGTGAATGTATATGGAAGGAGGCCTAGAAGGTTGATTGTAAGAAGTATGATTATTAGGGATGTAAATATTATGGCTCATTTGTGGCCATTTTTGTTGAGTGGGACTATTAGTTGTTTTGTGATTAGGTGAAGGAGTCATGTTTGGATAGTAGAAAGGCGGTTGTTGATTCATCGGTTGTTTGGGGACGGGAATAGTAGGGCTGGGAAGAGTAGGGATAGTAGGATTAAGGGGATGCCAAATAGATTGGGGCTGGAAAATTGGTCAAAGAAGCTTAGGTTCATGGTCAGGATCATGGTGTGGGTTTGGTAGTGAGGGAGGTCTTATTTGATGGGGGGTTGGTTGTGGTGAAGGCTAGTAGTTTTGGTTGGATGAGGAGTGCTAGGGTTAATCAGGTTATAATTATGATTGAAAATCATGGTGCGGGGTTAAGCTGTGGCATATCATTAAGGAGGGGGAAGTCCCTCTTTGGCTAGCTTAAAAGGCTAGTGCTGTTGCATAGCTTCTTAATGATTAGGATGATGATAGAAGGGACGATCAGGCCTCGAAATGTGGGAGTGGGGTTGATTCTACTACAATGGGTATGTAGCTGTGATTAGCCCCGCAAATTTCTGAGCATTGTCCGTAAAAAATCCCAGGCCGGGTGGTAATGAATGAAGTTTGGTTTAGTCGGCCTGGGATTGCGTCTGTTTTAACTCCGAGCGTTGGGACTGCTCAGGAGTGGAGTACGTCTCCTGCAGTAATGATCACGCGGATGGGGGATTCTATTGGGATAACTACGCGGTGGTCAACTTCTAGCAGTCGGAAGTGGCCGTTGGGTAAGTCTGGGGTGGGCACTATGTAGGAGTCGAATGATAGGTCTTTGAAGTCTGTGTATTCGTAGCTTCAGTATCATTGGTGGCCGATGGCTTTTAGGGTGAGGTCTGGTTCGTCGATTTCGTCCATTATGTAGAGGATTTGTAGGGATGGGAGGGCGAGGAGTACCAGGACGATAGCAGGTAGGATTGTCCAGATCAGCTCTACTTCTTGGGCGTCTACAGCATTGGACGAGAGTTTTTCTGTTAGTATGTGGGCTAAAAGGTAGAGAACTAGGCTGCAGATAGCTAGGGCAACGATTAGGGCGTGGTCGTGGAATTCAACGAGTTCTTCTATGATGGGTGATGAGGCGTCTTGGAATCCTAGTTGGGAGTGGTTGGCCACATGAGATGTACAGGATTTTTACCTGTGATTTAGTCTTGACAAGGCTATGTAATTGGTTTACTAACGTCTCATAAGAAAGAAGCATGAGCGGTGAATGCAGTTGGCTTGAAACCAGCATGTGAGGGTTCGATTCCTTCCTTTCTTGTACCTGGACGAAGGCCGGTTCCTCGAAAGTATGGTATGGGGGAGGGCAGCCGTGGATTCATTCAACGTTTGTGGTAGTTAGTTCTGGTTGTAGGACTTTTCGTTTGGCCGAAAAGGCTTCTCAGATGATGAATATTAGTATGATTACGGCTACTATTGAGATTAGGGAGCCGATGGAGGAAATGGTGTTTCATAGTGTGTAGGCGTCGGGATAGTCCGAGTATCGTCGGGGTATTCCTGCTAGGCCTAGGAAGTGCTGGGGGAAGAACGTTAGGTTTACTCCTGTAAATATTACCCCGAAGTGGGCTTTTGCTCATGTTTGGTGTAGGGTAAACCCAGTGAGTAGTGGGAATCAGTGAGTAAATCCTGCTAGAATGGCAAAGACGGCGCCTGTAAGAAATGGTCCAGCAATTCGTGCCACTAAGGGGTTTTGAAGGGTTAACATTGAGGCCTGGGTTTAGGCGAGAAAAGAACAAAGGGATTTCTTCGGAGAAAAACTGCTGACTTTGCACGGATGTGCAGTAACTTCTGATAGCCGGCCAAGAGACCACTAGATAAGGAGGAAGAATAAGAGCCTTCCTGTCTCCCTGTCTCCCTGGACCACTAGATAAGGAGGAAAATATGAGCCTCCCTGTCTCCCTGTTCGAGCGGCCCCTGAGAAAGTAACAGAGACTGATAAGCAGGCGACATCGGATTCGGGAAACCAATTATAATAACCTTGCGTCTTTTAGAAGTAGTAATAAATATGTATTAGCCTAGGAGTATAAAAAAGTAGATGCCTTACGTAACGGGTGTGCGTCCCGGTGGAGCAGAGACTCCCGGCGCACCCAGCGCTGTTTGCTTGCCTCTATTCGTTTAATAAATTGTAAACTCTGATTGTAATCCTATTTGGGACAATAAAAAGGTTTGCGTGGAAATTGAAACAAGGGACAGTAAGTAATATAAATAAATAAAAGGGAATGGGAAATCAAGGAAAAGGGGAAAATCCAAAAAAAAAAAGACGTCCTAAAAAAAAAAAAAAAAAAAAAAGCCTCCTTGGGTGCATATTGGCACATTGGAAGGATATTGTTAGAAATGGGGGCACAGAAAGCAAGAGGACTTTCACTAAGTATTGCAATCAATGGTGGCCACTATATAAACTAAATGGCCACTTTATGGATCAATCGACTATAACAGTGTCTTGCAATTAATGTTTTTGAGGAGAGAAGGAAAATAGGATGAAATGTTGTATACTGATATGTTGTTTCAGCATCTTGGAGGGAAAAGGTTTGGAATTAAGTTGGCCCCTGACTGAGCCTTTGGTGTTGGCATTAGAAAAGTACGGGCTGGAGAAAGATAAAGGAAGTGTTAAAAGGGTTGTTGAAGGTGTTAAAGGCTGTGTGGCATGTAGTATTTAACAGAGCTGTTTGAAGTTGAATGAGCAGGGGAAGAGGATGTAGGAATGTTAATAGTTCCGCCTCAACCCGAGGCTGAGATCTCTAAATCGCGGTGTGAGCCCTCTGGGGCAGAGGGACCATGATGGGTCCGGGAGAGTTGTCATGGAAACAGAAAAACAGCTTATAGGCCTTTCGAGAAAGTACAAGTTGATTTCACTGAATTGCCCAAGGTAGGGAGAATGAAATATCTATTGGTAATCGTAGATCATTTAACACAATGGGTAGAAGCTTATCCTGTAGCACGAGCTACTGCACAGACAGTGGTAAAAATTTTATTGGAACATTTAATACCAAGGTATGGGATAATCCAGTACATTGATTCTGATCAGGGCACACACTTTACTTCTAAAATAATAAAATTGTTGTGTCAATCATTAGGTATTCAGTGGGAATACCACACTCCCTGGCACCCACAGAGCTCAGGGAAAGTAGAAAGGATGAATCAAACAATAAAACAACAATTGACTAAGTTAATGATCGAGACACAGCTGCCCTGGACGAAATGCTTACCATTGGCACTTTTAAACATAAGAACTAAACCACACAGTGAGACTGGATTATCATCATATGAAATGTTATATGGTATGCCTTATTCTCAAGGGATGCCCCTAGGGAACAATGTAATTGAGGATCATAGTATCCAGAAATACATAATTACCATTGGAAGGAGATTACAGGAGCTAAGAGAAATTGGGATGATGACTCAGACACCACCTTTAGGATTTGCTATTCATAAAATACAACCAGGAGACAAGGTCTTAATAAAAACCTGGAGAGAAGAATCATTGAACCCCCGATGGGAGGGACCGTACCTTGTTTTACTTACTACTGAAACAGCTGTGAGAACGGCAGAAAGGGGTTGGACCCACGCATCCAGAATAAAAGGACCAATAACTACCGAAGCCTGGAGGGTTGAGTCCACTCCTGGGGAACTGAAACTGAGATTAAAGAGGAACTGATATCCCAGCAATAAGGTTCTGCATGAATTAAGGGCACTGGATAAAGAGGACAAGTCTGAAGGGAGGAAAGGGAGAAGGCAAGACCGGGGTAGGACCCTCCACTGCGGTGTGTATGGTCTACCGAGGGAGGCAACCCCTATGGGTATTGACCGCCGAGTGAGAGTGCCTCGACCGGACTTCTCCTACACCAAAATCAGTTTGTCCTGAGAAAAATAACATGAGAACCTTTTAAACCCATAATAAAATTGTGATTAGTTTTTCCAGGAGCTGGATCACCCTGAAGGGCTGAATGGTAACACAAGCTCTGAAAGCGGGCCCAACCCCATGATTGAAGGCGCTTCCCACACTCTCAAGATTGGACGGCGAAAAAGGCTTATAATATGACAGGTCGCCAAAGAGAACTGAATTGTGACTGTAAGTGGAAACCCAACGTGGGAGCTCGGAAGCGTGCATATACGAGTACAAACGGGGCAGACATTGTAACAGGACCACTCGGTAACAAGGACACTCTGTATTATCACGCCCCAAAGGGTAAAGATGGATGGGATGGTCATTTTCCAAACGGGACGTGGGCCCTAAAGGGACATTATTGGGTGTGTGGCAAACATGCTTACAAGAGGCTACCTGGAAACTGGTCGGGAATATGCTATGGGGGGTACATAAGACCCTTGTTCTTTTTATTGTCACAAACACAAGGAAATCATTTAGGAATAAGATTATATGATGACCTGAACAGAGTAAAACGATCTGTTGATACTTCCTTATCCGGGGATAGTGCCCAAAAATGGGGAAAGGATGAATGGCCTCCTGAAAGAATCATACAGCATTATGGGCCAGCCACCTGGAACTCAAATGAGTTGATATCAGGAGCCCGAGAACCTATTTATAATTTGAACCGAATAATTAGGTTGCAAGCTATCCTCGAAGTTGTAACAAATCAAACAGCGACAGCCTTGGATCTTTTGGCTGACCAATCCACTCAAATGAGAAATGCTATATTCCAACATAGAATGGTCTTAGACTATTTACTAGCAGAAGAAGGGGGAGTATGTGGAAAACTGAACGATTCTAATTGTTGTCTACAGATTGATGATAATGGAAAAGTGGTCAAGCAGATAACAAAGGAAATTAGAAAGCTAGCCCACGTCCCAGTACAAACTTGGAAGGGTATGGATTGGGATTTCTTTTCATGGTTGCCTGGTGAACCATGGGTTAAAAGGATGCTATTTTTATTTTTATGTGGTGTAATGACATTATTGTTTATACCTTTTATGATACCTTGCTTTACGTTGTTGATACGGCGAGTAATAAATAGCACCCAATTTGTGATGACTTCAGTGGAGAGAAAAGGTGACGTGTCGATAATGATGCTTAAGAAGTGGACACCCCGAGAACTGACTGATGAAATCCAATTGTTACTGACAAAGGTTGAAGGAGAGACACGAATTGATGATTAAAAAAAAAAAAAAAAGGGAGGAATTGTAAGAAATGGTCCAGCAATTCGTGCCACTAAGGGGTTTTGAAGGGTTAACATTGAGGCCTGGGTTTAGGCGAGAAAAGAACAAAGGGATTTCTTCGGAGAAAAACTGCTGACTTTGCACGGATGTGCAGTAACTTCTGATAGCCGGCCAAGAGACCACTAGATAAGGAGGAAGAATAAGAGCCTTCCTGTCTCCCTGTCTCCCTGGACCACTAGATAAGGAGGAAAATATGAGCCTCCCTGTCTCCCTGTTCGAGCGGCCCCTGAGAAAGTAACAGAGACTGATAAGCAGGCGACATCGGATTCGGGAAACCAATTATAATAACCTTGCGTCTTTTAGAAGTAGTAATAAATATGTATTAGCCTAGGAGTATAAAAAAGTAGATGCCTTACGTAACGGGTGTGCGTCCCGGTGGAGCAGAGACTCCCGGCGCACCCAGCGCTGTTTGCTTGCCTCTATTCGTTTAATAAATTGTAAACTCTGATTGTAATCCTATTTGGGACTCAGTCATTTATAACAGCGCCTATGGATAGGACGTAGTGGAAGTGGGCAACTACGTAGTACGTGTCGTGCAGGGCGATGTCTAGGGAAGAGTTTGCAAGAACGATTCCTGTTAATCCTCCGATGGTAAATAGGAAGATAAATCCTAGAGCTCATAGTATTGGGGGGGTCTCATTTGATTGTTCCTCCGTGCAGGGTGGCTAGTCAGCTAAATACTTTGATTCCGGTAGGGATGGCAATGATTATAGTGGCTGATGTAAAGTAGGCTCGGGTATCAACGTCTATTCCTACTGTAAACATGTGGTGAGCTCAGACGATGAATCCTAGGAAGCCGATGGATAGTATGGCTCAGACTATTCCCATGTAGCCGAAGGGCTCCTTTTTGCCTGAGTAGTACGTGACTACGTGTGAGATGATTCCGAACCCCGGTAGGATCAGAATATAGACTTCTGGGTGTCCGAAGAATCAGAATAGGTGTTGGTACAGGATTGGGTCTCCTCCTCCAGCGGGGTCGAAGAATGTGGTGTTTAGGTTTCGATCAGTTAGTAATATTGTAATACCGGCGGCGAGTACGGGGAGTGATAGAAGGAGTAGGATGGCGGTAATTAGTACGGATCAGACAAATAGTGGGGTTTGGTATTGTGAGAGTGCGGGGGGTTTTATGTTGATGGCTGTGGTGATAAAGTTGATGGCCCCAAGGATGGAGGAGATACCGGCTAAGTGGAGTGAGAAGATAGCCAGGTCTACTGAAGCTCCGGCGTGGGCAAGGTCACCTGCTAGGGGAGGGTAGACAGTTCAGCCTGTGCCGGCGCCAGCTTCTACAGTGGATGAGGCTAGTAGGAGGAGGAATGATGGGGGGAGGAGTCAAAAGCTTATGTTGTTTATTCGCGGGAATGCTATGTCGGGGGCACCGATTATGAGGGGGACTAATCAGTTGCCGAATCCTCCGATCATGATGGGTATGACTATAAAGAAGCTTATTACAAAGGCGTGAGCGGTAACGATTACATTGTAAATTTGGTCGTCGCCTAGGAGAGTTCCTGGTTGTCCTAGTTCTGCGCGGATTAATAGGCTGAGTGCGGTGCCGACTATTCCTGCTCATGCCCCGAAGATGAGGTACAGGGTGCCAATATCCTTATGGTTAGTGGAAAATAGTCATCGGTTGATGAAGGTGACGGGTAAGATGGCTGAGTGTTGAAGCGTTAGGCTGTAGTCCTTTTTACAGAGGTTTAATTCCTCTTCTTATCGGCTCTGTAGTGAAATTCATGTTGAGTTGCAAGCTCATCGATGCGCACTAGGGTGCGTCAGGGTCTTTGTAGGCAGAAGCCAATTGGTTTAGGCATTTAGCTGTTAACTAGAGTTTTGTGGGATCGAAGCCCATCTGTCTAGGGAGGCTTTAGCTTAATTAAAGCGTCTGACTTGCATTCAGAAGATACAGGTTAATATTCTGTAAGTCTTAATGTGCAGAAACTAAGAGGGTTTAACTCTTATTTAAGGCTTTGAAGGCCTTCGGTTTGGGGTGTTATCCTAAGTTTCTAGACAATGGCATGTATTATTGGGGACAGGGGAAGTAAGAGGATTGATAGTGAGGCAAGGACCGCAGTAGGTGTGCTTGGGGCTTTGCTAGTGTATCATTGTTTTATGTGGTTAGAGGAGTTGGGGGGAAGGGTAATTGTTGAGTGGTATGCGAGGCGTAGGTAGAAGAAGAGGCTGAGCAGTGATAGCATGGCAATTGCCATGGCTGCTGGTGTTATTTCCTGTTTAGTTAGTTCTTGGATGATAAGTCACTTTGGTATAAAGCCTGTTAATGGGGGGAGGCCTGCTAGGGATAAAAGTACTAGTATTAGGGTGGCGTTTAGCACTGGGGTTTTTGTTCATGAGGTTGTGATCATGGATAGGTTAAGGGCTTTGATTTTGTTAAGGGCTAGGAATACGGCTGATGTTATGATTGTGTATAGGTAGAAGGTAAGTAAGGCCAATTTGGGGCTGTAAACTAGGATGATGGCGATTCAGCCTAAGTGGGAGATGGACGAGAAGGCTAGGATTTTGCGTGTTTGTGTTTGGTTCAGTCCTATTCAGCCTCCTAGTGCTGTTGAGGCTAGGGCCATGGCGGTGAGTAGAGCTGGGTCGAGGGATTTGGATGTTAGTAGGAGCAGGGTTAGTGGGGGGAATTTTATGAGGGTCGAGAGTAGCAGGGCTGTTATTAGTGGCGATCCTTGTAGTACTTCTGGGAATCAGAAGTGAAATGGCACTAGGCCCAGTTTAATAGCGATTGCTGCTGTCAGTAGTAGACAGGAGGTTGGGTGGTTTATTTGTGTGATGTCTCATTGGCCGGTGACTCAGGCATTGGTTATGCTAGAGAATAGGACCAGGGCGGAAGCAGCTGCTTGGGTTAGGAAGTATTTCGTTGCGGCTTCTACTGCTCGTGGGTGGTGGGATTTGGCAATTAGGGGAATGATGGCTAGTGCGTTGATCTCCAGTCCTGTCCAGGCCAGAACTCAGTGGTTGCTGGAAATTGTGATTGTGGTGCCCAAGATGAGGCTGAAGGTTATGATTGGGGTCGCGTAAGGGTTCATTAGTAAAGGAGGGGGTTAAACCATCATTTTCGGGGTATGTGCCTGATAGCTTGATTAGCTGACTCTACTAGAAAATAATATAAGGGAAGTATGGAGAATTTTGATTTCTCTTGTGTGGGTTCAATTCCTACTTTTCTAAGGTCAACAGGAAATGAGAGGGCTGTTATACCTCTATGTTCACTTTATCATAGTGACCCTTTGTAGTTCAGGCACATTTCCTTATGTAAGGAGGTAGGCCTGCATAGCAGATAGGTATGCTGATGTGTCAGAGGCACAGAGCTAGTGTGAGGGGTAGGAAGTTTTTTCATAGTAGGTGCATTAGTTGGTCATATCGGAATCGTGGGTATGAAGCTCGGACCCATAAGAAACCAGAAGATAGTAGGAGGACTTTTGTGGCTAGGATGACGGGGAATAGTTCTGTGGGTGGCCCTAGGGCGCTTGGGTTTAGGAATATGATGGCTGTAAGTGTATTTATTAGCATAATGTTCGCATATTCAGCTAGGAAGAATAAGGCGAAGGGTCCTGCGGTGTATTCAACGTTAA
The DNA here is from genome assembly GCF_964034855.1 of Anser brachyrhynchus. Lineage (NCBI taxonomy): Eukaryota > Metazoa > Chordata > Aves > Anseriformes > Anatidae > Anser > Anser brachyrhynchus. The sequence continues at coordinate 14,975,762 of NC_137696.1, read as the reverse complement.
ACCCTGAGACTAGCTCAGATTCACCCTCTGTGAGGTCAAAAGGAGCTCGGTTTGTCTCTGCTAGGGTGGATACGTATCATATTATTGCTAGGGGTCATGAGGAGAAAATGAAGTATAGAGGCTCCTGTGCGATGGCAAAGGAGCTGAGTGTGTAGCTTCCGCTTAGTATGATTATTGATAGCAGGATTATGGCCAGTGTCACTTCGTATGAAATGGTCTGTGCTACTGCCCGTAGGGCTCCGATTAGTGCGTATTTTGAGTTCGAGGCTCAGCCTGATCATAGGACTGAGTAGACGGCTAGGCTTGACATGGCTATTAGGAAGAGAACTCCGAGGTTTAGATCTGCTAGGGGAAATGGGAGTGGTAGTGGTGCTCAAGTGGTGAGGGCTAGGACAAGGGCTAGTATTGGTATCAGAATGAATAGAAGTGGGGAAGAGGTAGAGGGTCGGATGGGCTCTTTGGTAAATAGTTTCAGTCCGTCCGCAAATGGTTGAAGTAGGCCAAAAGGCCCGACAACGTTAGGGCCTTTGCGGGATTGTATGTAGCTTAGGATTTTCCGTTCTACTAGGGTTAGGAAGGCTACGGCAATCAGGATTGGGATGATGTATAGGAGGGATATAACGAGGCAGCTTAGTGTTGTTATTTGAATCATGGGTGAAGCTAGGGAGAGGATTTGAACCTCTGGGGAAAGGGCTTAAGCCTTCTGCACTTGCCGGGCTCTGCCACTCTAGCTGGTCCTTTTCTAGGATTGAAAGTGGTGGGGGAAGGCCCTCTTCACGGTTTAGTTGGTTTCACTGCTTAGAGGGGGGGGGGCGTGCTTGTGGTATTGGCCCCACTTTCCCGGTCCTTTCGTACTGGGGAGAGTGTGTCATAGATAGAAACCGACCTGGATTGCTCCGGTCTGAACTCAGATCACGTAGGACTGTTAATCGTTGAACAAACGAACCCTTAATAGCGGCTGCACCATTAGGATGTCCTGATCCAACATCGAGGTCGTAAACCCCCCTGTCGATATGGGCTCTTGAGGGGGATTGCGCTGTTATCCCTGGGGTAGCTTGGTCCATTAATCAATTATATTGGGTCTGGTCACTGTTAGCACTTTGAGGGGTAGCTCTAGGTAAAGAGGTATGGTCTTGTTTTTGGAGGATTTGTTCTCCTCCAAGGTCGCCCCAACCGAAAAATATCGACCAGGCTCTGCGATGGTAGTGGCCCCAGTGGGGTTGATTGAGGATTCGCGGTGGTCGTTGATTTTTAAGTTCCACAGGGTCTTCTCGTCTTATGTTCACATCCCCGCTTTTGCACGGGGAGATCAATTTCACTGATTATCTGTGAGAGACAGTTAAGACCTCGTTTAGCCATTCATACAAGTCTCGATTTATGGGACAATTGATTGCGCTACCTTTGCACGGTTAGGATACCGCGGCCGTTAAACCTAAGTCACCGGGCAGGCATCACCTTCAATACTTGTTTAATTTGCTGAAGGCTATGTTTTTGGTAAACAGTCGGGCCTTATTAATTTGCCGAGTTCCTTTCACAGATTTTAATCGCTCTTATAGGCGCTCCTGAGTCGGGTTAACAGGGTTAGTTAATACGTGGTCTTGTAGGGGTTTTTGTATCTGTCTAGGTCTGTTAATAATGTTTCTATGTAAGCTTGCGCCGTTAGAGGGGTGTGGCCCTGAGTTACTTATTTTAGCATTAATTCTCCTATATTCATAGGTTGACCTGTTTGTGATAAGGGAATCATCTTATTTTGGTATTTTTAGGTGGTGGAGCTTTGACGCACTCTTTTTTGATGGCTGCTTTAGGGCCCACGGTAGGATCAGTAGTAAGAATTATCCGCTAGTCGAGGTTGTGTCCTTTTTTAATGGAGCTGTCCCTCCATTAAATAGCTCTTAATCATCTCATTAGGGTTCAGGATGTCCGGTAGGGAGGATTAAGGGGGAACTTAGATTCGTTTCACAGGTAACCAGCTATCACCCAGCTCGGTTGGCTTTTCACCTCTACTGACAAGTCATCCCACTCTTTTGCAACAGAGACGGGTTCGCTCTCTTTAACTGCTTGAAAGTAGCTCGCTTGGGTTTCGGGGGGGCAAACTTTAGTTCACTTTGCTTGGTTGTTCTCGCTAAACCATGATGCAAAAGGTACAAGGGTTGATCTTTGCTGTCTGTCGCTTTGATTGTTTCACTGCTATTTCATCTTTCCCTTACGGTACTGGGGTCTCTATCGCGTCTAAGTGTCTTTTCTATCGCCTATACTAAGACTGTAAAATGCTTTAGTTTAATTAGTTTAGTAAATTCTTTAGTTTTGGTGTACTATTTGTGTGGTTGAGCTAGAGGGGGGGCTTCAAGACGATCCGGTCTAGTAGATATCTTTCAGGTGTAAGCTGAGTGCTTTGGTGTTATAGCTACGTCTTGATATTCTAAGTACACCTTCCGGTACACTTACCTTGTTACGACTTACCTCATCTTCAGCGTATTTATGGTATTAGTTATGTGGGATGTGGCTTTTGAGGAGGGTGACGGGCGGTATGTACGTGCCCCAGGGCCGGCTTAAAGTAGGCTCTATTGTCCCACTTTACTGCTAAATCCGCCTTCCAGAAGTGGTTTCACGCTTCTTTCCGTGTGCCCTATGAATAGGGAATGTAGCCCATTTCTTCCACTCCATAGGCTATACCTTGACCTGTCTTATTAGCGGGGTGCTATTGTGTCCACTGTTGTGCTCTCATTCGAGGTGGGCTGGCGACGGCGGTATGTAGGCTGTGTTGGCAAGGGGTGGTTGGGTTAATCGGGGATTATCGATTGTAGAACAGGCTCCTCTAGGTGGGTTTGGGGCACCGCCAAGTCCTTAGAGTTTTAAGCGTTTGTGCTCGTAGTTCTCTGGCGGATACTTCGGTAAAGTAAGTATCAAGATTTAGGGCCAGGCATAGTGGGGTATCTAATCCCAGTTTGGGCCCTGGCTTTCGTGGGTTTAAATCAGTCGTTAGTTCCTAAGATCATCTTAATGGTGTGTTTAGGTGCATCTTGGGCTTATGACAGCTCAGTTGCATTTTGATCTTAGTTAGCTAGGATAGGCATTTTACCACTCTTTACGCCGTGTCAATAGGACGGTTGATTTGGGTTTCTTGTATGACCGCGGTGGCTGGCACAAGATTTACCAACCCTTGAAGTTAGGCTGTTGCTATAACTAAGTCAAGTTTGCACTCATTGCTTAATGTTAATTACTGCTGAATACCCGTGGGGGCGTGGCTTAGCGAGGCGTCTTGGGCTACTACTTGGGTGTGCCTGATACCCGCTCCTCAAGGCCTGTATGGGGGTAGGTGGTCGAGGGCGTTTACACTGGGGCGCGGATACTTGCATGTATATATTTAGCAAAAACCAACCGTAAGGTTAGGACTAAGTCTTTTGTCCGCAGGCATGTTTTATGCCATCTTGGCAACTTCAGTGCCATGCTTTGTGTTAAGCTATGTGGACGGGGGTGTGGTTAGCTGATAGTTGAGTGGTGAGTGAGAGTGAAGTATATGAAATTATTGCTTGTGTTTACTATTTTTAGTACTGGAGTTTCTCTAATAAGTTTAAGTTATTTTGTATGTGTTTGTGTGTATATGTACATCGTTCCGATGATGTCATGGAAGGGATGATTAATGGAGTTTTAGAGGTAGTTTGCTGGGATTGGGCGATGAAGGTTTATGCTACATGGTGGTTAGCGAAAGTTTACTGGTTTAGTTTGTGAAGCGCAGGGGTTGCGCTTAATGATTTGTTGTTTTGTGCTATGTCCAACGAGCATTCATCCAATAGCCCCATTTAACCCGGAGGGTGGAGGTAACATTAACTGAATGTGGTCAAAGTGCATCAGTGTCAGGATGATTCCCCATATACGCCAACCGTCTCATCGAGGGACCCTTGAAATATAGGATAGGCCGTGAGGCAGGTGTGTCCAGGCTTAGATTGTGGGACCCCCGAGATCACTGGGAATAGCCACCTGTGAGGTAACCCCGGAAAAAATAAGAGGAACCAGAGGCGCCAAAAAGCTGGAACATGCCGCGATTACGCATTGAGAAGGTGAAAGTACTCACAGATGCCACTTTGAAGGGCAAGGAGGGGTGAGTGAACCCAATGGATGGCCCTGACCGAGGAACCAGAGGCGCAAAAATGTGAGGAGGGCGAGGGGTTTAGGGGGAACGTATGGGCCTGAAGCTAGTCATACCGGACATTATGTGCAACGGGTTGCTGATTTCACGTGAGGAGTACGATTAATAAATCCGTCTGATACGAACTGCATGAGATATGTGGTGGAGAGTTGTTGTTGGAGCATGTCCTGTGAGCATTCATTAAAATGGGGTCTTGTTATGCGCTTGAGTGGAGTTGTATTGGGTGTTGTGGGGTATGGTCCTAGAACATTCATGCCGGGTGGTTTGGTAGGAGTGTGTTTAAGGGTTTAATGGCCGTGTACATGTATGGGTTTAGCACCTGCTTATAAGATAGTCCGTATATAATGTATATTACTGGTACTATAGTATGTATGTATATGGGGTATATAAATTTATGCACGAATATGCATAACCAAATACCCCCGCCTCGGGGGGGGAGGGGGGGGGGGTTAAGCATAATGGCATAGATGGGGTAGAATTATTGGGGGCTTGCGGTTAGTTCCTGTAGTTGAGAACAATGGCGGCTTTTCGAGCCGCAGGCCTCGGGTAGTGTCCGGGCAGGAATAATGACTTATTTTATGTTTTTTTTAGGGATTTGCTTTGCGGTGGGTGTTTTGGGTGTGGCGTCGAATCCTTCGCCGTATTATGGGGTTGTTGGTTTGGTGTTAGCGTCTGTGGCGGGGTGCGGGTGGTTGCTGGGCCTTGGGGTTTCGTTCGTGGCTTTAGTGCTGTTTATGGTGTATTTGGGGGGTATGCTGGTGGTGTTTGTTTATTCAGTAGCTTTAGCAGCGGAGCCTTTCCCTGGGGCTTGGGGGGATTGACGGGTGATTGGATGTGCAGTAGCGTTTGTGGCAATTGTTTTTGGGGGGTTGGTGTTTGGGGGGTTTATGGGGGCTTGGAAGTTCGGGGTTTCTACTGTGAATAATGTTGGGGTGTTTGTTGTTCGGTCGGATTTTAGTGGAGTTTCCATGTTTTATTCACATGGGGCAGGGATGTTTTTAGTGGCGGGTTGGGGGCTGTTGTTGACTTTGTTTGTTGTATTGGAGCTTGTGCGGGGGTTGTCGCGGGGTGCTATTCGGGCGGTTTAGGGGTTAGGGTCAGAGAATAGTTTATTGAAAATGCCAGCTTTGGGAGCTGGAGATAAAGGTTTGAGTCCTTTTTTTCTGAGTTTGGGGTACTCTAAGAAGTGGTAAGTCTTCAATCTTTGGTTTACAAGACCAATGTTTTTATAAACTATTAGAGTATTTAGCAGTTGAGTATTTTGTTTTCTAGGGCGCTTGCGGCGGGGAGGAGAAATAGGAGGATAGTGAAGTAGGCGATTGAAGCGAGTTGGCCGATGATGATGAATGGGTGTTCGACGGGTTGGCTTCCTACTCATGTTAGGACGAGGAGGTCGGCGACTAGTACTCAGAATAGGAGCTGGGAGAGTGGTCGGAATGTTATTGCTCGTTGTTTTGATTTGTGCAGGAATGGGATTAGGAATAGGATCAGTACGGAGGCGGCCAGTGCTAATACGCCTCCTAGTTTATTTGGGATTGAACGTAGGATGGCGTAGGCGAATAGGAAGTATCATTCTGGCTTGATGTGTGGTGGGGTTACTAGCGGGTTTGCTGGGGTGAAGTTTTCTGGGTCTCCCAGGAGGTTAACCGCTCATGCTTCTTTCTTATGAGACGTTAGTAAACCAATTACATAGCCTTGTCAAGACTAAATCACAGGTAAAAATCCTGTACATCTCATGTGGCCAACCACTCCCAACTAGGATTCCAAGACGCCTCATCACCCATCATAGAAGAACTCGTTGAATTCCACGACCACGCCCTAATCGTTGCCCTAGCTATCTGCAGCCTAGTTCTCTACCTTTTAGCCCACATACTAACAGAAAAACTCTCGTCCAATGCTGTAGACGCCCAAGAAGTAGAGCTGATCTGGACAATCCTACCTGCTATCGTCCTGGTACTCCTCACCCTCCCATGCTCCCACCCATGCTCCCATGAGCATTGTCCGTAAAAAATCCCAGGCCGGGTGGTAATGAATGAAGTTTGGTTTAGTCGGCCTGGGATTGCGTCTGTTTTAACTCCGAGCGTTGGGACTGCTCAGGAGTGGAGTACGTCTCCTGCAGTAATGATCACGCGGATGGGGGATTCTATTGGGATAACTACGCGGTGGTCAACTTCTAGCAGTCGGAAGTGGCCATTGGGTAAGTCTGGGGTGGGCACTATGTAGGAGTCGAATGATAGGTCTTTGAAGTCTGTGTATTCGTAGCTTCAGTATCATTGGTGGCCGATGGCTTTTAGGGTGAGGTCTGGTTCGTCGATTTCGTCCATTATGTAGAGGATTTGTAGGGATGGGAGGGCGAGGAGTACCAGGACGATAGCAGGTAGGATTGTCCAGATCAGCTCTACTTCTTGGGCGTCTACAGCATTGGACGAGAGTTTTTCTGTTAGTATGTGGGCTAAAAGGTAGAGAACTAGGCTGCAGATAGCTAGGGCAACGATTAGGGCGTGGTCGTGGAATTCAACGAGTTCTTCTATGATGGGTGATGAGGCGTCTTGGAATCCTAGTTGGGAGTGGTTGGCCACATGAGATGTACAGGATTTTTACCTGTGATTTAGTCTTGACAAGGCTATGTAATTGGTTTACTAACGTCTCATAAGAAAGAAGCATGAGCGGTTAACCTCCTGGGAGACCCAGAAAACTTCACCCCAGCAAACCCGCTAGTAACCCCACCACACATCAAGCCAGAATGATACTTCCTATTCGCCTACGCCATCCTACGTTCAATCCCAAATAAACTAGGAGGCGTATTAGCACTGGCCGCCTCCGTACTGATCCTATTCCTAATCCCATTCCTGCACAAATCAAAACAACGAGCAATAACATTCCGACCACTCTCCCAGCTCCTATTCTGAGTACTAGTCGCCGACCTCCTCGTCCTAACATGAGTAGGAAGCCAACCCGTCGAACACCCATTCATCATCATCGGCCAACTCGCTTCAATCGCCTACTTCACTATCCTCCTATTTCTCCTCCCCGCCGCAAGCGCCCTAGAAAACAAAATACTCAACTGCTAAATACTCTAATAGTTTATAAAAACATTGGTCTTGTAAACCAAAGATTGAAGACTTACCACTTCTTAGAGTACCCCAAACTCAGAAAAAAAGGACTCAAACCTTTATCTCCAGCTCCCAAAGCTGGCATTTTCAATAAACTATTCTCTGACCCTAACCCCTAAACCGCCCGAATAGCACCCCGCGACAACCCCCGCACAAGCTCCAATACAACAAACAAAGTCAACAACAGCCCCCAACCCGCCACTAAAAACATCCCTGCCCCATGTGAATAAAACATGGAAACTCCACTAAAATCCGACCGAACAACAAACACCCCAACATTATTCACAGTAGAAACCCCGAACTTCCAAGCCCCCATAAACCCCCCAAACACCAACCCCCCAAAAACAATTGCCACAAACGCTACTGCACATCCAATCACCCGTCAATCCCCCCAAGCCCCAGGGAAAGGCTCCGCTGCTAAAGCTACTGAATAAACAAACACCACCAGCATACCCCCCAAATACACCATAAACAGCACTAAAGCCACGAACGAAACCCCAAGGCCCAGCAACCACCCGCACCCCGCCACAGACGCTAACACCAAACCAACAACCCCATAATACGGCGAAGGATTCGACGCCACACCCAAAACACCCACCGCAAAGCAAATCCCTAAAAAAAACATAAAATAAGTCATTATTCCTGCCCGGACACTACCCGAGGCCTGCGGCTCGAAAAGCCGCCATTGTTCTCAACTACAGGAACTAACCGCAAGCCCCCAATAATTCTACCCCATCTATGCCATTATGCTTAACCCCCCCCCCCTCCCCCCCCGAGGCGGGGGTATTTGGTTATGCATATTCGTGCATAAATTTATATACCCCATATACATACATACTATAGTACCAGTAATATACATTATATACGGACTATCTTATAAGCAGGTGCTAAACCCATACATGTACACGGCCATTAAACCCTTAAACACACTCCTACCAAACCACCCGGCATGAATGTTCTAGGACCATACCCCACAACACCCAATACAACTCCACTCAAGCGCATAACAAGACCCCATTTTAATGAATGCTCACAGGACATGCTCCAACAACAACTCTCCACCACATATCTCATGCAGTTCGTATCAGACGGATTTATTAATCGTACTCCTCACGTGAAATCAGCAACCCGTTGCACATAATGTCCGGTATGACTAGCTTCAGGCCCATACGTTCCCCCTAAACCCCTCGCCCTCCTCACATTTTTGCGCCTCTGGTTCCTCGGTCAGGGCCATCCATTGGGTTCACTCACCCCTCCTTGCCCTTCAAAGTGGCATCTGTGAGTACTTTCACCTTCTCAATGCGTAATCGCGGCATGTTCCAGCTTTTTGGCGCCTCTGGTTCCTCTTATTTTTTCCGGGGTTACCTCACAGGTGGCTATTCCCAGTGATCTCGGGGGTCCCACAATCTAAGCCTGGACACACCTGCCTCACGGCCTATCCTATATTTCAAGGGTCCCTCGATGAGACGGTTGGCGTATATGGGGAATCATCCTGACACTGATGCACTTTGACCACATTCAGTTAATGTTACCTCCACCCTCCGGGTTAAATGGGGCTATTGGATGAATGCTCGTTGGACATAGCACAAAACAACAAATCATTAAGCGCAACCCCTGCGCTTCACAAACTAAACCAGTAAACTTTCGCTAACCACCATGTAGCATAAACCTTCATCGCCCAATCCCAGCAAACTACCTCTAAAACTCCATTAATCATCCCTTCCATGACATCATCGGAACGATGTACATATACACACAAACACATACAAAATAACTTAAACTTATTAGAGAAACTCCAGTACTAAAAATAGTAAACACAAGCAATAATTTCATATACTTCACTCTCACTCACCACTCAACTATCAGCTAACCACACCCCCGTCCACATAGCTTAACACAAAGCATGGCACTGAAGTTGCCAAGATGGCATAAAACATGCCTGCGGACAAAAGACTTAGTCCTAACCTTACGGTTGGTTTTTGCTAAATATATACATGCAAGTATCCGCGCCCCAGTGTAAACGCCCTCGACCACCTACCCCCATACAGGCCTTGAGGAGCGGGTATCAGGCACACCCAAGTAGTAGCCCAAGACGCCTCGCTAAGCCACGCCCCCACGGGTATTCAGCAGTAATTAACATTAAGCAATGAGTGCAAACTTGACTTAGTTATAGCAACAGCCTAACTTCAAGGGTTGGTAAATCTTGTGCCAGCCACCGCGGTCATACAAGAAACCCAAATCAACCGTCCTATTGACACGGCGTAAAGAGTGGTAAAATGCCTATCCTAGCTAACTAAGATCAAAATGCAACTGAGCTGTCATAAGCCCAAGATGCACCTAAACACACCATTAAGATGATCTTAGGAACTAACGACTGATTTAAACCCACGAAAGCCAGGGCCCAAACTGGGATTAGATACCCCACTATGCCTGGCCCTAAATCTTGATACTTACTTTACCGAAGTATCCGCCAGAGAACTACGAGCACAAACGCTTAAAACTCTAAGGACTTGGCGGTGCCCCAAACCCACCTAGAGGAGCCTGTTCTACAATCGATAATCCCCGATTAACCCAACCACCCCTTGCCAACACAGCCTACATACCGCCGTCGCCAGCCCACCTCGAATGAGAGCACAACAGTGGACACAATAGCACCCCGCTAATAAGACAGGTCAAGGTATAGCCTATGGAGTGGAAGAAATGGGCTACATTCCCTATTCATAGGGCACACGGAAAGAAGCGTGAAACCACTTCTGGAAGGCGGATTTAGCAGTAAAGTGGGACAATAGAGCCTACTTTAAGCCGGCCCTGGGGCACGTACATACCGCCCGTCACCCTCCTCAAAAGCCACATCCCACATAACTAATACCATAAATACGCTGAAGATGAGGTAAGTCGTAACAAGGTAAGTGTACCGGAAGGTGTACTTAGAATATCAAGACGTAGCTATAACACCAAAGCACTCAGCTTACACCTGAAAGATATCTACTAGACCGGATCGTCTTGAAGCCCCCCCTCTAGCTCAACCACACAAATAGTACACCAAAACTAAAGAATTTACTAAACTAATTAAACTAAAGCATTTTACAGTCTTAGTATAGGCGATAGAAAAGACACTTAGACGCGATAGAGACCCCAGTACCGTAAGGGAAAGATGAAATAGCAGTGAAACAATCAAAGCGACAGACAGCAAAGATCAACCCTTGTACCTTTTGCATCATGGTTTAGCGAGAACAACCAAGCAAAGTGAACTAAAGTTTGCCCCCCCGAAACCCAAGCGAGCTACTTTCAAGCAGTTAAAGAGAGCGAACCCGTCTCTGTTGCAAAAGAGTGGGATGACTTGTCAGTAGAGGTGAAAAGCCAACCGAGCTGGGTGATAGCTGGTTACCTGTGAAACGAATCTAAGTTCCCCCTTAATCCTCCCTACCGGACATCCTGAACCCTAATGAGATGATTAAGAGCTATTTAATGGAGGGACAGCTCCATTAAAAAAGGACACAACCTCGACTAGCGGATAATTCTTACTACTGATCCTACCGTGGGCCCTAAAGCAGCCATCAAAAAAGAGTGCGTCAAAGCTCCACCACCTAAAAATACCAAAATAAGATGATTCCCTTATCACAAACAGGTCAACCTATGAATATAGGAGAATTAATGCTAAAATAAGTAACTCAGGGCCACACCCCTCTAACGGCGCAAGCTTACATAGAAACATTATTAACAGACCTAGACAGATACAAAAACCCCTACAAGACCACGTATTAACTAACCCTGTTAACCCGACTCAGGAGCGCCTATAAGAGCGATTAAAATCTGTGAAAGGAACTCGGCAAATTAATAAGGCCCGACTGTTTACCAAAAACATAGCCTTCAGCAAATTAAACAAGTATTGAAGGTGATGCCTGCCCGGTGACTTAGGTTTAACGGCCGCGGTATCCTAACCGTGCAAAGGTAGCGCAATCAATTGTCCCATAAATCGAGACTTGTATGAATGGCTAAACGAGGTCTTAACTGTCTCTCACAGATAATCAGTGAAATTGATCTCCCCGTGCAAAAGCGGGGATGTGAACATAAGACGAGAAGACCCTGTGGAACTTAAAAATCAACGACCACCGCGAATCCTCAATCAACCCCACTGGGGCCACTACCATCGCAGAGCCTGGTCGATATTTTTCGGTTGGGGCGACCTTGGAGGAGAACAAATCCTCCAAAAACAAGACCATACCTCTTTACCTAGAGCTACCCCTCAAAGTGCTAACAGTGACCAGACCCAATATAATTGATTAATGGACCAAGCTACCCCAGGGATAACAGCGCAATCCCCCTCAAGAGCCCATATCGACAGGGGGGTTTACGACCTCGATGTTGGATCAGGACATCCTAATGGTGCAGCCGCTATTAAGGGTTCGTTTGTTCAACGATTAACAGTCCTACGTGATCTGAGTTCAGACCGGAGCAATCCAGGTCGGTTTCTATCTATGACACACTCTCCCCAGTACGAAAGGACCGGGAAAGTGGGGCCAATACCACAAGCACGCCCCCCCCCTCTAAGCAGTGAAACCAACTAAACCGTGAAGAGGGCCTTCCCCCACCACTTTCAATCCTAGAAAAGGACCAGCTAGAGTGGCAGAGCCCGGCAAGTGCAGAAGGCTTAAGCCCTTTCCCCAGAGGTTCAAATCCTCTCCCTAGCTTCACCCATGATTCAAATAACAACACTAAGCTGCCTCGTTATATCCCTCCTATACATCATCCCAATCCTGATTGCCGTAGCCTTCCTAACCCTAGCAGAACGGAAAATCCTAAGCTACATACAATCCCGCAAAGGCCCTAACGTTGTCGGGCCTTTTGGCCTACTTCAACCATTTGCGGACGGACTGAAACTATTTACCAAAGAGCCCATCCGACCCTCTACCTCTTCCCCACTTCTATTCATTCTGATACCAATACTAGCCCTTGTCCTAGCCCTCACCACTTGAGCACCACTACCACTCCCATTTCCCCTAGCAGATCTAAACCTCGGAGTTCTCTTCCTAATAGCCATGTCAAGCCTAGCCGTCTACTCAGTCCTATGATCAGGCTGAGCCTCGAACTCAAAATACGCACTAATCGGAGCCCTACGGGCAGTAGCACAGACCATTTCATACGAAGTGACACTGGCCATAATCCTGCTATCAATAATCATACTAAGCGGAAGCTACACACTCAGCTCCTTTGCCGTCGCACAGGAGCCTCTATACTTCATTTTCTCCTCATGACCCCTAGCAATAATATGATACGTATCCACCCTAGCAGAGACAAACCGAGCTCCTTTTGACCTCACAGAGGGTGAATCTGAGCTAGTCTCAGGGTTTAACGTTGAATACGCCGCAGGACCCTTCGCCTTATTCTTCCTAGCTGAATATGCGAACATTATGCTAATAAATACACTTACAGCCATCATATTCCTAAACCCAAGCGCCCTAGGGCCACCCACAGAACTATTCCCCGTCATCCTAGCCACAAAAGTCCTCCTACTATCTTCTGGTTTCTTATGGGTCCGAGCTTCATACCCACGATTCCGATATGACCAACTAATGCACCTACTATGAAAAAACTTCCTACCCCTCACACTAGCTCTGTGCCTCTGACACATCAGCATACCTATCTGCTATGCAGGCCTACCTCCTTACATAAGGAAATGTGCCTGAACTACAAAGGGTCACTATGATAAAGTGAACATAGAGGTATAACAGCCCTCTCATTTCCTGTTGACCTTAGAAAAGTAGGAATTGAACCCACACAAGAGAAATCAAAATTCTCCATACTTCCCTTATATTATTTTCTAGTAGAGTCAGCTAATCAAGCTATCGGGCCCATACCCCGAAAATGATGGTTTAACCCCCTCCTCTACTAATGAACCCTTACGCGACCCCAATCATAACCTTCAGCCTCATCTTGGGCACCACAATCACAATTTCCAGCAACCACTGAGTTCTGGCCTGGACAGGACTGGAGATCAACGCACTAGCCATCATTCCCCTAATTGCCAAATCCCACCACCCACGAGCAGTAGAAGCCGCAACGAAATACTTCCTAACCCAAGCAGCTGCTTCCGCCCTGGTCCTATTCTCTAGCATAACCAATGCCTGAGTCACCGGCCAATGAGACATCACACAAATAAACCACCCAACCTCCTGTCTACTACTGACAGCAGCAATCGCTATTAAACTGGGCCTAGTGCCATTTCACTTCTGATTCCCAGAAGTACTACAAGGATCGCCACTAATAACAGCCCTGCTACTCTCGACCCTCATAAAATTCCCCCCACTAACCCTGCTCCTACTAACATCCAAATCCCTCGACCCAGCTCTACTCACCGCCATGGCCCTAGCCTCAACAGCACTAGGAGGCTGAATAGGACTGAACCAAACACAAACACGCAAAATCCTAGCCTTCTCGTCCATCTCCCACTTAGGCTGAATCGCCATCATCCTAGTTTACAGCCCCAAATTGGCCTTACTTACCTTCTACCTATACACAATCATAACATCAGCCGTATTCCTAGCCCTTAACAAAATCAAAGCCCTTAACCTATCCATGATCACAACCTCATGAACAAAAACCCCAGTGCTAAACGCCACCCTAATACTAGTACTTTTATCCCTAGCAGGCCTCCCCCCATTAACAGGCTTTATACCAAAGTGACTTATCATCCAAGAACTAACTAAACAGGAAATAACACCAGCAGCCATGGCAATTGCCATGCTATCACTGCTCAGCCTCTTCTTCTACCTACGCCTCGCATACCACTCAACAATTACCCTTCCCCCCAACTCCTCTAACCACATAAAACAATGATACACTAGCAAAGCCCCAAGCACACCTACTGCGGTCCTTGCCTCACTATCAATCCTCTTACTTCCCCTGTCCCCAATAATACATGCCATTGTCTAGAAACTTAGGATAACACCCCAAACCGAAGGCCTTCAAAGCCTTAAATAAGAGTTAAACCCTCTTAGTTTCTGCACATTAAGACTTACAGAATATTAACCTGTATCTTCTGAATGCAAGTCAGACGCTTTAATTAAGCTAAAGCCTCCCTAGACAGATGGGCTTCGATCCCACAAAACTCTAGTTAACAGCTAAATGCCTAAACCAATTGGCTTCTGCCTACAAAGACCCTGACGCACCCTAGTGCGCATCGATGAGCTTGCAACTCAACATGAATTTCACTACAGAGCCGATAAGAAGAGGAATTAAACCTCTGTAAAAAGGACTACAGCCTAACGCTTCAACACTCAGCCATCTTACCCGTCACCTTCATCAACCGATGACTATTTTCCACTAACCATAAGGATATTGGCACCCTGTACCTCATCTTCGGGGCATGAGCAGGAATAGTCGGCACCGCACTCAGCCTATTAATCCGCGCAGAACTAGGACAACCAGGAACTCTCCTAGGCGACGACCAAATTTACAATGTAATCGTTACCGCTCACGCCTTTGTAATAAGCTTCTTTATAGTCATACCCATCATTGGTTTACTAACGTCTCATAAGAAAGAAGCATGAGCGGTGAATGCAGTTGGCTTGAAACCAGCATGTGAGGGTTCGATTCCTTCCTTTCTTGTACTTGGACGAAGGCCGGTTCCTCGAAAGTATGGTATGGGGGAGGGCAGCCGTGGATTCATTCAACGTTTGTGGTAGTTAGTTCTGGTTGTAGGACTTTTCGTTTGGCCGAAAAGGCTTCTCAGATGATGAATATTAGTATGATTACGGCTACTATTGAGATTAGGGAGCCGATGGAGGAAATGGTGTTTCATAGTGTGTAGGCGTCGGGATAGTCCGAGTATCGTCGGGGTATTCCTGCTAGGCCTAGGAAGTGCTGGGGGAAGAACGTTAGGTTTACTCCTGTAAATATTACCCCGAAGTGGGCTTTTGCTCATGTTTGGTGTAGGGTAAACCCAGTGAGTAGTGGGAATCAGTGAGTAAATCCTGCTAGAATGGCAAAGACGGCGCCTATGGATAAGACCTATGGATAGGACGTAGTGGAAGTGGGCAACTACGTAGTATGTGTCGTGCAGGGCGATGTCTAGGGAAGAGTTTGCAAGAACGATTCCTGTTAATCCTCCGATGGTAAATAGGAAGATAAATCCTAGAGCTCATAGTATTGGGGGGGTCTCATTTGATTGTTCCTCCGTGCAGGGTGGCTAGTCAGCTAAATACTTTGATTCCGGTAGGGATGGCAATTGCAGGAGGTTTAGGTTGTGTAGATGGTCGGAGCCATGTGTGCGGGTGGAGGCTACTAGGATGGCCAGGCCTGTGCCCGCCTCACACGCTGAGAAGGTTAGCATGAGAATTGGTACCATGGTGAATGAGGAGACTTGGTTTTCGATGGATCATATTGATAGGCCTACGAATATCGATAATATTATGCTTTCAAGGCATAGTAGGGCGGATACTAGGTGGGTTCGGTGGAAGGCTAGCCCTAGTCCGCTGAAAATGAAGGCTGAGTAGAAGCTTAAATGTAGGGGCGACATAAGAAAGTTACAGGGTTGGCTGTAATCTGCTGGGTCGAAACCAGCTATCTTTTTGGTTAGACTAACTTTCTGTTATTCTGCTCATTCTAGGCCCCCTTGAATTCACTCGTAGGCCAGTCCGAGTGTTAGGAGAAGGAGGATCACTACAGTTCAGGTGAGGGTCATTAGGGGGGATTGGAGTTGGACGGCTCATGGCAGGGGGAGTAGGAGGGCGATTTCTAGGTCGAATAGGACGAACAGGATGGCTACTGAGGAAGAATCGGACTGAGAATGGTAATCGAGCAGATCCAAGTGGGTCGAATCCACATTCGTACGGTGAGAGTTTCTCTGAGTCGGGGTTTATTTGGGCGAGTCAGAAGTTTAATGCGGTTAGGGCGGCGCTTAGGATTGATGATAGGGCGAATATGAACATGAGTGCGTTCATTGCTCTCCTCTGGGTTTATACCAGATTCTAGAGATTGGAAGTCAATTGTAATTAATATACTAGAAGAGCAAGATCCTCATCAGTAGATGGTTATGTAGAGGAATAGTCAGATGACGTCTACGAAGTGTCAGTATCAGGCTGCTGCCTCGAATCCGAAGTGGTGGTCTGATGTAAAGTGGAACTTGATCAGTCGGAAGAGGCAGACGGTCAGGAAGGAGGATCCGATGATTACGTGGAGTCCGTGGAATCCAGTGGCAACGAAGAAGGTAGATCCGTAGACGCTATCGGCGATTGAGAATGGGGCTTCGTGGTATTCTATTGCTTGTAGGGCTGTGAAGTAGAATCCCAAGAGGATCGTTAGGGTTAGGGCGTGGATGGCATGTTTTCGGTTTCCTTCTGTGATGCTGTGATGGGCTCACGTTACGGTAACGCCTGAGGCGAGTAGGATGGCTGTGTTTAGTAGGGGGACTTCTATCGGGTTGAGTGGTTTAATTCCTGTTGGGGGTCATTGGCCTCCTAGTTCTGGGGTTGGGGCCAGGCTCGAGTGGAAGAACGCTCAGAAGAACCCTAAGAAGAAGAATGCTTCGGATGTGATGAAAAGGATTATGCCGTATCGTAGGCCTTTTTGGACTGTGGGAGTGTGATGGCCTTGGAAGGTGCTTTCTCGTACAATGTCTCGTCATCATTGGAGTATTACTAGGAGTATTGAGATGAGGCCTAGGGTTAGTAGTATGGATGAGTTGTAGTGGAATCACATGATTAATCCTGAGGTTGTGAGTAGGGCGGCGGCTGCCCCGAAGATTGGTCAAGGGCTTGGGTCAACTATGTGGTATGAGTGTGCTTGGTGTGCCATTAGATGTTTTCTTGTAAGTATAGGCTTAGAAGGAGCACGAAGACGTAGGCCTGGATTATGGCTACTGCTACTTCTAGGATGGTTAGGAGTAGTAGGATGATTATTGTTAGGATGGATACTGCAGGAAGGGTGGGTATTAATGCAATGGAGGCTGTAGAGATGAGTTGGATGAGTAAGTGTCCTGCTGTAAGGTTGGCTGTAAGGCGGACTCCGAGGGCTAGGGGGCGGATTAGTAGGCTGGTTGTTTCGATCAGGATTAGTGCGGGGATTAGGGGTGTAGGGGTACCTTCGGGTAATAGGTGGGCTAAAGAGGCTGATGGTTGGTTTCGTAGGCCTGTTAGTAGTGTGGCGAGCCATAGTGGGAAGGCTAGGGCTATGTTCATAGATAGTTGGGTGGTTGGGGTGAATGTATATGGAAGGAGGCCTAGAAGGTTGATTGTAAGAAGTATGATTATTAGGGATGTAAATATTATGGCTCATTTGTGGCCATTTTTGTTGAGTGGGACTATTAGTTGTTTTGTGATTAGGTGAAGGAGTCATGTTTGGATAGTAGAAAGGCGGTTGTTGATTCATCGGTTGTTTGGGGACGGGAATAGTAGGGCTGGGAAGAGTAGGGATAGTAGGATTAATGAGCGGTTAATGCAGTTGGCTTGAAACCAGCATGTGAGGGTTCGATTCCTTCCTTTCTTGTACTTGGACGAAGGCCGGTTCCTCGAAAGTATGGTATGGGGGAGGGCAGCCGTGGATTCATTCAACGTTTGTGGTAGTTAGTTCTGGTTGTAGGACTTTTCGTTTGGCCGAAAAGGCTTCTCAGATGATGAATATTAGTATGATTACGGCTACTATTGAGATTAGGGAGCCGATGGAGGAAATGGTGTTTCATAGTGTGTAGGCGTCGGGATAGTCCGAGTATCGTCGGGGTATTCCTGCTAGGCCTAGGAAGTGCTGGGGGAAGAACGTTAGGTTTACTCCTGTAAATATTACCCCGAAGTGGGCTTTTGCTCATGTTTGGTGTAGGGTAAACCCAGTGAGTAGTGGGAATCAGTGAGTAAATCCTGCTAGAATGGCAAAGACGGCGCCTATGGATAGGACGTAGTGGAAGTGGGCAACTACGTAGTACGTGTCGTGCAGGGCGATGTCTAGGGAAGAGTTTGCAAGAACGATTCCTGTTAATCCTCCGATGGTAAATAGGAAGATAAATCCTAGAGCTCATAGTATTGGGGGGGTCTCATTTGATTGTTCCTCCGTGCAGGGTGGCTAGTCAGCTAAATACTTTGATTCCGGTAGGGATGGCAATGATTATAGTGGCTGATGTAAAGTAGGCTTGGGTATCAACGTCTATTCCTACTGTAAACATGTGGTGAGCTCAGACAATGAATCCTAGGAAGCCGATGGATAGTATGGCTCAGACTATTCCCATGTAGCCGAAGGGCTCCTTTTTGCCTGAGTAGTACGTGACTACGTGTGAGATGATTCCGAACCCCGGTAGGATCAGAATATAGACTTCTGGGTGTCCGAAGAATCAGAATAGGTGTTGGTACAGGATTGGGTCTCCTCCTCCAGCGGGGTCGAAGAATGTGGTGTTTAGGTTTCGATCAGTTAGTAATATTGTAATACCGGCGGCGAGTACGGGGAGTGATAGAAGGAGTAGGATGGCGGTAATTAGTACGGATCAGACAAATAGTGGGGTTTGGTATTGTGAGAGTGCGGGGGGTTTTATGTTGATGGCTGTGGTGATAAAGTTGATGGCCCCAAGGATGGAGGAGATACCGGCTAAGTGGAGTGAGAAGATAGCCAGGTCTACTGAAGCTCCGGCGTGGGCAAGGTTACCTGCTAGGGGAGGGTAGACAGTTCAGCCTGTGCCGACGCCAGCTTCTACAGTGGATGAGGCTAGTAGGAGGAGGAATGATGGGGGGAGGAGTCAAAAGCTTATGTTGTTTATTCGCGGGAATGCTATGTCGGGGGCACCGATTATGAGGGGGACTAATCAGTTGCCGAATCCTCCGATCATGATGGGTATGACTATAAAGAAGCTTATTACAAAGGCGTGAGCGGTAACAATTACATTGTAAATTTGGTCGTCGCCTAGGAGAGTTCCTGGTTGTCCTAGTTCTGCGCGGATTAATAGGCTGAGTGCGGTGCCGACTATTCCTGCTCATGCCCCGAAGATGAGGTACAGGGTGCCAATATCCTTATGGTTAGTGGAAAATAGTCATCGGTTGATGAAGGTGACGGGTAAGATGGCTGAGTGTTGAAGCGTTAGGCTGTAGTCCTTTTTACAGAGGTTTAATTCCTCTTCTTATCGGCTCTGTAGTGAAATTCATGTTGAGTTGCAAGCTCATCGATGCGCACTAGGGTGCGTCAGGGTCTTTGTAGGCAGAAGCCAATTGGTTTAGGCATTTAGCTGTTAACTAGAGTTTTGTGGGATCGAAGCCCATCTGTCTAGGGAGGCTTTAGCTTAATTAAAGCGTCTGACTTGCATTCAGAAGATACAGGTTAATATTCTGTAAGTCTTAATGTGCAGAAACTAAGAGGGTTTAACTCTTATTTAAGGCTTTGAAGGCCTTCGGTTTGGGGTGTTATCCTAAGTTTCTAGACAATGGCATGTATTATTGGGGACAGGGGAAGTAAGAGGATTGATAGTGAGGCAAGGACCGCAGTAGGTGTGCTTGGGGCTTTGCTAGTGTATCATTGTTTTATGTGGTTAGAGGAGTTGGGGGGAAGGGTAATTGTTGAGTGGTATGCGAGGCGTAGGTAGAAGAAGAGGCTGAGCAGTGATAGCATGGCAATTGCCATGGCTGCTGGTGTTATTTCCTGTTTAGTTAGTTCTTGGATGATAAGTCACTTTGGTATAAAGCCTGTTAATGGGGGGAGGCCTGCTAGGGATAAAAGTACTAGTATTAGGGTGGCGTTTAGCACTGGGGTTTTTGTTCATGAGGTTGTGATCATGGATAGGTTAAGGGCTTTGATTTTGTTAAGGGCTAGGAATACGGCTGATGTTATGATTGTGTATAGGTAGAAGGTAAGTAAGGCCAATTTGGGGCTGTAAACTAGGATGATGGCGATTCAGCCTAAGTGGGAGATGGACGAGAAGGCTAGGATTTTGCGTGTTTGTGTTTGGTTCAGTCCTATTCAGCCTCCTAGTGCTGTTGAGGCTAGGGCCATGGCGGTGAGTAGAGCTGGGTCGAGGGATTTGGATGTTAGTAGGAGCAGGGTTAGTGGGGGGAATTTTATGAGGGTCGAGAGTAGCAGGGCTGTTATTAGTGGCGATCCTTGTAGTACTTCTGGGAATCAGAAGTGAAATGGCACTAGGCCCAGTTTAATAGCGATTGCTGCTGTCAGTAGTAGACAGGAGGTTGGGTGGTTTATTTGTGTGATGTCTCATTGGCCGGTGACTCAGGCATTGGTTATGCTAGAGAATAGGACCAGGGCGGAAGCAGCTGCTTGGGTTAGGAAGTATTTCGTTGCGGCTTCTACTGCTCGTGGGTGGTGGGATTTGGCAATTAGGGGAATGATGGCTAGTGCGTTGATCTCCAGTCCTGTCCAGGCCAGAACTCAGTGGTTGCTGGAAATTGTGATTGTGGTGCCCAAGATGAGGCTGAAGGTTATGATTGGGGTCGCGTAAGGGTTCATTAGTAGAGGAGGGGGTTAAACCATCATTTTCGGGGTATGGGCCCGATAGCTTGATTAGCTGACTCTACTAGAAAATAATATAAGGGAAGTATGGAGAATTTTGATTTCTCTTGTGTGGGTTCAATTCCTACTTTTCTAAGGTCAACAGGAAATGAGAGGGCTGTTATACCTCTATGTTCACTTTATCATAGTGACCCTTTGTAGTTCAGGCACATTTCCTTATGTAAGGAGGTAGGCCTGCATAGCAGATAGGTATGCTGATGTGTCAGAGGCACAGAGCTAGTGTGAGGGGTAGGAAGTTTTTTCATAGTAGGTGCATTAGTTGGTCATATCGGAATCGTGGGTATGAAGCTCGGACCCATAAGAAACCAGAAGATAGTAGGAGGACTTTTGTGGCTAGGATGACGGGGAATAGTTCTGTGGGTGGCCCTAGGGCGCTTGGGTTTAGGAATATGATGGCTGTAAGTGTATTTATTAGCATAATGTTCGCATATTCAGCTAGGAAGAATAAGGCGAAGGGTCCTGCGGCGTATTCAACGTTAAACCCTGAGACTAGCTCAGATTCACCCTCTGTGAGGTCAAAAGGAGCTCGGTTTGTCTCTGCTAGGGTGGATACGTATCATATTATTGCTAGGGGTCATGAGGAGAAAATGAAGTATAGAGGCTCCTGTGCGACGGCAAAGGAGCTGAGTGTGTAGCTTCCACTTAGTATGATTATTGATAGCAGGATTATGGCCAGTGTCACTTCGTATGAAATGGTCTGTGCTACTGCCCGTAGGGCTCCGATTAGTGCGTATTTTGAGTTCGAGGCTCAGCCTGATCATAGGACTGAGTAGACGGCTAGGCTTGACATGGCTATTAGGAAGGGAACTCCGAGGTTTAGATCTGCTAGGGGAAATGGGAGTGGTAGTGGTGCTCAAGTGGTGAGGGCTAGGACAAGGGCTAGTATTGGTATCAGAATGAATAGAAGTGGGGAAGAGGTAGAGGGTCGGATGGGCTCTTTGGTAAATAGTTTCAGTCCGTCCGCAAATGGTTGAAGTAGGCCAAAAGGCCCGACAACGTTAGGGCCTTTGCGGGATTGTATGTAGCTTAGGATTTTCCGTTCTGCTAGGGTTAGGAAGGCTACGGCAATCAGGATTGGGATGATGTATAGGAGGGATATAATGAGGCAGCTTAGTGTTGTTATTTGAATCATGGGTGAAGCTAGGGAGAGGATTTGAACCTCTGGGGAAAGGGCTTAAGCCTTCTGCACTTGCCGGGCTCTGCCACTCTAGCTGGTCCTTTTCTAGGATTGAAAGTGGTGGGGGAAGGCCCTCTTCACGGTTTAGTTGGTTTCACTGCTTAGAGGGGGGGGGCGTGCTTGTGGTATTGGCCCCACTTTCCCGGTCCTTTCGTACTGGGGAGAGTGTGTCATAGATAGAAACCGACCTGGATTGCTCCGGTCTGAACTCAGATCACGTAGGACTGTTAATCGTTGAACAAACGAACCCTTAATAGCGGCTGCACCATTAGGATGTCCTGATCCAACATCGAGGTCGTAAACCCCCCTGTCGATATGGGCTCTTGAGGGGGATTGCGCTGTTATCCCTGGGGTAGCTTGGTCCATTAATCAATTATATTGGGTCTGGTCACTGTTAGCATTTTGAGGGGTAGCTCTAGGTAAAGAGGTATGGTCTTGTTTTTGGAGGATTTGTTCTCCTCCAAGGTCGCCCCAACCGAAAAATATCAACCAGGCTCTGCGATGGTAGTGGCCCCAGTGGGGTTGATTGAGGATTCGCGGTGGTCGTTGATTTTTAAGTTCCACAGGGTCTTCTCGTCTTATGTTCACATCCCCGCTTTTGCCCTGGGGATGCACTGCAGTGAGTCCAGAGAGTGCACTGGCACCACTGGGGATGAACTGCAGTGAGTCCAGAGATTGCACTGGCACCACTGGGGATGCAGTGCAGTGAGTCCAGAGACTTCACTGGCACCACCGGGAATGCAGTGCAGTGAGTGCAGAGAGTGCACTGGCACCACTGGGGATGCAGTGCAGTGAGTCCAGAGAGTGCACTGGCACCACTGGGGATGCACTGCAGTGAGTCCAGAGAGTGCACTGGCACCACTGGGGATGCAGTGCAGTGAGTCCAGAGAGTGCACTGGCACCACTGGGGATGCACTGCAGTGAGTCCAGAGAGTGCACTGGCACCACTGGGGATGAACTGCAGTGAGTCCAGAGATTGCACTGGCACCACTGGGGATGCAGTGCAGTGAGTCCAGAGACTTCACTGGCACCACTGGGAATGCAGTGCAGTGAGTCCAGAGAGTGCACTGGCACCACCGCGGATGCACTGCAGTGAGTCCAGAGAGTGCACTGGCACCACTGGGGATGCACTACAGTGAGTCCAGAGATTGTACCATCACCACTGGGGATGCAGTGCAGTGAGTCCAGAGAGTGCACTGGCACCACTGGGGATGCAGTGCAGTGAGTCCAGAGAGTGCACTGGCACCACTGGGGATGCAGTCCAGTGAGTCCAGTGAGTGCACTGGCACCACTGGGGATGCTGTGCAGTGAGTGCAGAGAGTGCACTGGCACCACCGGGGATTCACTGTAGTGAGTCCAGAGAGTGCACTGGCACCACCTGTGATGCAGTACAGTGAGTCCAGTGAGTGCACTGGCACCACTGGGGATGCAGTGCTGTGACTCCGGAGAGCGCACTGGCACCACTGGGGATGCAGTGCAGTCAGTCCAGTGAGTGCACTGGCACCACTTGGGATGCACTTCAGTGACTCGAGAGAGTGCACTGGCACCACTGGCGATGCACTGCAGTGAGTCCAGAGACTGCACTGGCACCACTGGGGATGCACTGCAGTGAGTCCAGAGAGTGCACTGGCACCACTGGGGATGCAGTGCAGTGAGTCCAGAGAGTGCACTGGCACCACTGGGGATGCAGTGCAGTGAGTCCAGAGACTGCACTGGCACCACTGGGGATGCACTGCAGTGAGTCCAGAGACTGCACTGGCACCACTGGGGATGCACTGCAGTGAGTCCAGAGAGTGCACTGGCAGCACTGGGGATGCAGTGCAGTGAGTCCAGAGAGTGCACTGGCACCACTGGTGATGCAGTCCAGTGAGTCCAGTGAATGCACTGGCACCACTGGGGATGCTGTGCAGTGAGTGCAGAGAGTGCACTGGCACCACCTGTAATGCAGTACAGTGTGTCCAGTGAGTGCACTGGCACCACTGGGGATGCAGTGCTGTGACTCCGGAGAGCGCACTGGCACCACTGGGGATGCAGTGCAGTCAGTCCAGTGAGTGCACTGGCACCACTGGGGATGCAGTGCAGTGAGTGCAGAGAGTGCAATGGCACCAATGGGGATGCACTTCAGTGAGTCCAGAGAGTGCACTGGCACCACTGGGGATGCAGTGCAGTGAGTCCAGAGAGTGCACTGGCACCACTGGGGATGCCCTGCAGTGAGTCCAGAGAGTGCACTGGCACCACTGGGGATGCAGTGCAGTGAGTCCAGAGAGTGCACTGGCACCACTGGGGATGCACTGCAGTGAGTCCAGCGTGTGCACTGGCACCACTGTGGATGCAGTACAGTGAGTCCAGAGAGAGCACTGGCACCACTGGGGATGCACTACAGTGAGTCCACAGAGTGCACTGGCACCACTGGGGATGCAGTGCAGTGAGTCCAGAGAGTGCACTGGCACCACTGGGGATGCAGTGCTGTGACTCCAGAGAGCGCACTGGCACCACTGGGGATGCAGTGCAGTGAGTGCAGAGAGTGCACTGGCACCACTGGGGATGGGTTTCAAGCCAACTGCATTAACCGCTCATGCTTCTTTCTTATGAGACGTTAGTAAACCAATTACATAGCCTTGTCCAGACTAAATCACTGGTAAAAATCCTGTACATCTCATGTGGCCAACCACTCCCAACTAGGATTCCAAGAACCAGGAGGTTCGGTGAAAATAGGGCTAGTGCTATTAGAGGGGTGATTATTAGGGTAAGCCCTAAGCTGTCTTTCATGGAGAAGTGTGGGTGGAATGGGATTTTGTCGCAGTCTGATACGATTCCTAGTGGGTTATTTGAGCCTGATTCGTGTAGGAAGGTTAGGTGGACTAGGGTGATTCCTGCAATTAGGAAGGGCAGTAGGAAGTGGATGGCGAAGAATCGGGTTAAGGTTGGATTGTCTACTGAGAATCCTCCTCAGGCTCATTCTACTAGAGTTTGCCCAATGTACGGGATGGCTGAGAATAGGTTGGTGATTACGGTGGCCCCTCAGAATGACATTTGTCCTCATGGTAGGACATACCCTACGAAGGCAGTTGCTATTAGGGTGAGTAGGAGGATTACTCCTGTGTTTCAGGTTTCTTTGTATAGGTAGGAGCCGTAGTAGAGGCCTCGTCCGATGTGTAAGTAGATGCAGATTAAGAAGAGCGAAGCACCATTGGCGTGGAGGTTGCGGATGAGCCATCCGTACTGGACGTCTCGGCATGTGTGAGCTACTGAGGAGAAGGCGAGTGAAGTGTCTGCGGTGTAGTGTATGGCTAGTAGCAGGCCTGTTAGGATTTGTGTGGCTAAGCAGATGGCTAGAAGGGAGCCGAAGTTTCATCAGGCAGAGATGTTGGAGGGGGCAGGTAGGTCGATTAGGGAGTTGTTGATTATTTTTAGTAGGGGATGGGATTTGCGGATGTTAGAGGCCATTAGTGAGTCTGTGTGTTATTAGGATTATTACCAGGATGGAGAGGGCGAAGGATCCTAGGTAGGCCTTAATTAGCCCTGTGTGTATTGAGGTTGCGGCTTTGCTTGCGGCTACTTGTAGTTCAGCAAGGCCCTCTGGCCCTATTTTTTTGAGTCAGGAGAGGTCGATCAAGTGTAGGGCAATGTTTTGTCCCTTTTCTAGTAGGTTTTTGGAGAAGAATCGGTGTACTAGGGGGTTGAAGTACCCTAATGCAGAGGAGAAGTTTATGAGGGGGTTTGGTTTGGGGTGAGTGAGGGTGTGTGTTATGTTCGATAGTTCTAGGGCTAGGATGATTCCTAGGATTGTTATGAGGATGGCAGCAGTTTTGGTGATAAGGGGTATGGTTATTGGGGGGGTTTTGGTTGGTGTGATGAAAGAGGTAATGATTATTCCTGCTGTAATGCTGCCTAGGGCGAGTCGGGTTAGGGGGGCGGTGATTAGTGGGTTGTTTTCGTTTATTGATACTATTGGGGGGATTCGGGTTTGTCCAGCTTGGACTAGGATGGTTATGCGGATGCTGTAGGTTGCGGTGAATGCTGTGGCTATAAGGGTTAGGAGTAGGGCTCAAGTATTTAGGTATGATGTGTTTAAGCTTTCGATGATGAGGTCATTTGAGTAGAATCCGGCTAGGAATGGGGTTCCTATCAGCGCCAGGTTTCCGATGGTTAGGCAGGAAGTAGTGACTGGGAGTATTTTCTGTAGGCCTCCTATCTTTCGGATATCTTGTTCTCCGTTTAGGTTGTGGATGATAGACCCTGAGCATAGGAATAGTATGGCTTTAAAGAAGGCATGGGTTGAGATGTGTAGGAAGGCTAGTTGTGGGAGGTTTAGTCCGATAGTGACTATTATTAGTCCTAGTTGGCTGGATGTTGAGAAAGCAATGATTTTTTTGATGTCATTTTGGGTTAGGGTGCATGTGGCAGCGAATAGGGTTGATAGAGCACCTAGGCATAGGCAGGCAGTTAGGGCTGTCTGGTTGGTGGCTAGCAGGGGGTGCATGCGGATGAGCAGGAAGATTCCGGCTACTACTATGGTACTGGAGTGCAGTAGGGCTGATACTGGGGTGGGGCCTTCTATTGCTGCGGGCAGTCATGGGTGGAGTCCAAATTGGGCGGATTTTCCTGCGGCTGCGAGGATTAATCCTATGAGGGGGAGGATTGGGGTTTGGTGGGGGTGTACGGCTTGTTGGATCTCTCAGGTGTTGAATGTTGAAGCTAGTCATGCTATGCTCAGGATCAGTCCGATGTCTCCGATTCGGTTGTAGATTACGGCTCGTAGGGCGGCGGTGTTGGCATCTGCTCGGCCTTGTCATCAGCCGATGAGAAGGAAGGACATGATTCGTACTCCTTCCCAGCCTACGAATAGGAGGAATATGTTGTTTGCGGTTGTTAGGAGGAGTATGGCGACTAGGAATGTCAGTAGGTAGGTGAAAAATTTTGTTACGTATGGCTCTGAGGCCATGTATCATATGGCGAATTGTAGGATTGATCATGTTACAAATAGGGCGATTGGAAGAAATGTTATTGAGTATTGGTCTATTTTTAGGCTCAGGGGGATTTTAAAGTTTATAATGAATTTTCACTCCCAGTGGCAGGTGACAGATTCTACTCCCGAGTAGATGAATGCGGTTGTAGGGGCTAGGCTAATTAGGAATGCGGTTTTAACAGCGCGGGTGGTGGCTTGTGGGGTGTTTTTAAAGTTTTTAAATAGAAATGGCAGGATGATTGGGGTTAGGAGGATTGTCAGCGTGAGTAGTGTGAGGGAGTTGATTAGTAGTGTGGGGTTCACTACTTTTACTTGGATTTGCACCAAGATGGGTGGTTCCTAAGACCAGTGGATTGCTGTTATCCTTTAAAAGTAAGGGGGCTGAGGTTTTAGGCTCAGATGTAAGAGTTAGCAGCTCTTGTTGGTTAAACCCTCCCCTCGGCAGGTAAGAAGGTTTGAACTTCTATTCTTAGAATCACAGTCTAATGTTTGGTTTAAACTATACTTGCATGAGGGGATTCCGGAGATCAGTTCGGGTTTGAGGATTAGGAGGAATATTGGGATAATGTGGAGTGTTATGAGCAGGTGTTCTCGCGTGGTTGAGTTTTGCATAGATGTGATGTGGGAGGGGATTGAGCCTCGTTGGGTCATTAGTAGTATGAATAAGGTGTAGGAGGCGGTTAGTAGGGTTGCGATTCCTGTTAGGATGATCGTGAAGGCAGATCAGTTGAATAAGGTGATTATAATGGTTAGCTCTGCTATGAGGTTTGTTGTTGGGGGTAAGGCTATGTTTGTTAGATTGGCCAGCAATCATCAGGTAGCTATGAGTGGTAGGAGAGGTTGTAGGCCTCGTGTGAGTAGTAGAATTCGGCTGTGCGTACGTTCATAGTTTGTGTTGGCTAGGCAGAATAGTATGGAGGAAGTTAGTCCATGGGAAATTATTAGGATCATTGCCCCTGAGAATGATCAGTGGGTTTGGATTATTCCTGCGGCGATAACTAGGCCTATGTGGCTAACGGATGAATAAGCGATTAGTGATTTTAGGTCTGTCTGTCGTAGGCAGATTGAGCTAGTCATTAGGGCGCCTCATAGGGCCAGGGTTAGGAAGGGGTAGTGCAGGAGGTTGGACAGTGGGCCCATAAATAGAGTGACTCGTATAATTCCGTATCCTCCTAGCTTTAGTAGTAGGGCGGCGAGGAGTATTGAGCCTGCGATGGGTGCTTCTACGTGGGCTTTTGGCAGTCAGAGGTGTAGGCCGTATAGTGGGGCTTTTACTATGAATGCTATGAGCAGTGCTAGACCTGATAGTATTCCTGTCCATGAGGTGGATAGGGTTGGGTGGGTTAGTTGTAGGGTTGGCAGGTGCAGGGTGCCAATTTTCACGTATAGGTGTATGATTGTGATTAGCAGGGGTAGAGAGCTTACTGGCGTGTAGAATAGCAGGTAGATGCCAGCGCTTAGGCGTTCTGGTTGGTTCCCCCATCGGGTGATTAAGATTAGGGTGGGAATGAGGGTTGCTTCAAATGAGATGTAAAATAGTGCTAGTTCTGTGGTGGAAAAGGCTAGTAGAATGAATGGCTGGACTGCGACTAAGGTTGAGATAAAGATTCGTTTGCGTTGTAGGGGTTCTTGTTGCAGGTGGTTTTGGCTTGCTATGATTATGAGTGGGAGTAGTCAGCAGGATAGTACTAGGAGGGGGGATGAGATTTGGTCAATTCCTGTTCAGTTGGATAAAAATTTGTAGGGGTAGTAGGTTGGGATTAATCACTGTAGGCTTAGGGCAGCGATTAGGAGGCTGTATAAGGTGGTGTTAGTCCATAGAAATTTTGGTGGAGACAGCAGGGCTGTTGGAAGAAGTATGATTGTGGGTAGGATGATTTTTAGCATTGCAGGAGGTTTAGGTTGTGTAGATGGTCGGAGCCATGTGTGCGGGTGGAGGCTACTAGGATGGCCAGGCCTGTGCCCGCCTCACACGCTGAGAAGGTTAGCATGAGAATTGGTACCATGGTGAATGAGGAGACTTGGTTTTCGATGGATCATATTGATAGGCCTACGAATATCGATAATATTATGCTTTCAAGGCATAGTAGGGCGGATACTAGGTGGGTTCGGTGGAAGGCTAGCCCTAGTCCGCTGAAAATGAAGGCTGAGTAGAAGCTTAAATGTAGGGGCGACATAAGAAAGTTACAGGGTTGGCTGTAATCTGCTGGGTCGAAACCAGCTATCTTTTTGGTTAGACTAACTTTCTGTTATTCTGCTCATTCTAGGCCCCCTTGAATTCACTCGTAGGCCAGTCCGAGTGTTAGGAGAAGGAGGATCACTACAGTTCAGGTGAGGGTCATTAGGGGGGATTGGAGTTGGACGGCTCATGGCAGGGGGAGTAGGAGGGCGATTTCTAGGTCGAATAGGACGAACAGGATGGCTACTGAGGAAGAATCGGACTGAGAATGGTAATCGAGCAGATCCAAGTGGGTCGAATCCACATTCGTACGGTGAGAGTTTCTCTGAGTCGGGGTTTATTTGGGCGAGTCAGAAGTTTAATGCGGTTAGGGCGGCGCTTAGGATTGATGATAGGGCGAATATGAACATGAGTGCGTTCATTGCTCTCCTCTGGGTTTATACCAGATTCTAGAGATTGGAAGTCAATTGTAATTAATATACTAGAAGAGCAAGATCCTCATCAGTAGATGGTTATGTAGAGGAATAGTCAGATGACGTCTACGAAGTGTCAGTATCAGGCTGCTGCCTCGAATCCGAAGTGGTGGTCTGATGTAAAGTGGAACTTGATCAGTCGGAAGAGGCAGACGGTCAGGAAGGAGGATCCGATGATTACGTGGAGTCCGTGGAATCCAGTGGCAACGAAGAAGGTAGATCCGTAGACGCTATCGGCGATTGAGAATGGGGCTTCGTGGTATTCTATTGCTTGTAGGGCTGTGAAGTAGAATCCCAAGAGGATCGTTAGGGTTAGGGCGTGGATGGCATGTTTTCGGTTTCCTTCTGTGATGCTGTGATGGGCTCACGTTACGGTAACGCCTGAGGCTAGTAGGATGGCTGTGTTTAGTAGGGGGACTTCTATCGGGTTGAGTGGTTTAATTCCTGTTGGGGGTCATTGGCCTCCTAGTTCTGGGGTTGGGGCCAGGCTCGAGTGGAAGAACGCTCAGAAGAACCCTAAGAAGAAGAATGCTTCGGATGTGATGAAAAGGATTATGCCGTATCGTAGGCCTTTTTGGACTGTGGGAGTGTGATGGCCTTGGAAGGTGCTTTCTCGTACAATGTCTCGTCATCATTGGAGTATTACTAGGAGTATTGAGATGAGGCCTAGGGTTAGTAGTATGGATGAGTTGTAGTGGAATCACATGATTAATCCTGAGGTTGTGAGTAGGGCGGTGGCTGCCCCGAAGATTGGTCAAGGGCTTGGGTCAACTATGTGGTATGAGTGTGCTTGGTGTGCCATTAGATGTTTTCTTGTAAGTATAGGCTTAGAAGGAGCACGAAGACGTAGGCCTGGATTATGGCTACTGCTACTTCTAGGATGGTTAGGAGTAGTAGGATGATTATTGTTAGGATGGATACTGCAGGAAGGGTGGGTATTAATGCAATGGAGGCTGTAGAGATGAGTTGGATGAGTAAGTGTCCTGCTGTAAGGTTGGCTGTAAGGCGGACTCCGAGGGCTAGGGGGCGGATTAGTAGGCTGGTTGTTTCGATCAGGATTAGTGCGGGGATTAGGGGTGTAGGGGTACCTTCGGGTAATAGGTGGGCTAAAGAGGCTGATGGTTGGTTTCGTAGGCCTGTTAGTAGTGTGGCGAGCCATAGTGGGAAGGCTAGGGCTATGTTCATAGATAGTTGGGTGGTTGGGGTGAATGTATATGGAAGGAGGCCTAGAAGGTTGATTGTAAGAAGTATGATTATTAGGGATGTAAATATTATGGCTCATTTGTGGCCATTTTTGTTGAGTGGGACTATTAGTTGTTTTGTGATTAGGTGAAGGAGTCATGTTTGGATAGTAGAAAGGCGGTTGTTGATTCATCGGTTGTTTGGGGACGGGAATAGTAGGGCTGGGAAGAGTAGGGATAGTAGGATTAAGGGGATGCCAAATAGATTGGGGCTGGAAAATTGGTCAAAGAAGCTTAGGTTCATGGTCAGGATCATGGTGTGGGTTTGGTAGTGAGGGAGGTCTTATTTGATGGGGGGTTGGTTGTGGTGAAGGCTAGTAGTTTTGGTTGGATGAGGAGTGCTAGGGTTAATCAGGTTATAATTATGATTGAAAATCATGGTGCGGGGTTAAGCTGTGGCATATCATTAAGGAGGGGGAAGTCCCTCTTTGGCTAGCTTAAAAGGCTAGTGCTGTTGCATAGCTTCTTAATGATTAGGATGATGATAGAAGGGACGATCAGGCCTCGAAATGTGGGAGTGGGGTTGATTCTACTACAATGGGTATGTAGCTGTGATTAGCCCCGCAAATTTCTGAGCATTGTCCGTAAAAAATCCCAGGCCGGGTGGTAATGAATGAAGTTTGGTTTAGTCGGCCTGGGATTGCGTCTGTTTTAACTCCGAGCGTTGGGACTGCTCAGGAGTGGAGTACGTCTCCTGCAGTAATGATCACGCGGATGGGGGATTCTATTGGGATAACTACGCGGTGGTCAACTTCTAGCAGTCGGAAGTGGCCGTTGGGTAAGTCTGGGGTGGGCACTATGTAGGAGTCGAATGATAGGTCTTTGAAGTCTGTGTATTCGTAGCTTCAGTATCATTGGTGGTCGATGGCTTTTAGGGTGAGGTCTGGTTCATCGATTTTGTCCATTATGTAGAGGATTTGTAGGGATGGGAGGGCGAGGAGTACCAGGACGATAGCAGGTAGGATTGTCCAGATCAGCTCTACTTCTTGGGCGTCTACAGCATTGGACGAGAGTTTTTCTGTTAGTATGTGGGCTAAAAGGTAGAGAACTAGGCTGCAGATAGCTAGGGCAACGATTAGGGCGTGGTCGTGGAATTCAACGAGTTCTTCTATGATGGGTGATGAGGCGTCTTGGAATCCTAGTTGGGAGTGGTTGGCCACATGAGATGTACAGGATTTTTACCTGTGATTTAGTCTTGACAAGGCTATGTAATTGGTTTACTAACGTCTCATAAGAAAGAAGCATGAGCGGTGAATGCAGTTGGCTTGAAACCAGCATGTGAGGGTTCGATTCCTTCCTTTCTTGTACTTGGACGAAGGCCGGTTCCTCGAAAGTATGGTATGGGGGAGGGCAGCCGTGGATTCATTCAACGTTTGTGGTAGTTAGTTCTGGTTGTAGGACTTTTCGTTTGGCCGAAAAGGCTTCTCAGATGATGAATATTAGTATGATTACGGCTACTATTGAGATTAGGGAGCCGATGGAGGAAATGGTGTTTCATAGTGTGTAGGCGTCGGGATAGTCCGAGTATCGTCGGGGTATTCCTGCTAGGCCTAGGAAGTGCTGGGGGAAGAACGTTAGGTTTACTCCTGTAAATATTACCCCGAAGTGGGCTTTTGTTCATGTTTGGTGTAGGGTAAACCCAGTGAGTAGTGGGAATCAGTGAGTAAATCCTGCTAGAATGGCAAAGACGGCGCCTATGGATAGGACGTAGTGGAAGTGGGCAACTACGTAGTACGTGTCGTGCAGGGCGATGTCTAGGGAAGAGTTTGCAAGAACGATTCCTGTTAATCCTCCGATGGTAAATAGGAAGATAAATCCTAGAGCTCATAGTATTGGGGGGGGTCTCATTTGATTGTTCCTCCGTGCAGGGTGGCTAGTCAGCTAAATACTTTGATTCCGGTAGGGATGGCAATGATTATAGTGGCTGATGTAAAGTAGGCTCGGGTATCAACGTCTATTCCTACTGTAAACATGTGGTGAGCTCAGACGATGAATCCTAGGAAGCCGATGGATAGTATGGCTCAGACTATTCCCATGTAGCCGAAGGGCTCCTTTTTGCCTGAGTAGTATGTGACTACGTGTGAGATGATTCCGAACCCCGGTAGGATCAGAATATAGACTTCTGGGTGTCCGAAGAATCAGAATAGGTGTTGGTACAGGATTGGGTCTCCTCCTCCAGCGGGGTCGAAGAATGTGGTGTTTAGGTTTCGATCAGTTAGTAATATTGTAATACCGGCGGCGAGTACGGGGAGTGATAGAAGGAGTAGGATGGCGGTAATTAGTACGGATCAGACAAATAGTGGGGTTTGGTATTGTGAGAGTGCGGGGGGTTTTATGTTGATGGCTGTGGTGATAAAGTTGATGGCCCCAAGGATGGAGGAGATACCGGCTAAGTGGAGTGAGAAGATAGCCAGGTCTACTGAAGCTCCGGCGTGGGCAAGGTCACCTGCTAGGGGAGGGTAGACAGTTCAGCCTGTGCCGGCGCCAGCTTCTACAGTGGATGAGGCTAGTAGGAGGAGGAATGATGGGGGGAGGAGTCAAAAGCTTATGTTGTTTATTCGCGGGAATGCTATGTCGGGGGCACCGATTATGAGGGGGACTAATCAGTTGCCGAATCCTCCGATCATGATGGGTATGACTATAAAGAAGCTTATTACAAAGGCGTGAGCGGTAACGATTACATTGTAAATTTGGTCGTCGCCTAGGAGAGTTCCTGGTTGTCCTAGTTCTGCGCGGATTAATAGGCTGAGTGCGGTGCCGACTATTCCTGCTCATGCCCCGAAGATGAGGTACAGGGTGCCAATATCCTTATGGTTAGTGGAAAATAGTCATCGGTTGATGAAGGTGACGGGTAAGATGGCTGAGTGTTGAAGCGTTAGGCTGTAGTCCTTTTTACAGAGGTTTAATTCCTCTTCTTATCGGCTCTGTAGTGAAATTCATGTTGAGTTGCAAGCTCATCGATGCGCACTAGGGTGCGTCAGGGTCTTTGTAGGCAGAAGCCAATTGGTTTAGGCATTTAGCTGTTAACTAGAGTTTTGTGGGATCGAAGCCCATCTGTCTAGGGAGGCTTTAGCTTAATTAAAGCGTCTGACTTGCATTCAGAAGATACAGGTTAATATTCTGTAAGTCTTAATGTGCAGAAACTAAGAGGGTTTAACTCTTATTTAAGGCTTTGAAGGCCTTCGGTTTGGGGTGTTATCCTAAGTTTCTAGACAATGGCATGTATTATTGGGGACAGGGGAAGTAAGAGGATTGATAGTGAGGCAAGGACCGCAGTAGGTGTGCTTGGGGCTTTGCTAGTGTATCATTGTTTTATGTGGTTAGAGGAGTTGGGGGGAAGGGTAATTGTTGAGTGGTATGCGAGGCGTAGGTAGAAGAAGAGGCTGAGCAGTGATAGCATGGCAATTGCCATGGCTGCTGGTGTTATTTCCTGTTTAGTTAGTTCTTGGATGATAAGTCACTTTGGTATAAAGCCTGTTAATGGGGGGAGGCCTGCTAGGGATAAAAGTACTAGTATTAGGGTGGCGTTTAGCACTGGGGTTTTTGTTCATGAGGTTGTGATCATGGATAGGTTAAGGGCTTTGATTTTGTTAAGGGCTAGGAATACGGCTGATGTTATGATTGTGTATAGGTAGAAGGTAAGTAAGGCCAATTTGGGGCTGTAAACTAGGATGATGGCGATTCAGCCTAAGTGGGAGATGGACGAGAAGGCTAGGATTTTGCGTGTTTGTGTTTGGTTCAGTCCTATTCAGCCTCCTAGTGCTGTTGAGGCTAGGGCCATGGCGGTGAGTAGAGCTGGGTCGAGGGATTTGGATATTAGTAGGAGCAGGGTTAGTGGGGGGAATTTTATGAGGGTCGAGAGTAGCAGGGCTGTTATTAGTGGCGATCCTTGTAGTACTTCTGGGAATCAGAAGTGAAATGGCACTAGGCCCAGTTTAATAGCGATTGCTGCTGTCAGTAGTAGACAGGAGGTTGGGTGGTTTATTTGTGTGATGTCTCATTGGCCGGTGACTCAGGCATTGGTTATGCTAGAGAATAGGACCAGGGCGGAAGCAGCTGCTTGGGTTAGGAAGTATTTCGTTGCGGCTTCTACTGCTCGTGGGTGGTGGGATTTGGCAATTAGGGGAATGATGGCTAGTGCGTTGATCTCCAGTCCTGTCCAGGCCAGAACTCAGTGGTTGCTGGAAATTGTGATTGTGGTGCCCAAGATGAGGCTGAAGGTTATGATTGGGGTCGCGTAAGGGTTCATTAGTAGAGGAGGGGGTTAAACCATCATTTTCGGGGTATGGGCCCGATAGCTTGATTAGCTGACTCTACTAGAAAATAATATAAGGGAAGTATGGAGAATTTTGATTTCTCTTGTGTGGGTTCAATTCCTACTTTTCTAAGGTCAACAGGAAATGAGAGGGCTGTTATACCTCTA
Source organism: Anser brachyrhynchus (assembly GCF_964034855.1). Taxonomy (NCBI): domain Eukaryota; kingdom Metazoa; phylum Chordata; class Aves; order Anseriformes; family Anatidae; genus Anser; species Anser brachyrhynchus. The sequence goes on along the minus strand of NC_137696.1, from coordinate 14,940,549 downwards.
TGTTCACTTTATCATAGTGACCCTTTGTAGTTCAGGCACATTTCCTTATGTAAGGAGGTAGGCCTGCATAGCAGATAGGTATGCTGATGTGTCAGAGGCACAGAGCTAGTGTGAGGGGTAGGAAGTTTTTTCATAGTAGGTGCATTAGTTGGTCATATCGGAATCGTGGGTATGAAGCTCGGACCCATAAGAAACCAGAAGATAGTAGGAGGACTTTTGTGGCTAGGATGACGGGGAATAGTTCTGTGGGTGGCCCTAGGGCGCTTGGGTTTAGGAATATGATGGCTGTAAGTGTATTTATTAGCATAATGTTCGCATATTCAGCTAGGAAGAATAAGGCGAAGGGTCCTGCGGCGTATTCAACGTTAAACCCTGAGACTAGCTCAGATTCACCCTCTGTGAGGTCAAAAGGAGCTCGGTTTGTCTCTGCTAGGGTGGATACGTATCATATTATTGCTAGGGGTCATGAGGAGAAAATGAAGTATAGAGGCTCCTGTGCGACGGCAAAGGAGCTGAGTGTGTAGCTTCCGCTTAGTATGATTATTGATAGCAGGATTATGGCCAGTGTCACTTCGTATGAAATGGTCTGTGCTACTGCCCGTAGGGCTCCGATTAGTGCGTATTTTGAGTTCGAGGCTCAGCCTGATCATAGGACTGAGTAGACGGCTAGGCTTGACATGGCTATTAGGAAGAGAACTCCGAGGTTTAGATCTGCTAGGGGAAATGGGAGTGGTAGTGGTGCTCAAGTGGTGAGGGCTAGGACAAGGGCTAGTATTGGTATCAGAATGAATAGAAGTGGGGAAGAGGTAGAGGGTCGGATGGGCTCTTTGGTAAATAGTTTCAGTCCGTCCGCAAATGGTTGAAGTAGGCCAAAAGGCCCAACAACGTTAGGGCCTTTGCGGGATTGTATGTAGCTTAGGATTTTCCGTTCTACTAGGGTTAGGAAGGCTACGGCAATCAGGATTGGGATGATGTATAGGAGGGATATAATGAGGCAGCTTAGTGTTGTTATTTGAATCATGGGTGAAGCTAGGGAGAGGATTTGAACCTCTGGGGAAAGGGCTTAAGCCTTCTGCACTTGCCGGGCTCTGCCACTCTAGCTGGTCCTTTTCTAGGATTGAAAGTGGTGGGGGAAGGCCCTCTTCACGGTTTAGTTGGTTTCACTGCTTAGAGGGGGGGGGCGTGCTTGTGGTATTGGCCCCACTTTCCCGGTCCTTTCGTACTGGGGAGAGTGTGTCATAGATAGAAACCGACCTGGATTGCTCCGGTCTGAACTCAGATCACGTAGGACTGTTGATGGTTTAGTCGGCCTGGGATTGCGTCTGTTTTAACTCCGAGCGTTGAGACTGCTCAGGAGTGGAGTACGTCTCCTGCAGTAATGATCACGCGGATGGGGGATTCTATTGGGATAACTACGCGGTGGTCAACTTCTAGCAGTCGGAAGTGGCTGTTGGGTAAGTCTGGGGTGGGCACTATGTAGGAGTCGAATGATAGGTCTTTGAAGTCTGTGTATTCGTAGCTTCAGTATCATTGGTGGCCGATGGCTTTTAGGGTGAGGTCTGGTTCATCGATTTTGTCCATTATGTAGAGGATTTGTAGGGATGGGAGGGCGAGGAGTACCAGGACGATAGCAGGTAGGATTGTCCAGATCAGCTCTACTTCTTGGGCGTCTACAGCATTGGACGAGAGTTTTTCTGTTAGTATGTGGGCTAAAAGGTAGAGAACTAGGCTGCAGATAGCTAGGGCAACGATTAGGGCGTGGTCGTGGAATTCAACGAGTTCTTCTATGATGGGTGATGAGGCGTCTTGGAATCCTAGTTGGGAGTGGTTGGCCACATGAGATGTACAGGATTTTTACCTGTGATTTAGTCTTGACAAGGCTATGTAATTGGTTTACTAACGTCTCATAAGAAAGAAGCATGAGCGGTGAATGCAGTTGGCTTGAAACCAGCATGTGAGGGTTCGATTCCTTCCTTTCTTGTACTTGGACGAAGGCCGGTTCCTCGAAAGTATGGTATGGGGGAGGGCAGCCGTGGATTCATTCAACGTTTGTGGTAGTTAGTTCTGGTTGTAGGACTTTTCGTTTGGCCGAAAAGGCTTCTCAGATGATGAATATTAGTATGATTACGGCTACTATTGAGATTAGGGAGCCGATGGAGGAAATGGTGTTTCATAGTGTGTAGGCGTCGGGATAGTCCGAGTATCGTCGGGGTATTCCTGCTAGGCCTAGGAAGTGCTGGGGGAAGAACGTTAGGTTTACTCCTGTAAATATTACCCCGAAGTGGGCTTTTGCTCATGTTTGGTGTAGGGTAAACCCAGTGAGTAGTGGGAATCAGTGAGTAAATCCTGCTAGAATGGCAAAGACGGCGCCTATGGATAGGACGTAGTGGAAGTGGGCAACTACGTAGTACGTGTCGTGCAGGGCGATGTCTAGGGAAGAGTTTGCAAGAACGATTCCTGTTAATCCTCCGATGGTAAATAGGAAGATAAATCCTAGAGCTCATAGTATTGGGGGGGTCTCATTTGATTGTTCCTCCGTGCAGGGTGGCTAGTCAGCTAAATACTTTGATTCCGGTAGGGATGGCAATGATTATAGTGGCTGATGTAAAGTAGGCTCGGGTATCAACGTCTATTCCTACTGTAAACATGTGGTGAGCTCAGACGATGAATCCTAGGAAGCCGATGGATAGTATGGCTCAGACTATTCCCATGTAGCCGAAGGGCTCCTTTTTGCCTGAGTAGTACGTGACTACGTGTGAGATGATTCCAAACCCCGGTAGGATCAGAATATAGACTTCTGGGTGTCCGAAGAATCAGAATAGGTGTTGGTACAGGATTGGGTCTCCTCCTCCAGCGGGGTCGAAGAATGTGGTGTTTAGGTTTCAATCAGTTAGTAATATTGTAATACCGGCGGCGAGTACGGGGAGTGATAGAAGGAGTAGGATGGCGGTAATTAGTACGGATCAGACAAATAGTGGGGTTTGGTATTGTGAGAGTGCGGGGGGTTTTATGTTGATGGCTGTGGTGATAAAGTTGATGGCCCCAAGGATGGAGGAGATACCGGCTAAGTGGAGTGAGAAGATAGCCAGGTCTACTGAAGCTCCGGCGTGGGCAAGGTTACCTGCTAGGGGAGGGTAGACAGTTCAGCCTGTGCCGGCGCCAGCTTCTACAGTGGATGAGGCTAGTAGGAGGAGGAATGATGGGGGGAGGAGTCAAAAGCTTATGTTGTTTATTCGCGGGAATGCTATGTCGGGGGCACCGATTATGAGGGGGACTAATCAGTTGCCGAATCCTCCGATCATGATGGGTATGACTATAAAGAAGCTTATTACAAAGGCGTGAGCGGTAACGATTACATTGTAAATTTGGTCGTCGCCTAGGAGAGTTCCTGGTTGTCCTAGTTCTGCGCGGATTAATAGGCTGAGTGCGGTGCCGACTATTCCTGCTCATGCCCCGAAGATGAGGTACAGGGTGCCAATATCCTTATGGTTAGTGGAAAATAGTCATCGGTTGATGAAGGTGACGGGTAAGATGGCTGAGTGTTGAAGCGTTAGGCTGTAGTCCTTTTTACAGAGGTTTAATTCCTCTTCTTATCGGCTCTGTAGTGAAATTCATGTTGAGTTGCAAGCTCATCGATGCGCACTAGGGTGCGTCAGGGTCTTTGTAGGCAGAAGCCAATTGGTTTAGGCATTTAGCTGTTAACTAGAGTTTTGTGGGATCGAAGCCCATCTGTCTAGGGAGGCTTTAGCTTAATTAAAGCGTCTGACTTGCATTCAGAAGATACAGGTTAATATTCTGTAAGTCTTAATGTGCAGAAACTAAGAGGGTTTAACTCTTATTTAAGGCTTTGAAGGCCTTCGGTTTGGGGTGTTATCCTAAGTTTCTAGACAATGGCATGTATTATTGGGGACAGGGGAAGTAAGAGGATTGATAGTGAGGCAAGGACCGCAGTAGGTGTGCTTGGGGCTTTGCTAGTGTATCATTGTTTTATGTGGTTAGAGGAGTTGGGGGGAAGGGTAATTGTTGAGTGGTATGCGAGGCGTAGGTAGAAGAAGAGGCTGAGCAGTGATAGCATGGCAATTGCCATGGCTGCTGGTGTTATTTCCTGTTTAGTTAGTTCTTGGATGATAAGTCACTTTGGTATAAAGCCTGTTAATGGGGGGAGGCCTGCTAGGGATAAAAGTACTAGTATTAGGGTGGCGTTTAGCACTGGGGTTTTTGTTCATGAGGTTGTGATCATGGATAGGTTAAGGGCTTTGATTTTGTTAAGGGCTAGGAATACGGCTGATGTTATGATTGTGTATAGGTAGAAGGTAAGTAAGGCCAATTTGGGGCTGTAAACTAGGATGATGGCGATTCAGCCTAAGTGGGAGATGGACGAGAAGGCTAGGATTTTGCGTGTTTGTGTTTGGTTCAGTCCTATTCAGCCTCCTAGTGCTGTTGAGGCTAGGGCCATGGCGGTGAGTAGAGCTGGGTCAAGGGATTTGGATGTTAGTAGGAGCAGGGTTAGTGGGGGGAATTTTATGAGGGTCGAGAGTAGCAGGGCTGTTATTAGTGGCGATCCTTGTAGTACTTCTGGGAATCAGAAGTGAAATGGCACTAGGCCCAGTTTAATAGCGATTGCTGCTGTCAGTAGTAGACAGGAGGTTGGGTGGTTTATTTGTGTGATGTCTCATTGGCCGGTGACTCAGGCATTGGTTATGCTAGAGAATAGGACCAGGGCGGAAGCAGCTGCTTGGGTTAGGAAGTATTTCGTTGCGGCTTCTACTGCTCGTGGGTGGTGGGATTTGGCAATTAGGGGAATGATGGCTAGTGCGTTGATCTCCAGTCCTGTCCAGGCCAGAACTCAGTGGTTGCTGGAAATTGTGATTGTGGTGCCCAAGATGAGGCTGAAGGTTATGATTGGGGTCGCGTAAGGGTTCATTAGTAGAGGAGGGGGTTAAACCATCATTTTCGGGGTATGGGCCCGATAGCTTGATTAGCTGACTCTACTAGAAAATAATATAAGGGAAGTATGGAGAATTTTGATTTCTCTTGTGTGGGTTCAATTCCTACTTTTCTAAGGTCAACAGGAAATGAGAGGGCTGTTATACCTCTATGTTCACTTTATCATAGTGACCCTTTGTAGTTCAGGCACATTTCCTTATGTAAGGAGGTAGGCCTGCATAGCAGATAGGTATGCTGATGTGTCAGAGGCACAGAGCTAGTGTGAGGGGTAGGAAGTTTTTTCATAGTAGGTGCATTAGTTGGTCATATCGGAATCGTGGGTATGAAGCTCGGACCCATAAGAAACCAGAAGATAGTAGGAGGACTTTTGTGGCTAGGATGACGGGGAATAGTTCTGTGGGTGGCCCTAGGGCGCTTGGGTTTAGGAATATGATGGCTGTAAGTGTATTTATTAGCATAATGTTCGCATATTCAGCTAGGAAGAATAAGGCGAAGGGTCCTGCGGCGTATTCAACGTTAAACCCTGAGACTAGCTCAGATTCACCCTCTGTGAGGTCAAAAGGAGCTCGGTTTGTCTCTGCTAGGGTGGATACGTATCATATTATTGCTAGGGGTCATGAGGAGAAAATGAAGTATAGAGGCTCCTGTGCGATGGCAAAGGAGCTGAGTGTGTAGCTTCCGCTTAGTATGATTATTGATAGCAGGATTATGGCCAGTGTCACTTCGTATGAAATGGTCTGTGCTACTGCCCGTAGGGCTCCGATTAGTGCGTATTTTGAGTTCGAGGCTCAGCCTGATCATAGGACTGAGTAGACGGCTAGGCTTGACATGGCTATTAGGAAGAGAACTCCGAGGTTTAGATCTGCTAGGGGAAATGGGAGTGGTAGTGGTGCTCAAGTGGTGAGGGCTAGGACAAGGGCTAGTATTGGTATCAGAATGAATAGAAGTGGGGAAGAGGTAGAGGGTCGGATGGGCTCTTTGGTAAATAGTTTCAGTCCGTCCGCAAATGGTTGAAGTAGGCCAAAAGGCCCGACAACGTTAGGGCCTTTGCGGGATTGTATGTAGCTTAGGATTTTCCGTTCTGCTAGGGTTAGGAAGGCTACGGCAATCAGGATTGGGATGATGTATAGGAGGGATATAATGAGGCAGCTTAGTGTTGTTATTTGAATCATGGGTGAAGCTAGGGAGAGGATTTGAACCTCTGGGGAAAGGGCTTAAGCCTTCTGCACTTGCCGGGCTCTGCCACTCTAGCTGGTCCTTTTCTAGGATTGAAAGTGGTGGGGGAAGGCCCTCTTCACGGTTTAGTTGGTTTCACTGCTTAGAGGGGGGGGGCGTGCTTGTGGTATTGGCCCCACTTTCCCGGTCCTTTCGTACTGGGGAGAGTGTGTCATAGATAGAAACCGACCTGGATTGCTCCGGTCTGAACTCAGATCACGTAGGACTGTTAATCGTTGAACAAACGAACCCTTAATAGCGGCTGCACCATTAGGATGTCCTGATCCAACATCGAGGTCGTAAACCCCCCTGTCGATATGGGCTCTTGAGGGGGATTGCGCTGTTATCCCTGGGGTAGCTTGGTCCATTAATCAATTATATTGGGTCTGGTCACTGTTAGCACTTTGAGGGGTAGCTCTAGGTAAAGAGGTATGGTCTTGTTTTTGGAGGATTTGTTCTCCTCCAAGGTCGCCCCAACCGAAAAATATCGACCAGGCTCTGCGATGGTAGTGGCCCCAGTGGGGTTGATTGAGGATTCGCGGTGGTCGTTGATTTTTAAGTTCCACAGGGTCTTCTCGTCTTATGTTCACATCCCCGCTTTTGCACGGGGAGATCAATTTCACTGATTATCTGTGAGAGACAGTTAAGACCTCGTTTAGCCATTCATACAAGTCTCGATTTATGGGACAATTGATTGCGCTACCTTTGCACGGTTAGGATACCGCGGCCGTTAAACCTAAGTCACCGGGCAGGCATCACCTTCAATACTTGTTTAATTTGCTGAAGGCTATGTTTTTGGTAAACAGTCGGGCCTTATTAATTTGCCGAGTTCCTTTCACAGATTTTAATCGCTCTTATAGGCGCTCCTGAGTCGGGTTAACAGGGTTAGTTAATACGTGGTCTTGTAGGGGTTTTTGTATCTGTCTAGGTCTGTTAATAATGTTTCTATGTAAGCTTGCGCCGTTAGAGGGGTGTGGCCCTGTACATGAGGGGCCTAGGATGATTCCTAGGATTGTTATGAGGATGGCAGCGGTTTTGGTGATAAGGGGTATGGTTATTGGGGGGGTTTTGGTTGGTGTGATGAAAGAGGTAATGATTATTCCTGCTGTAATGCTGCCTAGGGCGAGTCGGGTTAGGGGGGCGGTGATTAGTGGGTTGTTTTCGTTTATTGATACTATTGGGGGGATTCGGGTTTGTCCAGCTTGGACTAGGATGGTTATGCGGATGCTGTAGGTTGCGGTGAATGCTGTGGCTATAAGGGTTAGGAGTAGGGCTCAAGTATTTAGGTATGATGTGTTTAAGCTTTCGATGATGAGGTCTTTTGAGTAGAATCCGGCTAGGAATGGGGTTCCTATCAGCGCCAGGTTTCCGATGGTTAGGCAGGAAGTAGTGACTGGGAGTATTTTCTGTAGGCCTCCTATCTTTCGGATATCTTGTTCTCCGTTTAGGTTGTGGATGATAGACCCTGAGCATAGGAATAGTATGGCTTTAAAGAAGGCATGGGTTGAGATGTGTAAGAAGGCTAGTTGTGGGAGGTTTAGTCCGATAGTGACTATTATTAGTCCTAGTTGGCTGGATGTTGAGAAAGCAATGATTTTTTTGATGTCATTTTGGGTTAGGGCGCATGTGGCAGCGAATAGGGTTGATAGAGCACCTAGGCATAGGCAGGCAGTTAGGGCTGTCTGGTTGGTGGCTAGCAGGGGGTGCATGCGGATGAGCAGGAAGATTCCGGCTACTACTATGGTACTGGAGTGCAGTAGGGCTGATACTGGGGTGGGGCCTTCTATTGCTGCGGGCAGTCATGGGTGGAGTCCAAATTGGGCGGATTTTCCTGCGGCTGCGAGGATTAATCCTATGAGGGGGAGGATTGGGGTTTGGTGGGGGTGTACGGCTTGTTGGATCTCTCAGGTGTTGAATGTTGAAGCTAGTCATGCTATGCTCAGGATCAGTCCGATGTCTCCGATTCGGTTGTAGATTACGGCTCGTAGGGCGGCGGTGTTGGCATCTGCTCGGCCTTGTCATCAGCCGATGAGAAGGAAGGACATGATTCGTACTCCTTCCCAGCCTACGAATAGGAGGAATATGTTGTTTGCGGTTGTTAGGAGGAGTATGGCGACTAGGAATGTCAGTAGGTAGGTGAAAAATTTTGTTACGTATGGCTCTGAGGCCATGTATCATATGGCGAATTGTAGGATTGATCATGTTACAAATAGGGCGATTGGAAGAAATGTTATTGAGTATTGGTCTATTTTTAGGCTCAGGGGGATTTTAAAGTTTACAATGAATTTTCACTCCCAGTGGCAGGTGACAGATTCTACTCCCGAGTAGATGAATGCGGTTGTAGGGGCTAGGCTAATTAGGAATGTGGTTTTAACAGCGCGGGTGGTGGCTTGTGGGGTGTTTTTAAAGTTTTTAAATAGAAATGGCAGGATGATTGGGGTTAGGAGGATTGTCAGCGTGAGTAGTGTGAGGGAGTTGATTAGTAGTGTGGGGTTCACTACTTTTACTTGGATTTGCACCAAGATGGGTGGTTCCTAAGACCAGTGGATTGCTGTTATCCTTTAAAAGTAAGGGGGCTGAGGTTTTAGGCTCAGATGTAAGAGTTAGCAGCTCTTGTTGGTTAAACCCTCCCCTCGGCAGGTAAGAAGGTTTGAACTTCTATTCTTAGAATCACAGTCTAATGTTTGGTTTAAACTATACTTGCATGAGGGGATTCCGGAGATCAGTTCGGGTTTGAGGATTAGGAGGAATATTGGGATAATGTGGAGTGTTATGAGCAGGTGTTCTCGCGTGGTTGAGTTTTGCATAGATGTGATGTGGGAGGGGATTGAGCCTCGTTGGGTCATTAGTAGTATGAATAAGGTGTAGGAGGCGGTTAGTAGGGTTGCGATTCCTGTTAGGATGATCGTGAAGGCAGATCAGTTGAATAAGGTGATTATAATGGTTAGCTCTGCTATGAGGTTTGTTGTTGGGGGTAAGGCTATGTTTGTTAGATTGGCCAGCAATCATCAGGTAGCTATGAGTGGTAGGAGAGGTTGTAGGCCTCGTGTGAGTAGTAGAATTCGGCTGTGCGTACGTTCATAGTTTGTGTTGGCTAGGCAGAATAGTATGGAGGAAGTTAGTCCATGGGAAATTATTAGGATCATTGCCCCTGAGAATGATCAGTGGGTTTGGATTATTCCTGCGGCGATAACTAGGCCTATGTGGCTAACGGATGAATAAGCGATTAGTGATTTTAGGTCTGTCTGTCGTAGGCAGATTGAGCTAGTCATTAGGGCGCCTCATAGGGCCAGGGTTAGGAAGGGGTAGTGCAGGAGGTTGGACAGTGGGCCCATAAATAGAGTGACTCGTATAATTCCGTATCCTCCTAGCTTTAGTAGTAGGGCGGCGAGGAGTATTGAGCCTGCGATGGGTGCTTCTACGTGGGCTTTTGGCAGTCAGAGGTGTAGGCCGTATAGTGGGGCTTTTACTATGAATGCTATGAGCAGTGCTAGACCTGATAGTATTCCTGTCCATGAGGTGGATAGGGTTGGGTGGGTTAGTTGTAGGGTTGGCAGGTGCAGGGTGCCAATTTTCACGTATAGGTGTATGATTGTGATTAGCAGGGGTAGAGAGCTTACTGGCGTGTAGAATAGCAGGTAGATGCCAGCGCTTAGGCGTTCTGGTTGGTTCCCCCATCGGGTGATTAAGATTAGGGTGGGAATGAGGGTTGCTTCAAATGAGATGTAAAATAGTGCTAGTTCTGTGGTGGAAAAGGCTAGTAGGATGAATGGCTGGACTGCGACTAAGGTTGAGATAAAGATTCGTTTGCGTTGTAGGGGTTCTTGTTGCAGGTGGTTTTGGCTTGCTATGATTATGAGTGGGAGTAGTCAGCAGGATAGTACTAGGAGGGGGGATGAGATTTGGTCAATTCCTGTTCAGTTGGATAAAAATTTGTAGGGGTAGTAGGTTGGGATTAATCACTGTAGGCTTAGGGCAGCGATTAGGAGGCTGTATAAGGTGGTGTTAGTCCATAGAAATTTTGGTGGAGACAGCAGGGCTGTTGGAAGAAGTATGATTGTGGGTAGGATGATTTTTAGCATTGCAGGAGGTTTAGGTTGTGTAGATGGTCAGAGCCATGTGTGCGGGTGGAGGCTACTAGGATGGCCAGGCCTGTGCCCGCCTCACACGCTGAGAAGGTTAGCATGAGAATTGGTACCATGGTGAATGAGGAGACTTGGTTTTCGATGGATCATATTGATAGGCCTACGAATATCGATAATATTATGCTTTCAAGGCATAGTAGGGCGGATACTAGGTGGGTTCGGTGGAAGGCTAGCCCTAGTCCGCTGAAAATGAAGGCTGAGTAGAAGCTTAAATGTAGGGGCGACATAAGAAAGTTACAGGGTTGGCTGTAATCTGCTGGGTCGAAACCAGCTATCTTTTTGGTTAGACTAACTTTCTGTTATTCTGCTCATTCTAGGCCCCCTTGAATTCACTCGTAGGCCAGTCCGAGTGTTAGGAGAAGGAGGATCACTACAGTTCAGGTGAGGGTCATTAGGGGGGATTGGAGTTGGACGGCTCATGGCAGGGGGAGTAGGAGGGCGATTTCTAGGTCGAATAGGACGAACAGGATGGCTACTGAGGAAGAATCGGACTGAGAATGGTAATCGAGCAGATCCAAGTGGGTCGAATCCACATTCGTACGGTGAGAGTTTCTCTGAGTCGGGGTTTATTTGGGCGAGTCAGAAGTTTAATGCGGTTAGGGCGGCGCTTAGGATTGATGATAGGGCGAATATGAACATGAGTGCGTTCATTGCTCTCCTCTGGGTTTATACCAGATTCTAGAGATTGGAAGTCAATTGTAATTAATATACTAGAAGAGCAAGATCCTCATCAGTAGATGGTTATGTAGAGGAATAGTCAGATGACGTCTACGAAGTGTCAGTATCAGGCTGCTGCCTCGAATCCGAAGTGGTGGTCTGATGTAAAGTGGAACTTGATCAGTCGGAAGAGGCAGACGGTCAGGAAGGAGGATCCGATGATTACGTGGAGTCCGTGGAATCCAGTGGCAACGAAGAAGGTAGATCCGTAGACGCTATCGGCGATTGAGAATGGGGCTTCGTGGTATTCTATTGCTTGTAGGGCTGTGAAGTAGAATCCCAAGAGGATCGTTAGGGTTAGGGCGTGGATGGCATGTTTTCGGTTTCCTTCTGTGATGCTGTGATGGGCTCACGTTACGGTAACGCCTGAGGCTAGTAGGATGGCTGTGTTTAGTAGGGGGACTTCTATCGGGTTGAGTGGTTTAATTCCTGTTGGGGGTCATTGGCCTCCTAGTTCTGGGGTTGGGGCCAGGCTCGAGTGGAAGAACGCTCAGAAGAACCCTAAGAAGAAGAATGCTTCGGATGTGATGAAAAGGATTATGCCGTATCGTAGGCCTTTTTGGACTGTGGGAGTGTGATGGCCTTGGAAGGTGCTTTCTCGTACAATGTCTCGTCATCATTGGAGTATTACTAGGAGTATTGAGATGAGGCCTAGGGTTAGTAGTATGGATGAGTTGTAGTGGAATCACATGATTAATCCTGAGGTTGTGAGTAGGGCGGCGGCTGCCCCGAAGATTGGTCAAGGGCTTGGGTCAACTATGTGGTATGAGTGTGCTTGGTGTGCCATTAGATGTTTTCTTGTAAGTATAGGCTTAGAAGGAGCACGAAGACGTAGGCCTGGATTATGGCTACTGCTACTTCTAGGATGGTTAGGAGTAGTAGGATGATTATTGTTAGGATGGATACTGCAGGAAGGGTGGGTATTAATGCAATGGAGGCTGTAGAGATGAGTTGGATGAGTAAGTGTCCTGCTGTAAGGTTGGCTGTAAGGCGGACTCCGAGGGCTAGGGGGCGGATTAGTAGGCTGGTTGTTTCGATCAGGATTAGTGCGGGGATTAGGGGTGTAGGGGTACCTTCGGGTAATAGGTGGGCTAAAGAGGCTGATGGTTGGTTTCGTAGGCCTGTTAGTAGTGTGGCGAGCCATAGTGGGAAGGCTAGGGCTATGTTCATAGATAGTTGGGTGGTTGGGGTGAATGTATATGGAAGGAGGCCTAGAAGGTTGATTGTAAGAAGTATGATTATTAGGGATGTAAATATTATGGCTCATTTGTGGCCATTTTTGTTGAGTGGGACTATTAGTTGTTTTGTGATTAGGTGAAGGAGTCATGTTTGGATAGTAGAAAGGCGGTTGTTGATTCATCGGTTGTTTGGGGACGGGAATAGTAGGGCTGGGAAGAGTAGGGATAGTAGGATTAAGGGGATGCCAAATAGATTGGGGCTGGAAAATTGGTCAAAGAAGCTTAGGTTCATGGTCAGGATCATGGTGTGGGTTTGGTAGTGAGGGAGGTCTTATTTGATGGGGGGTTGGTTGTGGTGAAGGCTAGTAGTTTTGGTTGGATGAGGAGTGCTAGGGTTAATCAGGTTATAATTATGATTGAAAATCATGGTGCGGGGTTAAGCTGTGGCATATCATTAAGGAGGGGGAAGTCCCTCTTTGGCTAGCTTAAAAGGCTAGTGCTGTTGCATAGCTTCTTAATGATTAGGATGATGATAGAAGGGACGATCAGGCCTCGAAATGTGGGAGTGGGGTTGATTCTACTACAATGGGTATGTAGCTGTGATTAGCCCCGCAAATTTCTGAGCATTGTCCATAAAAAATCCCAGGCCGGGTGGTAATGAATGAAGTTTGGTTTAGTCGGCCTGGGATTGCGTCTGTTTTAACTCCGAGCGTTGGGACTGCTCAGGAGTGGAGTACGTCTCCTGCAGTAATGATCACGCGGATGGGGGATTCTATTGGGATAACTACGCGGTGGTCAACTTCTAGCAGTCGGAAGTGGCCGTTGGGTAAGTCTGGGGTGGGCACTATGTAGGAGTCGAATGATAGGTCTTTGAAGTCTGTGTATTCGTAGCTTCAGTATCATTGGTGGCCGATGGCTTTTAGGGTGAGGTCTGGTTCATCGATTTTGTCCATTATGTAGAGGATTTGTAGGGATGGGAGGGCGAGGAGTACCAGGACGATAGCAGGTAGGATTGTCCAGATCAGCTCTACTTCTTGGGTGTCTACAGCATTGGACGAGAGTTTTTCTGTTAGTATGTGGGCTAAAAGGTAGAGAACTAGGCTGCAGATAGCTAGGGCAACGATTAGGGCGTGGTCGTGGAATTCAACGAGTTCTTCTATGATGGGTGATGAGGCGTCTTGGAATCCTAGTTGGGAGTGGTTGGCCACATGAGATGTACAGGATTTTTACCTGTGATTTAGTCTTGACAAGGCTATGTAATTGGTTTACTAACGTCTCATAAGAAAGAAGCATGAGCGGTGAATGCAGTTGGCTTGAAACCAGCATGTGAGGGTTCGATTCCTTCCTTTCTTGTACTTGGACGAAGGCCGGTTCCTCGAAAGTATGGTATGGGGGAGGGCAGCCGTGGATTCATTCAACGTTTGTGGTAGTTAGTTCTGGTTGTAGGACTTTTCGTTTGGCCGAAAAGGCTTCTCAGATGATGAATATTAGTATGATTACGGCTACTATTGAGATTAGGGAGCCGATGGAGGAAATGGTGTTTCATAGTGTGTAGGCGTCGGGATAGTCCGAGTATCGTCGGGGTATTCCTGCTAGGCCTAGGAAGTGCTGGGGGAAGAACATTAGGTTTACTCCTGTAAATATTACCCCGAAGTGGGCTTTTGCTCATGTTTGGTGTAGGGTAAACCCAGTGAGTAGTGGGAATCAGTGAGTAAATCCTGCTAGAATGGCAAAGACGGCGCCTATGGATAGGACGTAGTGGAAGTGGGCAACTACGTAGTACGTGTCGTGCAGGGCGATGTCTAGGGAAGAGTTTGCAAGAACGATTCCTGTTAATCCTCCGATGGTAAATAGGAAGATAAATCCTAGAGCTCATAGTATTGGGGGGGTCTCATTTGATTGTTCCTCCGTGCAGGGTGGCTAGTCAGCTAAATACTTTGATTCCGGTAGGGATGGCAATGATTATAGTGGCTGATGTAAAGTAGGCTCGGGTATCAACGTCTATTCCTACTGTAAACATGTGGTGAGCTCAGACGATGAATCCTAGGAAGCCGATGGATAGTATGGCTCAGACTATTCCCATGTAGCCGAAGGGCTCCTTTTTGCCTGAGTAGTACGTGACTACGTGTGAGATGATTCCAAACCCCGGTAGGATCAGAATATAGACTTCTGGGTGTCCGAAGAATCAGAATAGGTGTTGGTACAGGATTGGGTCTCCTCCTCCAGCGGGGTCGAAGAATGTGGTGTTTAGGTTTCAATCAGTTAGTAATATTGTAATACCGGCGGCGAGTACGGGGAGTGATAGAAGGAGTAGGATGGCGGTAATTAGTACGGATCAGACAAATAGTGGGGTTTGGTATTGTGAGAGTGCGGGGGGTTTTATGTTGATGGCTGTGGTGATAAAGTTGATGGCCCCAAGGATGGAGGAGATACCGGCTAAGTGGAGTGAGAAGATAGCCAGGTCTACTGAAGCTCCGGCGTGGGCAAGGTTACCTGCTAGGGGAGGGTAGACAGTTCAGCCTGTGCCGGCGCCAGCTTCTACAGTGGATGAGGCTAGTAGGAGGAGGAATGATGGGGGGAGGAGTCAAAAGCTTATGTTGTTTATTCGCGGGAATGCTATGTCGGGGGCACCGATTATGAGGGGGACTAATCAGTTGCCGAATCCTCCGATCATGATGGGTATGACTATAAAGAAGCTTATTACAAAGGCGTGAGCGGTAACGATTACATTGTAAATTTGGTCGTCGCCTAGGAGAGTTCCTGGTTGTCCTAGTTCTGCGCGGATTAATAGGCTGAGTGCGGTGCCGACTATTCCTGCTCATGCCCCGAAGATGAGGTACAGGGTGCCAATATCCTTATGGTTAGTGGAAAATAGTCATCGGTTGATGAAGGTGACGGGTAAGATGGCTGAGTGTTGAAGCGTTAGGCTGTAGTCCTTTTTACAGAGGTTTAATTCCTCTTCTTATCGGCTCTGTAGTGAAATTCATGTTGAGTTGCAAGCTCATCGATGCGCACTAGGGTGCGTCAGGGTCTTTGTAGGCAGAAGCCAATTGGTTTAGGCATTTAGCTGTTAACTAGAGTTTTGTGGGATCGAAGCCCATCTGTCTAGGGAGGCTTTAGCTTAATTAAAGCGTCTGACTTGCATTCAGAAGATACAGGTTAATATTCTGTAAGTCTTAATGTGCAGAAACTAAGAGGGTTTAACTCTTATTTAAGGCTTTGAAGGCCTTCGGTTTGGGGTGTTATCCTAAGTTTCTAGACAATGGCATGTATTATTGGGGACAGGGGAAGTAAGAGGATTGATAGTGAGGCAAGGACCGCAGTAGGTGTGCTTGGGGCTTTGCTAGTGTATCATTGTTTTATGTGGTTAGAGGAGTTGGGGGGAAGGGTAATTGTTGAGTGGTATGCGAGGCGTAGGTAGAAGAAGAGGCTGAGCAGTGATAGCATGGCAATTGCCATGGCTGCTGGTGTTATTTCCTGTTTAGTTAGTTCTTGGATGATAAGTCACTTTGGTATAAAGCCTGTTAATGGGGGGAGGCCTGCTAGGGATAAAAGTACTAGTATTAGGGTGGCGTTTAGCACTGGGGTTTTTGTTCATGAGGTTGTGATCATGGATAGGTTAAGGGCTTTGATTTTGTTAAGGGCTAGGAATACGGCTGATGTTATGATTGTGTATAGGTAGAAGGTAAGTAAGGCCAATTTGGGGCTGTAAACTAGGATGATGGCGATTCAGCCTAAGTGGGAGATGGACGAGAAGGCTAGGATTTTGCGTGTTTGTGTTTGGTTCAGTCCTATTCAGCCTCCTAGTGCTGTTGAGGCTAGGGCCATGGCGGTGAGTAGAGCTGGGTCAAGGGATTTGGATGTTAGTAGGAGCAGGGTTAGTGGGGGGAATTTTATGAGGGTCGAGAGTAGCAGGGCTGTTATTAGTGGCGATCCTTGTAGTACTTCTGGGAATCAGAAGTGAAATGGCACTAGGCCCAGTTTAATAGCGATTGCTGCTGTCAGTAGTAGACAGGAGGTTGGGTGGTTTATTTGTGTGATGTCTCATTGGCCGGTGACTCAGGCATTGGTTATGCTAGAGAATAGGACCAGGGCGGAAGCAGCTGCTTGGGTTAGGAAGTATTTCGTTGCGGCTTCTACTGCTCGTGGGTGGTGGGATTTGGCAATTAGGGGAATGATGGCTAGTGCGTTGATCTCCAGTCCTGTCCAGGCCAGAACTCAGTGGTTGCTGGAAATTGTGATTGTGGTGCCCAAGATGAGGCTGAAGGTTATGATTGGGGTCGCGTAAGGGTTCATTAGTAGAGGAGGGGGTTAAACCATCATTTTCGGGGTATGGGCCCGATAGCTTGATTAGCTGACTCTACTAGAAAATAATATAAGGGAAGTATGGAGAATTTTGATTTCTCTTGTGTGGGTTCAATTCCTACTTTTCTAAGGTCAACAGGAAATGAGAGGGCTGTTATACCTCTATGTTCACTTTATCATAGTGACCCTTTGTAGTTCAGGCACATTTCCTTATGTAAGGAGGTAGGCCTGCATAGCAGATAGGTATGCTGATGTGTCAGAGGCACAGAGCTAGTGTGAGGGGTAGGAAGTTTTTTCATAGTAGGTGCATTAGTTGGTCATATCGGAATCGTGGGTATGAAGCTCGGACCCATAAGAAACCAGAAGATAGTAGGAGGACTTTTGTGGCTAGGATGACGGGGAATAGTTCTGTGGGTGGCCCTAGGGCGCTTGGGTTTAGGAATATGATGGCTGTAAGTGTATTTATTAGCATAATGTTCGCATATTCAGCTAGGAAGAATAAGGCGAAGGGTCCTGCGGCGTATTCAACGTTAAACCCTGAGACTAGCTCAGATTCACCCTCTGTGAGGTCAAAAGGAGCTCGGTTTGTCTCTGCTAGGGTGGATACGTATCATATTATTGCTAGGGGTCATGAGGAGAAAATGAAGTATAGAGGCTCCTGTGCGATGGCAAAGGAGCTGAGTGTGTAGCTTCCGCTTAGTATGATTATTGATAGCAGGATTATGGCCAGTGTCACTTCGTATGAAATGGTCTGTGCTACTGCCCGTAGGGCTCCGATTAGTGCGTATTTTGAGTTCGAGGCTCAGCCTGATCATAGGACTGAGTAGACGGCTAGGCTTGACATGGCTATTAGGAAGAGAACTCCGAGGTTTAGATCTGCTAGGGGAAATGGGAGTGGTAGTGGTGCTCAAGTGGTGAGGGCTAGGACAAGGGCTAGTATTGGTATCAGAATGAATAGAAGTGGGGAAGAGGTAGAGGGTCGGATGGGCTCTTTGGTAAATAGTTTCAGTCCGTCCGCAAATGGTTGAAGTAGGCCAAAAGGCCCGACAACGTTAGGGCCTTTGCGGGATTGTATGTAGCTTAGGATTTTCCGTTCTGCTAGGGTTAGGAAGGCTACGGCAATCAGGATTGGGATGATGTATAGGAGGGATATAATGAGGCAGCTTAGTGTTGTTATTTGAATCATGGGTGAAGCTAGGGAGAGGATTTGAACCTCTGGGGAAAGGGCTTAAGCCTTCTGCACTTGCCGGGCTCTGCCACTCTAGCTGGTCCTTTTCTAGGATTGAAAGTGGTGGGGGAAGGCCCTCTTCACGGTTTAGTTGGTTTCACTGCTTAGAGGGGGGGGGCGTGCTTGTGGTATTGGCCCCACTTTCCCGGTCCTTTCGTACTGGGGAGAGTGTGTCATAGATAGAAACCGACCTGGATTGCTCCGGTCTGAACTCAGATCACGTAGGACTGTTAATCGTTGAACAAACGAACCCTTAATAGCGGCTGCACCATTAGGATGTCCTGATCCAACATCGAGGTCGTAAACCCCCCTGTCGATATGGGCTCTTGAGGGGGATTGCGCTGTTATCCCTGGGGTAGCTTGGTCCATTAATCAATTATATTGGGTCTGGTCACTGTTAGCACTTTGAGGGGTAGCTCTAGGTAAAGAGGTATGGTCTTGTTTTTGGAGGATTTGTTCTCCTCCAAGGTCGCCCCAACCGAAAAATATCGACCAGGCTCTGCGATGGTAGTGGCCCCAGTGGGGTTGATTGAGGATTCGCGGTGGTCGTTGATTTTTAAGTTCCACAGGGTCTTCTCGTCTTATGTTCACATCCCCGCTTTTGCACGGGGAGATCAATTTCACTGATTATCTGTGAGAGACAGTTAAGACCTCGTTTAGCCATTCATACAAGTCTCGATTTATGGGACAATTGATTGCGCTACCTTTGCACGGTTAGGATACCGCGGCCGTTAAACCTAAGTCACCGGGCAGGCATCACCTTCAATACTTGTTTAATTTGCTGAAGGCTATGTTTTTGGTAAACAGTCGGGCCTTATTAATTTGCCGAGTTCCTTTCACAGATTTTAATCGCTCTTATAGGCGCTCCTGAGTCGGGTTAACAGGGTTAGTTAATACGTGGTCTTGTAGGGGTTTTTGTATCTGTCTAGGTCTGTTAATAATGTTTCTATGTAAGCTTGCGCCGTTAGAGGGGTGTGGCCCTGTACATGAGGGGCCTAGGATGATTCCTAGGATTGTTATGAGGATGGCAGCGGTTTTGGTGATAAGGGGTATGGTTATTGGGGGGGTTTTGGTTGGTGTGATGAAAGAGGTAATGATTATTCCTGCTGTAATGCTGCCTAGGGCGAGTCGGGTTAGGGGGGCGGTGATTAGTGGGTTGTTTTCGTTTATTGATACTATTGGGGGGATTCGGGTTTGTCCAGCTTGGACTAGGATGGTTATGCGGATGCTGTAGGTTGCGGTGAATGCTGTGGCTATAAGGGTTAGGAGTAGGGCTCAAGTATTTAGGTATGATGTGTTTAAGCTTTCGATGATGAGGTCTTTTGAGTAGAATCCGGCTAGGAATGGGGTTCCTATCAGCGCCAGGTTTCCGATGGTTAGGCAGGAAGTAGTGACTGGGAGTATTTTCTGTAGGCCTCCTATCTTTCGGATATCTTGTTCTCCGTTTAGGTTGTGGATGATAGACCCTGAGCATAGGAATAGTATGGCTTTAAAGAAGGCATGGGTTGAGATGTGTAAGAAGGCTAGTTGTGGGAGGTTTAGTCCGATAGTGACTATTATTAGTCCTAGTTGGCTGGATGTTGAGAAAGCAATGATTTTTTTGATGTCATTTTGGGTTAGGGCGCATGTGGCAGCGAATAGGGTTGATAGAGCACCTAGGCATAGGCAGGCAGTTAGGGCTGTCTGGTTGGTGGCTAGCAGGGGGTGCATGCGGATGAGCAGGAAGATTCCGGCTACTACTATGGTACTGGAGTGCAGTAGGGCTGATACTGGGGTGGGGCCTTCTATTGCTGCGGGCAGTCATGGGTGGAGTCCAAATTGGGCGGATTTTCCTGCGGCTGCGAGGATTAATCCTATGAGGGGGAGGATTGGGGTTTGGTGGGGGTGTACGGCTTGTTGGATCTCTCAGGTGTTGAATGTTGAAGCTAGTCATGCTATGCTCAGGATCAGTCCGATGTCTCCGATTCGGTTGTAGATTACGGCTCGTAGGGCGGCGGTGTTGGCATCTGCTCGGCCTTGTCATCAGCCGATGAGAAGGAAGGACATGATTCGTACTCCTTCCCAGCCTACGAATAGGAGGAATATGTTGTTTGCGGTTGTTAGGAGGAGTATGGCGACTAGGAATGTCAGTAGGTAGGTGAAAAATTTTGTTACGTATGGCTCTGAGGCCATGTATCATATGGCGAATTGTAGGATTGATCATGTTACAAATAGGGCGATTGGAAGAAATGTTATTGAGTATTGGTCTATTTTTAGGCTCAGGGGGATTTTAAAGTTTACAATGAATTTTCACTCCCAGTGGCAGGTGACAGATTCTACTCCCGAGTAGATGAATGCGGTTGTAGGGGCTAGGCTAATTAGGAATGCGGTTTTAACAGCGCGGGTGGTGGCTTGTGGGGTGTTTTTAAAGTTTTTAAATAGAAATGGCAGGATGATTGGGGTTAGGAGGATTGTCAGCGTGAGTAGTGTGAGGGAGTTGATTAGTAGTGTGGGGTTCACTACTTTTACTTGGATTTGCACCAAGATGGGTGGTTCCTAAGACCAGTGGATTGCTGTTATCCTTTAAAAGTAAGGGGGCTGAGGTTTTAGGCTCAGATGTAAGAGTTAGCAGCTCTTGTTGGTTAAACCCTCCCCTCGGCAGGTAAGAAGGTTTGAACTTCTATTCTTAGAATCACAGTCTAATGTTTGGTTTAAACTATACTTGCATGAGGGGATTCCGGAGATCAGTTCGGGTTTGAGGATTAGGAGGAATATTGGGATAATGTGGAGTGTTATGAGCAGGTGTTCTCGCGTGGTTGAGTTTTGCATAGATGTGATGTGGGAGGGGATTGAGCCTCGTTGGGTCATTAGTAGTATGAATAAGGTGTAGGAGGCGGTTAGTAGGGTTGCGATTCCTGTTAGGATGATCGTGAAGGCAGATCAGTTGAATAAGGTGATTATAATGGTTAGCTCTGCTATGAGGTTTGTTGTTGGGGGTAAGGCTATGTTTGTTAGATTGGCCAGCAATCATCAGGTAGCTATGAGTGGTAGGAGAGGTTGTAGGCCTCGTGTGAGTAGTAGAATTCGGCTGTGCGTACGTTCATAGTTTGTGTTGGCTAGGCAGAATAGTATGGAGGAAGTTAGTCCATGGGAAATTATTAGGATCATTGCCCCTGAGAATGATCAGTGGGTTTGGATTATTCCTGCGGCGATAACTAGGCCTATGTGGCTAACGGATGAATAAGCGATTAGTGATTTTAGGTCTGTCTGTCGTAGGCAGATTGAGCTAGTCATTAGGGCGCCTCATAGGGCCAGGGTTAGGAAGGGGTAGTGCAGGAGGTTGGACAGTGGGCCCATAAATAGAGTGACTCGTATAATTCCGTATCCTCCTAGCTTTAGTAGTAGGGCGGCGAGGAGTATTGAGCCTGCGATGGGTGCTTCTACGTGGGCTTTTGGCAGTCAGAGGTGTAGGCCGTATAGTGGGGCTTTTACTATGAATGCTATGAGCAGTGCTAGACCTGATAGTATTCCTGTCCATGAGGTGGATAGGGTTGGGTGGGTTAGTTGTAGGGTTGGCAGGTGCAGGGTGCCAATTTTCACGTATAGGTGTATGATTGTGATTAGCAGGGGTAGAGAGCTTACTGGCGTGTAGAATAGCAGGTAGATGCCAGCGCTTAGGCGTTCTGGTTGGTTCCCCCATCGGGTGTTTAAGATTAGGGTGGGAATGAGGGTTGCTTCAAATGAGATGTAAAATAGTGCTAGTTCTGTGGTGGAAAAGGCTAGTAGAATGAATGGCTGGACTGCGACTAAGGTTGAGATAAAGATTCGTTTGCGTTGTAGGGGTTCTTGTTGCAGGTGGTTTTGGCTTGCTATGATTATGAGTGGGAGTAGTCAGCAGGATAGTACTAGGAGGGGGGATGAGATTTGGTCAATTCCTGTTCAGTTGGATAAAAATTTGTAGGGGTAGTAGGTTGGGATTAATCACTGTAGGCTTAGGGCAGCGATTAGGAGGCTGTATAAGGTGGTGTTAGTCCATAGAAATTTTGGTGGAGACAGCAGGGCTGTTGGAAGAAGTATGATTGTGGGTAGGATGATTTTTAGCATTGCAGGAGGTTTAGGTTGTGTAGATGGTCGGAGCCATGTGTGCGGGTGGAGGCTACTAGGATGGCCAGGCCTGTGCCCGCCTCACACGCTGAGAAGGTTAGCATGAGAATTGGTACCATGGTGAATGAGGAGACTTGGTTTTCGATGGATCATATTGATAGGCCTACGAATATCGATAATATTATGCTTTCAAGGCATAGTAGGGCGGATACTAGGTGGGTTCGGTGGAAGGCTAGCCCTAGTCCGCTGAAAATGAAGGCTGAGTAGAAGCTTAAATGTAGGGGCGACATAAGAAAGTTACAGGGTTGGCTGTAATCTGCTGGGTCGAAACCAGCTATCTTTTTGGTTAGACTAACTTTCTGTTATTCTGCTCATTCTAGGCCCCCTTGAATTCACTCGTAGGCCAGTCCGAGTGTTAGGAGAAGGAGGATCACTACAGTTCAGGTGAGGGTCATTAGGGGGGATTGGAGTTGGACGGCTCATGGCAGGGGGAGTAGGAGGGCGATTTCTAGGTCGAATAGGACGAACAGGATGGCTACTGAGGAAGAATCGGACTGAGAATGGTAATCGAGCAGATCCAAGTGGGTCGAATCCACATTCGTACGGTGAGAGTTTCTCTGAGTCGGGGTTTATTTGGGCGAGTCAGAAGTTTAATGCGGTTAGGGCGGCGCTTAGGATTGATGATAGGGCGAATATGAACATGAGTGCGTTCATTGCTCTCCTCTGGGTTTATACCAGATTCTAGAGATTGGAAGTCAATTGTAATTAATATACTAGAAGAGCAAGATCCTCATCAGTAGATAGTTATGTAGAGGAATAGTCAGATGACGTCTACGAAGTGTCAGTATCAGGCTGCTGCCTCGAATCCGAAGTGGTGGTCTGATGTAAAGTGGAACTTGATCAGTCGGAAGAGGCAGACGGTCAGGAAGGAGGATCCGATGATTACGTGGAGTCCGTGGAATCCAGTGGCAACGAAGAAGGTAGATCCGTAGACGCTATCGGCGATTGAGAATGGGGCTTCGTGGTATTCTATTGCTTGTAGGGCTGTGAAGTAGAATCCCAAGAGGATCGTTAGGGTTAGGGCGTGGATGGCATGTTTTCGGTTTCCTTCTGTGATGCTGTGATGGGCTCACGTTACGGTAACGCCTGAGGCTAGTAGGATGGCTGTGTTTAATAGGGGGACTTCTATCGGGTTGAGTGGTTTAATTCCTGTTGGGGGTCATTGGCCTCCTAGTTCTGGGGTTGGGGCCAGGCTCGAGTGGAAGAACGCTCAGAAGAACCCTAAGAAGAAGAATGCTTCGGATGTGATGAAAAGGATTATGCCGTATCGTAGGCCTTTTTGGACTGTGGGAGTGTGATGGCCTTGGAAGGTGCTTTCTCGTACAATGTCTCGTCATCATTGGAGTATTACTAGGAGTATTGAGATGAGGCCTAGGGTTAGTAGTATGGATGAGTTGTAGTGGAATCACATGATTAATCCTGAGGTTGTGAGTAGGGCGGCGGCTGCCCCGAAGATTGGTCAAGGGCTTGGGTCAACTATGTGGTATGAGTGTGCTTGGTGTGCCATTAGATGTTTTCTTGTAAGTATAGGCTTAGAAGGAGCACGAAGACGTAGGCCTGGATTATGGCTACTGCTACTTCTAGGATGGTTAGGAGTAGTAGGATGATTATTGTTAGGATGGATACTGCAGGAAGGGTGGGTATTAATGCAATGGAGGCTGTAGAGATGAGTTGGATGAGTAAGTGTCCTGCTGTAAGGTTGGCTGTAAGGCGGACTCCGAGGGCTAGGGGGCGGATTAGTAGGCTGGTTGTTTCGATCAGGATTAGTGCGGGGATCAGGGGTGTAGGGGTACCTTCGGGTAATAGGTGGGCTAAAGAGGCTGATGGTTGGTTTCGTAGGCCTGTTAGTAGTGTGGCGAGCCATAGTGGGAAGGCTAGGGCTATGTTCATAGATAGTTGGGTGGTTGGGGTGAATGTATATGGAAGGAGGCCTAGAAGGTTGATTGTAAGAAGTATGATTATTAGGGATGTAAATATTATGGCTCATTTGTGGCCATTTTTGTTGAGTGGGACTATTAGTTGTTTTGTGATTAGGTGAAGGAGTCATGTTTGGATAGTAGAAAGGCGGTTGTTGATTCATCGGTTGTTTGGGGACGGGAATAGTAGGGCTGGGAAGAGTAGGGATAGTAGGATTAAGGGGATGCCAAATAGATTGGGGCTGGAAAATTGGTCAAAGAAGCTTAGGTTCATGGTCAGGATCATGGTGTGGGTTTGGTAGTGAGGGAGGTCTTATTTGATGGGGGGTTGGTTGTGGTGAAGGCTAGTAGTTTTGGTTGGATGAGGAGTGCTAGGGTTAATCAGGTTATAATTATGATTGAAAATCATGGTGCGGGGTTAAGCTGTGGCATATCATTAAGGAGGGGGAAGTCCCTCTTTGGCTAGCTTAAAAGGCTAGTGCTGTTGCATAGCTTCTTAATGATTAGGATGATGATAGAAGGGACGATCAGGCCTCGCAATGTGGGAGTGGGGTTGATTCTACTACAATGGGTATGTAGCTGTGATTAGCCCCGCAAATTTCTGAGCATTGTCCGTAAAAAATCCCAGGCCGGGTGGTAATGAATGAAGTTTGGTTTAGTCGGCCTGGGATTGCGTCTGTTTTAACTCCGAGCGTTGGGACTGCTCAGGAGTGGAGTACGTCTCCTGCAGTAATGATCACGCGGATGGGGGATTCTATTGGGATAACTACGCGGTGGTCAACTTCTAGCAGTCAGAAGTGGCCGTTGGGTAAGTCTGGGGTGGGCACTATGTAGGAGTTGAATGATAGGTCTTTGAAGTCTGTGTATTCGTAGCTTCAGTATCATTGGTGGTCGATGGCTTTTAGGGTGAGGTCTGGTTCATCGATTTTGTCCATTATGTAGAGGATTTGTAGGGATGGGAGGGCGAGGAGTACCAGGACGATAGCAGGTAGGATTGTCCAGATCAGCTCTACTTCTTGGGCGTCTACAGCATTGGACGAGAGTTTTTCTGTTAGTATGTGGGCTAAAAGGTAGAGAACTAGGCTGCAGATAGCTAGGGCAACGATTAGGGCGTGGTCGTGGAATTCAACGAGTTCTTCTATGATGGGTGATGAGGCGTCTTGGAATCCTAGTTGGGAGTGGTTGGCCACATGAGATGTACAGGATTTTTACCTGTGATTTAGTCTTGACAAGGCTATGTAATTGGTTTACTAACGTCTCATAAGAAAGAAGCATGAGCGGTGAATGCAGTTGGCTTGAAACCAGCATGTGAGGGTTCGATTCCTTCCTTTCTTGTACTTGGACGAAGGCCGGTTCCTCGAAAGTATGGTATGGGGGAGGGCAGCCGTGGATTCATTCAACGTTTGTGGTAGTTAGTTCTGGTTGTAGGACTTTTCGTTTGGCCGAAAAGGCTTCTCAGATGATGAATATTAGTATGATTACGGCTACTATTGAGATTAGGGAGCCGATGGAGGAAATGGTGTTTCATAGTGTGTAGGCGTCGGGATAGTCCGAGTATCGTCGGGGTATTCCTGCTAGGCCTAGGAAGTGCTGGGGGAAGAACGTTAGGTTTACTCCTGTAAATATTACCCCGAAGTGGGCTTTTGCTCATGTTTGGTGTAGGGTAAACCCAGTGAGTAGTGGGAATCAGTGAGTAAATCCTGCTAGAATGGCAAAGACGGCGCCTATGGATAGGACGTAGTGGAAGTGGGCAACTACGTAGTACGTGTCGTGCAGGGCGATGTCTAGGGAAGAGTTTGCAAGAACGATTCCTGTTAATCCTCCGATGGTAAATAGGAAGATAAATCCTAGAGCTCATAGTATTGGGGGGGTCTCATTTGATTGTTCCTCCGTGCAGGGTGGCTAGTCAGCTAAATACTTTGATTCCGGTAGGGATGGCAATGATTATAGTGGCTGATGTAAAGTAGGCTTGGGTATCAACGTCTATTCCTACTGTAAACATGTGGTGAGCTCAGACGATGAATCCTAGGAAGCCGATGGATAGTATGGCTCAGACTATTCCCATGTAGCCGAAGGGCTCCTTTTTGCCTGAGTAGTACGTGACTACGTGTGAGATGATTCCGAACCCCGGTAGGATCAGAATATAGACTTCTGGGTGTCCGAAGAATCAGAATAGGTGTTGGTACAGGATTGGGTCTCCTCCTCCAGCGGGGTCGAAGAATGTGGTGTTTAGGTTTCGATCAGTTAGTAATATTGTAATACCGGCGGCGAGTACGGGGAGTGATAGAAGGAGTAGGATGGCGGTAATTAGTACGGATCAGACAAATAGTGGGGTTTGGTATTGTGAGAGTGCGGGGGGTTTTATGTTGATGGCTGTGGTGATAAAGTTGATGGCCCCAAGGATGGAGGAGATACCGGCTAAGTGGAGTGAGAAGATAGCCAAGTCTACTGAAGCTCCGGCGTGGGCAAGGTCACCTGCTAGGGGAGGGTAGACAGTTCAGCCTGTGCCGGCGCCAGCTTCTACAGTGGATGAGGCTAGTAGGAGGAGGAATGATGGGGGGAGGAGTCAAAAGCTTATGTTGTTTATTCGCGGGAATGCTATGTCGGGGGCACCGATTATGAGGGGGACTAATCAGTTGCCGAATCCTCCGATCATGATGGGTATGACTATAAAGAAGCTTATTACAAAGGCGTGAGCGGTAACGATTACATTGTAAATTTGGTCGTCGCCTAGGAGAGTTCCTGGTTGTCCTAGTTCTGCGCGGATTAATAGGCTGAGTGCGGTGCCGACTATTCCTGCTCATGCCCCGAAGATGAGGTACAGGGTGCCAATATCCTTATGGTTAGTGGAAAATAGTCATCGGTTGATGAAGGTGACGGGTAAGATGGCTGAGTGTTGAAGCGTTAGGCTGTAGTCCTTTTTACAGAGGTTTAATTCCTCTTCTTATCGGCTCTGTAGTGAAATTCATGTTGAGTTGCAAGCTCATCGATGCGCACTAGGGTGCGTCAGGGTCTTTGTAGGCAGAAGCCAATTGGTTTAGGCATTTAGCTGTTAACTAGAGTTTTGTGGGATCGAAGCCCATCTGTCTAGGGAGGCTTTAGCTTAATTAAAGCGTCTGACTTGCATTCAGAAGATACAGGTTAATATTCTGTAAGTCTTAATGTGCAGAAACTAAGAGGGTTTAACTCTTATTTAAGGCTTTGAAGGCCTTCGGTTTGGGGTGTTATCCTAAGTTTCTAGACAATGGCATGTATTATTGGGGACAGGGGAAGTAAGAGGATTGATAGTGAGGCAAGGACCGCAGTAGGTGTGCTTGGGGCTTTGCTAGTGTATCATTGTTTTATGTGGTTAGAGGAGTTGGGGGGAAGGGTAATTGTTGAGTGGTATGCGAGGCGTAGGTAGAAGAAGAGGCTGAGCAGTGATAGCATGGCAATTGCCATGGCTGCTGGTGTTATTTCCTGTTTAGTTAGTTCTTGGATGATAAGTCACTTTGGTATAAAGCCTGTTAATGGGGGGAGGCCTGCTAGGGATAAAAGTACTAGTATTAGGGTGGCGTTTAGCACTGGGGTTTTTGTTCATGAGGTTGTGATCATGGATAGGTTAAGGGCTTTGATTTTGTTAAGGGCTAGGAATACGGCTGATGTTATGATTGTGTATAGGTAGAAGGTAAGTAAGGCCAATTTGGGGCTGTAAACTAGGATGATGGCGATTCAGCCTAAGTGGGAGATGGACGAGAAGGCTAGGATTTTGCGTGTTTGTGTTTGGTTCAGTCCTATTCAGCCTCCTAGTGCTGTTGAGGCTAGGGCCATGGCGGTGAGTAGAGCTGGGTCGAGGGATTTGGATGTTAGTAGGAGCAGGGTTAGTGGGGGGAATTTTATGAGGGTCGAGAGTAGCAGGGCTGTTATTAGTGGCGATCCTTGTAGTACTTCTGGGAATCAGAAGTGAAATGGCACTAGGCCCAGTTTAATAGCGATTGCTGCTGTCAGTAGTAGACAGGAGGTTGGGTGGTTTATTTGTGTGATGTCTCATTGGCCGGTGACTCAGGCATTGGTTATGCTAGAGAATAGGACCAGGGCGGAAGCAGCTGCTTGGGTTAGGAAGTATTTCGTTGCGGCTTCTACTGCTCGTGGGTGGTGGGATTTGGCAATTAGGGGAATGATGGCTAGTGCGTTGATCTCCAGTCCTGTCCAGGCCAGAACTCAGTGGTTGCTGGAAATTGTGATTGTGGTGCCCAAGATGAGGCTGAAGGTTATGATTGGGGTCGCGTAAGGGTTCATTAGTAGAGGAGGGGGTTAAACCATCATTTTCGGGGTATGGGCCCGATAGCTTGATTAGCTGACTCTACTAGAAAATAATATAAGGGAAGTATGGAGAATTTTGATTTCTCTTGTGTGGGTTCAATTCCTACTTTTCTAAGGTCAACAGGAAATGAGAGGGCTGTTATACCTCTATGTTCACTTTATCATAGTGACCCTTTGTAGTTCAGGCACATTTCCTTATGTAAGGAGGTAGGCCTGCATAGCAGATAGGTATGCTGATGTGTCAGAGGCACAGAGCTAGTGTGAGGGGTAGGAAGTTTTTTCATAGTAGGTGCATTAGTTGGTCATATCGGAATCGTGGGTATGAAGCTCGGACCCATAAGAAACCAGAAGATAGTAGGAGGACTTTTGTGGCTAGGATGACGGGGAATAGTTCTGTGGGTGGCCCTAGGGCGCTTGGGTTTAGGAATATGATGGCTGTAAGTGTATTTATTAGCATAATGTTCGCATATTCAGCTAGGAAGAATAAGGCGAAGGGTCCTGCGGCATATTCAACGTTAAACCCTGAGACTAGCTCAGATTCACCCTCTGTGAGGTCAAAAGGAGCTCGGTTTGTCTCTGCTAGGGTGGATACGTATCATATTATTGCTAGGGGTCATGAGGAGAAAATGAAGTATAGAGGCTCCTGTGCGACGGCAAAGGAGCTGAGTGTGTAGCTTCCGCTTAGTATGATTATTGATAGCAGGATTATGGCCAGTGTCACTTCGTATGAAATGGTCTGTGCTACTGCCCATAGGGCTCCGATTAGTGCGTATTTTGAGTTCGAGGCTCAGCCTGATCATAGGACTGAGTAGACGGCTAGGCTTGACATGGCTATTAGGAAGAGAACTCCGAGGTTTAGATCTGCTAGGGGAAATGGGAGTGGTAGTGGTGCTCAAGTGGTGAGGGCTAGGACAAGGGCTAGTATTGGTATCAGAATGAATAGAAGTGGGGAAGAGGTAGAGGGTCGGATGGGCTCTTTGGTAAATAGTTTCAGTCCGTCCGCAAATGGTTGAAGTAGGCCAAAAGGCCCGACAACGTTAGGGCCTTTGCGGGATTGTATGTAGCTTAGGATTTTCCGTTCTGCTAGGGTTAGGAAGGCTACGGCAATCAGGATTGGGATGATGTATAGGAGGGATATAACGAGGCAGCTTAGTGTTGTTATTTGAATCATGGGTGAAGCTAGGGAGAGGATTTGAACCTCTGGGGAAAGGGCTTAAGCCTTCTGCACTTGCCGGGCTCTGCCACTCTAGCTGGTCCTTTTCTAGGATTGAAAGTGGTGGGGGAAGGCCCTCTTCACGGTTTAGTTGGTTTCACTGCTTAGAGGGGGGGGGCGTGCTTGTGGTATTGGCCCCACTTTCCCGGTCCTTTCGTACTGGGGAGAGTGTGTCATAGATAGAAACCGACCTGGATTGCTCCGGTCTGAACTCAGATCACGTAGGACTGTTAATCGTTGAACAAACGAACCCTTAATAGCGGCTGCACCATTAGGATGTCCTGATCCAACATCGAGGTCGTAAACCCCCCTGTCGATATGGGCTCTTGAGGGGGATTGCGCTGTTATCCCTGGGGTAGCTTGGTCCATTAATCAATTATATTGGGTCTGGTCACTGTTAGCACTTTGAGGGGTAGCTCTAGGTAAAGAGGTATGGTCTTGTTTTTGGAGGATTTGTTCTCCTCCAAGGTCGCCCCAACCGAAAAATATCGACCAGGCTCTGCGATGGTAGTGGCCCCAGTGGGGTTGATTGAGGATTCGCGGTGGTCGTTGATTTTTAAGTTCCACAGGGTCTTCTCGTCTTATGTTCACATCCCCGCTTTTGCACGGGGAGATCAATTTCACTGATTATCTGTGAGAGACAGTTAAGACCTCGTTTAGCCATTCATACAAGTCTCGATTTATGGGACAATTGATTGCGCTACCTTTGCACGGTTAGGATACCGCGGCCGTTAAACCTAAGTCACCGGGCAGGCATCACCTTCAATACTTGTTTAATTTGCTGAAGGCTATGTTTTTGGTAAACAGTCGGGCCTTATTAATTTGCCGAGTTCCTTTCACAGATTTTAATCGCTCTTATAGGCGCTCCTGAGTCGGGTTAACAGGGTTAGTTAATACGTGGTCTTGTAGGGGTTTTTGTATCTGTCTAGGTCTGTTAATAATGTTTCTATGTAAGCTTGCGCCGTTAGAGGGGTGTGGCCCTGAGTTACTTATTTTAGCATTAATTCTCCTATATTCATAGGTTGACCTGTTTGTGATAAGGGAATCATCTTATTTTGGTATTTTTAGGTGGTGGAGCTTTGACGCACTCTTTTTTGATGGCTGCTTTAGGGCCCACGGTAGGATCAGTAGTAAGAATTATCCGCTAGTCGAGGTTGTGTCCTTTTTTAATGGAGCTGTCCCTCCATTAAATAGCTCTTAATCATCTCATTAGGGTTCAGGATGTCCGGTAGGGAGGATTAAGGGGGAACTTAGATTCGTTTCACAGGTAACCAGCTATCACCCAGCTCGGTTGGCTTTTCACCTCTACTGACAAGTCATCCCACTCTTTTGCAACAGAGACGGGTTCGCTCTCTTTAACTGCTTGAAAGTAGCTCGCTTGGGTTTCGGGGGGGCAAACTTTAGTTCACTTTGCTTGGTTGTTCTCGCTAAACCATGATGCAAAAGGTACAAGGGTTGATCTTTGCTGTCTGTCGCTTTGATTGTTTCACTGCTATTTCATCTTTCCCTTACGGTACTGGGGTCTCTATCGCGTCTAAGTGTCTTTTCTATCGCCTATACTAAGACTGTAAAATGCTTTAGTTTAATTAGTTTAGTAAATTCTTTAGTTTTGGTGTACTATTTGTGTGGTTGAGCTAGAGGGGGGGCTTCAAGACGATCCGGTCTAGTAGATATCTTTCAGGTGTAAGCTGAGTGCTTTGGTGTTATAGCTACGTCTTGATATTCTAAGTACACCTTCCGGTACACTTACCTTGTTACGACTTACCTCATCTTCAGCGTATTTATGGTATTAGTTATGTGGGATGTGGCTTTTGAGGAGGGTGACGGGCGGTATGTACGTGCCCCAGGGCCGGCTTAAAGTAGGCTCTATTGTCCCACTTTACTGCTAAATCCGCCTTCCAGAAGTGGTTTCACGCTTCTTTCCGTGTGCCCTATGAATAGGGAATGTAGCCCATTTCTTCCACTCCATAGGCTATACCTTGACCTGTCTTATTAGCGGGGTGCTATTGTGTCCACTGTTGTGCTCTCATTCGAGGTGGGCTGGCGACGGCGGTATGTAGGCTGTGTTGGCAAGGGGTGGTTGGGTTAATCGGGGATTATCGATTGTAGAACAGGCTCCTCTAGGTGGGTTTGGGGCACCGCCAAGTCCTTAGAGTTTTAAGCGTTTGTGCTCGTAGTTCTCTGGCGGATACTTCGGTAAAGTAAGTATCAAGATTTAGGGCCAGGCATAGTGGGGTATCTAATCCCAGTTTGGGCCCTGGCTTTCGTGGGTTTAAATCAGTCGTTAGTTCCTAAGATCATCTTAATGGTGTGTTTAGGTGCATCTTGGGCTTATGACAGCTCAGTTGCATTTTGATCTTAGTTAGCTAGGATAGGCATTTTACCACTCTTTACGCCGTGTCAATAGGACGGTTGATTTGGGTTTCTTGTATGACCGCGGTGGCTGGCACAAGATTTACCAACCCTTGAAGTTAGGCTGTTGCTATAACTAAGTCAAGTTTGCACTCATTGCTTAATGTTAATTACTGCTGAATACCCGTGGGGGCGTGGCTTAGCGAGGCGTCTTGGGCTACTACTTGGGTGTGCCTGATACCCGCTCCTCAAGGCCTGTATGGGGGTAGGTGGTCGAGGGCGTTTACACTGGGGCGCGGATACTTGCATGTATATATTTAGCAAAAACCAACCGTAAGGTTAGGACTAAGTCTTTTGTCCGCAGGCATGTTTTATGCCATCTTGGCAACTTCAGTGCCATGCTTTGTGTTAAGCTATGTGGACGGGGGTGTGGTTAGCTGATAGTTGAGTGGTGAGTGAGAGTGAAGTATATGAAATTATTGCTTGTGTTTACTATTTTTAGTACTGGAGTTTCTCTAATAAGTTTAAGTTATTTTGTATGTGTTTGTGTGTATATGTACATCGTTCCGATGATGTCATGGAAGGGATGATTAATGGAGTTTTAGAGGTAGTTTGCTGGGATTGGGCGATGAAGGTTTATGCTACATGGTGGTTAGCGAAAGTTTACTGGTTTAGTTTGTGAAGCGCAGGGGTTGCGCTTAATGATTTGTTGTTTTGTGCTATGTCCAACGAGCATTCATCCAATAGCCCCATTTAACCCGGAGGGTGGAGGTAACATTAACTGAATGTGGTCAAAGTGCATCAGTGTCAGGATGATTCCCCATATACGCCAACCGTCTCATCGAGGGACCCTTGAAATATAGGATAGGCCGTGAGGCAGGTGTGTCCAGGCTTAGATTGTGGGACCCCCGAGATCACTGGGAATAGCCACCTGTGAGGTAACCCCGGAAAAAATAAGAGGAACCAGAGGCGCCAAAAAGCTGGAACATGCCGCGATTACGCATTGAGAAGGTGAAAGTACTCACAGATGCCACTTTGAAGGGCAAGGAGGGGTGAGTGAACCCAATGGATGGCCCTGACCGAGGAACCAGAGGCGCAAAAATGTGAGGAGGGCGAGGGGTTTAGGGGGAACGTATGGGCCTGAAGCTAGTCATACCGGACATTATGTGCAACGGGTTGCTGATTTCACGTGAGGAGTACGATTAATAAATCCGTCTGATACGAACTGCATGAGATATGTGGTGGAGAGTTGTTGTTGGAGCATGTCCTGTGAGCATTCATTAAAATGGGGTCTTGTTATGCGCTTGAGTGGAGTTGTATTGGGTGTTGTGGGGTATGGTCCTAGAACATTCATGCCGGGTGGTTTGGTAGGAGTGTGTTTAAGGGTTTAATGGCCGTGTACATGTATGGGTTTAGCACCTGCTTATAAGATAGTCCGTATATAATGTATATTACTGGTACTATAGTATGTATGTATATGGGGTATATAAATTTATGCACGAATATGCATAACCAAATACCCCCGCCTCGGGGGGGGAGGGGGGGGGGGTTAAGCATAATGGCATAGATGGGGTAGAATTATTGGGGGCTTGCGGTTAGTTCCTGTAGTTGAGAACAATGGCGGCTTTTCGAGCCGCAGGCCTCGGGTAGTGTCCGGGCAGGAATAATGACTTATTTTATGTTTTTTTTAGGGATTTGCTTTGCGGTGGGTGTTTTGGGTGTGGCGTCGAATCCTTCGCCGTATTATGGGGTTGTTGGTTTGGTGTTAGCGTCTGTGGCGGGGTGCGGGTGGTTGCTGGGCCTTGGGGTTTCGTTCGTGGCTTTAGTGCTGTTTATGGTGTATTTGGGGGGTATGCTGGTGGTGTTTGTTTATTCAGTAGCTTTAGCAGCGGAGCCTTTCCCTGGGGCTTGGGGGGATTGACGGGTGATTGGATGTGCAGTAGCGTTTGTGGCAATTGTTTTTGGGGGGTTGGTGTTTGGGGGGTTTATGGGGGCTTGGAAGTTCGGGGTTTCTACTGTGAATAATGTTGGGGTGTTTGTTGTTCGGTCGGATTTTAGTGGAGTTTCCATGTTTTATTCACATGGGGCAGGGATGTTTTTAGTGGCGGGTTGGGGGCTGTTGTTGACTTTGTTTGTTGTATTGGAGCTTGTGCGGGGGTTGTCGCGGGGTGCTATTCGGGCGGTTTAGGGGTTAGGGTCAGAGAATAGTTTATTGAAAATGCCAGCTTTGGGAGCTGGAGATAAAGGTTTGAGTCCTTTTTTTCTGAGTTTGGGGTACTCTAAGAAGTGGTAAGTCTTCAATCTTTGGTTTACAAGACCAATGTTTTTATAAACTATTAGAGTATTTAGCAGTTGAGTATTTTGTTTTCTAGGGCGCTTGCGGCGGGGAGGAGAAATAGGAGGATAGTGAAGTAGGCGATTGAAGCGAGTTGGCCGATGATGATGAATGGGTGTTCGACGGGTTGGCTTCCTACTCATGTTAGGACGAGGAGGTCGGCGACTAGTACTCAGAATAGGAGCTGGGAGAGTGGTCGGAATGTTATTGCTCGTTGTTTTGATTTGTGCAGGAATGGGATTAGGAATAGGATCAGTACGGAGGCGGCCAGTGCTAATACGCCTCCTAGTTTATTTGGGATTGAACGTAGGATGGCGTAGGCGAATAGGAAGTATCATTCTGGCTTGATGTGTGGTGGGGTTACTAGCGGGTTTGCTGGGGTGAAGATTTCTGGGTCTCCCAGGAGGTTAACCGCTCATGCTTCTTTCTTATGAGACGTTAGTAAACCAATTACATAGCCTTGTCAAGACTAAATCACAGGTAAAAATCCTGTACATCTCATGTGGCCAACCACTCCCAACTAGGATTCCAAGACGCCTCATCACCCATCATAGAAGAACTCGTTGAATTCCACGACCACGCCCTAATCGTTGCCCTAGCTATCTGCAGCCTAGTTCTCTACCTTTTAGCCCACATACTAACAGAAAAACTCTCGTCCAATGCTGTAGACGCCCAAGAAGTAGAGCTGATCTGGACAATCCTACCTGCTATCGTCCTGGTACTCCTCGCCCTCCCATCCCTACAAATCCTCTACATAATGGACGAAATCGACGAACCAGACCTCACCCTAAAAGCCATCGGCCACCAATGATACTGAAGCTACGAATACACAGACTTCAAAGACCTATCATTCGACTCCTACATAGTGCCCACCCCAGACTTACCCAACGGCCACTTCCGACTGCTA
This sequence comes from Anser brachyrhynchus, assembly GCF_964034855.1. Taxonomy (NCBI): domain Eukaryota; kingdom Metazoa; phylum Chordata; class Aves; order Anseriformes; family Anatidae; genus Anser; species Anser brachyrhynchus. Next base: position 14,905,646 of record NC_137696.1, on the reverse strand, counting down.
GAAGTTGACCACCGCGTAGTTATCCCAATAGAATCCCCCATCCGCGTGATCATTACTGCAGGAGACGTACTCCACTCCTGAGCAGTCCCAACGCTCGGAGTTAAAACAGACGCAATCCCAGGCCGACTAAACCAAACTTCATTCATTACCACCCGGCCTGGGATTTTTTACGGACAATGCTCAGAAATTTGCGGGGCTAATCACAGCTACATACCCATTGTAGTAGAATCAACCCCACTCCCACATTTCGAGGCCTGATCGTCCCTTCTATCATCATCCTAATCATTAAGAAGCTATGCAACAGCACTAGCCTTTTAAGCTAGCCAAAGAGGGACTTCCCCCTCCTTAATGATATGCCACAGCTTAACCCCGCACCATGATTTTCAATCATAATTATAACCTGATTAACCCTAGCACTCCTCATCCAACCAAAACTACTAGCCTTCACCACAACCAACCCCCCATCAAATAAGACCTCCCTCACTACCAAACCCACACCATGATCCTGACCATGAACCTAAGCTTCTTTGACCAATTTTCCAGCCCCAATCTATTCGGCATCCCCTTAATCCTACTATCCCTACTCTTCCCAGCCCTACTATTCCCGTCCCCAAACAACCGATGAATCAACAACCGCCTTTCTACTATCCAAACATGACTCCTTCACCTAATCACAAAACAACTAATAGTCCCACTCAACAAAAATGGCCACAAATGAGCCATAATATTTACATCCCTAATAATCATACTTCTTACAATCAACCTTCTAGGCCTCCTTCCATATACATTCACCCCAACCACCCAACTATCTATGAACATAGCCCTAGCCTTCCCACTATGGCTCGCCACACTACTAACAGGCATGTTTAACCATGTACGTGCCCCAGGGCCGGCTTAAAGTAGGCTCTATTGTCCCACTTTACTGCTAAATCCGCCTTCCAGAAGTGGTTTCACGCTTCTTTCCGTGTGCCCTGTGAATAGGGAATGTAGCCCATTTCTTCCACTCCATAGGCTATACCTTGACCTGTCTTATTAGCGGGGTGCTATTGTGTCCACTGTTGTGCTCTCATTCGAGGTGGGCTGGCGACGGCGGTATGTAGGCTGTGTTGGCAAGGGGTGGTTGGGTTAATCGGGGATTATCGATTGTAGAACAGGCTCCTCTAGGTGGGTTTGGGGCACCGCCAAGTCCTTAGAGTTTTAAGCGTTTGTGCTCGTAGTTCTCTGGCGGATACTTCGGTAAAGTAAGTATCAAGATTTAGGGCCAGGCATAGTGGGGTATCTAATCCCAGTTTGGGCCCTGGCTTTCGTGGGTTTAAATCAGTCGTTAGTTCCTAAGATCATCTTAATGGTGTGTTTAGGTGCATCTTGGGCTTATGACAGCTCAGTTGCATTTTGATCTTAGTTAGCTAGGATAGGCATTTTACCACTCTTTACGCCGTGTCAATAGGACGGTTGATTTGGGTTTCTTGTATGACCGCGGTGGCTGGCACAAGATTTACCAACCCTTGAAGTTAGGCTGTTGCTATAACTAAGTCAAGTTTGCACTCATTGCTTAATGTTAATTACTGCTGAATACCCGTGGGGGCGTGGCTTAGCGAGGCGTCTTGGGCTACTACTTGGGTGTGCCTGATACCCGCTCCTCAAGGCCTGTATGGGGGTAGGTGGTCGAGGGCATTTACACTGGGGCGCGGATACTTGCATGTATATATTTAGCAAAAACCAACCGTAAGGTTAGGACTAAGTCTTTTGTCCGCAGGCATGTTTTATGCCATCTTGGCAACTTCAGTGCCATGCTTTGTGTTAAGCTATGTGGACGGGGGTGTGGTTAGCTGATAGTTGAGTGGTGAGTGAGAGTGAAGTATATGAAATTATTGCTTGTGTTTACTATTTTTAGTACTGGAGTTTCTCTAAGTCCTAGGACTAGGAGGAAATGGTGTTTCATAGTGTGTAGGCGTCGGGATAGTCCGAGTATCGTCGGGGTATTCCTGCTAGGCCTAGGAAGTGCTGGGGGAAGAACGTTAGGTTTACTCCTGTAAATATTACCCCGAAGTGGGCTTTTGCTCATGTTTGGTGTAGGGTAAACCCAGTGAGTAGTGGGAATCAGTGAGTAAATCCTGCTAGAATGGCAAAGACGGCGCCTATGGATAGGACGTAGTGGAAGTGGGCAACTACGCAGTACGTGTCGTGCAGGGCGATGTCTAGGGAAGAGTTTGCAAGAACGATTCCTGTTAATCCTCCGATGGTAAATAGGAAGATAAATCCTAGAGCTCATAGTATTGGGGGGGGTCTCATTTGATTGTTCCTCCGTGCAGGGTGGCTAGTCAGCTAAATACTTTGATTCCGGTAGGGATGGCAATGATTATAGTGGCTGATGTAAAGTAGGCTCGGGTATCAACGTCTATTCCTACTGTAAACATGTGGTGAGCTCAGACGATGAATCCTAGGAAGCCGATGGATAGTATGGCTCAGACTATTCCCATGTAGCCGAAGGGCTCCTTTTTGCCTGAGTAGTACGTGACTACGTGTGAGATGATTCCGAACCCTGGTAGGATCAGAATATAGACTTCTGGGTGTCCGAAGAATCAGAATAGGTGTTGGTACAGGATTGGGTCTCCTCCTCCAGCGGGGTCGAAGAATGTGGTGTTTAGGTTTCGATCAGTTAGTAATATTGTAATACCGGCGGCGAGTACGGGGAGTGATAGAAGGAGTAGGATGGCGGTAATTAGTACGGATCAGACAAATAGTGGGGTTTGGTATTGTGAGAGTGCGGGGGGTTTTATGTTGATGGCTGTGGTGATAAAGTTGATGGCCCCAAGGATGGAGGAGATACCGGCTAAGTGGAGTGAGAAGATAGCCAGGTCTACTGAAGCTCCGGCGTGGGCAAGGTCACCTGCTAGGGGAGGGTAGACAGTTCAGCCTGTGCCGGCGCCAGCTTCTACAGTGGATGAGGCTAGTAGGAGGAGGAATGATGGGGGGAGGAGTCAAAAGCTTATGTTGTTTATTCGCGGGAATGCTATGTCGGGGGCACCGATTATGAGGGGGACTAATCAGTTGCCGAATCCTCCGATCATGATGGGTATGACTATAAAGAAGCTTATTACAAAGGCGTGAGCGGTAACGATTACATTGTAAATTTGGTCGTCGCCTAGGAGAGTTCCTGGTTGTCCTAGTTCTGCGCGGATTAATAGGCTGAGTGCGGTGCCGACTATTCCTGCTCATGCCCCGAAGATGAGGTACAGGGTGCCAATATCCTTATGGTTAGTGGAAAATAGTCATCGGTTGATGAAGGTGACGGGTAAGATGGCTGAGTGTTGAAGCGTTAGGCTGTAGTCCTTTTTACAGAGGTTTAATTCCTCTTCTTATCGGCTCTGTAGTGAAATTCATGTTGAGTTGCAAGCTCATCGATGCGCACTAGGGTGCGTCAGGGTCTTTGTAGGCAGAAGCCAATTGGTTTAGGCATTTAGCTGTTAACTAGAGTTTTGTGGGATCGAAGCCCATCTGTCTAGGGAGGCTTTAGCTTAATTAAAGCGTCTGACTTGCATTCAGAAGATACAGGTTAATATTCTGTAAGTCTTAATGTGCAGAAACTAAGAGGGTTTAACTCTTATTTAAGGCTTTGAAGGCCTTCGGTTTGGGGTGTTATCCTAAGTTTCTAGACAATGGCATGTATTATTGGGGACAGGGGAAGTAAGAGGATTGATAGTGAGGCAAGGACCGCAGTAGGTGTGCTTGGGGCTTTGCTAGTGTATCATTGTTTTATGTGGTTAGAGGAGTTGGGGGGAAGGGTAATTGTTGAGTGGTATGCGAGGCGTAGGTAGAAGAAGAGGCTGAGCAGTGATAGCATGGCAATTGCCATGGCTGCTGGTGTTATTTCCTGTTTAGTTAGTTCTTGGATGATAAGTCACTTTGGTATAAAGCCTGTTAATGGGGGGAGGCCTGCTAGGGATAAAAGTACTAGTATTAGGGTGGCGTTTAGCACTGGGGTTTTTGTTCATGAGGTTGTGATCATGGATAGGTTAAGGGCTTTGATTTTGTTAAGGGCTAGGAATACGGCTGATGTTATGATTGTGTATAGGTAGAAGGTAAGTAAGGCCAATTTGGGGCTGTAAACTAGGATGATGGCGATTCAGCCTAAGTGGGAGATGGACGAGAAGGCTAGGATTTTGCGTGTTTGTGTTTGGTTCAGTCCTATTCAGCCTCCTAGTGCTGTTGAGGCTAGGGCCATGGCGGTGAGTAGAGCTGGGTCGAGGGATTTGGATGTTAGTAGGAGCAGGGTTAGTGGGGGGAATTTTATGAGGGTCGAGAGTAGCAGGGCTGTTATTAGTGGCGATCCTTGTAGTACTTCTGGGAATCAGAAGTGAAATGGCACTAGGCCCAGTTTAATAGCGATTGCTGCTGTCAGTAGTAGACAGGAGGTTGGGTGGTTTATTTGTGTGATGTCTCATTGGCCGGTGACTCAGGCATTGGTTATGCTAGAGAATAGGACCAGGGCGGAAGCAGCTGCTTGGGTTAGGAAGTATTTCGTTGCGGCTTCTACTGCTCGTGGGTGGTGGGATTTGGCAATTAGGGGAATGATGGCTAGTGCGTTGATCTCCAGTCCTGTCCAGGCCAGAACTCAGTGGTTGCTGGAAATTGTGATTGTGGTGCCCAAGATGAGGCTGAAGGTTATGATTGGGGTCGCGTAAGGGTTCATTAGTAGAGGAGGGGGTTAAACCATCATTTTCGGGGTATGGGCCCGATAGCTTGATTAGCTGACTCTACTAGAAAATAATATAAGGGAAGTATGGAGAATTTTGATTTCTCTTGTGTGGGTTCAATTCCTACTTTTCTAAGGTCAACAGGAAATGAGAGGGCTGTTATACCTCTATGTTCACTTTATCATAGTGACCCTTTGTAGTTCAGGCACATTTCCTTATGTAAGGAGGTAGGCCTGCATAGCAGATAGGTATGCTGATGTGTCAGAGGCACAGAGCTAGTGTGAGGGGTAGGAAGTTTTTTCATAGTAGGTGCATTAGTTGGTCATATCGGAATCGTGGGTATGAAGCTCGGACCCATAAGAAACCAGAAGATAGTAGGAGGACTTTTGTGGCTAGGATGACGGGGAATAGTTCTGTGGGTGGCCCTAGGGCGCTTGGGTTTAGGAATATGATGGCTGTAAGTGTATTTATTAGCATAATGTTCGCATATTCAGCTAGGAAGAATAAGGCGAAGGGTCCTGCGGCGTATTCAACGTTAAACCCTGAGACTAGCTCAGATTCACCCTCTGTGAGGTCAAAAGGAGCTCGGTTTGTCTCTGCTAGGGTGGATACGTATCATATTATTGCTAGGGGTCATGAGGAGAAAATGAAGTATAGAGGCTCCTGTGCGACGGCAAAGGAGCTGAGTGTGTAGCTTCCGCTTAGTATGATTATTGATAGCAGGATTATGGCCAGTGTCACTTCGTATGAAATGGTCTGTGCTACTGCCCGTAGGGCTCCGATTAGTGCGTATTTTGAGTTCGAGGCTCAGCCTGATCATAGGACTGAGTAGACGGCTAGGCTTGACATGGCTATTAGGAAGAGAACTCCGAGGTTTAGATCTGCTAGGGGAAATGGGAGTGGTAGTGGTGCTCAAGTGGTGAGGGCTAGGACAAGGGCTAGTATTGGTATCAGAATGAATAGAAGTGGGGAAGAGGTAGAGGGTCGGATGGGCTCTTTGGTAAATAGTTTCAGTCCGTCCGCAAATGGTTGAAGTAGGCCAAAAGGCCCGACAACGTTAGGGCCTTTGCGGGATTGTATGTAGCTTAGGATTTTCCGTTCTGCTAGGGTTAGGAAGGCTACGGCAATCAGGATTGGGATGATGTATAGGAGGGATATAATGAGGCAGCTTAGTGTTGTTATTTGAATCATGGGTGAAGCTAGGGAGAGGATTTGAACCTCTGGGGAAAGGGCTTAAGCCTTCTGCACTTGCCGGGCTCTGCCACTCTAGCTGGTCCTTTTCTAGGATTGAAAGTGGTGGGGGAAGGCCCTCTTCACGGTTTAGTTGGTTTCACTGCTTAGAGGGGGGGGGCGTGCTTGTGGTATTGGCCCCACTTTCCCGGTCCTTTCGTACTGGGGAGAGTGTGTCATAGATAGAAACCGACCTGGATTGCTCCGGTCTGAACTCAGATCACGTAGGACTGTTAATCGTTGAACAAACGAACCCTTAATAGCGGCTGCACCATTAGGATGTCCTGATCCAACATCGAGGTCGTAAACCCCCCTGTCGATATGGGCTCTTGAGGGGGATTGCGCTGTTATCCCTGGGGTAGCTTGGTCCATTAATCAATTATATTGGGTCTGGTCACTGTTAGCACTTTGAGGGGTAGCTCTAGGTAAAGAGGTATGGTCTTGTTTTTGGAGGATTTGTTCTCCTCCAAGGTCGCCCCAACCGAAAAATATCGACCAGGCTCTGCGATGGTAGTGGCCCCAGTGGGGTTGATTGAGGATTCGCGGTGGTCGTTGATTTTTAAGTTCCACAGGGTCTTCTCGTCTTATGTTCACATCCCCGCTTTTGCACGGGGAGATCAATTTCACTGATTATCTGTGAGAGACAGTTAAGACCTCGTTTAGCCATTCATACAAGTCTCGATTTATGGGACAATTGATTGCGCTACCTTTGCACGGTTAGGATACCGCGGCCGTTAAACCTAAGTCACCGGGCAGGCATCACCTTCAATACTTGTTTAATTTGCTGAAGGCTATGTTTTTGGTAAACAGTCGGGCCTTATTAATTTGCCGAGTTCCTTTCACAGATTTTAATCGCTCTTATAGGCGCTCCTGAGTCGGGTTAACAGGGTTAGTTAATACGTGGTCTTGTAGGGGATTTTGTATCTGTCTAGGTCTGTTAATAATGTTTCTATGTAAGCTTGCGCCGTTAGAGGGGTGTGGCCCTGAGTTACTTATTTTAGCATTAATTCTCCTATATTCATAGGTTGACCTGTTTGTGATAAGGGAATCATCTTATTTTGGTATTTTTAGGTGGTGGAGCTTTGACGCACTCTTTTTTGATGGCTGCTTTAGGGCCCACGGTAGGATCAGTAGTAAGAATTATCCGCTAGTCGAGGTTGTGTCCTTTTTTAATGGAGCTGTCCCTCCATTAAATAGCTCTTAATCATCTCATTAGGGTTCAGGATGTCCGGTAGGGAGGATTAAGGGGGAACTTAGATTCGTTTCACAGGTAACCAGCTATCACCCAGCTCGGTTGGCTTTTCACCTCTACTGACAAGTCATCCCACTCTTTTGCAACAGAGACGGGTTCGCTCTCTTTAACTGCTTGAAAGTAGCTCGCTTGGGTTTCGGGGGGGCAAACTTTAGTTCACTTTGCTTGGTTGTTCTCGCTAAACCATGATGCAAAAGGTACAAGGGTTGATCTTTGCTGTCTGTCGCTTTGATTGTTTCACTGCTATTTCATCTTTCCCTTACGGTACTGGGGTCTCTATCGCGTCTAAGTGTCTTTTCTATCGCCTATACTAAGACTGTAAAATGCTTTAGTTTAATTAGTTTAGTAAATTCTTTAGTTTTGGTGTACTATTTGTGTGGTTGAGCTAGAGGGGGGGCTTCAAGACGATCCGGTCTAGTAGATATCTTTCAGGTGTAAGCTGAGTGCTTTGGTGTTATAGCTACGTCTTGATATTCTAAGTACACCTTCCGGTACACTTACCTTGTTACGACTTACCTCATCTTCAGCGTATTTATGGTATTAGTTATGTGGGATGTGGCTTTTGAGGAGGGTGACGGGCGGTATGTACGTGCCCCAGGGCCGGCTTAAAGTAGGCTCTATTGTCCCACTTTACTGCTAAATCCGCCTTCCAGAAGTGGTTTCACGCTTCTTTCCGTGTGCCCTATGAATAGGGAATGTAGCCCATTTCTTCCACTCCATAGGCTATACCTTGACCTGTCTTATTAGCGGGGTGCTATTGTGTCCACTGTTGTGCTCTCATTCGAGGTGGGCTGGCGACGGCGGTATGTAGGCTGTGTTGGCAAGGGGTGGTTGGGTTAATCGGGGATTATCGATTGTAGAACAGGCTCCTCTAGGTGGGTTTGGGGCACCGCCAAGTCCTTAGAGTTTTAAGCGTTTGTGCTCGTAGTTCTCTGGCGGATACTTCGGTAAAGTAAGTATCAAGATTTAGGGCCAGGCATAGTGGGGTATCTAATCCCAGTTTGGGCCCTGGCTTTCGTGGGTTTAAATCAGTCGTTAGTTCCTAAGATCATCTTAATGGTGTGTTTAGGTGCATCTTGGGCTTATGACAGCTCAGTTGCATTTTGATCTTAGTTAGCTAGGATAGGCATTTTACCACTCTTTACGCCGTGTCAATAGGACGGTTGATTTGGGTTTCTTGTATGACCGCGGTGGCTGGCACAAGATTTACCAACCCTTGAAGTTAGGCTGTTGCTATAACTAAGTCAAGTTTGCACTCATTGCTTAATGTTAATTACTGCTGAATACCCGTGGGGGCGTGGCTTAGCGAGGCGTCTTGGGCTACTACTTGGGTGTGCCTGATACCCGCTCCTCAAGGCCTGTATGGGGGTAGGTGGTCGAGGGCGTTTACACTGGGGCGCGGATACTTGCATGTATATATTTAGCAAAAACCAACCGTAAGGTTAGGACTAAGTCTTTTGTCCGCAGGCATGTTTTATGCCATCTTGGCAACTTCAGTGCCATGCTTTGTGTTAAGCTATGTGGACGGGGGTGTGGTTAGCTGATAGTTGAGTGGTGAGTGAGAGTGAAGTATATGAAATTATTGCTTGTGTTTACTATTTTTAGTACTGGAGTTTCTCTAATAAGTTTAAGTTATTTTGTATGTGTTTGTGTGTATATGTACATCGTTCCGATGATGTCATGGAAGGGATGATTAATGGAGTTTTAGAGGTAGTTTGCTGGGATTGGGCGATGAAGGTTTATGCTACATGGTGGTTAGCGAAAGTTTACTGGTTTAGTTTGTGAAGCGCAGGGGTTGCGCTTAATGATTTGTTGTTTTGTGCTATGTCCAACGAGCATTCATCCAATAGCCCCATTTAACCCGGAGGGTGGAGGTAACATTAACTGAATGTGGTCAAAGTGCATCAGTGTCAGGATGATTCCCCATATACGCCAACCGTCTCATCGAGGGACCCTTGAAATATAGGATAGGCCGTGAGGCAGGTGTGTCCAGGCTTAGATTGTGGGACCCCCGAGATCACTGGGAATAGCCACCTGTGAGGTAACCCCGGAAAAAATAAGAGGAACCAGAGGCGCCAAAAAGCTGGAACATGCCGCGATTACGCATTGAGAAGGTGAAAGTACTCACAGATGCCACTTTGAAGGGCAAGGAGGGGTGAGTGAACCCAATGGATGGCCCTGACCGAGGAACCAGAGGCGCAAAAATGTGAGGAGGGCGAGGGGTTTAGGGGGAACGTATGGGCCTGAAGCTAGTCATACCGGACATTATGTGCAACGGGTTGCTGATTTCACGTGAGGAGTACGATTAATAAATCCGTCTGATACGAACTGCATGAGATATGTGGTGGAGAGTTGTTGTTGGAGCATGTCCTGTGAGCATTCATTAAAATGGGGTCTTGTTATGCGCTTGAGTGGAGTTGTATTGGGTGTTGTGGGGTATGGTCCTAGAACATTCATGCCGGGTGGTTTGGTAGGAGTGTGTTTAAGGGTTTAATGGCCGTGTACATGTATGGGTTTAGCACCTGCTTATAAGATAGTCCGTATATAATGTATATTACTGGTACTATAGTATGTATGTATATGGGGTATATAAATTTATGCACGAATATGCATAACCAAATACCCCCGCCTCGGGGGGGGAGGGGGGGGGGGTTAAGCATAATGGCATAGATGGGGTAGAATTATTGGGGGCTTGCGGTTAGTTCCTGTAGTTGAGAACAATGGCGGCTTTTCGAGCCGCAGGCCTCGGGTAGTGTCCGGGCAGGAATAATGACTTATTTTATGTTTTTTTTAGGGATTTGCTTTGCGGTGGGTGTTTTGGGTGTGGCGTCGAATCCTTCGCCGTATTATGGGGTTGTTGGTTTGGTGTTAGCGTCTGTGGCGGGGTGCGGGTGGTTGCTGGGCCTTGGGGTTTCGTTCGTGGCTTTAGTGCTGTTTATGGTGTATTTGGGGGGTATGCTGGTGGTGTTTGTTTATTCAGTAGCTTTAGCAGCGGAGCCTTTCCCTGGGGCTTGGGGGGATTGACGGGTGATTGGATGTGCAGTAGCGTTTGTGGCAATTGTTTTTGGGGGGTTGGTGTTTGGGGGGTTTATGGGGGCTTGGAAGTTCGGGGTTTCTACTGTGAATAATGTTGGGGTGTTTGTTGTTCGGTCGGATTTTAGTGGAGTTTCCATGTTTTATTCACATGGGGCAGGGATGTTTTTAGTGGCGGGTTGGGGGCTGTTGTTGACTTTGTTTGTTGTATTGGAGCTTGTGCGGGGGTTGTCGCGGGGTGCTATTCGGGCGGTTTAGGGGTTAGGGTCAGAGAATAGTTTATTGAAAATGCCAGCTTTGGGAGCTGGAGATAAAGGTTTGAGTCCTTTTTTTCTGAGTTTGGGGTACTCTAAGAAGTGGTAAGTCTTCAATCTTTGGTTTACAAGACCAATGTTTTTATAAACTATTAGAGTATTTAGCAGTTGAGTATTTTGTTTTCTAGGGCGCTTGCGGCGGGGAGGAGAAATAGGAGGATAGTGAAGTAGGCGATTGAAGCGAGTTGGCCGATGATGATGAATGGGTGTTCGACGGGTTGGCTTCCTACTCATGTTAGGACGAGGAGGTCGGCGACTAGTACTCAGAATAGGAGCTGGGAGAGTGGTCGGAATGTTATTGCTCGTTGTTTTGATTTGTGCAGGAATGGGATTAGGAATAGGATCAGTACGGAGGCGGCCAGTGCTAATACGCCTCCTAGTTTATTTGGGATTGAACGTAGGATGGCGTAGGCGAATAGGAAGTATCATTCTGGCTTGATGTGTGGTGGGGTTACTAGCGGGTTTGCTGGGGTGAAGATTTCTGGGTCTCCCAGGAGGTTAACCGCTCATGCTTCTTTCTTATGAGACGTTAGTAAACCAATTACATAGCCTTGTCAAGACTAAATCACAGGTAAAAATCCTGTACATCTCATGTGGCCAACCACTCCCAACTAGGATTCCAAGACGCCTCATCACCCATCATAGAAGAACTCGTTGAATTCCACGACCACGCCCTAATCGTTGCCCTAGCTATCTGCAGCCTAGTTCTCTACCTTTTAGCCCACATACTAACAGAAAAACTCTCGTCCAATGCTGTAGACGCCCAAGAAGTAGAGCTGATCTGGACAATCCTACCTGCTATCGTCCTGGTACTCCTCGCCCTCCCATCCCTACAAATCCTCTACATAATGGACGAAATCGACGAACCAGACCTCACCCTAAAAGCCATCGGCCACCAATGATACTGAAGCTATGAATACACAGACTTCAAAGACCTATCATTCGACTCCTACATAGTGCCCACCCCAGACTTACCCAACGGCCACTTCCGACTGCTAGAAGTTGACCACCGCGTAGTTATCCCAATAGAATCCCCCATCCGCGTGATCATTACTGCAGGAGACGTACTCCACTCCTGAGCAGTCCCAACGCTCGGAGTTAAAACAGACGCAATCCCAGGCCGACTAAACCAAACTTCATTCATTACCACCCGGCCTGGGATTTTTTACGGACAATGCTCAGAAATTTGCGGGGCTAATCACAGCTACATACCCATTGTAGTAGAATCAACCCCACTCCCACATTTCGAGGCCTGATCGTCCCTTCTATCATCATCCTAATCATTAAGAAGCTATGCAACAGCACTAGCCTTTTAAGCTAGCCAAAGAGGGACTTCCCCCTCCTTAATGATATGCCACAGCTTAACCCCGCACCATGATTTTCAATCATAATTATAACCTGATTAACCCTAGCACTCCTCATCCAACCAAAACTACTAGCCTTCACCACAACCAACCCCCCATCAAATAAGACCTCCCTCACTACCAAACCCACACCATGATCCTGACCATGAACCTAAGCTTCTTTGACCAATTTTCCAGCCCCAATCTATTCGGCATCCCCTTAATCCTACTATCCCTACTCTTCCCAGCCCTACTATTCCCGTCCCCAAACAACCGATGAATCAACAACCGCCTTTCTACTATCCAAACATGACTCCTTCACCTAATCACAAAACAACTAATAGTCCCACTCAACAAAAATGGCCACAAATGAGCCATAATATTTACATCCCTAATAATCATACTTCTTACAATCAACCTTCTAGGCCTCCTTCCATATACATTCACCCCAACCACCCAACTATCTATGAACATAGCCCTAGCCTTCCCACTATGGCTCGCCACACTACTAACAGGCCTACGAAACCAACCATCAGCCTCTTTAGCCCACCTATTACCCGAAGGTACCCCTACACCCCTAATCCCCGCACTAATCCTGATCGAAACAACCAGCCTACTAATCCGCCCCCTAGCCCTCGGAGTCCGCCTTACAGCCAACCTTACAGCAGGACACTTACTCATCCAACTCATCTCTACAGCCTCCATTGCATTAATACCCACCCTTCCTGCAGTATCCATCCTAACAATAATCATCCTACTACTCCTAACCATCCTAGAAGTAGCAGTAGCCATAATCCAGGCCTACGTCTTCGTGCTCCTTCTAAGCCTATACTTACAAGAAAACATCTAATGGCACACCAAGCACACTCATACCACATAGTTGACCCAAGCCCTTGACCAATCTTCGGGGCAGCCGCCGCCCTACTCACAACCTCAGGATTAATCATGTGATTCCACTACAACTCATCCATACTACTAACCCTAGGCCTCATCTCAATACTCCTAGTAATACTCCAATGATGACGAGACATTGTACGAGAAAGCACCTTCCAAGGCCATCACACTCCCACAGTCCAAAAAGGCCTACGATACGGCATAATCCTTTTCATCACATCCGAAGCATTCTTCTTCTTAGGGTTCTTCTGAGCGTTCTTCCACTCGAGCCTGGCCCCAACCCCAGAACTAGGAGGCCAATGACCCCCAACAGGAATTAAACCACTCAACCCGATAGAAGTCCCCCTACTAAACACAGCCATCCTACTAGCCTCAGGCGTTACCGTAACGTGAGCCCATCACAGCATCACAGAAGGAAACCGAAAACATGCCATCCACGCCCTAACCCTAACGATCCTCTTGGGATTCTACTTCACAGCCCTACAAGCAATAGAATACCACGAAGCCCCATTCTCAATCGCCGATAGCGTCTACGGATCTACCTTCTTCGTTGCCACTGGATTCCACGGACTCCACGTAATCATCGGATCCTCCTTCCTGACCGTCTGCCTCTTCCGACTGATCAAGTTCCACTTTACATCAGACCACCACTTCGGATTCGAGGCAGCAGCCTGATACTGACACTTCGTAGACGTCATCTGACTATTCCTCTACATAACCATCTACTGATGAGGATCTTGCTCTTCTAGTATATTAATTACAATTGACTTCCAATCTCTAGAATCTGGTATAAACCCAGAGGAGAGCAATGAACGCACTCATGTTCATATTCGCCCTATCATCAATCCTAAGCGCCGCCCTAACCGCATTAAACTTCTGACTCGCCCAAATAAACCCCGACTCAGAGAAACTCTCACCGTACGAATGTGGATTCGACCCACTTGGATCTGCTCGATTACCATTCTCAGTCCGATTCTTCCTCAGTAGCCATCCTGTTCGTCCTATTCGACCTAGAAATCGCCCTCCTACTCCCCCTGCCATGAGCCGTCCAACTCCAATCCCCCCTAATGACCCTCACCTGAACTGTAGTGATCCTCCTTCTCCTAACACTCGGACTGGCCTACGAGTGAATTCAAGGGGGCCTAGAATGAGCAGAATAACAGAAAGTTAGTCTAACCAAAAAGATAGCTGGTTTCGACCCAGCAGATTACAGCCAACCCTGTAACTTTCTTATGTCGCCCCTACATTTAAGCTTCTACTCAGCCTTCATTTTCAGCGGACTAGGGCTAGCCTTCCACCGAACCCACCTAGTATCCGCCCTACTATGCCTTGAAAGCATAATATTATCGATATTCGTAGGCCTATCAATATGATCCATCGAAAACCAAGTCTCCTCATTCACCATGGTACCAATTCTCATGCTAACCTTCTCAGCTTGTGAGGCGGGCACAGGCCTGGCCATCCTAGTAGCCTCCACCCGCACACATGGCTCCGACCATCTACACAACCTAAACCTCCTGCAATGCTAAAAATCATCCTACCCACAATCATACTTCTTCCAACAGCCCTGCTGTCTCCACCAAAATTTCTATGGACTAACACCACCTTATACAGCCTCCTAATCGCTGCCCTAAGCCTACAGTGATTAATCCCAACCTACTACCCCTACAAATTTTTATCCAACTGAACAGGAATTGACCAAATCTCATCCCCCCTCCTAGTACTATCCTGCTGACTACTCCCACTCATAATCATAGCAAGCCAAAACCACCTGCAACAAGAACCCCTACAACGCAAACGAATCTTTATCTCAACCTTAGTCGCAGTCCAGCCATTCATCCTACTAGCCTTTTCCACCACAGAACTAGCACTATTTTACATCTCATTTGAAGCAACCCTCATTCCCACCCTAATCTTAATCACCCGATGGGGGAACCAACCAGAACGCCTAAGCGCTGGCATCTACCTGCTATTCTACACGCCAGTAAGCTCTCTACCCCTGCTAATCACAATCATACACCTATACGTGAAAATTGGCACCCTGCACCTGCCAACCCTACAACTAACCCACCCAACCCTATCCACCTCATGGACAGGAATACTATCAGGTCTAGCACTGCTCATAGCATTCATAGTAAAAGCCCCACTATACGGCCTACACCTCTGACTGCCAAAAGCCCACGTAGAAGCACCCATCGCAGGCTCAATACTCCTCGCCGCCCTACTACTAAAGCTAGGAGGATACGGAATTATACGAGTCACTCTATTTATGGGCCCACTGTCCAACCTCCTGCACTACCCCTTCCTAACCCTGGCCCTATGAGGCGCCCTAATGACTAGCTCAATCTGCCTACGACAGACAGACCTAAAATCACTAATCGCTTATTCATCCGTTAGCCACATAGGCCTAGTTATCGCCGCAGGAATAATCCAAACCCACTGATCATTCTCAGGGGCAATGATCCTAATAATTTCCCATGGACTAACTTCCTCCATACTATTCTGCCTAGCCAACACAAACTATGAACGTACGCACAGCCGAATTCTACTACTCACACGAGGCCTACAACCTCTCCTACCACTCATAGCTACCTGATGATTGCTGGCCAATCTAACAAACATAGCCTTACCCCCAACAACAAACCTCATAGCAGAGCTAACCATTATAATCACCTTATTCAACTGATCTGCCTTCACGATCATCCTAACAGGAATCGCAACCCTACTAACCGCCTCCTACACCTTATTCATACTACTAATGACCCAACGAGGCTCAATCCCCTCCCACATCACATCTATGCAAAACTCAACCACGCGAGAACACCCGCTCATAACACTCCACATTATCCCAATATTCCTCCTAATCCTCAAACCCGAACTGATCTCCGGAATCCCCTCATGCAAGTATAGTTTAAACCAAACATTAGACTGTGATTCTAAGAATAGAAGTTCAAACCTTCTTACCTGCCGAGGGGAGGGTTTAACCAACAAGAGCTGCTAACTCTTACATCTGAGCCTAAAACCTCAGCCCCCTTACTTTTAAAGGATAACAGCAATCCACTGGTCTTAGGAACCACCCATCTTGGTGCAAATCCAAGTAAAAGTAGTGAACCCCACACTACTAATCAACTCCCTCACACTACTCACGCTGACAATCCTCCTAACCCCAATCATCCTGCCATTTCTATTTAAAAACTTTAAAAACACCCCACAAGCCACCACCCGCGCTGTTAAAACCGCATTCCTAATTAGCCTAGCCCCTACAACCGCATTCATCTACTCGGGAGTAGAATCTGTCACCTGCCACTGGGAGTGAAAATTCATTATAAACTTTAAAATCCCCCTGAGCCTAAAAATAGACCAATACTCAATAACATTTCTTCCAATCGCCCTATTTGTAACATGATCAATCCTACAATTCGCCATATGATACATGGCCTCAGAGCCATACGTAACAAAATTTTTCACCTACCTACTGACATTCCTAGTCGCCATACTCCTCCTAACAACCGCAAACAACATATTCCTCCTATTCGTAGGCTGGGAAGGAGTACGAATCATGTCCTTCCTTCTCATCGGCTGATGACAAGGCCGAGCAGATGCCAACACCGCCGCCCTACGAGCCGTAATCTACAACCGAATCGGAGACATCGGACTGATCCTGAGCATAGCATGACTAGCTTCAACATTCAACACCTGAGAGATCCAACAAGCCGTACACCCCCACCAAACCCCAATCCTCCCCCTCATAGGATTAATCCTCGCAGCCGCAGGAAAATCCGCCCAATTTGGACTCCACCCATGACTGCCCGCAGCAATAGAAGGCCCCACCCCAGTATCAGCCCTACTGCACTCCAGTACCATAGTAGTAGCCGGAATCTTCCTGCTCATCCGCATGCACCCCCTGCTAGCCACCAACCAGACAGCCCTAACTGCCTGCCTATGCCTAGGTGCTCTATCAACCCTATTCGCTGCCACATGCACCCTAACCCAAAATGACATCAAAAAAATCATTGCTTTCTCAACATCCAGCCAACTAGGACTAATAATAGTCACTATCGGACTAAACCTCCCACAACTAGCCTTCCTACACATCTCAACCCATGCCTTCTTTAAAGCCATACTATTCCTATGCTCAGGGTCTATCATCCACAACCTAAACGGAGAACAAGATATCCGAAAGATAGGAGGCCTACAGAAAATACTCCCAGTCACTACTTCCTGCCTAACCATCGGAAACCTGGCGCTGATAGGAACCCCATTCCTAGCCGGATTCTACTCAAAAGACCTCATCATCGAAAGCTTAAACACATCATACCTAAATACTTGAGCCCTACTCCTAACCCTTATAGCCACAGCATTCACCGCAACCTACAGCATCCGCATAACCATCCTAGTCCAAGCTGGACAAACCCGAATCCCCCCAATAGTATCAATAAACGAAAACAACCCACTAATCACCGCCCCCCTAACCCGACTCGCCCTAGGCAGCATTACAGCAGGAATAATCATTACCTCTTTCATCACACCAACCAAAACCCCCCCAATAACCATACCCCTTATCACCAAAACTGCTGCCATCCTCATAACAATCCTAGGAATCATCCTAGCCCTAGAACTATCGAACATAACACACACCCTCACTCACCCCAAACCAACCCCCCTCATAAACTTCTCCTCTGCATTAGGGTACTTCAACCCCCTAGTACACCGATTCTTCTCCAAAAACCTACTAGAAAAGGGACAAAACATTGCCCTACACTTGATCGACCTCTCCTGACTCAAAAAAATAGGGCCAGAGGGCCTTGCTGAACTACAAGTAGCCGCAAGCAAAGCCGCAACCTCAATACACACAGGGCTAATTAAGGCCTACCTAGGATCCTTCGCCCTCTCCATCCTGGTAATAATCCTAATAACACACAGACTCACTAATGGCCCCTAACATCCGCAAATCCCATCCCCTACTAAAAATAATCAACAACTCCCTAATCGACCTACCTGCCCCCTCCAACATCTCTGCCTGATGAAACTTCGGCTCCCTTCTAGCCATCTGCTTAGCCACACAAATCCTAACAGGCCTGCTACTAGCCATACACTACACCGCAGACACTTCACTCGCCTTCTCCTCAGTAGCTCACACATGCCGAGACGTCCAGTACGGATGGCTCATCCGCAACCTCCACGCCAATGGTGCTTCGCTCTTCTTTATCTGCATCTACTTACACATCGGACGAGGCCTCTACTACGGCTCCTACCTATACAAAGAAACCTGAAACACAGGATTAATCCTCCTACTCACCCTAATAGCAACTGCCTTAGTAGGGTATGTCCTACCATGAGGACAAATGTCATTCTGAGGGGCCACCGTAATCACCAACCTATTCTCAGCCATCCCGTACATTGGGCAAACTCTAGTAGAATGAGCCTGAGGAGGATTCTCAGTAGACAATCCAACCTTAACCCGATTCTTCGCCATCCACTTCCTACTGCCCTTCCTAATTGCAGGAATCACCCTAGTCCACCTAACCTTCCTACACGAATCAGGCTCAAATAACCCACTAGGAATCGTATCAGACTGCGACAAAATCCCATTCCACCCACACTTCTCCATGAAAGACAGCTTAGGGCTTACCCTAATAATCACCCCTCTAATAGCACTAGCCCTATTTTCACCGAACTTCCTGGTTCTTGGAATCCTAGTTGGGAGTGGTTGGCCACATGAGATGTACAGGATTTTTACCTGTGATTTAGTCTTGACAAGGCTATGTAATTGGTTTACTAACGTCTCATAAGAAAGAAGCATGAGCGGTTAATGCAGTTGGCTTGAAACCCATCCCCAGTGGTGCCAGTGCACTCTCTGCACTCACTGCACTGCATCCCCAGTGGTGCCAGTGCGCTCTCTGGAGTCACAGCACTGCATCCCCAGTGGTGCCAGTGCACTCTCTGGACTCACTGCACTGCATCCCCAGTGGTGCCAGTGCACTCTCTGGACTCAATGCACTGCATCCCCAGTGGTGCCAGTGCTCTCTCTGGACTCACTGTACTGCATCCACAGTGGTGCCAGTGCACACGCTGGACTCACTGCAGTGCATCCCCAGTGGTGCCAGTGCACTCTCTGGACTCACTGCACTGCATCCCCAGTGGTGCCAGTGCACTCTCTGGACTCACTGCAGGGCATCCCCAGTGGTGCCAGTGCACTCTCTGGACTCACTGCACTGCATCCCCAGTGGTGCCAGTGCACTCTCTGGACTCACTGAAGTGCATCCCCATTGGTGCCATTGCACTCTCTGCACTCACTGCACTGCATCCCCAGTGGTGCCAGTGCGCTCTCCGGAGTCACAGCACTGCATCCCCAGTGGTGCCAGTGCACTCACTGGACACACTGTACTGCATTACAGGTGGTGCCAGTGCACTCTCTGCACTCACTGCACAGCATCCCCAGTGGTGCCAGTGCATTCACTGGACTCACTGGACTGCATCACCAGTGGTGCCAGTGCACTCTCTGGACTCACTGCAGTGCATCCCCAGTGGTGCCAGTGCACTCTCTGGACTCACTGCACTGCATCCCCAGTGGTGCCAGTGCAGTCTCTGGACTCACTGCAGTGCATCCCCAGTGGTGCCAGTGCAGTCTCTGGACTCACTGCACTGCATCCCCAGTGGTGCCAGTGCACTCTCTGGACTCACTGCAGTGCATCCCCAGTGGTGCCAGTGCAGTCTCTGGACTCACTGCAGTGCATCGCCAGTGGTGCCAGTGCACTCTCTCGAGTCACTGAAGTGCATCCCCAGTGGTGTCAGTGCACTCACTGGACTGACTGCACTGCATCCCCAGTGGTGCCAGTGCGCTCTCCGGAGTCACAGCACTGCATCCCCAGTGGTGCCAGTGCACTCACTGGACTCACTGCACTGCATCACAGGTGGTGCCAGTGCACTCTCTGGACTCACTACAGTGAATCCCCGGTGGTGCCAGTGCACTCTCTGCACTCACTGCACAGCATCCCCAGTGGTGCCAGTGCACTCACTGGACTCACTGGACTGCATCCCCAGTGGTGCCAGTGCACTCTCTGGACTCACTGAACTGCATCCCCAGTGGTGCCAGTGCACTCTCTGGACTCACTGCACTGCATCCCCAGTGGTGTCAGTGCACTCTCTGGACTCACTGAAGTGCATCCCCAGTGGTGCCAGTGCACTCTCTGGACTCACTGCAGTGCATCCCCAGTGGTGCCAGTGCACTCTCTGGACTCACTGCACTGCATCCCCAGTGGTGATGGTACAATCTCTGGACTCACTGTACTGCATCCCCAGTGGTGCCAGTGCACTCTCTGGACTCACTGCAGTGCATCCCCGGTGGTGCCAGTGCACTCTCTGGACTCACTGCACTGCATTCCCAGTGGTGCCAGTGAAGTCTCTGGACTCACTGCAGTGCATCCCCAGTGGTGCCAGTGCACTCACTGGACTCACTGCAGTTCATCCCCAGTGGTGCCAGTGCACTCTCTGGACTCACTGCAGTGCATCCCCAGTGGTGCCAGTGCACTCTCTGGACTCACTGCACTGCATCCCCAGTGGTGCCAGTGCACTCTCTGGACTCACTGCAGTGCATCCCCAGTGGTGCCAGTGCACTCTCTGGACTCACTGCACTGCATCCCCAGTGGTGCCAGTGCACTCTCTGCACTCACTGCACTGCATTCCCAGTGGTGCCAGTGAAGTCTCTGGACTCACTGCACTGCATCCCCAGTGGTGCCAGTGCAATCTCTGGACTCACTGCAGTTCATCCCCAGTGGTGCCAGTGCACTCTCTGGACTCACTGCAGTGCATCCCCAGGGCAAAAGCGGGGATGTGAACATAAGACGAGAAGACCCTGTGGAACTTAAAAATCAACGACCACCGCGAATCCTCAATCAACCCCACTGGGGCCACTACCATCGCAGAGCCTGGTCGATATTTTTCGGTTGGGGCGACCTTGGAGGAGAACAAATCCTCCAAAAACAAGACCATACCTCTTTACCTAGAGCTACCCCTCAAAGTGCTAACAGTGACCAGACCCAATATAATTGATTAATGGACCAAGCTACCCCAGGGATAACAGCGCAATCCCCCTCAAGAGCCCATATCGACAGGGGGGTTTACGACCTCGATGTTGGATCAGGACATCCTAATGGTGCAGCCGCTATTAAGGGTTCGTTTGTTCAACGATTAACAGTCCTACGTGATCTGAGTTCAGACCGGAGCAATCCAGGTCGGTTTCTATCTATGACACACTCTCCCCAGTACGAAAGGACCGGGAAAGTGGGGCCAATACCACAAGCACGCCCCCCCCCTCTAAGCAGTGAAACCAACTAAACCGTGAAGAGGGCCTTCCCCCACCACTTTCAATCCTAGAAAAGGACCAGCTAGAGTGGCAGAGCCCGGCAAGTGCAGAAGGCTTAAGCCCTTTCCCCAGAGGTTCAAATCCTCTCCCTAGCTTCACCCATGATTCAAATAACAACACTAAGCTGCCTCATTATATCCCTCCTATACATCATCCCAATCCTGATTGCCGTAGCCTTCCTAACCCTAGCAGAACGGAAAATCCTAAGCTACATACAATCCCGCAAAGGCCCTAACGTTGTCGGGCCTTTTGGCCTACTTCAACCATTTGCGGACGGACTGAAACTATTTACCAAAGAGCCCATCCGACCCTCTACCTCTTCCCCACTTCTATTCATTCTGATACCAATACTAGCCCTTGTCCTAGCCCTCACCACTTGAGCACCACTACCACTCCCATTTCCCCTAGCAGATCTAAACCTCGGAGTTCTCTTCCTAATAGCCATGTCAAGCCTAGCCGTCTACTCAGTCCTATGATCAGGCTGAGCCTCGAACTCAAAATACGCACTAATCGGAGCCCTACGGGCAGTAGCACAGACCATTTCATACGAAGTGACACTGGCCATAATCCTGCTATCAATAATCATACTAAGCGGAAGCTACACACTCAGCTCCTTTGCCATCGTACAGGAGCCTCTATACTTCATTTTCTCCTCATGACCCCTAGCAATAATATGATACGTATCCACCCTAGCAGAGACAAACCGAGCTCCTTTTGACCTCACAGAGGGTGAATCTGAGCTAGTCTCAGGGTTTAACGTTGAATACGCCGCAGGACCCTTCGCCTTATTCTTCCTAGCTGAATATGCGAACATTATGCTAATAAATACACTTACAGCCATCATATTCCTAAACCCAAGCGCCCTAGGGCCACCCACAGAACTATTCCCCGTCATCCTAGCCACAAAAGTCCTCCTACTATCTTCTGGTTTCTTATGGGTCCGAGCTTCATACCCACGATTCCGATATGACCAACTAATGCACCTACTATGAAAAAACTTCCTACCCCTCACACTAGCTCTGTGCCTCTGACACATCAGCATACCTATCTGCTATGCAGGCCTACCTCCTTACATAAGGAAATGTGCCTGAACTACAAAGGGTCACTATGATAAAGTGAACATAGAAGTATAACAGCCCTCTCATTTCCTGTTGACCTTAGAAAAGTAGGAATTGAACCCACACAAGAGAAATCAAAATTCTCCATACTTCCCTTATATTATTTTCTAGTAGAGTCAGCTAATCAAGCTATCGGGCCCATACCCCGAAAATGATGGTTTAACCCCCTCCTCTACTAATGAACCCTTACGCGACCCCAATCATAACCTTCAGCCTCATCTTGGGCACCACAATCACAATTTCCAGCAACCACTGAGTTCTGGCCTGGACAGGACTGGAGATCAACGCACTAGCCATCATTCCCCTAATTGCCAAATCCCACCACCCACGAGCAGTAGAAGCCGCAACGAAATACTTCCTAACCCAAGCAGCTGCTTCCGCCCTGGTCCTATTCTCTAGCATAACCAATGCCTGAGTCACCGGCCAATGAGACATCACACAAATAAACCACCCAACCTCCTGTCTACTACTGACAGCAGCAATCGCTATTAAACTGGGCCTAGTGCCATTTCACTTCTGATTCCCAGAAGTACTACAAGGATCGCCACTAATAACAGCCCTGCTACTCTCGACCCTCATAAAATTCCCCCCACTAACCCTGCTCCTACTAACATCCAAATCCCTCGACCCAGCTCTACTCACCGCCATGGCCCTAGCCTCAACAGCACTAGGAGGCTGAATAGGACTGAACCAAACACAAACACGCAAAATCCTAGCCTTCTCGTCCATCTCCCACTTAGGCTGAATCGCCATCATCCTAGTTTACAGCCCCAAATTGGCCTTACTTACCTTCTACCTATACACAATCATAACATCAGCCGTATTCCTAGCCCTTAACAAAATCAAAGCCCTTAACCTATCCATGATCACAACCTCATGAACAAAAACCCCAGTGCTAAACGCCACCCTAATACTAGTACTTTTATCCCTAGCAGGCCTCCCCCCATTAACAGGCTTTATACCAAAGTGACTTATCATCCAAGAACTAACTAAACAGGAAATAACACCAGCAGCCATGGCAATTGCCATGCTATCACTGCTCAGCCTCTTCTTCTACCTACGCCTCGCATACCACTCAACAATTACCCTTCCCCCCAACTCCTCTAACCACATAAAACAATGATACACTAGCAAAGCCCCAAGCACACCTACTGCGGTCCTTGCCTCACTATCAATCCTCTTACTTCCCCTGTCCCCAATAATACATGCCATTGTCTAGAAACTTAGGATAACACCCCAAACCGAAGGCCTTCAAAGCCTTAAATAAGAGTTAAACCCTCTTAGTTTCTGCACATTAAGACTTACAGAATATTAACCTGTATCTTCTGAATGCAAGTCAGACGCTTTAATTAAGCTAAAGCCTCCCTAGACAGATGGGCTTCGATCCCACAAAACTCTAGTTAACAGCTAAATGCCTAAACCAATTGGCTTCTGCCTACAAAGACCCTGACGCACCCTAGTGCGCATCGATGAGCTTGCAACTCAACATGAATTTCACTACAGAGCCGATAAGAAGAGGAATTAAACCTCTGTAAAAAGGACTACAGCCTAACGCTTCAACACTCAGCCATCTTACCCGTCACCTTCATCAACCGATGACTATTTTCCACTAACCATAAGGATATTGGCACCCTGTACCTCATCTTCGGGGCATGAGCAGGAATAGTCGGCACCGCACTCAGCCTATTAATCCGCGCAGAACTAGGACAACCAGGAACTCTCCTAGGCGACGACCAAATTTACAATGTAATCGTTACCGCTCACGCCTTTGTAATAAGCTTCTTTATAGTCATACCCATCATGATCGGAGGATTCGGCAACTGATTAGTCCCCCTCACAATCGGTGCCCCCGACATAGCATTCCCGCGAATAAACAACATAAGCTTTTGACTCCTCCCCCCATCATTCCTCCTCCTACTAGCCTCATCCACTGTAGAAGCTGGCGCCGGCACAGGCTGAACTGTCTACCCTCCCCTAGCAGGTAACCTTGCCCACGCCGGAGCTTCAGTAGACCTGGCTATCTTCTCACTCCACTTAGCCGGTATCTCCTCCATCCTTGGGGCCATCAACTTTATCACCACAGCCATCAACATAAAACCCCCCGCACTCTCACAATACCAAACCCCACTATTTGTCTGATCCGTACTAATTACCGCCATCCTACTCCTTCTATCACTCCCCGTACTCGCCGCCGGTATTACAATATTACTAACTGATCGAAACCTAAACACCACATTCTTCGACCCCGCTGGAGGAGGAGACCCAATCCTGTACCAACACCTATTCTGATTCTTCGGACACCCAGAAGTCTATATTCTGATCCTACCGGGGTTCGGAATCATCTCACACGTAGTCACGTACTACTCAGGCAAAAAGGAGCCCTTCGGCTACATGGGAATAGTCTGAGCCATACTATCCATCGGCTTCCTAGGATTCATCGTCTGAGCTCACCACATGTTTACAGTAGGAATAGACGTTGATACCCGAGCCTACTTTACATCAGCCACTATAATCATTGCCATCCCTACCGGAATCAAAGTATTTAGCTGACTAGCCACCCTGCACGGAGGAACAATCAAATGAGACCCCCCCAATACTATGAGCTCTAGGATTTATCTTCCTATTTACCATCGGAGGATTAACAGGAATCGTTCTTGCAAACTCTTCCCTAGACATCGCCCTGCACGACACGTACTACGTAGTTGCCCACTTCCACTACGTCCTATCCATAGGCGCCGTCTTTGCCATTCTAGCAGGATTTACTCACTGATTCCCACTACTCACTGGGTTTACCCTACACCAAACATGAGCAAAAGCCCACTTCGGGGTAATATTTACAGGAGTAAACCTAACGTTCTTCCCCCAGCACTTCCTAGGCCTAGCAGGAATACCCCGACGATACTCGGACTATCCCGACGCCTACACACTATGAAACACCATTTCCTCCATCGGCTCCCTAATCTCAATAGTAGCCGTAATCATACTAATATTCATCATCTGAGAAGCCTTTTCGGCCAAACGAAAAGTCCTACAACCAGAACTAACTACCACAAACGTTGAATGAATCCACGGCTGCCCTCCCCCATACCATACTTTCGAGGAACCGGCCTTCGTCCAAGTACAAGAAAGGAAGGAATCGAACCCTCACATGCTGGTTTCAAGCCAACTGCATTCACCGCTCATGCTTCTTTCTTATGAGACGTTAGTAAACCAATTACATAGCCTTGTCAAGACTAAATCACAGGTAAAAATCCTGTACATCTCATGTGGCCAACCACTCCCAACTAGGATTCCAAGACGCCTCATCACCCATCATAGAAGAACTCGTTGAATTCCACGACCACGCCCTAATCGTTGCCCTAGCTATCTGCAGCCTAGTTCTCTACCTTTTAGCCCACATACTAACAGAAAAACTCTCGTCCAATGCTGTAGACGCCCAAGAAGTAGAGCTGATCTGGACAATCCTACCTGCTATCGTCCTGGTACTCCTCGCCCTCCCATCCCTACAAATCCTCTACATAATGGACAAAATCGATGAACCAGACCTCACCCTAAAAGCCATCGACCACCAATGATACTGAAGCTACGAATACACAGACTTCAAAGACCTATCATTCGACTCCTACATAGTGCCCACCCCAGACTTACCCAACGGCCACTTCCGACTGCTAGAAGTTGACCACCGCGTAGTTATCCCAATAGAATCCCCCATCCGCGTGATCATTACTGCAGGAGACGTACTCCACTCCTGAGCAGTCCCAACGCTCGGAGTTAAAACAGACGCAATCCCAGGCCGACTAAACCAAACTTCATTCATTACCACCCGGCCTGGGATTTTTTACGGACAATGCTCAGAAATTTGCGGGGCTAATCACAGCTACATACCCATTGTAGTAGAATCAACCCCACTCCCACATTTCGAGGCCTGATCGTCCCTTCTATCATCATCCTAATCATTAAGAAGCTATGCAACAGCACTAGCCTTTTAAGCTAGCCAAAGAGGGACTTCCCCCTCCTTAATGATATGCCACAGCTTAACCCCGCACCATGATTTTCAATCATAATTATAACCTGATTAACCCTAGCACTCCTCATCCAACCAAAACTACTAGCCTTCACCACAACCAACCCCCCATCAAATAAGACCTCCCTCACTACCAAACCCACACCATGATCCTGACCATGAACCTAAGCTTCTTTGACCAATTTTCCAGCCCCAATCTATTTGGCATCCCCTTAATCCTACTATCCCTACTCTTCCCAGCCCTACTATTCCCGTCCCCAAACAACCGATGAATCAACAACCGCCTTTCTACTATCCAAACATGACTCCTTCACCTAATCACAAAACAACTAATAGTCCCACTCAACAAAAATGGCCACAAATGAGCCATAATATTTACATCCCTAATAATCATACTTCTTACAATCAACCTTCTAGGCCTCCTTCCATATACATTCACCCCAACCACCCAACTATCTATGAACATAGCCCTAGCCTTCCCACTATGGCTCGCCACACTACTAACAGGCCTACGAAACCAACCATCAGCCTCTTTAGCCCACCTATTACCCGAAGGTACCCCTACACCCCTAATCCCCGCACTAATCCTGATCGAAACAACCAGCCTACTAATCCGCCCCCTAGCCCTCGGAGTCCGCCTTACAGCCAACCTTACAGCAGGACACTTACTCATCCAACTCATCTCTACAGCCTCCATTGCATTAATACCCACCCTTCCTGCAGTATCCATCCTAACAATAATCATCCTACTACTCCTAACCATCCTAGAAGTAGCAGTAGCCATAATCCAGGCCTACGTCTTCGTGCTCCTTCTAAGCCTATACTTACAAGAAAACATCTAATGGCACACCAAGCACACTCATACCACATAGTTGACCCAAGCCCTTGACCAATCTTCGGGGCAGCCGCCGCCCTACTCACAACCTCAGGATTAATCATGTGATTCCACTACAACTCATCCATACTACTAACCCTAGGCCTCATCTCAATACTCCTAGTAATACTCCAATGATGACGAGACATTGTACGAGAAAGCACCTTCCAAGGCCATCACACTCCCACAGTCCAAAAAGGCCTACGATACGGCATAATCCTTTTCATCACATCCGAAGCATTCTTCTTCTTAGGGTTCTTCTGAGCGTTCTTCCACTCGAGCCTGGCCCCAACCCCAGAACTAGGAGGCCAATGACCCCCAACAGGAATTAAACCACTCAACCCGATAGAAGTCCCCCTACTAAACACAGCCATCCTACTAGCCTCAGGCGTTACCGTAACGTGAGCCCACCACAGCATCACAGAAGGAAACCGAAAACATGCCATCCACGCCCTAACCCTAACGATCCTCTTGGGATTCTACTTCACAGCCCTACAAGCAATAGAATACCACGAAGCCCCATTCTCAATCGCCGATAGCGTCTACGGATCTACCTTCTTCGTTGCCACTGGATTCCACGGACTCCACGTAATCATCGGATCCTCCTTCCTGACCGTCTGCCTCTTCCGACTGATCAAGTTCCACTTTACATCAGACCACCACTTCGGATTCGAGGCAGCAGCCTGATACTGACACTTCGTAGACGTCATCTGACTATTCCTCTACATAACCATCTACTGATGAGGATCTTGCTCTTCTAGTATATTAATTACAATTGACTTCCAATCTCTAGAATCTGGTATAAACCCAGAGGAGAGCAATGAACGCACTCATGTTCATATTCGCCCTATCATCAATCCTAAGCGCCGCCCTAACCGCATTAAACTTCTGACTCGCCCAAATAAACCCCGACTCAGAGAAACTCTCACCGTACGAATGTGGATTCGACCCACTTGGATCTGCTCGATTACCATTCTCAGTCCGATTCTTCCTCAGTAGCCATCCTGTTCGTCCTATTCGACCTAGAAATCGCCCTCCTACTCCCCCTGCCATGAGCCGTCCAACTCCAATCCCCCCTAATGACCCTCACCTGAACTGTAGTGATCCTCCTTCTCCTAACACTCGGACTGGCCTACGAGTGAATTCAAGGGGGCCTAGAATGAGCAGAATAACAGAAAGTTAGTCTAACCAAAAAGATAGCTGGTTTCGACCCAGCAGATTACAGCCAACCCTGTAACTTTCTTA
Organism: Anser brachyrhynchus; assembly: GCF_964034855.1. Taxonomy (NCBI): domain Eukaryota; kingdom Metazoa; phylum Chordata; class Aves; order Anseriformes; family Anatidae; genus Anser; species Anser brachyrhynchus. Next base: position 14,877,257 of record NC_137696.1, on the reverse strand, counting down.
TGTCGCCCCTACATTTAAGCTTCTACTCAGCCTTCATTTTCAGCGGACTAGGGCTAGCCTTCCACCGAACCCACCTAGTATCCGCCCTACTATGCCTTGAAAGCATAATATTATCGATATTCGTAGGCCTATCAATATGATCCATCGAAAACCAAGTCTCCTCATTCACCATGGTACCAATTCTCATGCTAACCTTCTCAGCGTGTGAGGCGGGCACAGGCCTGGCCATCCTAGTAGCCTCCACCCGCACACATGGCTCCGACCATCTACACAACCTAAACCTCCTGCAATGCTAAAAATCATCCTACCCACAATCATACTTCTTCCAACAGCCCTGCTGTCTCCACCAAAATTTCTATGGACTAACACCACCTTATACAGCCTCCTAATCGCTGCCCTAAGCCTACAGTGATTAATCCCAACCTACTACCCCTACAAATTTTTATCCAACTGAACAGGAATTGACCAAATCTCATCCCCCCTCCTAGTACTATCCTGCTGACTACTCCCACTCATAATCATAGCAAGCCAAAACCACCTGCAACAAGAACCCCTACAACGCAAACGAATCTTTATCTCAACCTTAGTCGCAGTCCAGCCATTCATCCTACTAGCCTTTTCCACCACAGAACTAGCACTATTTTACATCTCATTTGAAGCAACCCTCATTCCCACCCTAATCTTAATCACCCGATGGGGGAACCAACCAGAACGCCTAAGCGCTGGCATCTACCTGCTATTCTACACGCCAGTAAGCTCTCTACCCCTGCTAATCACAATCATACACCTATACGTGAAAATTGGCACCCTGCACCTGCCAACCCTACAACTAACCCACCCAACCCTATCCACCTCATGGACAGGAATACTATCAGGTCTAGCACTGCTCATAGCATTCATAGTAAAAGCCCCACTATACGGCCTACACCTCTGACTGCCAAAAGCCCACGTAGAAGCACCCATCGCAGGCTCAATACTCCTCGCCGCCCTACTACTAAAGCTAGGAGGATACGGAATTATACGAGTCACTCTATTTATGGGCCCACTGTCCAACCTCCTGCACTACCCCTTCCTAACCCTGGCCCTATGAGGCGCCCTAATGACTAGCTCAATCTGCCTACGACAGACAGACCTAAAATCACTAATCGCTTATTCATCCGTTAGCCACATAGGCCTAGTTATCGCCGCAGGAATAATCCAAACCCACTGATCATTCTCAGGGGCAATGATCCTAATAATTTCCCATGGACTAACTTCCTCCATACTATTCTGCCTAGCCAACACAAACTATGAACGTACGCACAGCCGAATTCTACTACTCACACGAGGCCTACAACCTCTCCTACCACTCATAGCTACCTGATGATTGCTGGCCAATCTAACAAACATAGCCTTACCCCCAACAACAAACCTCATAGCAGAGCTAACCATTATAATCACCTTATTCAACTGATCTGCCTTCACGATCATCCTAACAGGAATCGCAACCCTACTAACCGCCTCCTACACCTTATTCATACTACTAATGACCCAACGAGGCTCAATCCCCTCCCACATCACATCTATGCAAAACTCAACCACGCGAGAACACCCGCTCATAACACTCCACATTATCCCAATATTCCTCCTAATCCTCAAACCCGAACTGATCTCCGGAATCCCCTCATGCAAGTATAGTTTAAACCAAACATTAGACTGTGATTCTAAGAATAGAAGTTCAAACCTTCTTACCTGCCGAGGGGAGGGTTTAACCAACAAGAGCTGCTAACTCTTACATCTGAGCCTAAAACCTCAGCCCCCTTACTTTTAAAGGATAACAGCAATCCACTGGTCTTAGGAACCACCCATCTTGGTGCAAATCCAAGTAAAAGTAGTGAACCCCACACTACTAATCAACTCCCTCACACTACTCACGCTGACAATCCTCCTAACCCCAATCATCCTGCCATTTCTATTTAAAAACTTTAAAAACACCCCACAAGCCACCACCCGCGCTGTTAAAACCGCATTCCTAATTAGCCTAGCCCCTACAACCGCATTCATCTACTCGGGAGTAGAATCTGTCACCTGCCACTGGGAGTGAAAATTCATTATAAACTTTAAAATCCCCCTGAGCCTAAAAATAGACCAATACTCAATAACATTTCTTCCAATCGCCCTATTTGTAACATGATCAATCCTACAATTCGCCATATGATACATGGCCTCAGAGCCATACGTAACAAAATTTTTCACCTACCTACTGACATTCCTAGTCGCCATACTCCTCCTAACAACCGCAAACAACATATTCCTCCTATTCGTAGGCTGGGAAGGAGTACGAATCATGTCCTTCCTTCTCATCGGCTGATGACAAGGCCGAGCAGATGCCAACACCGCCGCCCTACGAGCCGTAATCTACAACCGAATCGGAGACATCGGACTGATCCTGAGCATAGCATGACTAGCTTCAACATTCAACACCTGAGAGATCCAACAAGCCGTACACCCCCACCAAACCCCAATCCTCCCCCTCATAGGATTAATCCTCGCAGCCGCAGGAAAATCCGCCCAATTTGGACTCCACCCATGACTGCCCGCAGCAATAGAAGGCCCCACCCCAGTATCAGCCCTACTGCACTCCAGTACCACAGTAGTAGCCGGAATCTTCCTGCTCATCCGCATGCACCCCCTGCTAGCCACCAACCAGACAGCCCTAACTGCCTGCCTATGCCTAGGTGCTCTATCAACCCTATTCGCTGCCACATGCGCCCTAACCCAAAATGACATCAAAAAAATCATTGCTTTCTCAACATCCAGCCAACTAGGACTAATAATAGTCACTATCGGACTAAACCTCCCACAACTAGCCTTCCTACACATCTCAACCCATGCCTTCTTTAAAGCCATACTATTCCTATGCTCAGGGTCTATCATCCACAACCTAAACGGAGAACAAGATATCCGAAAGATAGGAGGCCTACAGAAAATACTCCCAGTCACTACTTCCTGCCTAACCATCGGAAACCTGGCGCTGATAGGAACCCCATTCCTAGCCGGATTCTACTCAAAAGACCTCATCATCGAAAGCTTAAACACATCATACCTAAATACTTGAGCCCTACTCCTAACCCTTATAGCCACAGCATTCACCGCAACCTACAGCATCCGCATAACCATCCTAGTCCAAGCTGGACAAACCCGAATCCCCCCAATAGTATCAATAAACGAAAACAACCCACTAATCACCGCCCCCCTAACCCGACTCGCCCTAGGCAGCATTACAGCAGGAATAATCATTACCTCTTTCATCACACCAACCAAAACCCCCCCAATAACCATACCCCTTATCACCAAAACTGCTGCCATCCTCATAACAATCCTAGGAATCATCCTAGCCCTAGAACTATCGAACATAACACACACCCTCACTCACCCCAAACCAAACCCCCTCATAAACTTCTCCTCTGCATTAGGGTACTTCAACCCCCTAGTACACCGATTCTTCTCCAAAAACCTACTAGAAAAGGGACAAAACATTGCCCTACACTTGATCGACCTCTCCTGACTCAAAAAAATAGGGCCAGAGGGCCTTGCTGAACTACAAGTAGCCGCAAGCAAAGCCGCAACCTCAATACACACAGGGCTAATTAAGGCCTACCTAGGATCCTTCGCCCTCTCCATCCTGGTAATAATCCTAATAACACACAGACTCACTAATGGCCCCTAACATCCGCAAATCCCATCCCCTACTAAAAATAATCAACAACTCCCTAATCGACCTACCTGCCCCCTCCAACATCTCTGCCTGATGAAACTTCGGCTCCCTTCTAGCCATCTGCTTAGCCACACAAATCCTAACAGGCCTGCTACTAGCCATACACTACACCGCAGACACTTCACTCGCCTTCTCCTCAGTAGCTCACACATGCCGAGACGTCCAGTACGGATGGCTCATCCGCAACCTCCACGCCAATGGTGCTTCGCTCTTCTTTATCTGCATCTACTTACACATCGGACGAGGCCTCTACTACGGCTCCTACCTATACAAAGAAACCTGAAACACAGGATTAATCCTCCTACTCACCCTAATAGCAACTGCCTTAGTAGGGTATGTCCTACCATGAGGACAAATGTCATTCTGAGGGGCCACCGTAATCACCAACCTATTCTCAGCCATCCCGTACATTGGGCAAACTCTAGTAGAATGAGCCTGAGGAGGATTCTCAGTAGACAATCCAACCTTAACCCGATTCTTCGCCATCCACTTCCTACTGCCCTTCCTAATTGCAGGAATCACCCTAGTCCACCTAACCTTCCTACACGAATCAGGCTCAAATAACCCACTAGGAATCGTATCAGACTGCGACAAAATCCCATTCCACCCACACTTCTCCATGAAAGACAGCTTAGGGCTTACCCTAATAATCACCCCTCTAATAGCACTAGCCCTATTTTCACCGAAATTCCTGGTTCTTGGAATCCTAGTTGGGAGTGGTTGGCCACATGAGATGTACAGGATTTTTACCTGTGATTTAGTCTTGACAAGGCTATGTAATTGGTTTACTAACGTCTCATAAGAAAGAAGCATGAGCGGTTAATGCAGTTGGCTTGAAACCCATCCCCAGTGGTGCCAGTGCACTCTCTGCACTCACTGCACTGCATCCCCAGTGGTGCCAGTGCGCTCTCTGGAGTCACAGCACTGCATCCCCAGTGGTGCCAGTGCACTCTCTGGACTCACTGCACTGCATCCCCAGTGGTGCCAGTGCACTCTGTGGACTCACTGTAGTGCATCCCCAGTGGTGCCAGTGCTCTCTCTGGACTCACTGTACTGCATCCACAGTGGTGCCAGTGCACACGCTGGACTCACTGCAGTGCATCCCCAGTGGTGCCAGTGCACTCTCTGGACTCACTGCACTGCATCCCCAGTGGTGCCAGTGCACTCTCTGGACTCACTGCAGGGCATCCCCAGTGGTGCCAGTGCACTCTCTGGACTCACTGCACTGCATCCCCAGTGGTGCCAGTGCACTCTCTGGACTCACTGAAGTGCATCCCCATTGGTGCCATTGCACTCTCTGCACTCACTGCACTGCATCCCCAGTGGTGCCAGTGCGCTCTCCGGAGTCACAGCACTGCATCCCCAGTGGTGCCAGTGCACTCACTGGACACACTGTACTGCATTACAGGTGGTGCCAGTGCACTCTCTGCACTCACTGCACAGCATCCCCAGTGGTGCCAGTGCATTCACTGGACTCACTGGACTGCATCACCAGTGGTGCCAGTGCACTCTCTGGACTCACTGCACTGCATCCCCAGTGGTGCCAGTGCAGTCTCTGGACTCACTGCAGTGCATCCCCAGTGGTGCCAGTGCAGTCTCTGGACTCACTGCACTGCATCCCCAGTGGTGCCAGTGCACTCTCTGGACTCACTGCAGTGCATCCCCAGTGGTGCCAGTGCAGTCTCTGGACTCACTGCAGTGCATCCCCAGTGGTGCCAGTGCACTCTCTCGAGTCACTGAAGTGCATCCCCAGTGGTGTCAGTGCACTCACTGGACTGACTGCACTGCATCCCCAGTGGTGCCAGTGCGCTCTCCGGAGTCACAGCACTGCATCCCCAGTGGTGCCAGTGCACTCACTGGACTCACTGCACTGCATCACAGGTGGTGCCAGTGCACTCTCTGGACTCACTACAGTGAATCCCCGGTGGTGCCAGTGCACTCTCTGCACTCACTGCACAGCATCCCCAGTGGTGCCAGTGCACTCACTGGACTCACTGGACTGCATCCCCAGTGGTGCCAGTGCACTCTCTGGACTCACTGAACTGCATCCCCAGTGGTGCCAGTGCACTCTCTGGACTCACTGCACTGCATCCCCAGTGGTGTCAGTGCACTCTCTGGACTCACTGAAGTGCATCCCCAGTGGTGCCAGTGCACTCTCTGGACTCACTGCAGTGCATCCCCAGTGGTGCCAGTGCACTCTCTGGACTCACTGCACTGCATCCCCAGTGGTGATGGTACAATCTCTGGACTCACTGTACTGCATCCCCAGTGGTGCCAGTGCACTCTCTGGACTCACTGCAGTGCATCCCCGGTGGTGCCAGTGCACTCTCTGGACTCACTGCACTGCATTCCCAGTGGTGCCAGTGAAGTCTCTGGACTCACTGCACTGCATCCCCAGTGGTGCCAGTGCACTCACTGGACTCACTGCAGTTCATCCCCAGTGGTGCCAGTGCACTCTCTGGACTCACTGCAGTGCATCCCCAGTGGTGCCAGTGCACTCTCTGGACTCACTGCACTGCATCCCCAGTGGTGCCAGTGCACTCTCTGGACTCACTGCAGTGCATCCCCAGTGGTGCCAGTGCACTCTCTGGACTCACTGCACTGCATCCCCAGTGGTGCCAGTGCACTCTCTGCACTCACTGCACTGCATTCCCAGTGGTGCCAGTGAAGTCTCTGGACTCACTGCACTGCATCCCCAGTGGTGCCAGTGCAATCTCTGGACTCACTGCAGTTCATCCCCAGTGGTGCCAGTGCACTCTCTGGACTCACTGCAGTGCATCCCCAGGGCAAAAGCGGGGATGTGAACATAAGACGAGAAGACCCTGTGGAACTTAAAAATCAACGACCACCGCGAATCCTCAATCAACCCCACTGGGGCCACTACCATCGCAGAGCCTGGTCGATATTTTTCGGTTGGGGCGACCTTGGAGGAGAACAAATCCTCCAAAAACAAGACCATACCTCTTTACCTAGAGCTACCCCTCAAAGTGCTAACAGTGACCAGACCCAATATAATTGATTAATGGACCAAGCTACCCCAGGGATAACAGCGCAATCCCCCTCAAGAGCCCATATCGACAGGGGGGTTTACGACCTCGATGTTGGATCAGGACATCCTAATGGTGCAGCCGCTATTAAGGGTTCGTTTGTTCAACGATTAACAGTCCTACGTGATCTGAGTTCAGACCGGAGCAATCCAGGTCGGTTTCTATCTATGACACACTCTCCCCAGTACGAAAGGACCGGGAAAGTGGGGCCAATACCACAAGCACGCCCCCCCCCTCTAAGCAGTGAAACCAACTAAACCGTGAAGAGGGCCTTCCCCCACCACTTTCAATCCTAGAAAAGGACCAGCTAGAGTGGCAGAGCCCGGCAAGTGCAGAAGGCTTAAGCCCTTTCCCCAGAGGTTCAAATCCTCTCCCTAGCTTCACCCATGATTCAAATAACAACACTAAGCTGCCTCATTATATCCCTCCTATACATCATCCCAATCCTGATTGCCGTAGCCTTCCTAACCCTAGCAGAACGGAAAATCCTAAGCTACATACAATCCCGCAAAGGCCCTAACGTTGTCGGGCCTTTTGGCCTACTTCAACCATTTGCGGACGGACTGAAACTATTTACCAAAGAGCCCATCCGACCCTCTACCTCTTCCCCACTTCTATTCATTCTGATACCAATACTAGCCCTTGTCCTAGCCCTCACCACTTGAGCACCACTACCACTCCCATTTCCCCTAGCAGATCTAAACCTCGGAGTTCTCTTCCTAATAGCCATGTCAAGCCTAGCCGTCTACTCAGTCCTATGATCAGGCTGAGCCTCGAACTCAAAATACGCACTAATCGGAGCCCTACGGGCAGTAGCACAGACCATTTCATACGAAGTGACACTGGCCATAATCCTGCTATCAATAATCATACTAAGCGGAAGCTACACACTCAGCTCCTTTGCCATCGTACAGGAGCCTCTATACTTCATTTTCTCCTCATGACCCCTAGCAATAATATGATACGTATCCACCCTAGCAGAGACAAACCGAGCTCCTTTTGACCTCACAGAGGGTGAATCTGAGCTAGTCTCAGGGTTTAACGTTGAATATGCCGCAGGACCCTTCGCCTTATTCTTCCTAGCTGAATATGCGAACATTATGCTAATAAATACACTTACAGCCATCATATTCCTAAACCCAAGCGCCCTAGGGCCACCCACAGAACTATTCCCCGTCATCCTAGCCACAAAAGTCCTCCTACTATCTTCTGGTTTCTTATGGGTCCGAGCTTCATACCCACGATTCCGATATGACCAACTAATGCACCTACTATGAAAAAACTTCCTACCCCTCACACTAGCTCTGTGCCTCTGACACATCAGCATACCTATCTGCTATGCAGGCCTACCTCCTTACATAAGGAAATGTGCCTGAACTACAAAGGGTCACTATGATAAAGTGAACATAGAAGTATAACAGCCCTCTCATTTCCTGTTGACCTTAGAAAAGTAGGAATTGAACCCACACAAGAGAAATCAAAATTCTCCATACTTCCCTTATATTATTTTCTAGTAGAGTCAGCTAATCAAGCTATCGGGCCCATACCCCGAAAATGATGGTTTAACCCCCTCCTCTACTAATGAACCCTTACGCGACCCCAATCATAACCTTCAGCCTCATCTTGGGCACCACAATCACAATTTCCAGCAACCACTGAGTTCTGGCCTGGACAGGACTGGAGATCAACGCACTAGCCATCATTCCCCTAATTGCCAAATCCCACCACCCACGAGCAGTAGAAGCCGCAACGAAATACTTCCTAACCCAAGCAGCTGCTTCCGCCCTGGTCCTATTCTCTAGCATAACCAATGCCTGAGTCACCGGCCAATGAGACATCACACAAATAAACCACCCAACCTCCTGTCTACTACTGACAGCAGCAATCGCTATTAAACTGGGCCTAGTGCCATTTCACTTCTGATTCCCAGAAGTACTACAAGGATCGCCACTAATAACAGCCCTGCTACTCTCGACCCTCATAAAATTCCCCCCACTAACCCTGCTCCTACTAACATCCAAATCCCTCGACCCAGCTCTACTCACCGCCATGGCCCTAGCCTCAACAGCACTAGGAGGCTGAATAGGACTGAACCAAACACAAACACGCAAAATCCTAGCCTTCTCGTCCATCTCCCACTTAGGCTGAATCGCCATCATCCTAGTTTACAGCCCCAAATTGGCCTTACTTACCTTCTACCTATACACAATCATAACATCAGCCGTATTCCTAGCCCTTAACAAAATCAAAGCCCTTAACCTATCCATGATCACAACCTCATGAACAAAAACCCCAGTGCTAAACGCCACCCTAATACTAGTACTTTTATCCCTAGCAGGCCTCCCCCCATTAACAGGCTTTATACCAAAGTGACTTATCATCCAAGAACTAACTAAACAGGAAATAACACCAGCAGCCATGGCAATTGCCATGCTATCACTGCTCAGCCTCTTCTTCTACCTACGCCTCGCATACCACTCAACAATTACCCTTCCCCCCAACTCCTCTAACCACATAAAACAATGATACACTAGCAAAGCCCCAAGCACACCTACTGCGGTCCTTGCCTCACTATCAATCCTCTTACTTCCCCTGTCCCCAATAATACATGCCATTGTCTAGAAACTTAGGATAACACCCCAAACCGAAGGCCTTCAAAGCCTTAAATAAGAGTTAAACCCTCTTAGTTTCTGCACATTAAGACTTACAGAATATTAACCTGTATCTTCTGAATGCAAGTCAGACGCTTTAATTAAGCTAAAGCCTCCCTAGACAGATGGGCTTCGATCCCACAAAACTCTAGTTAACAGCTAAATGCCTAAACCAATTGGCTTCTGCCTACAAAGACCCTGACGCACCCTAGTGCGCATCGATGAGCTTGCAACTCAACATGAATTTCACTACAGAGCCGATAAGAAGAGGAATTAAACCTCTGTAAAAAGGACTACAGCCTAACGCTTCAACACTCAGCCATCTTACCCGTCACCTTCATCAACCGATGACTATTTTCCACTAACCATAAGGATATTGGCACCCTGTACCTCATCTTCGGGGCATGAGCAGGAATAGTCGGCACCGCACTCAGCCTATTAATCCGCGCAGAACTAGGACAACCAGGAACTCTCCTAGGCGACGACCAAATTTACAATGTAATCGTTACCGCTCACGCCTTTGTAATAAGCTTCTTTATAGTCATACCCATCATGATCGGAGGATTCGGCAACTGATTAGTCCCCCTCATAATCGGTGCCCCCGACATAGCATTCCCGCGAATAAACAACATAAGCTTTTGACTCCTCCCCCCATCATTCCTCCTCCTACTAGCCTCATCCACTGTAGAAGCTGGCGCCGGCACAGGCTGAACTGTCTACCCTCCCCTAGCAGGTAACCTTGCCCACGCCGGAGCTTCAGTAGACCTGGCTATCTTCTCACTCCACTTAGCCGGTATCTCCTCCATCCTTGGGGCCATCAACTTTATCACCACAGCCATCAACATAAAACCCCCCGCACTCTCACAATACCAAACCCCACTATTTGTCTGATCCGTACTAATTACCGCCATCCTACTCCTTCTATCACTCCCCGTACTCGCCGCCGGTATTACAATATTACTAACTGATCGAAACCTAAACACCACATTCTTCGACCCCGCTGGAGGAGGAGACCCAATCCTGTACCAACACCTATTCTGATTCTTCGGACACCCAGAAGTCTATATTCTGATCCTACCGGGGTTCGGAATCATCTCACACGTAGTCACGTACTACTCAGGCAAAAAGGAGCCCTTCGGCTACATGGGAATAGTCTGAGCCATACTATCCATCGGCTTCCTAGGATTCATCGTCTGAGCTCACCACATGTTTACAGTAGGAATAGACGTTGATACCCGAGCCTACTTTACATCAGCCACTATAATCATTGCCATCCCTACCGGAATCAAAGTATTTAGCTGACTAGCCACCCTGCACGGAGGAACAATCAAATGAGACCCCCCCCAATACTATGAGCTCTAGGATTTATCTTCCTATTTACCATCGGAGGATTAACAGGAATCGTTCTTGCAAACTCTTCCCTAGACATCGCCCTGCACGACACGTACTACGTAGTTGCCCACTTCCACTACGTCCTATCCATAGGCGCCGTCTTTGCCATTCTAGCAGGATTTACTCACTGATTCCCACTACTCACTGGGTTTACCCTACACCAAACATGAGCAAAAGCCCACTTCGGGGTAATATTTACAGGAGTAAACCTAACGTTCTTCCCCCAGCACTTCCTAGGCCTAGCATCCCCAGTGGTGCCAGTGCACTCTCTGGAGTCACAGCACTGCATCCCCACTGGTGCCAGTGTACTCTCTGGACTCACTGCACTGCATCCCCAGTGGTGCCAGTGCACTCTCTGGACTCACTGTAGTGCATCCCCAGTGGTGCCAGTGCACTCTCTCGAGTCACTGCACTACATCCCCAGTGGTGCCAGTGCACTCACTGGACTCACTGTACTGCATCAACTGTGGTGCCAGTGCACTCTCTGGACTCACTGCAATGCATCCCCAGTGGTGCCAGTGCACTCTCTGGACTCACTGCACTGCATCCCCAGTGGTGCCAGTGCACTCTCTGGACTCACTGCACTGTATCCCCAGTGGTGCCAGTGCACTCACTGGATTCACTGCAGTGCATCCCCAGTGGTGCCAGTGCGCTCTCTGGACTCACTGCACTGCATCCCCAGTGGTGCCAGTGCACTCTGTGGACTCACTGCACTGCATCCCCAGTGGTGCCAGTGCACTCTCTGGACTCACTGCAGTGCATCCCCAGTGGTGCCAGTGCACTCTCTGGACTCACTGCACTGCATCCCCAGTGGTGCCAGTGCACTCTCTGGACTCACTGCACTGCATCCCCAGTGGTGCCAGTGCACTCTCTGGAGTCACAGCACTGCATCCCCAGTGGTGCCAGTGCACTCTCTGGACTCACTGAAGTGCATCCCCAGTGGTGCCAGTGCACTCTCTGGACTCACTGAAGTGCATTCTCAGTGGTGCCAGTGCACTCTCTGGACTCACTGCACTGCATCCCCAGTGGTGCCAGTGCACTCTCTGGACTCACTAAACTGCATCACCAGTGGTGCCTCTGCACTCTCTGGACTCACTGCACTGCTTCCACAGTGGTGCCAGTGCACTCACTGGACTCACTGCAGTGCATCCCCACTGGTGCCAGTGCACTCTCTGGGCTCACTGCAGTGCATCCCCAGTGGTGCCAGTGCACTCTCTGGACTCACTGCACTGCATCTCCAGTGGAGCCAGTGCGCTCTCTGGAGTCACAGCACTGCATCCCCATTGGTGCCAAAGCACTCTCTGGACTCCCAGCACCGCATCCCCAGTGGTGCCAGTGCACTCTCTGGACTCACTGCACTGCATGCCCAGTGGTGCCAGTGCACTCTCTGGACTCACTGTACTGCATACCACTGGTGCCAGTGCACTCTGTGGACTCACTGCAGTGCATCCCCAGTGGTGCCAGTGCACTCTCTGGACTCACTGCACTGCATGCCCAGTGGTGCCAGTGCACTCTCTGCACTCCCAGCACTGCATCCCCATTGGTGCCAAAGCACTCTCTGGACTCCCAGCACCGCGTCCCCAGTGGTGCCAGTGCACTCTCTGGACTCACTGTACTGCATCCCCAGTGGTGACAGTGCACTCTCTGGACTCACTGCACTGCATCCCCAGTGGTGCCAGTGCACTCTCTGGACTCACTGCACTGCATCCCCAGTGGTGCCAGTGCACTCTCTGGACACACTGCAGGGCATCCCCAGTGGTGCCAGTGCACTGTCTGGACTCACTGCAGTGCATCCCCAGTGGTGCCAGTGCACTCTCTGGACTCACTGTACTGCACCCCCAGTGGTGCCAGTGCACTCACTGGACTGACTGCACTGCATCCCCAGTGGTGCCAGTGCACTCTCTGGACTCACTGCACTGCATCCCCACTGGTGCCAGTGTACTCTCTGGACTCACTGCAGTGCATCCCCAGTGGTGCCAGTGCACTCTCTGGACTCACTGCACTGCATCCCCACTGGTGCCAGTGCACTCTCTGGACTCACTGAAGTGCATCCCCAGTTGTGCCAGTGCACTCTCTGGACTCAATGCACTGCATCCCCAGTGGTGCCAGTGCACTCTCTGGACTCACTGCACTGCATCCCCAGTGGTGCCAGTGCAATCTCTGCACTCACTGTAGTGCATCCCCAGTGGTGCCAGTGCACTCTCTGGACTCACTGCAGTGCATCCCCAGTGGTGCCAGTGCACTCTCTGGACTCACTGTACTGCATCACCAGTGGTGCCAGTGCACTCTCTGGACTCACTGCAGTGCATTCCCAGTGGTGCCAGTGCACTCTTTGGACTCACTGCACTGCAGCCCCATTGGTGCCAGTGCACTCTCTGTACTCACTGCACTGCATCACAGGTGGTGCCAGTGCACTCTCTGGACTCACTGCACTGCATCCCCAGTGGTGCCAGTGCACTCTCTGGACTCACTGCACTGCATCCCCAGTGGTGCCAGTGCACTCTCTGCACTCACTTCTCTGCATTCCCAGTGGTGCCAGTGAAGTCTCTGGACTCACTGCACTACATCCACAGTGGTGCCAGTGCAATCTCTGGACTCACTGCAGTGCATCACCAGTGGTGCCAGTGCACTCTCTGGACTCACTGCACTGCATCCCCAGTGGTGCCAGTGCAATCTCTGGACTCACTGCTGTGCATCCCCAGTGGTGCCAGTGCACTCTCTGGACTCACTGCACTGCATCCCCAGTGGTGCAAGTGCACTCTCTCGAGTCACTGCACTACATCCCCAGTGGTGCCAGTGCACTCACTGGACTCACTGTACTGCATCATCTGTGGTGCCAGTGCACTCTCTGGACTCACTGCAATGCATCCTCAGTGGTGCCAGTGCACTCTCTGGACTCACTGCACTGCATCCCCACTGGTGCCAGTGCACTCTCTGGACTCACTGCACTGTATCCCCAGTGGTGCCAGTGCACTCACTGGATTCACTGCAGTGCATCCCCAGTGGTGCCAGTGCACTCTCTGGACTCACTGCACTGCATCCCCAGTGGTGCCAGTGCACTCTGTGGACTCACTGCACTGCATCCCCAGTGGTGACAGTGCACTCTCTGGACTCACTGCAGTTCATCCCCAGTGGTGACAGTGCACTCTCTGGACTCACTGCAGTGCATCCCCAGTGGTGCCAGTGCACTCTCTGGACTCACTGCACTGCATCCCCAGTGGTGCCAGTGCAGTCTCTGGAGTAACTGCAGTGCATCCCCACTGGTGCCAAAGCACTCTCTGGACTCCCGGCACCGCATCCCCAGTGGTGCCAGTGCACTCTCTGGACTCACTGCACTGCATCCCCAGTGGTGCCAGTGCACTCTCTGGACTCACTGAAGTGCATTCTCAGTGGTGCCAGTGCACTCTCTGGACTCACTGCACTGCATCCCCAGTGGTGCCAGTGCACTCTCTGGACTCACTAAACTGCATCACCAGTGGTGCCTCTGCACTCACTGGACTCACTGCACTGCTTCCACAGTGGTGCCAGTGCACTCACTGGACTCACTGCAGTGCATCCCCAGTGGTGCCAGTGCACTCTCTGGGCTCACTGCAGTGCATCCCCAGTGGTGCCAGTGCACTCTCATAACTCACTGCACTGCATCCCCAGTGGTGCCACTGCACTCTCTGGACTCACTGCACTGCATCCCCAGTGGTGCCAGTGCAATCTCTGGACTCACTGCACTGCATCCCCAGTGGTGCCAGTGCACTCTCTGGACTCACTGAAGTGCATTCTCAGTGGTGCCAGTGCACTCTCTGGACTCACTGCACTGCATCCCCAGTGGTGCCAGTGCACTCTCTGGACTCACTGAACTGCATCCCCAGTGCTGCCAGTGCACTCTCTGGACTCACTGCACTGCATCCCCAGTGGTGCCAGTGCACTCTCTGGACTCACTGCCCTGCATCCCTAGTGGTGCCAGTGCACTCACTGGACTCACTGCAGTGCATCCCCAGTGGTGCCAGTGCACTCTCTGGACTCACTGCACTGCATCCCCAGTGGTGCCAGTGCACTCTCTGGACTCACTGAAGTGCTTCCCCAGTGGTGCCAGTGCACTCTCTGGACTCACTGAACTGCATCCCCAGTGGTGCCAGTGCACTCTCTGGACTCACTGCACTGCATCCCCAGTGCTGCCAGTGCACTCTCTGGACTCACTGCACTGCATCCCTAGTGGTGCCACTGCACTCTCTGGACTCACTGCAGTGCATCCCCAGTGGTGCCAGTGCACTCTCTGGACTCACTGCAGTGCATCCCCAGTGGTGCCAGTGCACTCTCTGGACTGACTGCACTGCATCCCCAGTGGTGCCAGTGCACTCTCTGGACTCACTGCACTGCATCCCCACTGGTGCCAGTGTACTCTCTGGACTCACTGCAGTGCATCCCCAGTGGTGCCAGTGCACTCTCTGGACTCACTGCACTGCATCCCCACTGGTGCCAGTGCACTCTCTGGACTCACTGAAGTGCATCCCCAGTTGTGCCAGTGCACTCTCTGGACTCACTGTACTGCATCACCAGTGGTGCCAGTGCACTCTCTGGACTCACTGCAGTGCATTCCCAGTGGTGCCAGTGCACTCTTTGGACTCACTGCACTGCAGCCCCATTGGTGCCAGTGCACTCTCTGTACTCACTGCACTGCATCACAGGTGGTGCCAGTGCACTCTCTGGACTCACTGCACTGCATCCCCAGTGGTGCCAGTGCACTCTCTGGACTCACTGCACTGCATCCCCAGTGGTGCCAGTGCACTCTCTGCACTCACTTCTCTGCATTCCCAGTGGTGCCAGTGAAGTCTTTGGACTCACTGCACTACATCCACAGTGGTGCCAGTGCAATCTCTGGACTCACTGCAGTGCATCACCAGTGGTGCCAGTGCACTCTCTGGACTCACTGCACTGCATCCCCAGTGGTGCCAGTGCAATCTCTGGACTCACTGCAGTGCATCCCCAGTGGTGCCAGTGCACTCTCTGGACTCACTGCACTGCATCCCCACTGGTGCAAGTGCACTCTCTCGAGTCACTGCACTACATCCCCAGTGGTGCCAGTGCACTCACTGGACTCACTGTACTGCATCATCTGTGGTGCCAGTGCACTCTCTGGACTCACTGCAATGCATCCCCAGTGGTGCCAGTGCACTCTCTGGACTCACTGCACTGCATCCCCAGTGGTGCCAGTGCACTCTCTGGACTCACTGCACTGTATCCCCAGTGGTGCCAGTGCACTCACTGGATTCACTGCAGTGCATCCCCAGTGGTGCCAGTGCACTCTCTGGACTCACTGCACTGCATCCCCAGTGGTGCCAGTGCACTCTGTGGACTCACTGCACTGCATCCCCAGTGGTGACAGTGCACTCTCTGGACTCACTGCAGTGCATCCCCAGTGGTGACAGTGCACTCTCTGGACTCACTGCAGTGCATCCCCAGTGGTGCCAGTGCACTCTCTGGACTCACTGCACTGCATCCCCAGTGGTGCCAGTGCAGTCTCTGGAGTAACTGCAGTGCATCCCCACTGGTGCCAAAGCACTCTCTGGACTCCCGGCACCGCATCCCCAGTGGTGCCAGTGCACTCTCTGGACTCACTGCACTGCATCCCCAGTGGTGCCAGTGCACTCTCTGGACTCACTGAAGTGCATTCTCAGTGGTGCCAGTGCACTCTCTGGACTCACTGCACTGCATCCCCAGTGGTGCCAGTGCACTCTCTGGACTCACTAAACTGCATCACCAGTGGTGCCTCTGCACTCTCTGGACTCACTGCACTGCTTCCACAGTGGTGCCAGTGCACTCACTGGACTCACTGCAGTGCATCCCCAGTGGTGCCAGTGCACTCTCTGGGCTCACTGCAGTGCATCCCCAGTGGTGCCAGTGCACTCTCTGGACTCACTGCACTGCATCCCCAGTGGTGCCACTGCACTCTCTGGACTCACTGCACTGCATCCCCAGTGGTGCCAGTGCAATCTCTGGACTCACTGCACTGCATCCCCAGTGGTGCCAGTGCACTCTCTGGACTCACTGAACTGCATCCCCAGTGCTGCCAGTGCACTCTCTGGACTCACTGCAGTGCATCCCCAGTGCTGCCAGTGCACTCTCTGGACTCACTGCACTGCATCCCCAGTGGTGCCAGTGCACTCACTGGACTCACTGCAGTGCATCCCCAGTGGTGCCAGTGCACTCTCAGGACTCACTGCACTGCATCCCCAGTGGTGCCAGTGCACTCTCTGCACTCACTGCACTGCTTCCCCAGTGGTGCCAGTGCACTCTCTGGACTCACTGAACTGCATCCCCAGTGGTGCCAGTGCACTCTCTGGACTCACTGCACTGCATCCCCAGTGCTGCCAGTGCACTCTCTGGAGTCACTGCACTGCATCCCCAGTGGTGCTAGTGCACTCTCTGGACTCACTGCAGTGCATCCCCAGTGGTGCCAGTGCACTCTCTGGACTCACTGCAGTGCATCCCCGGTGGTGCCAGTGCACTCTCTGGACTGACTGCACTGCATCCCCAGTGGTGCCAGTGCACTCTCTGGACTCACTGCACTGCATCCCCAGTGGTGCCAGTGCACTCTCTGGACTCACTGAAGTGCATTCTCAGTGGTGCCAGTGCACTCTCTGGACTCACTGCACTGCATCCCCAGTGGTGCCAGTGCACTCTCTGGACTCACTAAACTGCATCACCAGTGGTGCCTCTGCACTCTCTGGACTCACTGCACTGCTTCCACAGTGGTGCCAGTGCACTCACTGGACTCACTGCAGTGCATCCCCAGTGGTGCCAGTGCACTCTCTGGGCTCACTGCAGTGCATCCCCAGTGGTGCCAGTGCACTCTCATAACTCACTGCACTGCATCCCTAGTGGTGCCAGTGCACTCTCTGGACTCACTACACTGCATCCCCAGTGGTGCCAGTGTACTCTCTGGACTCACTGAAGTGCATTCTCAGTGGTGCCAGTGCACTCTCTGGACTCACTGCACTGCATCCCCAGTGGTGCCAGTGCACTCTCTGGACTCA
The DNA here is from genome assembly GCF_964034855.1 of Anser brachyrhynchus. Classification (NCBI taxonomy): domain Eukaryota; kingdom Metazoa; phylum Chordata; class Aves; order Anseriformes; family Anatidae; genus Anser; species Anser brachyrhynchus. Next base: position 14,859,382 of record NC_137696.1, on the reverse strand, counting down.
CTGAACTGCATCCCCAGTGCTGCCAGTGCACTCTCTGGACTCACTGCACTGCATCCCCAGTGGTGCCAGTGCACTCTCTGGACTCACTGCACTGCATCCCTAGTGGTGCCAGTGCACTCACTGGACTCACTGCAGTGCATCCCCAGTGGTGCCAGTGCACTCTCAGGACTCACTGCACTGCATCCCCAGTGGTGCCAGTGCACTCTCTGGACTCACTGCACTGCTTCCCCAGTGGTGCCAGTGCACTCTCTGGACTCACTGAACTGCATCCCCAGTGGTGCCAGTGCACTCTCTGGACTCACTGCACTGCATCCCCAGTGCTGCCAGTGCACTCTCTGGACTCACTGCACTGCATCCCTAGTGGTGCCACTGCACTCTCTGGACTCACTGCAGTGCATCCCCAGTGGTGCCAGTGCACTCTCTGGACTCACTGCAGTGCATCCCCAGTGGTGCCAGTGCACTCTCTGGACTGACTGCACTGCATCCCCAGTGGTGCCAGTGCACTCTCTGGACTCACTGCACTGCATCCCCACTGGTGCCAGTGTACTCTCTGGACTCACTGCAGTGCATCCCCAGTGGTGCCAGTGCACTCTCTGGACTCACTGCACTGCATCCCCAGTGGTGCCAGTGCACTCTCTGGACTCACTGAAGTGCATCCCCAGTTGTGCCAGTGCACTCTCTGGACTCACTGTACTGCATCACCAGTGGTGCCAGTGCACTCTCTGGACTCACTGCACTGCATCCCCAGTGGTGCCAGTGCACTCTTTGGACTCACTGCACTGCAGCCCCATTGGTGCCAGTGCACTCTCTGTACTCACTGCACTGCATCACAGGTGGTGCCAGTGCACTCTCTGGACTCACTGCACTGCATCCCCAGTGGTGCCAGTGCACTCTCTGCACTCACTTCTCTGCATTCCCAGTGGTGCCAGTGAAGTCTCTGGACTCACTGCACTACATCCACAGTGGTGCCAGTGCAATCTCTGGACTCACTGCAGTGCATCACCAGTGGTGCCAGTGCACTCTCTGGACTCACTGCACTGCATCCCCAGTGGTGCCAGTGCAATCTCTGGACTCACTGCAGTGCATCCCCAGTGGTGCCAGTGCACTCTCTGGACTCACTGCACTGCATCCCCAGTGGTGCAAGTGCACTCTCTCGAGTCACTGCTCTACATCCCCAGTGGTGCCAGTGCACTCACTGGACTCACTGTACTGCATCATCTGTGGTGCCAGTGCACTCTCTGGACTCACTGCAATGCATCCCCAGTGGTGCCAGTGCACTCTCTGGACTCACTGCACTGCATCCCCAGTGGTGCCAGTGCACTCTCTGGACTCACTGCACTGTATCCCCAGTGGTGCCAGTGCACTCACTGGATTCACTGCAGTGCATCCCCAGTGGTGCCAGTGCACTCTCTGGACTCACTGCACTGCATCCCCAGTGGTGCCAGTGCACTCTGTGGACTCACTGCACTGCATCCCCAGTGGTGACAGTGCACTCTCTGGACTCACTGCAGTGCATCCCCAGTGGTGACAGTGCACTCTCTGGACTCACTGCAGTGCATCCCCAGTGGTGCCAGTGCACTCTCTGGACTCACTGCACTGCATCCCCAGTGGTGCCAGTGCAGTCTCTGGAGTAACTGCAGTGCATTCCCACTGGTGCCAAAGCACTCTCTGGACTCCCGGCACCGCATCCCCAGTGGTGCCAGTGCACTCTCTGGACTCACTGCACTGCATCCCCAGTGGTGCCAGTGCACTCTCTGGACTCACTGAAGTGCATTCTCAGTGGTGCCAGTGCACTCTCTGGACTCACTGCACTGCATCCCCAGTGGTGCCAGTGCACTCTCTGGACTCACTGCACTGCATCCCCAGTGGTGCCAGTGCACTCTCTGGACTCACTGCACTGCATCCCCAGTGGTGCCAGTGCACTCTCTGCACTCACTTCTCTGCATTCCCAGTGGTGCCAGTGAAGTCTCTGGACTCACTGCACTACATCCACAGTGGTGCCAGTGCAATCTCTGGACTCACTGCAGTGCATCACCAGTGGTGCCAGTGCACTCTCTGGACTCACTGCACTGCATCCCCAGTGGTGCCAGTGCAATCTCTGGACTCACTGCAGTGCATCCCCAGTGGTGCCAGTGCACTCTCTGGACTCACTGCACTGCATCCCCAGTGGTGCAAGTGCACTCTCTCGAGTCACTGCTCTACATCCCCAGTGGTGCCAGTGCACTCACTGGACTCACTGTACTGCATCATCTGTGGTGCCAGTGCACTCTCTGGACTCACTGCAATGCATCCCCAGTGGTGCCAGTGCACTCTCTGGACTCACTGCACTGCATCCCCAGTGGTGCCAGTGCACTCTCTGGACTCACTGCACTGTATCCCCAGTGGTGCCAGTGCACTCACTGGATTCACTGCAGTGCATCCCCAGTGGTGCCAGTGCACTCTCTGGACTCACTGCACTGCATCCCCAGTGGTGCCAGTGCACTCTCTGGACTCACTGCACTGCATCCCCAGTGGTGACAGTGCACTCTCTGGACTCACTGCAGTGCATCCCCAGTGGTGACAGTGCACTCTCTGGACTCACTGCAGTGCATCCCCAGTGGTGCCAGTGCACTCTCTGGACTCACTGCACTGCATCCCCAGTGGTGCCAGTGCAGTCTCTGGAGTAACTGCAGTGCATTCCCACTGGTGCCAAAGCACTCTCTGGACTCCCGGCACCGCATCCCCAGTGGTGCCAGTGCACTCTCTGGACTCACTGCACTGCATCCCCAGTGGTGCCAGTGCACTCTCTGGACTCACTGAAGTGCATTCTCAGTGGTGCCAGTGCACTCTCTGGACTCACTGCACTGCATCCCCAGTGGTGCCAGTGCACTCTCTGGACTCACTAAACTGCATCACCAGTGGTGCCTCTGCACTCTCTGGACTCACTGCACTGCTTCCACAGTGGTGCCAGTGCACTCACTGGACTCACTGCAGTGCATCCCCAGTGGTGCCAGTGCACTCTCTGGGCTCACTGCAGTGCATCCCCAGTGGTGCCAGTGCACTCTCTGGACTCACTGCACTGCATCCCCAGTGGTGCCACTGCACTCTCTGGACTCACTGCACTGCATCCCCAGTGGTGCCAGTGCAATCTCTGGACTCACTGCACTGCATCCCCAGTGGTGCCAGTGCACTCTCTTGACTCACTGAAGTGCATTCTCAGTGGTGCCAGTGCACTCTCTGGACTCACTGCACTGCATCCCCAGTGGTGCCAGTGCACTCTCTGGACTCACTGCACTGCATCCCAAGTGGTGCCAGAGCACTCTCTGGACTCACTGCAGTGCATCCTCTGTGCTGCCAGTGCACTCTCTGGACTCACTGCACTGCATCCCTAGTGGTGCCAGTGCACTCACTGGACTCACTGCAGTGCATCCCCAGTGGTGCCAGTGCACTCTCAGGACTCACTGCACTGCATCCCCAGTGGTGCCAGTGCACTCTCTGGACTCACTGCACTGCTTCCCCAGTGGTGCCAGTGCACTCTCTGGACTCACTGAACTGCATCCCCAGTGGTGCCAGTGCACTCTCTGGACTCACTGCACTGCATCCCCAGTGCTGCCAGTGCACTCTCTGGACTCACTGCACTGCATCCCTAGTGGTGCCACTGCACTCTCTGGACTCACTGCAGTGCATCCCCAGTGGTGCCAGTACACTCTCTGGACTCACTGCACTGCATCCCCAGTGGTGCCAGTGCACTCTCTGGACTGACTGCACTGCATCCCCAGTGGTGCCAGTGCACTCTCTGGACTCACTGCACTGCATCCCCACTGGTGCCAGTGTACTCTCTGGACTCACTGCAGTGCATCCCCAGTGGTGCCAGTGCACTCTCTGGACTCACTGCACTGCATCCCCACTGGTGCCAGTGCACTCTCTGGACTCACTGAAGTGCATCCCCAGTTGTGCCAGTGCACTCTCTGGACTCACTGTACTGCATCACCAGTGGTGCCAGTGCACTCTCTGGACTCACTGCAGTGCATTCCCAGTGGTGCCAGTGCACTCTTTGGACTCACTGCACTGCAGCCCCATTGGTGCCAGTGCACTCTCTGTACTCACTGCACTGCATCACAGGTGGTGCCAGTGCACTCTCTGGACTCACTGCACTGCATCCCCAGTGGTGCCAGTGCACTCTCTGGACTCACTGCACTGCATCCCCAGTGGTGCCAGTGCACTCTCTGCACTCACTTCTCTGCATTCCCAGTGGTGCCAGTGAAGTCTCTGGACTCACTGCACTACATCCACAGTGGTGCCAGTGCAATCTCTGGACTCACTGCAGTGCATCACCAGTGGTGCCAGTGCACTCTCTGGACTCACTGCACTGCATCCCCAGTGGTGCCAGTGCACTCTCTGGACTCACTGTAGTGCATCCCCAGTGGTGCCAGTGCACTCTCTGGACTCACTGCACTGCATCCCCAGTGGTGCAAGTGCACTCTCTCGAGTCACTGCACTACATCCCCAGTGGTGCCAGTGCACTCACTGGACTCACTGTACTGCATCATCTGTGGTGCCAGTGCACTCTCTGGACTCACTGCAATGCATCCCCAGTGGTGCCAGTGCACTCTCTGGACTCACTGCACTGCATCCCCAGTGGTGCCAGTGCACTCTCTGGACTCACTGCACTGTATCCCCAGTGGTGCCAGTGCACTCACTGGATTCACTGCAGTGCATCCCCAGTGGTGCCAGTGCGCTCTCTGGACTCACTGCACTGCATCCCCAGTGGTGCCAGTGCACTCTCTGGACTCACTGCACAGCATCCCCAGTGGTGACAGTGCACTCTCTGGACTCACTGCAGTGCATCCCCAGTGGTGACAGTGCACTCTCTGGACTCACTGCAGTGCATCCCCAGTGGTGCCAGTGCACTCTCTGGACTCACTGCACTGCATCCCCAGTGGTGCCAGTGCACTCTCTGGAGTAACTGCAGTGCATCCCCACTGGTGCCAAAGCACTCTCTGGACTCCCGGCACCGCATCCCCAGTGGTGCCAGTGCACTCTCTGGACTCACTGCACTGCATCCTCAGTGGTGCCAGTGCACTCTCTGGAGTCACAGCACTGCATCCCCAGTGGTGCCAGTGCACTCTCTGGACTCACTGAAGTGCATCCCCAGTGGTGCCAGTGCACTCTCTGGACTCACTGAAGTGCATTCTCAGTGGTGCCAGTGCACTCTCTGGACTCACTGCACTGCATCCCCAGTGGTGCCAGTGCACTCTCTGGACTCACTAAACTGCATCACCAGTGGTGCCTCTGCACTCTCTGGACTCACTGCACTGCTTCCACAGTGGTGCCAGTGCACTCTCTGGACTCACTGCACTGCATCCCCAGTGGTGCCAGTGCACTCTCTGGACTCACTGCACTGCATCCCCAGTGGTGCCAGTGCACTCTCTGGAGTCACAGCACTGCATCCCCAGTGGTGCCAGTGCACTCTCTGGACTCACTGAAGTGCATCCCCAGTGGTGCCAGTGCACTCTCTGGACTCACTGAAGTGCATTCTCAGTGGTGCCAGTGCACTCTCTGGACTCACTGCACTGCATCCCCAGTGGTGCCAGTGCACTCTCTGGACTCACTAAACTGCATCACCAGTGGTGCCTCTGCACTCTCTGGACTCACTGCACTGCTTCCACAGTGGTGCCAGTGCACTCACTGGACTCACTGCAGTGCATCCCCAGTGGTGCCAGTGCACTCTCTGGGCTCACTGCAGTGCATCCCCAGTGGTGCCAGTGCACTCTCTGGACTCACTGCACTGCATCCCCAGTGGTGCCTGTGCGCTCTCTGGAGTCACAGCACTGCATCCCCAGTGGTGCCAGTGCAATCTCTGGACTCACTGCACTGCATCCCCAGTGGTGCCAGTGCACTCTCTGGACTCACTGAAGTGCATTCTCAGTGGTGCCAGTGCACTCTCTGGACTCACTGCACTGCATCCCCAGTGGTGCCAGTGCACTCTCTGGACTCACTGAACTGCATCCCCAGTGCTGCCAGTGCACTCTCTGGACTCACTGCACTGCATCCCCAGTGCTGCCAGTGCACTCTCTGGACTCACTGCACTGCATCCCTAGTGGTGCCAGTGCACTCACTGGACTCACTGCAGTGCATCCCCAGTGGTGCCAGTGCACTCTCAGGACTCACTGCACTGCATCCCCAATGGTGCCAGTGCACTCTCTGGACTCACTGCACTGCTTCCCCAGTGGTGCCAGTGCACTCTCTGGACTCACTGAACTGCATCCCCAGTGGTGCCAGTGCACTCTCTGGACTCACTGCACTGCATCCCCAGTGCTGCCAGTGCACTCTCTGGACTCACTGCACTGCATCCCTAGTGGTGCCACTGCACTCTCTGGACTCACTGCACTGCTTCTCCATTGGTGCCAGTGCACTCTCTGGACTCACTGTACTGCATCCCCAGTGGTGCCAGTGCGCTCTCTGGACTCACTGCAGTGCATCCCCAGTGGTGCCAGTGCACTCTCAGGACTCACTGCACTGCATCCCCAGTGGTGCCAGTGCACTCTCAGGACTCACTGCACTGCATCCCTAGTGGTGCCACTGCACTCTCTGGACTCACTGCACTGCTTCTCCAGTGGTGCCAGTGCACTCTCTGGACTCACTGTACTGCATCCCCAGTGGTGCCAGTGTGCTCTCTGGACTCACTGCAGTGCATCCCCAGTGGTGCCAGTGCACTCTCAGGACTCACTGCACTGCATCCACAGTGGTGCCAGTGCACTCTCTGGACTCACTGCACTGCATCCCCAGTAGTGACAGTGCACTCTCTGGACTCACTGCAGTGCATCCCCAGTGGTGCCAGTGCACTCTCTGGACTCACTGCACTCCATCCCCAGTAGTGCCAGTGCACTCTCTGGACTCACTGCACTGCATCCCCAGTGGTGCCAGTGCACTCACTGGATTCACTGCACTGCATCCCCAGTGGTGCCAGTGCACTCTCTGGACTCACTGCACTGCATCCCCCGTGGTGCCAGTGCACTCTCTGGACTCACTGTACTGCATCCCCAGTGGTGACAGTGCACTCTCTGGACTCACTGCAGTGCATCCCCAGGGGTGCCAGTGCACTCTCTGGACTCACTGCAGTGCATCCCCAGTGCTGCCAGTGTACTCTCTGGACTCATTGAAGTGCATTCTCAGTGGTGCCAGTGCACTCTCTGGACTCACTGCAGTGCATCCCCAGTGGTGCCAGTACACTCACTGGACTCACTGCACTGCATCCCCAGTGGTGCCAGTGCACTCTCTGGACTCACTGCACTGCATCCCCACTGGTGCCAGTGCACTCTCTGGACTCACTGCAGTGCATCCCCAGTGGTGCCAGTGCACTCACTGGACTCACTGCAGTGCATCCCCACTGGTGCCACTGCACTCTCTGGGCTCACTGCAGTGCATCCCCAGTGGTGCCAGTGCACTCTCTGGACTCACTGCACTGCATCCCCAGTGGTGCCTGTGCGCTCTCTGGAGTCACAGCACTGCATCCCCAGTGGTGCCAGTGCAATCTCTGGACTCACTGCACTGCATCCCCAGTGGTGCCAGTGCACTCTCTGGACTCACTGAAGTGCATTCTCAGTGGTGCCAGTGCACTCTCTGGACTCACTGCACTGCATCCCCAGTGGTGCCAGTGCACTCTCTGGACTCACTGAACTGCATCCCCAGTGCTGCCAGTGCACTCTCTGGACTCACTGCACTGCATCCTCAGTGCTGCCAGTGCACTCTCTGGACTCACTGCACTGCATCCCTAGTGGTGCCAGTGCACTCACTGGACTCACTGCAGTGCATCCCCAGTGGTGCCAGTGCACTCTCAGGACTCACTGCACTGCATCCCCAGTGGTGCCAGTGCACTCTCTGGACTCACTGCACTGCTTCCCCAGTGGTGCCAGTGCACTCTCTGGACTCACTGAACTGCATCCCCAGTGGTGCCAGTGCACTCTCAGGACTCACGGCACTGCATCCCCAGTGGTGCCAGTGCACTCTCAGGACTCACTGCACTGCATCCCTAGTGGTGCCACTGCACTCTCTGGACTCACTGCACTGCTTCTCCAGTGGTGCCAGTGCACTCTCTGGACTCACTGTACTGCATCCCCAGTGGTGCCAGTGTGCTCTCTGGACTCACTGCAGTGCATCCCCAGTGGTGCCAGTGCACTCTCAGGACTCACTGCACTGCATCCACAGTGGTGCCAGTGCACTCTCTGGACCCACTGCACTGCATCCCCAGTAGTGACAGTGCACTCTCTGGACTCACTGCAGTGCATCCCCAGTGGTGCCAGTGCACTCTCTGGACTCACTGCACTGCATCCCCAGTAGTGCCAGTGCACTCTCTGGACTCACTGCACTGCATCCCCAGTGGTGCCAGTGCACTCACTGGATTCACTGCACTGCATCCCCAGTGGTGCCAGTGCACTCTCTGGACTCACTGCACTGCATCCCCCGTGGTGCCAGTGCACTCTCTGGACTCACTGTACTGCATCCCCAGTGGTGACAGTGCACTCTCTGGACTCACTGCAGTGCATCCCCAGGGGTGCCAGTGCACTCTCTGGACTCACTGCAGTGCATCCCCAGTGCTGCCAGTGTACTCTCTGGACTCATTGAAGTGCATTCTCAGTGGTGCCAGTGCACTCTCTGGACTCACTGCAGTGCATCCCCAGTGGTGCCAGTACACTCACTGGACTCACTGCACTGCATCCCCAGTGGTGCCAGTGCACTCTCTGGACTCACTGCACTGCATCCCCACTGGTGCCAGTGCACTCTCTGGACTCACTGCAGTGCATCCCCAGTGGTGCCAGTGCACTCACTGGACTCACTGCAGTGCATCCCCACTGGTGCCACTGCACTCTCTGGGCTCACTGCAGTGCATCCCCAGTGGTGCCAGTGCACTCTCTGGACTCACTGCACTGCATCCCCAGTGGTGCCTGTGCGCTCTCTGGAGTCACAGCACTGCATCCCCAGTGGTGCCAGAGCAATCTCTGGACTCACTGCACTGCATCCCCAGTGGTGCCAGTGCACTCTCTGGACTCACTGAAGTGCATTCTCAGTGGTGCCAGTGCACTCTCTGGACTCACTGCACTGCATCCCCAGTGGTGCCAGTGCACTCTCTGGACTCACTGAACTGCATCCCCAGTGCTGCCAGTGCACTCTCTGGACTCACTGCACTGCATCCCCAGTGCTGCCAGTGCACTCTCTGGACTCACTGCACTGCATCCCTAGTGGTGCCAGTGCACTCACTGGACTCACTGCAGTGCATCCCCAGTGGTGCCAGTGCACTCTCAGGACTCACTGCACTGCATCCCCAGTGGTGCCAGTGCACTCTCTGGACTCACTGCACTGCTTCCCCAGTGGTGCCAGTGCACTCTCTGGACTCACTGAACTGCATCCCCAGTGGTGCCAGTGCACTCTCTGGACTCACTGCACTGCATCCCTAGTGGTGCCACTGCACTCTCTGGACTCACTGCACTGCTTCTCCAGTGGTGCCAGTGCACTCTCTGGACTCACTGTACTGCATCCCCAGTGGTGCCAGTGCGCTCTCTGGACTCACTGCAGTGCATCCCCAGTGGTGCCAGTGCACTCTCAGGACTCACTGCACTGCATCTCCAGTGGTGCCAGTGCACTCTCTGGACTCACTGCACTGCATCCCCATTAGTGCCAGTGCACTCTCTGGACTCACTGCAATGCATCCCCAGTGGTGCCAGTGCACTCACTGGATTCACTGCAGTGCATCCCCAGTGGTGCCAGTGCACTCTCTGGACTCACTGCACTGCATCCCCAGTGGAGCCAGTGCGCTCTCTGGAGTCACAGCACTGCATCCCCATTGGTGCCAGTGCACTCTCTGGACTCCCAGCACCGCATCCCCAGTGGTGCCAGTGCACTCTCTGGACTCACTGCACTGCATGCCCAGTGGTGCCAGTGCACTCTCTGGACTCACTGCACTGCTTCTCCAGTGGTGCCAGTGCACTCTCTGGACTCACTGTACTGCATCCCCAGTGGTGCCAGTGCGCTCTCTGGACTCACTGCAGTGCATCCCCAGTGGTGCCAGTGCACTCTCAGGACTCACTGCACTGCATCCCCAGTGGTGCCAGTGCACTCTCTGGACTCACTGCACTGCATCCCCAGTAGTGCCAGTGCACTCTCTGGACTCACTGCACTGCATCCCCAGTGGTGCCAGTGCACTCACTGGATTCACTGCACTGCATCCCCAGTGGTGCCAGTGCACTCTCTGGACTCACTGCACTGCATCCCCCGTGGTGCCAGAGCACTCTCTGGACTCACTGTACTGCATCCCCAGTGGTGACAGTGCACTCTCTGCTCACTGCAGTGCATCCCCAGTGGTGCCAGTGCACTCACTGGACTCACTGCAGTGCATCCCCACTGGTGCCACTGCACTCTCTGGGCTCACTGCAGTGCATCCCCAGTGGTGCCAGTGCACTCTCTGGACTCACTGCACTGCATCACCAGTGGTGCCTGTGCGCTCTCTGGAGTCACAGCACTGCATCCCCAGTGGTGCCAGTGCAATCTCTGGACTCACTGCACTGCATCCCCAGTGGTGCCAGTGCACTCTCTGGACTCACTGAAGTGCATTCTCAGTGGTGCCAGTGCACTCTCTGGACTCACTGCACTGCATCCCCAGTGGTGCCAGTGCACTCTCTGGACTCACTGAAGTGCATTCTCAGTGGTGCCAGTGCACTCTCTGGACTCACTGCACTGCATCCCCACTGGTGCCAGTGCACTATGTGGACTCACTGAACTGCATCCCCAGTGGTGCCAGTGCAATCTCTGGACTCACTGCAGTGCATCCCCAGTGGTGCCAGTGCACTCTCTGGACTCACTGAAGTGATTATCAGTGGTGCCAGTGCACTCTCTGGACTCACTGCACTGCATCCCCAGTAGTGACAGTGCACTCTCTGGACTCACTGCAGTGCATCCCCAGTGGGGCCAGTGCACTCTCTGGACTCACTGCGCTCATCCCCAGTGGTGCCAGTGCACTCTCTGGACTCACTGCACTGCATCGCCAGTGCACACTCTGGACTCACTGCAGGGCATCCCCGGTGGAGCCAGTGTACTCTCAGGACTCACTGCAGTGCATCCCCAGTGGTGCCAGTGGACTCTCTGGACTCACTGGAGTGCATCACCTGTGGTGCTAGTGCACTCTCTGGACTCACTGCACTGTAACCCCATTGCTGCCAGTGCACTCTCTGGACTCACTGCACTGCATCACCTGTGGTGCCAGTGCACTCTCTGGACTCACTGCAGCGCTTCCCCAGTGGTGCCAGTGCGCTCTCTGGAGTGACTGCAGTGCATCCCCAGTGGTGCCAGTGCACTCTCTGGACTCACTGCACTGCATCCCCAGTGGTGCCAGTGCACTCTCTGGACTCACTGAAGTGCATCCCCAGTGGTGCCAGTGCACTCTCTGGACTCACTGCAGTGCATCCCCAGTGGTGCCAGTGCACTCTCTGGACTCACTGCACTGCATCCCCATTAGTGCCAGTGCACTCTCTGGACTCACTGCACTGCATCCACAGTGGTGCCAGTGCAATCTCTGGACTCACTGCACTGCATCCCCAGTGCTGCCAGTGCACTCTCTTGAGTCACTGCACTGCATCCCCTGTGGTGCAAGAGCACTCTCTGGACTCACAGCAGTGCATCACCAGTGGTGCCAGTGCACTCTCTGGACTCACTGCACTGCATACCCAGTGGTGCCAGTGCACTCTCTGGACTCACTGCACTGCATCCCCAGTGGTGCTAGTGCACTGTGTGGACTCACTGTACTACATCCCCAGTGGTGCCAGTGCAATCTCTGGACTCACTGCAGTGCATCCCCAGTGGTGCCTCTGCACTCTCTGGACTCACTGAAGTGCATTCTCAGTGGTGCCAGTGCACTCTCTGGACTCACTGCACTGCATCCACAGTAGTGACACTGCACTCTCTGGACTCACTGCAGTGCATCCCCAGTGGTGCCAGTGCACTCTCTGGACTCACTGCAGTGCATCCCCAGTGGTGCCAGTGCGCTCTCTGGAGTCACAGCACTGCATCCGCAGTGGTGCCAGTGCAATCTCTGGACTCACTGCACCGCATCCCCAGTGGTGCCAGTGCACTCTCTGGACTCACTGAAGTGCATTCTCAGTGGTGCCAGTGCACTCTCTGGACTCACTGCACTGCATCCCCACTGGTGCCAGTGCACTATGTGGACTCACTGAACTGCATCCCCAGTGGTGCCAGTGCAATCTCTGGACTCACTGCAGTGCATCCCCAATGGTGCCAGTGCACTCTCTGGACTCACTGAAGTGATTATCAGTGGTGCCAGTGCACTCTCTGGACTCACTGCACTGCATCCCCAGTAGTGACAGTGCACTCTCTGGACTCACTGTAGTGCATCCCCAGTGGGGCCAGTGCACTCTCTGGACTCACTGCGCTCATCCCCAGTGGTGCCAGTGCACTCTCTGGACTCACTGAAGTGCATCCCCAGTGGTGCCAGTGCACTCTCTGGACTCACTGCACTGCATCCCCAGTGGTGCCAGTGCACTCTCTGGACTCACTGGACTGCATCCCCAGTGGTGCCAGTGCACTCTCTGGACTCACCGCACTGCACCCTGAGTGGTGCCAGTGCTCCCTCTGGACTCACTGCACCGCATCCCCTGTGGTGCCAGTGCACTCTCTAGAGTCACTGCGCTGCATCCCCAGTGGTGCCAGTGCACTCTCTGGACTCACTGTACTGCATCCCCAGTGGTGCCAAAGCACTCTCTGGACTCCCGCCACCGCATCCCCAGTGGTGCCAGTGCACTCTCTGGAGTGACTGCAGTGCATCCCCAGTGGTGCCAGTGCACTCTCTGGACTCACTGCACTGCATCCCGAGTGGTGCCAGTGCACTCTCTGGACTCACTGCACTGCATCCCTGGTGGTGCCAGGGCACTCTCTGCAGACACAGCAGTGCATCACCAAAGGTGACAGTGCACTCTCTGGACTCACTGCACTACTCCAGCCGCGGCAGTCGCTCCAGCCGCGGTAGCCCTCCAGCCTCGGCAGCCGCCGTAGCCGCGGCAGCCGCTCCAGCCGCGGCAGCCGCTCCGTCCGCGTCATACGCGGCAGACTCTCCAACCGCGGCAGCCGCACCAGCCGCGGAAGCCGCGGCAGCCGCTCCAAACGCGGCAGGCGCTCCAACCGCGGCAACCGCTCCAGCCGTGGCAGCCGCTCCACTCGGTAGCGGCTGGAGCGGCTGCCGCGGCTAGAGCGGCTGGAGCGGCTGCCGCGGCTGGAGCTCCTGCCGCGTTTGGAGCGGTTACCGCGGCTGGAGCGGCTGGAGCGGCTGCCGCGGCTGGAGCGGCTGCCGCGGCTGGAGGGGCTAACGCGGCTGGAGAGGCTGACGCGGTTGAAGCGTCTAGAGCGTCTGCCGCGGCTGGAGGGGCTACCGCGGCTGGAGCGGTTGACGCGGCTGGAGGGGAAACCGAGGCTGGAGCGCCACTCTCTGGACTCACTGCACTGCATCACCAGTGGTGCCAGTGCACTCTCTGGACACACTGAAGTGCATTTTCAGTGGTGCCAGTGCACTCTCTGGACTCACTGGAGTGCATCACCTGTGGTGCCAGTGCACTCTCTGGACTCACTGCACTGCATCCCCAGTGGTGCCAGTGCACTCTCTGGACTCACTGCACTGCATCCCCAGTGGTGCCAGTGCACTCTCTGGACTCACTGCAGGGCATCCCCAGTGGTGCCAGTGCGCTCTCTGGACTCACTGCAGGGCATCCCCAGTGGTGCCAGTGCACTCTCTGGACTCACTGCACTGCATCCCCAGTCCTACCAGTGCACTCTCTTGACTCACTGCACTGCATCCCCAGTGGTGCCAGTGCACTCTCTGGACTCACTGAAGTGCATTCTCTGTGGAGCCAGTGCACTCTCTGGACTCACTGCAGTGCATCCCCAGTGGTGCCAGTGCACTCTCTGCCCTCACTGCACTGCATCCCCAGTGGTGCCAGTGCACTCTCTGGACTCACTGCAGTGCATCCCAAGTGGTGCCAGTGCACTCTCTGGACTCACTGCACTGCATCCCCAGTGGTGCCAGTGCGCTCTCTGGACTCACTGCAGGGCATCCCCAGTGGTGCCAGTGCACTCCCTGGACTCACTGCACTGCTACAGCCGCGGCAGCCGCTCCAGCCGCGGTAGCCCTCCAGCCGTGGCAGCCGCTCCACTCGGTAGCGGCTGGAGCGGCTGCCGCGGCTGGAGCGGCTGGAGCGGCTGCCGCGGCTGGAGCGGCTGCCGCGGATGGAGAGGCTGGCGCGGCTGGTGGGGCTGGAGCGGCTGCCGCGGCTGGAGCGGCTGGAGCGGCTGCCGCGGCTGGAGCGTCTGCCGCGGCTGGAGGGGCTACCGCGGGGTTGACTCGGCTGGAGCGGATGCCGAGGCTGGAGCGGCACTCTCTGGACTCACTGAAATGCATTCTCAGTGGTGCCAGTGCACTCTCTGGACTCACTGCTCTGCATCCCCAGTGGTGCTAGTGCACTCTGGACTCACTGCAGTGCATCCCCAGTGGTGCCATTGCACTCTCTGGACTCCCGGCACCGCATTCCCACTGGTGTCAGTGCACTCTGTGGACTCACTGCACTGCATCCCCAGTGGTGCCAAAGCACTCTCTGGACTCCAGGCACCGCATCCCTAGTGGTGTCAGTGCACTCTCTGGACTCCCGGCACCGTATCCCCAGTGGTGCCAGTGCATTCTCTGGACTCACGGCACTGCATCCCCAGTGGTGCCAGTGCACTCTCTGGCGTCACTGTAGTGCATTCCCAGTGTTGCCGGGGCACTCTCTGGACTCACAGCACTGCATCCCCAGTGGTGCCAGTGCACTCTCTGGACTCACTGCACTGCATCCCCAGTGGTGCCAGTACACTCTCTGGACTCACTGCACTGCATCCCCAATGGTGCCAGTGCACTCTCTTTACTCACTGCACTGCATCCCCAAGGTGCCAGTGCACTCTCTGGACTCACTGCACTGCTCCAGCCGCGGCAGCCTCTCCAGCCGCACCAGCCGCGGCATCCGCTCCAGACTCGGCATCCGCTCCAGCCGCGTTAACCGCTCCAGCCGCGGTAGCTCCTCCAGCCGCGCCAGCCTCTCCAGCCGCGGCAGCCGCTCCAGCCGCTCCAGCCGCGGCATCCGCTCCAGCCGCTCCAGCCGCGGCAGCCGCTCCAGCCGCTCCAGCCGCGGCAGCCGCTCCAGCCGCTACCGAGTGGAGCGGCTGCCACGGCTGGAGGGCTACCGCGGCTGGAGCGGCTGCCGCGGCTGGAGGGCTACCGCGGCTGGAGCGGCTGCCGCGGCTGGAGCAGTGCAGTGAGTCCAGGGAGTGCACTGGCACCACTGGCGATGCAGTGAAGTGAGTCCAGAGAGTGCAATGGCACCAATGGGGATGCACAGCAGTGAGTCCAGAGAGTGCACTGGCACCACTGGGGATGCCCTGCAGTGAGTCCAGAGAGTGCACTGGCACCACTGGGGATGCACTACAGTGAGTCCAGAGAGTGCACTGGCACCACTGAGGATGCAGTGCAGTGAGTCCAGAGAGTGCACTGGCACCACTGGGGATGCCCTGCAGTGAGCCCAGAGAGTGCACTGGCACCACTGGGAATGCACTGCAGTGAGTCCAGAGAGTGCACTGGCACCACTGGGGATGCACTTCAGTGAGTCCAGAGAGTGCACTGGCACCACTGGGGATGCACTGCAGTGAGTCCAGAGAGTGCACTGGCACCACTGTAGATGCACTACAGTGAGTCCAGGGATAGCACTGGCACCACTGGGGATGCAGTGCAGTGAGTCCAGAGAGTGCACTGGCACCACTGGGGATGCAGTGCAGTGAGTCCAGAGAGTGCACTGGCTCCACTGAGAATGCACTTCAGTGAGTCCAGAGAGTGCACTGGCACCACTGGGGATGCAGTGCAGTGAGTCAAGAGAGTGCACTGGCAGGACTGGGGATGCAGTGCAGTGAGTCCAGAGAGTGCACTGGCACCACTGGGGATGCAGTGCAGTGAGTGAAGAGAGTGCACTGGCAGGACTGGGGATGCAGTGCAGTGAGTCCAGAGAGCGCACTAGCGCCACTGGGGATGCAGTGCAGTGAGTCCAGAGAGTGCACTGGCACCACTGGGGATGCACTGCAGTGAGTCCAGTGAGTGCACTGGCACCACTGGTGATGCAGTGCAGTGAGTCCAGAGAGTGCACTGGCACCACTGGTGATGCAGTGCAGTGAGTCCAGAGAGTGGCGCTCAAGCCTCGGTTTCCGCTCCAGCCGCGTCAACCGCTCCAGCCGCGGTAGCCCCTCCAGCCGCGGCAGACGCTCTAGACGCTCCAACCGCGTCAGCCTCTCCAGCCGCGTTAGCCCCTCCAGCCGCGGCAGCCGCTCCAGCCGCGACAGCCGCTCCAGCCGCTCCAGCCGCGGTAACCGCTCCAAACGCGGCAGGAGCTCCAGCCTCGGCAGCCGCTCCAGCCGCTCTAGCCGCGGCAGCCGCTCCAGCCGCTACCGAGTGGAGCGGCTGCCGCGGCTTCCGCGGACGGAGCGGCTGCCGAGGCTGGAGCGGCTGCCGCGGCTGCCGCGGCTGCCGACGCTGGAGGGCTACCGCGGCTGGAGCGACTGCCGCGGGTGGAGTAGTGCAGTGAGTCCAGAGAGTGCACTGGCACCACTGGGGATGCACTGAAGTGACTCCAGAGAGTGCACTGGCACCACTGGGGATGCAGTGCAGTGAGTCCAGAGAGTGCCCTAGGGATGCAGTGCAGTGAGTCCAGAGAGTGCACTGGCACCACTGGGGACGCAGTGCAGTGAGTCCAGAGAGTGCATTAGCACCACTGGGGATGCATTGACGCGAGTCCAGAGAGTGCACTGGCACCACTGGGGATGCACTGCAGTCACACCAGAGAGTGCACTGGCACCACTGGGGATGCGGTGCAGTGAGTCCAGAGAGTGCACTAGAACCACTGGGGATGCGGTGGCGGGAGTCCAGAGAGTGCTTTGGCACCACTGGGGATGCAGTACAGTGAGTCCAGAGAGTGCACTGGCACCACTGGGGATGCAGTGACGCGAGTACAGAGAGTGCACTGGCACCACTGGGGATGCACTGCAGTCACTCCAGAGAGTGCACTGGCACCACTGGGGATGCAGTGCAGTGAGTCCAGAGAGTGCACTGGCACCACTGGGGATGCAGTGCAGTGAGTCCAGAGAGTGCACTGCCACCACAGGTGATGCAGTGCAGTGAGTCCAGAGAGTGCACTGGCAGCACTGGGGATGTAGTGCAGTGAGTCCAGAGAGTGCACTGGCACCACAGGTGATGCACTCCAGTGAGTCCAGAGAGTGCACTTGCACCACGGGGGATGCAGTGCAGTGACGCCAGAGAGTGCACTGGCAGCATTGGGGTGCAGTGCAGTGAGTCCAGAGAGTGCACTGGCACCACTGCGGATGCAGTGACGCGAGTCCAGAGAGTGCACTGGCACCACTGGGGATGCAGTGCAGTCACTCCAGAGAGTGCACTGGCACAACTGGGGATGCGGTGCAGTGAGTCCAGAGAGTGCACTGGCACCACTGGGGATGCAGTGCAGTGAGTCCAGAGAGTGCACTGGCACCAGAGGTGATGCACTCCAGTGAGTCCAGAGAGTGCACTTGCACCATGGGGGATGCAGTGCAGTGACGCCAGAGAGTGCACTGGCACCACTGGGGATGCAGTGCAGTGAGTCCAGAGAGTGCACTGGCACCACTGGGGATGCAGTGCAGTGAGTCCAGAGAGTGCACTGGCACCACTGGGGACGCAGTGCAGTGAGTCCAGAGAGTGCATTAGCACCACTGGGGATGCATTGACGCGAGTCCAGAGAGTGCACTGGCACCACTGGGGATGCACTGCAGTCACACCAGAGAGTGCACTGGCACCACTGGGGATGCGGTGCAGTGAGTCCAGAGAGTGCACTAGAACCACTGGGGATGCGGTGGCGGGAGTCCAGAGAGTGCTTTGGCACCACTGGGGATGCAGTACAGTGAGTCCAGAGAGTGCACTGGCCCCACTGGGGATGCAGTGACGCGAGTACAGAGAGTGCACTGGCACCACTGGGGATGCACTGCAGTCACTCCAGAGAGTGCACTGGCACCACTGGGGATGCAGTGCAGTGAGTCCAGAGAGTGCACTGGCACCACTGGGGATGCAGTGCAGTGAGTCCAGAGAGTGCACTGGCACCAGAGGTGATGCCATCCAGTGAGTCCAGAGAGTGCACTTGCACCATGGGGGATGCAGTGCAGTGACGCCAGAGAGTGCACTGGCACCACTGGGGATGCAGTGCAGTGAGTCCAGAGAGTGCACTGGCACCACTGGGGATGCACTGCAGTGAGTCCTGAGAGTACACTGGCTCCACCGGGCATGCCCTGCAGTGAGTCCAGAGATTGCACTGGCAGCACTGGGGATGCAGTGCAGTGAGTTCAGAGAGTGCACTGGCACCACTGGGGATGCACTGCAGTCACTCCAGAGAGTGCACTGGCACCACTGGGGATGCGGTGGCGGGAGTCCAGAGAGTGCTTTGGCACCACTGGGGATGCAGTACAGTGAGTCCAGAGAGTGCACTGGCACCACTGGGGATGCAGCTCAGTGACACTAGAGAGTGCACTGGCACCACTGGGGATGCAGTACAGTGAGTCCAGAGAGTGCACTGGCACCACTGGGGATGCAGCTCAGTGACACTAGAGAGTGCACTGGCACCACTGGGGATGCGGTGCAGTGAGTCCAGAGAGTGCACTGGCACCACTCAGGGTGCAGTGCGGTGAGTCCAGAGAGTGCACTGGCACCACTGGGGATGCAGTACAGTGAGTCCAGAGAGTGCACTGGCACCACTGGGGATGCAGTGCAGTGAGTCCAGAGAGTGCACTGGCACCACTGGGGATGCACTGCAGTTTGTCCAGAGTGCACTAGCACCACTGGGGATGCACTGCAGTGAGTCCAGAGAGTGCACTGGCACCACCGGGAATGCACTGCAGTGAGTCCAGAGAGTGCACTGGCACCACTGGGGATGCACTTCAGTGAGTCCAGAGAGTGCACTGGCACCACTGGGGATGCAGTGACGCGAGTCCAGAGAGTGCACTGGCACCACTGGGGATGCAGTGCAGTGAGTCCAGAGAGTGCACTGGCACCACTGGGGATGCACTGCAGTGAGTCCAGAGAGTGCACTGGCACCAGTGGGGATGCAGTACAGTGAGTCCAGAGAGTGCACTGGCACCACTGGGGATGCACAGCAGTGAGTCCAGAGAGTGCACTGGCACCACTGGGGATGCACTGCAGTGAGTCCAGAGAGTGCACTGGCACCATTGGAGATGCAGTGCAGTGAGTCCAGAGAGTGCACTGGCACCACTGGGGATGCAGTGCAGTGAGTCCAGAGAGTGCACTGGCACCACTGGGGATGCAGTGCAGTGAGTGCAGAGACTGCACTGGCACCACTGGGGATGCAGTGCAGTGAGTCCAGTGAGTGTACTGGCACCACTGGGGATGCACTGCAGTGAGTCCAGAGAGTGCATTGGCACCACTTGGGATGCACTGCAGTGAGTCCAGAGAGTGCACTTGCACCACTGGGGATGCAGTGCAGTGAGTCCAGAGAGTGCACTGGCACCACTGGGGATGCAGTGCAGTGAGTCCAGAGAGTGCACTGGCACCATTGGAGATGCAGTGCAGTGAGTCCAGAGAGTGCACTGGCACCACTGGGGATGCAGTGCAGTGAGTCCAGAGAGTGCACTGGCACCACTGGGGATGCAGTGCAGTGAGTCCAGAGAGTGCACTGGCACCACTGGGGATGCACTGCAGTGAGTCCAGAGAGTTCACTGGCACCACTGGGGATGCACTTCAGTGAGTGCAGAGACTGCACTGGCACCACTGGGGATGCAGTGCAGTGAGTCCAGTGAGTGTACTGGCACCACTGGGGATGCACTGCAGTGAGTCCAGAGAGTGCATTGGCACCACTTGGGATGCACTGCAGTGAGTCCAGAGAGTGCACTTGCACCACTGGGGATGCAGTGCAGTGAGTCCAGAGAGTGCACTGGCACCACTGGGGATGCAGTGCAGTGAGTCCAGAGAGTGCACTGGCACCAATAGGGATGCACAGCAGTGAGTCCACAGAGTGCACTGGCACCACTGGGGATGCAGTACAGTGAGTCCAGAGAGTGCACTGGCACCACTGGGGATGCACTGCAGTGAGTCCAGAGAGTGCTCTGGCACCACTGGCGATGCAGTGCAGTGAGTCCAGAGAGTGCACTAGCACCACTGGGGATGCAGTGCAGTCAGTCCAGTGAGTGTACTGGCACCACTGGGGATGCACTGCAGTGAGTCCAGAGAGTGCACTGGCACCACTGGGAATGCACTTCAGTGAGTCCAGAGAGTGCACTGGCACCACTGGGGATGCACTGCAGTGAGTCCACAGAGTGCACTGGCACCACTGGGGATGCAGTGCAGTGAGTCCAGAGAGTGCACTGGCACCACTGGGGATGCACTTCAGTGAGTCCAGAGAGTGCACGGGCTCCACTGGGGATGCACTGCAGTGAGTCCACAGAGTGCACTGGCACCACTGGGGATGCAGTGCAGTGAGTCCAGAGAGTGCACTGGCACCACTGGGGATGCAGTGCAGTGAGTCCAGAGAGTGCTCTGGCACCACTGGTGATGCAGTGCAGTGAGTCCACAGAGTGCACTAGCACCACTGGGGATGCAGTGCAGTGAGTCCAGAGTGTGCACTGGCACTACTGGGAATGCAGTGCAGTGAGTCCAGAGATCGCACTGGCACCACGGGGGATGCACTTCAGTGAGTCCAGAGAGTGCACTGGCACCACTGGGGATGCAGTGCAGTGAGTCCAGAGAGTGCACTGGCACCACTGGGGATGCACTGCAGTGAGTCCAGAGAGTGCACTGGCACCACTGGGGATGCAGTGCAGTGAGTCCAGAGAGTGCACTGGCACCAGAGGGAATGCACTGCAGTGAGTCCAGTGAGTGCACAGGCACCACTGGGGATGCAGTGCAGTGAGTGCAGGGAGTGCACTGGCACCACAGGGGATGCACTGCAGTGAGTCCAGAGAGTGCACTGGCACCACTGAGAATGCACTTCAGTGAGTCCAGAGAGTGCACTGGCACCACTGGGGATGCACTGCAGTGAGTCCAGAGAGTGCACTGGCACCACTGTAGATGCACTACAGTGAGTCCAGGGATAGCACTGGCACCACTGGGGATGCAGTGCAGTGAGTCCAGAGAGTGCACTGGCACCACTGGGGATGCAGTGCAGTGAGTCCAGAGAGTGCACTGGCTCCACTGAGAATGCACTTCAGTGAGTCCAGAGAGTGCACTGGCACCACTGGGGATGCAGTGCAGTGAGTCAAGAGAGTGCACTGGCAGGACTGGGGATGCAGTGCAGTGAGTCCAGAGAGTGCACTGGCACCACTGGGGATGCAGTGCAGTGAGTGAAGAGAGTGCACTGGCAGGACTGGGGATGCAGTGCAGTGAGTCCAGAGAGCGCACTAGCGCCACTGGGGATGCAGTGCAGTGAGTCCAGAGAGTGCACTGGCACCACTGGGGATGCACTGCAGTGAGTCCAGTGAGTGCACTGGCACCACTGGTGATGCAGTGCAGTGAGTCCAGAGAGTGCACTGGCACCACTGGTGATGCAGTGCAGTGAGTCCAGAGAGTGGCGCTCAAGCCTCGGTTTCCGCTCCAGCCGCGTCAACCGCTCCAGCCGCGGTAGCCCCTCCAGCCGCGGCAGACGCTCTAGACGCTCCAACCGCGTCAGCCTCTCCAGCCGCGTTAGCCCCTCCAGCCGCGGCAGCCGCTCCAGCCGCGACAGCCGCTCCAGCCGCTCCAGCCGCGGTAACCGCTCCAAACGCGGCAGGAGCTCCAGCCTCGGCAGCCGCTCCAGCCGCTCTAGCCGCGGCAGCCGCTCCAGCCGCTACCGAGTGGAGCGGCTGCCGCGGCTTCCGCGGACGGAGCGGCTGCCGAGGCTGGAGCGGCTGCCGCGGCTGCCGCGGCTGCCGACGCTGGAGGGCTACCGCGGCTGGAGCGACTGCCGCGGGTGGAGTAGTGCAGTGAGTCCAGAGAGTGCACTGGCACCACTGGGGATGCACTGAAGTGACTCCAGAGAGTGCACTGGCACCACTGGGGATGCAGTGCAGTGAGTCCAGAGAGTGCCCTAGGGATGCAGTGCAGTGAGTCCAGAGAGTGCACTGGCACCACTGGGGACGCAGTGCAGTGAGTCCAGAGAGTGCATTAGCACCACTGGGGATGCATTGACGCGAGTCCAGAGAGTGCACTGGCACCACTGGGGATGCACTGCAGTCACACCAGAGAGTGCACTGGCACCACTGGGGATGCGGTGCAGTGAGTCCAGAGAGTGCACTAGAACCACTGGGGATGCGGTGGCGGGAGTCCAGAGAGTGCTTTGGCACCACTGGGGATGCAGTACAGTGAGTCCAGAGAGTGCACTGGCACCACTGGGGATGCAGTGACGCGAGTACAGAGAGTGCACTGGCACCACTGGGGATGCACTGCAGTCACTCCAGAGAGTGCACTGGCACCACTGGGGATGCAGTGCAGTGAGTCCAGAGAGTGCACTGGCACCACTGGGGATGCAGTGCAGTGAGTCCAGAGAGTGCACTGCCACCACAGGTGATGCAGTGCAGTGAGTCCAGAGAGTGCACTGGCAGCACTGGGGATGTAGTGCAGTGAGTCCAGAGAGTGCACTGGCACCACAGGTGATGCACTCCAGTGAGTCCAGAGAGTGCACTTGCACCACGGGGGATGCAGTGCAGTGACGCCAGAGAGTGCACTGGCAGCATTGGGGTGCAGTGCAGTGAGTCCAGAGAGTGCACTGGCACCACTGCGGATGCAGTGACGCGAGTCCAGAGAGTGCACTGGCACCACTGGGGATGCAGTGCAGTCACTCCAGAGAGTGCACTGGCACAACTGGGGATGCGGTGCAGTGAGTCCAGAGAGTGCACTGGCACCACTGGGGATGCAGTGCAGTGAGTCCAGAGAGTGCACTGGCACCAGAGGTGATGCACTCCAGTGAGTCCAGAGAGTGCACTTGCACCATGGGGGATGCAGTGCAGTGACGCCAGAGAGTGCACTGGCACCACTGGGGATGCAGTGCAGTGAGTCCAGAGAGTGCACTGGCACCACTGGGGATGCAGTGCAGTGAGTCCAGAGAGTGCACTGGCACCACTGGGGACGCAGTGCAGTGAGTCCAGAGAGTGCATTAGCACCACTGGGGATGCATTGACGCGAGTCCAGAGAGTGCACTGGCACCACTGGGGATGCACTGCAGTCACACCAGAGAGTGCACTGGCACCACTGGGGATGCGGTGCAGTGAGTCCAGAGAGTGCACTAGAACCACTGGGGATGCGGTGGCGGGAGTCCAGAGAGTGCTTTGGCACCACTGGGGATGCAGTACAGTGAGTCCAGAGAGTGCACTGGCACCACTGGGGATGCAGTGACGCGAGTACAGAGAGTGCACTGGCACCACTGGGGATGCACTGCAGTCACTCCAGAGAGTGCACTGGCACCACTGGGGATGCAGTGCAGTGAGTCCAGAGAGTGCACTGGCACCACTGGGGATGCAGTGCAGTGAGTCCAGAGAGTGCACTGGCACCAGAGGTGATGCCATCCAGTGAGTCCAGAGAGTGCACTTGCACCATGGGGGATGCAGTGCAGTGACGCCAGAGAGTGCACTGGCACCACTGGGGATGCAGTGCAGTGAGTCCAGAGAGTGCACTGGCACCACTGGGGATGCACTGCAGTGAGTCCTGAGAGTACACTGGCTCCACCGGGCATGCCCTGCAGTGAGTCCAGAGATTGCACTGGCAGCACTGGGGATGCAGTGCAGTGAGTTCAGAGAGTGCACTGGCACCACTGGGGATGCACTGCAGTCACTCCAGAGAGTGCACTGGCACCACTGGGGATGCGGTGGCGGGAGTCCAGAGAGTGCTTTGGCACCACTGGGGATGCAGTACAGTGAGTCCAGAGAGTGCACTGGCACCACTGGGGATGCAGCTCAGTGACACTAGAGAGTGCACTGGCACCACTGGGGATGCGGTGCAGTGAGTCCAGAGAGTGCACTGGCACCACTCAGGGTGCAGTGCGGTGAGTCCAGAGAGTGCACTGGCACCACTGGGGATGCAGTACAGTGAGTCCAGAGAGTGCACTGGCACCACTGGGGATGCAGTGCAGTGAGTCCAGAGAGTGCACTGGCACCACTGGGGATGCACTGCAGTTTGTCCAGAGTGCACTAGCACCACTGGGGATGCACTGCAGTGAGTCCAGAGAGTGCACTGGCACCACCGGGAATGCACTGCAGTGAGTCCAGAGAGTGCACTGGCACCACTGGGGATGCACTTCAGTGAGTCCAGAGAGTGCACTGGCACCACTGGGGATGCAGTGACGCGAGTCCAGAGAGTGCACTGGCACCACTGGGGATGCAGTGCAGTGAGTCCAGAGAGTGCACTGGCACCACTGGGGATGCACTGCAGTGAGTCCAGAGAGTGCACTGGCACCAGTGGGGATGCAGTACAGTGAGTCCAGAGAGTGCACTGGCACCACTGGGGATGCACAGCAGTGAGTCCAGAGAGTGCACTGGCACCACTGGGGATGCACTGCAGTGAGTCCAGAGAGTGCACTGGCACCATTGGAGATGCAGTGCAGTGAGTCCAGAGAGTGCACTGGCACCACTGGGGATGCAGTGCAGTGAGTCCAGAGAGTGCACTGGCACCACTGGGGATGCAGTGCAGTGAGTGCAGAGACTGCACTGGCACCACTGGGGATGCAGTGCAGTGAGTCCAGTGAGTGTACTGGCACCACTGGGGATGCACTGCAGTGAGTCCAGAGAGTGCATTGGCACCACTTGGGATGCACTGCAGTGAGTCCAGAGAGTGCACTTGCACCACTGGGGATGCAGTGCAGTGAGTCCAGAGAGTGCACTGGCACCACTGGGGATGCAGTGCAGTGAGTCCAGAGAGTGCACTGGCACCATTGGAGATGCAGTGCAGTGAGTCCAGAGAGTGCACTGGCACCACTGGGGATGCAGTGCAGTGAGTCCAGAGAGTGCACTGGCACCACTGGGGATGCAGTGCAGTGAGTCCAGAGAGTGCACTGGCACCACTGGGGATGCACTGCAGTGAGTCCAGAGAGTTCACTGGCACCACTGGGGATGCACTTCAGTGAGTGCAGAGACTGCACTGGCACCACTGGGGATGCAGTGCAGTGAGTCCAGTGAGTGTACTGGCACCACTGGGGATGCACTGCAGTGAGTCCAGAGAGTGCATTGGCACCACTTGGGATGCACTGCAGTGAGTCCAGAGAGTGCACTTGCACCACTGGGGATGCAGTGCAGTGAGTCCAGAGAGTGCACTGGCACCACTGGGGATGCAGTGCAGTGAGTCCAGAGAGTGCACTGGCACCAATAGGGATGCACAGCAGTGAGTCCACAGAGTGCACTGGCACCACTGGGGATGCAGTACAGTGAGTCCAGAGAGTGCACTGGCACCACTGGGGATGCACTGCAGTGAGTCCAGAGAGTGCTCTGGCACCACTGGCGATGCAGTGCAGTGAGTCCAGAGAGTGCACTAGCACCACTGGGGATGCAGTGCAGTCAGTCCAGTGAGTGTACTGGCACCACTGGGGATGCACTGCAGTGAGTCCAGAGAGTGCACTGGCACCACTGGGAATGCACTTCAGTGAGTCCAGAGAGTGCACTGGCACCACTGGGGATGCACTGCAGTGAGTCCACAGAGTGCACTGGCACCACTGGGGATGCAGTGCAGTGAGTCCAGAGAGTGCACTGGCACCACTGGGGATGCACTTCAGTGAGTCCAGAGAGTGCACGGGCTCCACTGGGGATGCACTGCAGTGAGTCCACAGAGTGCACTGGCACCACTGGGGATGCAGTGCAGTGAGTCCAGAGAGTGCACTGGCACCACTGGGGATGCAGTGCAGTGAGTCCAGAGAGTGCTCTGGCACCACTGGTGATGCAGTGCAGTGAGTCCACAGAGTGCACTAGCACCACTGGGGATGCAGTGCAGTGAGTCCAGAGTGTGCACTGGCACTACTGGGAATGCAGTGCAGTGAGTCCAGAGATCGCACTGGCACCACGGGGGATGCACTTCAGTGAGTCCAGAGAGTGCACTGGCACCACTGGGGATGCAGTGCAGTGAGTCCAGAGAGTGCACTGGCACCACTGGGGATGCACTGCAGTGAGTCCAGAGAGTGCACTGGCACCACTGGGGATGCAGTGCAGTGAGTCCAGAGAGTGCACTGGCACCAGAGGGAATGCACTGCAGTGAGTCCAGTGAGTGCACAGGCACCACTGGGGATGCAGTGCAGTGAGTGCAGGGAGTGCACTGGCACCACAGGGGATGCACTGCAGTGAGTCCAGAGAGTGCTCTGGCACCACTGGGGATGCAGTGCAGTGAGTCCAGAGAGCGCACTGGCACCACTGGGGATGCAGTGCAGTGAGTCCAGAGAGTGCACTGACACCACTGAGAATGCACTTCAGTGAGTCCAAAGAGTGCACTGGCACCACTGGGGATGCACTGCAGTGAGTCCAGAGAGTGCACAAGCACCCCTGGGAATGTAGTGCAGTGAATCCAGTGAGTGCACTGGCACCAGTGGGGATGCACTGCAGTGAGTCCAGAGAGTGCACTGGCACCACTGGGGATGCACTGCAGTGAGCCCAGAGAGTGAACTGGCACCACTGGAGATGCAGTACAGTGAGTCCAGTGAATGCACTGGCAACACTAGGGATGCAGTGCAGTGAGTCCAGAGAGTGCACTGGCACCACTGGTGATGCAGTATAGTGAGTCCAGTGAGTGCACTGGCACCACTGGGGATGCAGTGCAGTGAGTCCAGAGAGTGCACTGGCACCACTGGGGATGCAGTGCAGTGAGTACAGAGAGTGCACTGGCACCAGTGATGATGCAGTACAGTGACTCCAGTGAGTGCACTGGCACCACTGGGGATGTAGTGCAGTGACTCGAGAGAGTGCACTGGCACCACTGGGGATGCAGTGCAGTGACTCCAGAGAGTGCACTGGCACCACTTGGGATGCAGTGCAGTGAGTCCAGAGAGTGCACTGGCACCACTGGGGATGCAGTGCAGTGAGTCCAGAGAGTGCATTGGCACCACTGGTGATGCAGTGCAGTGAGTCCAGAGAGTGCACTGGCACCACTGGGGATGCACTGCAGTGAGTCCACAGAGTGCACTGGTACCACTGGGGATGCAGTGCAGTGAGTCCAGAGAGTGCACTGGCACCACTGGGGATGCACTGCAGTGAGTCCAGAGAGTGCACTGGCACCACTGGGGATGCACTGCAGTGAGTCCAGAGAGTGCACTGGCACCACTGGGGATGCAGTGCAGTGAGTCCAGAGAGTGCACTGGCACCACTGGAGATGCACTGCAGTGAGTCCAGAGAGCGCACTGGCACCACTGGGGATGCACTGCAGTGAGTCCACAGAGTGCACTGGCACCACTGAGAATGCACTTCAGTGAGTCCAGAGAATGCACTGGTACCACTGGGGATGCACGGCAGTGAGTCCAGTGAGTGCACTGGCACCACTGGGGATGTAGTGCAGTGACTCGAGAGAGTGCACTGGCACCACTGGGGATGCAGTGCAGTGACTCCAGAGAGTGCACTGGCACCACTGGGGATGCAGTGCAGTGAGTCCAGAGAGTGCATTGGCACCACTGGGGATGCAGTGCAGTGAATCCAGTGAGTGCACTGGCACCACTGGGGATGCAGTGCAGTGAGTCAAGAGAGTGCACTGGCACCACTGGGGATGTGGTGCCGGGAGTCCAGAGAGTGCACTGGCACCACTGGGGATGCAGTGCAGTGAGTCCAGAGAGTGCACTGGCACCACTGGGGATGCAGTGCAGTGAGTCCAGAGAGTGCACTGGCACCACTGGGGATGCAGTGCAGTGAGTCCAGAGAGTGCTCTGGCACCACTGGGGATGCAGTGCAGTGAGTCCAGAGAGTGCACTGGCACCACTGGGGATGCGGTGCGGTGAGTCCAGAGAGTGCACTGGCAGCACTGGGGATGCAGTGCAGTGAGCCCAGAGAGTGCACTGGCACCACTGGGGATGCAGTGCAGTGAATCCAGTGAGTGCACTGGCACCACTGGGGATGCAGTGCAGTGAGTCAAGAGAGTGCACTGGCACCACTGGGGATGCACTGCAGTGAGCCCAGAGAGTGCACTGGCACCACTGGGGATGCGGTGCAGTGAGTCCAGAGAGTGCACTGGCACCACTGGGGATGCAGTGCAGTGAGTCCAGAGAGTGCACTGGCACCACTGGGGATGCAGTGCAGTGAGTCCAGAGAGTGCACTGGCACCACTGAGGATGCACTGAAGTGAGTCCAGAGAGTGCTCTGGCACCACTGGGGATGCAGTGCAGTGAGTCCAGAGAGTGCACTGGCACCACTGGGGATGCAGTGCAGTGAGTCCAGAGAGTGCACTGGCACCACTGGTTATGCACTGCAGTTACTCCAGAGAGTGCACTGGCACCACTGGGGATGCGGTGCGGTGAGTCCAGAGAGTGCACTGGCACCACTGGGGATGCAGTGCAGTAAGTCCAGTGAGTGTACCGGCACCACTGGGGATGCACTGCAGTGAGTCCAGAGAGTGCACTGGCACCACTGAGAATGCCCTTCAGTGAGTCCAGAGAGTGCACTGGCACCACTGGGGATGCACTGCAGTGAGTCCAGAGAGTGCACTAGCACCACTGGGGATGCAGTGCAGTGACTCCAGAGAGTGCACTGGCACCAGTGGGGATGCACTTCAGTGAGTCCAGAGAGTGCACTGGCACCACTGGGGATGCAGTGCAGTGACTCGAGAGAGTGCACTGGCACCACTGGGGATGCAGTGCTGTGACTCCAGAGAGTGCACTGGCACCACTGGGGATGCAGTGCAGTGAGTCCAGAGAGTGCACTGGCACCACTGGGGATGCAGTGCAGTGAGTCCAGAGAGTGCACTGGCACCACTGGGGATGCACTGCAGTGAGTCCAGAGAGTGCACTGGCACCACTGGGGATGCACTGCAGTGAGTCCACAGAGTGCACTGGTACCATTGGGGATGCAGTGCAGTGAGTCCAGAGAGTGCACTGGCACCACTGGGGATGCACTGCAGTGAGTCCAGAGAGTGCACTGGCACCACTGGGGATGCACTGCAGTGAGTCCAGAGAGTGCACTGGCACCACTGGGGATGCAGTGCAGTGAGTCCAGAGAGTGCACTGGCACCACTGGAGATGCACTGCAGTGAGTCCAGAGAGCGCACTGGCACCACTGGGGATGCACTGCAGTGAGTCCACAGAGTGCACTGGCACCACTGAGAATGCACTTCAGTGAGTCCAGAGAATGCACTGGTACCACTGGGGATGCACGGCAGTGAGTCCAGAGAGGGCACTGGCACCACTGGGGATGCAGTGCAGTGAATCCAGTGAGTGCACTGGCACCACTGGGGATGCAGTGCAGTGAGTCAAGAGAGTGCACTGGCACCACTGGGGATGTGGTGCCGGGAGTCCAGAGAGTGCACTGGCACCACTGGGGATGCAGTGCAGTGAGTCCAGAGAGTGCACTGGCACCACTGGGGATGCAGTGCAGTGAGTCCAGAGAGTGCACTGGCACCACTGGGGATGCAGTGCAGTGAGTCCAGAGAGTGCTCTGGCACCACTGGGGATGCAGTGCAGTGAGTCCAGAGAGTGCACTGGCACCACTGGGGATGCGGTGCGGTGAGTCCAGAGAGTGCACTGGCAGCACTGGGGATGCAGTGCAGTGAGCCCAGAGAGTGCACTGGCACCACTGGGGATGCAGTGCAGTGAATCCAGTGAGTGCACTGGCACCACTGGGGATGCAGTGCAGTGAGTCAAGAGAGTGCACTGGCACCACTGGGGATGCACTGCAGTGAGCCCAGAGAGTGCACTGGCACCACTGGGGATGCGGTGCAGTGAGTCCAGAGAGTGCACTGGCACCACTGGGGATGCAGTGCAGTGAGTCCAGAGAGTGCACTGGCACCACTGGGGATGCAGTGCAGTGAGTCCAGAGAGTGCACTGGCACCACTGAGGATGCACTGAAGTGAGTCCAGAGAGTGCTCTGGCACCACTGGGGATGCAGTGCAGTGAGTCCAGAGAGTGCACTGGCACCACTGGGGATGCAGTGCAGTGAGTCCAGAGAGTGCACTGGCACCACTGGTTATGCACTGCAGTTACTCCAGAGAGTGCACTGGCACCACTGGGGATGCGGTGCGGTGAGTCCAGAGAGTGCACTGGCACCACTGGGGATGCAGTGCAGTAAGTCCAGTGAGTGTACCGGCACCACTGGGGATGCACTGCAGTGAGTCCAGAGAGCGCACTGGCACCACTGGGGATGCACTGCAGTGAGTCCACAGAGTGCACTGGCACAACTGAGAATGCACTTCAGTGAGTCCAGAGAGTGCACTGGTACCACTGGGGATGCACTGCAGTGAGTCCAGAGAGTGCACTGGCACCACTGGGGATGCAGTGCAGTGAATCCAGTGAGTGCACTGGCACCACTGGGGATGCAGTGCAGTGAGTCCAGAGAGTGCATTGGCACCACTGGGGATGCAGTGCAGTGAGTCCAGAGAGTGCACTGGCACCACTGGGGATGCACTGCAGTGAGTCCACAGAGTGCACTGGTACCACTGGGGATGCAGTGCAGTGAGTCCAGAGAGTGCACTGGCACCACTGGGGATGCACTGCAGTGAGTCCAGAGAGTGCACTGGCACCACTGGGGATGCAGTGCAGTGAGTCCAGAGAGTGCACTGGCAGCACTGGGGATGCAGTGCAGTGAGTCCAGAGAGTGCACTGGCACCACTTGGGATGCAGTGCAGTGAGTCCAGAGAGTGCACTGGCACCACTGGGGATGCACTTCAGTGAGTCCAGAGAGTGCACTGGCACCACTGGGGATGCACTTCAGTGAGTCCAGAGAGTGCATTGGCACCACTGGGGATGCAGTGCAGTGAGTCCAGAGAGTGCACTGGCACCACTGGGGCTGCAGTGCAGTGAGTCCACAGAGTGCACTGGTACCACTGGGGATGCAGTGCAGTGAGTCCAGAGAGTGCACTGGCACCACTGGGGATGCACTGCAGTGAGTCCAGAGAGTGCACTGGCACCACTGGGGATGCAGTGCAGTGAGTCCAGAGAGTGCACTGGCACCACTGGGGATGCGGTGCAGTGAGTCCAGAGAGTGCACTGGCAGCACTGGGGATGCAGTGCAGTGAGTCCAGAGAGTGCACTGGCACCACTGGGGATGCACTGCAGTGAGTCCAGAGAGCGCACTGGCACAACTGGGGATGCACTGCAGTGAGTCCTGAGAGTGCACTGGCACCACTGAGAATGCACTTCAGTGAGTCCAGAGAGTGCACTGGCACCACTGGGGATGCACTGCAGTGAGTCCAGAGAGTGCACTAGCACCACTGGGGATGCAGTGCAGTGAATCTAGTGAGTGCACTGGCACCACTGGGGATGCAGTGCAGTGAGTCAAGAGAGTGCACTGGCACCACTGGGGATGCACTGCAGTGAGCCCAGAGAGTGCACTGGCACCACTGGGGATGCGGTGCCGGGAGTCCAGAGAGTGCACTGGCACCACTGGGGATGCACTGCAGTGAGTCCACAGAGTGCACTAGCACCAGTGGGGATGCAGTGCAGTGACTCCAGAGAGTGCACTGGCACCACTGGGGATGCACTTCAGTGAGTCCAGAGAGTGCACTGGCACCACTGGGGATGCAGTGCAGTGAGTCCAGAGAGTGCATTGGCACCACTGGGGATGCAGTGCAGTGAGTCCAGAGAGTGCACTGGCACCACTGGGGATGCACTGCAGTGAGTCCACAGAGTGCACTGGTACCACTGGAGATGCAGTGCAGTGAGTCCAGAGAGTGCACTGGCACCACTGGGGATGCAGTGCAGTGAGTCCAGAGAGTGCACTGGCACCACTGGGGATGCAGTGCAGTGAGTCCAGAGAGTGCACTGGCACCACTGGGGATGCAGTGCAGTGAGTCCAGAGAGTGCACTGGCAGCACTGGGGATGCAGTGCAGTGAGTCCAGAGAGTGCACTGGCACCACTGGGGATGCACTGCAGTGAGTCCAGAGAGCGCACTGGCACCACTGGGGATGCAGTGCCGGGAGTCCAGAGAGTGCACTGGCACCACTGAGAATGCACTTCAGTGAGTCCAGAGGGTGCACTGGTACCACTGGGGATGCACTGCAGTGAGTCCAGAGAGTGCACTGGCACCACTGGGGATGCAGTGCAGTGAATCCAGTGAGTGCACTGGCACCACTGGGGATGCAGTGCAGTGAGTCAAGAGAGTGCACTGGCACCACTGGGGATGCACTGCAGTGAGCCCAGAGAGTGCACTGGCACCACTGGGGATGCGGTGCCGGGAGTCCAGAGAGTGCACAGGCACCACTGGGGATGCAGTGCAGTGAGTCCAGAGAGTGCACTGGCAGCACTGGGGATGCACTGCAGTGAGTCCAGAGAGTGCAGTGGCACCACTGGGGATGCAGTGCAGTGAGTCCAGAGAGTGCACTGGCACCACTGAGAATGCCCTTCAGTGAGTCCAGAGAGTGCACTGGCACCACTGGTGATGCACTGCAGTTACTCCAGAGAGTGCACTGGCACCACTGGGGATGCAGTGTGGTGAGTCCAGAGAGTGCACTGGCACCACTGGGGATGCAGTGCAGTCAGTCCAGTGAGTGTACTGGCACCACTGGGGATGCACTGCAGTGAGACCAGAGAGTTCACTGGCAGCACTGAGAATGCCCTTCAGTGAGTCCAGAGAGTGCACTGGCACCACTGGGGATACAGTGCAGTGAGTCCAGAGAGTGCACTGGCAGCACAGAGGATGCAGTGCAGTGAGTCCAGAGAGTGCTCTGGCACCACTGGGGATGCAGTGCAGTGAGTCCAGAGAGTGCACTGGCACCACTGGGGATGCACTGCAGTGAGTCCAGAGAGTGCACTGGCACCACTGGGGATGCACTTCAGTGAGTCCAGAGAGTGCACTGGCACCACTGGGGATGCAGTGCAGTGAGTCCAGAGAGTGCACTGGCACCACTGGGGATGCACTGAAGTGAGTCCAGAGAGTGCACTGGCACCACTGGGGATGCAGTGCAGTGAGTCCAGAGAGTGCACTGGCAACACTGGGGTTGCAGTGCAGTGAGTCCAGAGAGTGCAGTGGCACCACTGGGGATGCAGTGCAGTGGGTCCAGAGTGTGCACTGGCACGACTGGGAATGCAGTGCAGTGAGTCCAGAGATTGCACTGGCACCACTGGGGATGCACTTCAGGGAGTCCAGAGAGTGCACTGGCACCACAGGTGATGCACTGCAGTGAGTCCAGAGAGTGCACTGGCACCACTGGGGATGCAGTGCAGTGAGTCCAGAGAGTGCACTGGCACCACTGGTGATGCACTGCAGTGAGTCCAGAGAGTGCACTGGCACCAGAGGGAATGCACTGCAGTGAGTCCAGTGAGTGCACTGGCACCACTGGAGATGCAGTACAGTGAGTCCAGTGAATGCACTGGCAACACTGGGGATGCAGTGCAGTGAGTCCAGAGAGTGCACTGGCACCACTGGTGATGCAGTATAGTGACTCCAGAGAGTGCACTGGCACCACTGGGGATGCAGTGCAGTGAGTCCAGAGTGCACTGGCACCACTGGGGATGCACTGCAGTGAGTCCAGAGAGTGCACTGGCACCACTGATGATGCAGTACAGTGAGTCCAGTGAGTGCACTGGCACCACTGGGGATGCACTGCAGTGAGTCCACAGAGTGCACTGGTACCACTGGGGATGCAGTGCAGTGAGTCCAGAGAGTGCACGCGCTCCACTGGGGATGCAGTACAGTGAGTCCAGAGAGTGCACTGGCACCACTGGGGATGCAGTGCAGTGAGTCCAGAGAGTGCACTGGCAGCACAGAGGACGCACTGCAGTGAGTCCAGAGAGTGCTCTGGCACCACTGGGGATGCAGTGCAGTGAGTCCAGAGAGTGCACTGGCACCACTGGGGATGCAGTGCAGTGAGTCCAGAGAGTGCATTGGCACCACTGGGGATGCAGTGCAGTGAGTCCAGAGAGTGCACTGGCACCACTGGGGATGCACTGCAGTGAGTCCACAGAGTGCACTGGTACCACTGGGGATGCAGTGCAGTGAGTCCAGAGAGTGCACTGGCACCACTGGGGATGCACTGCAGTGAGCCCAGAGAGTGCACTGGCACCACTGGGGATGCAGTGCAGTGAGTCCAGAGAGTGCACTGGCACCACTGGGGATGCAGTGCAGTGAGTCCAGAGAGTGCACTGGCAGCACTGGGGATGCAGTGCAGTGAGTCCAGAGAGTGCACTGGCACCACTGGGGATGCACTGCAGTGAGTCCAGAGAGTGCACTAGCACCACTGGGGATGCACTGCAGTGAGCCAAGAGAGTGCACTGGCACCACTGGGGATGCGGTGCCGGGAGTCCAGAGAGTGCACTGGCACCACTGGGGATGCAGTGCAGTGAGTCCAGAGAGTGCACTGGCACCACTGGGGATGCAGTGCAGTGAGTCCAGAGAGTGCACTGGCACCACTGGGGATGCACTGCAGTGAGTCCAGAGAGTGCTCTGGCACCACTGGGGATGCACTGCAGTGAGTCCAGAGAGTGCACTGGCACCACTGGGGATGCAGTGCAGTGAGTCCAGAGAGTGCACTGGCACCACTGGTGATGCACTGCAGTTACTCCAGAGAGTGCACTGGCACCACTGGGGATGCGGTGCAGTGAGTCCAGAGAGTGCATTGGCACCACTGGGGATGCAGTGCAGTGAGTCCAGAGAGTGCACTGGCACCACTGGGGATGCACTTCAGTGAGTCCAGAGAGTGCACGCGCTCCACTGGGGATGCAGTACAGTGAGTCCAGAGAGTGCACTGGCACCACTGGGGATGCAGTGCAGTGAGTCCAGAGAGTGCACTGGCAGCACAGAGGATGCACTGCAGTGAGTCCAGAGAGTGCTCTGGCACCACTTGGGATGCAGTGCAGTGAGTCCAGAGAGTGCACTGGCACCACTGGGGATGCAGTGCAGTGAGTCCAGAGAGTGCATTGGCACCACTGGGGATGCAGTGCAGTGAGTCCACAGAGTGCACTGGTACCACTGGGGATGCAGTGCAGTGAGTCCAGAGAGTGCACTGGCACCACTGGGGATGCACTGCAGTGAGCCCAGAGAGTGCACTGGCACCACTGGGGATGCAGTGCAGTGAGTCCAGAGAGTGCACTGGCACCACTGGGGATGCAGTGCAGTGAGTCCAGAGAGTGCACTGGCAGCACTGGGGATGCAGTGCAGTGAGTCCAGAGAGTGCACTGGCACCACTGGGGATGCACTGCAGTGAGTCCAGAGAGTGCACTAGCACCACTGGGGATGCAGTGCAGTGAATCCAGTGAGTGCACTGGCACCACTGGGGATGCAGTGCAGTGAGTCAAGAGAGTGCACTGGCACCACTGGGGATGCACTGCAGTGAGCCAAGAGAGTGCACTGGCACCACTGGGGATGCGGTGCCGGGAGTCCAGAGAGTGCACTGGCACCACTGGGGATGCAGTGCAGTGAGTCCAGAGAGTGCACTGGCACCACTGGGGATGCAGTGCAGTGAGTCCAGAGAGTGCACTGGCACCACTGAGGATGCACTGCAGTGAGTCCAGAGAGTGCTCTGGCACCACTGGGGATGCAGTGCAGTGAGTCCAGAGAGTGCACTGGCACCACTGGGGATGCAGTGCAGTGAGTCCAGAGAGTGCACTGGCACCACTGGTGATGCACTGCAGTTACTCCAGAGAGTGCACTGGCACCACTGGGGATGCGGTGCAGTGAGTCCAGAGAGTGCATTGGCACCACTGGGGATGCAGTGCAGTGAGTCCAGAGAGTGCACTGGCACCACTGGGGATGCAGTGCAGTGAGTCCAGAGAGTGCACTGGTACCACTGGGGATGCAGTGCAGTGAGTCCAGAGAGTGCACTGGCACCACTGGGGATGCACTGCAGTGAGTCCAGAGAGTGCACTAGCACCACTGGGGATGCAGTGCAGTGAGTCCAGAGAGTGCATTGACACCAATGGGGATGCAGTGCAGTGAGTCCAGAGAGTGCACTGGCAGCACTGGGGATGCACTGCAGTGAGTCCAGAGAGCGCACTGGCACCACTGGGGATGCACTGCAGTGAGTCCAGAGAGTGCACTGGCACCACTGAGAATGCACTTCAGTGAGTCCAGAGAGTGCACTGGTACCACTGGGGATGCACTGCAGTGAGTCCAGAGAGTGCACTAGCACCACTGGGGATGCAGTGCAGTGAATCCAGTGAGTGCACTGGCACCACTGGGGATGCAGTGCAGTGAGTCCAGAGAGTGCTCTGGCACCACTGGGGATGCACTGCAGTGAGCCCAGAGAGTGCACAGGCACCACTTTGGATGCGGTGCCGGGAGTCCAGAGAGTGCACTGGCACCACTGGGGATGCAGTGCAGTGAGTCCAGAGAGTGCACTGGCACCACTGGGGATGCAGTGCAGTGAGTCCAGAGAGTGCACTGGCACCACTGGGGATGCAGTGCAGTGAGTCCAGAGAGTGCTCTGGCACCACTGGGGATGCAGTGCAGTGAGTCCAGAGAGTGCACTGGCACCACTGGGGATGCAGTGCAGTGAGTCCAGAGAGTGCACTGGCACCACTGGGGATGCACTGCAGTTACTCCAGAGAGTGCACTGGCACCACTGGGGATGTGGTGCGGTGAGTCCAGAGAGTGCACTGGCACCACTGGGGATGCAGTGCAGTGAGTCCAGTGAGTGTACTGGCACCACTGGGGATGCACTGCAGTGAGTCCAGAGAGTGCACTGGCACCACTGAGAATGCCCTTCAGTGAGTCCAGAGAGTGCACTGGCACCACTGGGGATGCACTGCAGTGAGTCCACAGAGTGCACTAGCACCACTGGGGATGCAGTGCAGTGAGTCCAGAGAGTGCACTGGCACCACTGGGGATGCACTTCAGTGAGTCCAGAGAGTGCACGCGCTCCACTGGGGATGCAGTACAGTGAGTCCAGAGAGTGCACTGGCACCACTGGGGATGCAGTGCAGTGAGTCCAGAGAGTGCACTGGCAGCACAGAGGATGCACTGCAGTGAGTCCAGAGAGTGCTCTGGCACCACTGGGGATGCAGTGCAGTGAGTCCAGAGAGTGCACTGGCACCACTGGGGATGCAGTGCAGTGAGTCCAGAGAGTGCACTGGCACCACTGGGGATGCACTTCAGTGAGTCCAGAGAGTGCACTGGCACCACTGGGGATGCACTGCAGTGAGTCCAGAGAGCGCACTGGCAACACTGGGGATGCACTGCAGTGAGTCCAGAGAGCGCACTGGCACCACTGGGGATGCACTGCAGTGAGTCCAGAGAGTGCACTGGCACCAGAGGGAATGCACTGCAATGAGTCCAGTGAGTGCACTGGCACCACTGGGTATGCAGTGCAGTGAGTGCAGAGAGTGCACTGGCACAACTGGGGATGCAGTGCAGTGAGTCCAGAGAGTGCAGTGACACCACTGGGGATGCAGTGCAGTGAGTCCAGAGAGTGCACAGGCAGCACTGGGGATGCAGTCCAGTGAGTCCAGAGAGTGCACTGGCACCACTGGGGATGCAGTGCAGTGAGTCCAGAGAGTGCACTGGCACCACTGGGGATGCAGTGCAGTGAGTCCAGTGAGTGTACTGGCACCACTGGGGATGCACTGCAGTGAGTCCAGAGAGTGCACTGGCACCACTGAGATTGCACTTCAGTGAGTCCAGAGAGTGCACTGGCACCACTGGGGATGCAGTGCAGTGAGTCCAGAGAGTGCACTGGCACCACTGAGAATGCAGTACAGTGAGTCCAGTGAGTGCACTGGCACCACTGGGGATGTAGTGCAGTGACTCGACAGAGTGCACTGGCACCACTGGGGATGCAGTGCAGTGAGTGCAGAGAGTGCACTGGTACCACTTGGGATGCAGTGCAGTGAGTCCAGTGAGTGCACTGGCACCACTGGGGATGCAGTGCAGTGAGTCCAGAGAGTGCATTGGCACCACTGGGGATGCAGTGCAGTGAGTCCAGAGAGTGCACTGGCACCACTGGGGATGCACTGCATTCACTCCAGAGAGTGCACTGGCACCACTGATGATGCAGTACAGTGAGTCCAGTGAGCGCACTGGCACCACTGGGGATGTAGTGCAGTGACTCGAGAGAGTGCACTGGCACCACTTGGGATGCAGTGCAGTGAGTCCAGAGAGTGCACTGGCACCACTGGGGATGCAGTGCAGTGAGTCCAGAGAGTGCATTGGCACCACTGGGGATGCAGTGCAGTGAGTCCAGAGAGTGCACTGGCACCACTGGGGATGCACTGCTGTGAGTCCAGAGAGTGCACTGGCACCACTGGGGATGCACTGCAGTGAGTCCAGAGAGTGCACTGGCACCACTGGGGATGCACTGCAGTGAGTCCAGAGAGTGCAGTGGCACCACTGGGGATGCAGTGCAGTGAGTCCAGAGAGTGCACTGGCACCACTGGGGATGCACTGCAGTGAGTCCAGAGAATGCATTGGCACCACTGGAGATGCACTTCAGTGAGTCCAGAGAGTGCACTGGCACCACTTTGGATGCGGTGCCGGGAGTCCAGAGAGTGCTTTGGCACCACTGGGGATGCACTGCAGTTACTCCAGAGAGTGCACTGGCAACACTGGGGATGCAGTACAGTGAGTCCAGAGAGTGCACTGGCACCACTGGGGATGCACTGCAGTGAGTCCAGAGAGTGCACTGGCACCACTCAGGGTGCAGTGCGGTGAGTCCAGAGAATGCACTGGCACCAATGGGGATGCAGTGCAGTGAGTCCAGAGAGCGCACTGGCTCCACTGGGGATGCAGTGCAGTCAGTCCTGTGAGTGTACTGGCACCACTGGGGATGCACTGCAGTGAGTCCACAGAGTGCACTGGTACCACTGGGGATGCAGTGCAGTGAGTCCAGAGAGTGCACTGGCACCACTGGGGATGCACTGCAGTGAGTCCAGAGAGTGCACTGGCACCACTGGGGATGCAGTGCAGTGAGTCCAGAGAGTGCACTGGCACCACTGGGGATGCACTGCAGTGAGTCCAGAGAGTGCACTGGCACCACTGGGGATGCAGTGCAGTGAGTCCAGAGAGTGCACTGGCACCACTGGGGATGCACTGCAGTGAGTCCAGAGAGCGCACTGGCACCACTGGGGATGCACTGCAGTGAGTCCACAGAGTGCACTGGCACCACTGAGAATGCACTTCAGTGAGTCCAGAGAGTGCACTGGCACCACTGGGGATGCACTGCAGTGAGTCCAGAGAGTGCACTGGCACCACTGGGGATGCAGTGCAGTGAATCCAGTGAGTGCACTGGCACCACTGGGGATGCAGTGCAGTGAGTCAAGAGAGTGCACTGGCAGCACTGGGGATGCGGTGCCGGGAGTCCAGAGAGTGCACTGGCACCACTGGGGATGCAGTGCAGTGAGTCCAGAGAGTGCACTGGCACCACTGGGGATGCACTGCAGTGAGTCCAGAGAGTGCACTGGCACCACTGGGGATGCACTGCAGTGAGTCCAGAGAGTGCACTGGCACCTTGCGGATGCAGTGCAGTGAGTCCAGAGAGTGCACTGGCACCACTGGGGATGCGGTGCGGTGAGTCCAGAGAGTGCACTGGCACCACTGGGGATGCAGTGCAGTCAGTCCAGAGAGTGCACTGGCACCACTGGTGATGCACTGCAGTTACTCCAGAGAGTGCACTGGCACCACTGGGGATGCAGTGCAGTGAGTCCAGAGAGTGCACTGGCACCACTGGGGATGCGGTGCGGTGAGTCCAGAGAGTGCACTGGCACCACTGGGGATGCACTGCAGTGAGCCCAGAGAGTGCACTGGCACCACTGGGGATGCAGTGCAGTGAATCCAGTGAGTGCACTGGCACCACTGGGGATGCAGTGCAGTGAGTCAAGAGAGTGCACTGGCACCACTGGGGATGCACTGCAGTGAGCCCAGAGAGTGCACTGGCACCACTGGGGATGCGGTGCCGGGAGTCCAGAGAGTGCACTGGCACCACTGGGGATGCAGTGCAGTGAGTCCAGAGAGTGCACTGGCACCACTGGGGATGCAGTGCAGTGAGTCCAGAGAGTGCACTGGCACCACTGGGGATGCACTGAAGTGAGTCCAGAGAGTGCTCTGGCACCACTGGGGATGCAGTGCAGTGAGTCCAGAGAGTGCACTGGCACCACTGGGGATGCAGTGCAGTGAGTCCAGAGAGTGCACTGGCACCACTGGTTATGCACTGCAGTTACTCCAGAGAGTGCACTGGCACCACTGGGGATGCGGTACGGTGAGTCCAGAGAGTGCACTGGCACCACTGGGGATGCAGTGCAGTAAGTCCAGTGAGTGTACCGGCACCACTGGGGATGCACTGCAGTGAGTCCAGAGAGTGCACTGGCACCACTGAGAATGCCCTTCAGTGAGTCCAGAGAGTGCACTGGCACCACTGGGGATGCACTGCAGTGAGTCCAGAGAGTGCACTAGCACCACTGGGGATGCAGTGCAGTGACTCCAGAGAGTGCACTGGCACCAGTGGGGATGCACTTCAGTGAGTCCAGAGAGTGCACTGGCACCACTGGGGATGCAGTGCAGTGAGTCCAGAGAGTGCATTGGCACCACTGGGGATGCAGTGCAGTGAGTCCAGAGAGTGCACTGGCACCACTGGGGATGCACTGCAGTGAGTCCACAGAGTGCACTGGTACCACTGGGGATGCAGTGCAGTGAGTCCAGAGAGTGCACTGGCACCACTGGGGATGCAGTGCAGTGAGTCCAGAGAGTGCACTGGCACCACTGGGGATGCAGTGCAGTGAGTCCAGAGAGTGCACTGGCAGCACTGGGGATGCAGTGCAGTGAGTCCAGAGAGTGCACTGGCACCACTGGGGATGCAGTGCAGTGAGTCCAGAGAGTGCACTGGCACCACTGGGGATGCACTTCAGTGAGTCCAGAGAGTGCACTGGCACCACTGGGGATGCACTTCAGTGAGTCCAGAGAGTGCATTGGCACCACTGGGGATGCAGTGCAGTGAGTCCAGAGAGTGCACTGGCACCACTGGGGCTGCAGTGCAGTGAGTCCACAGAGTGCACTGGTACCACTGGGGATGCAGTGCAGTGAGTCCAGAGAGTGCACTGGCACCACTGGGGATGCACTGCAGTGAGTCCAGAGAGTGCACTGGCACCACTGGGGATGCAGTGCAGTGAGTCCAGAGAGTGCACTGGCACCACTGGGGATGCAGTGCAGTGAGTCCAGAGAGTGCACTGGCAGCACTGGCGATGCAGTGCAGTGAGTCCAGAGAGTGCACTGGCACCACTGGGGATGCACTGCAGTGAGTCCAGAGAGCGCACTGGCACCACTGGGGATGCACTGCAGTGAGTCCACAGAGTGCACTGGCACCACTGAGAATGCACTTCAGTGAGTCCAGAGAGTGCACTGGCACCACTGGGGATGCACTGCAGTGAGTCCAGAGAGTGCACTAGCACCACTGGGGATGCAGTGCAGTGAATCTAGTGAGTGCACTGGCACCACTGGGGATGCAGTGCAGTGAGTCAAGAGAGTGCACTGGCACCACTGGGGATGCACTGCAGTGAGCCCAGAGAGTGCACTGGCACCACTGGGGATGCGGTGCCGGGAGTCCAGAGAGTGCACTGGCACCACTGGGGATGCACTGCAGTGAGTCCACAGAGTGCACTAGCACCAGTGGGGATGCA
This sequence comes from Anser brachyrhynchus, assembly GCF_964034855.1. NCBI lineage: Eukaryota > Metazoa > Chordata > Aves > Anseriformes > Anatidae > Anser > Anser brachyrhynchus. The sequence goes on along the minus strand of NC_137696.1, from coordinate 14,817,609 downwards.
GTGCAGTGACTCCAGAGAGTGCACTGGCACCACTGGGGATGCACTTCAGTGAGTCCAGAGAGTGCACTGGCACCACTGGGGATGCAGTGCAGTGAGTCCAGAGAGTGCATTGGCACCACTGGGGATGCAGTGCAGTGAGTCCAGAGAGTGCACTGGCACCACTGGGGATGCACTGCAGTGAGTCCACAGAGTGCACTGGTACCACTGGGGATGCAGTGCAGTGAGTCCAGAGAGTGCACTGGCACCACTGGGGATGCACTGCAGTGAGTCCAGAGAGTGCACTGGCACCACTGGGGATGCAGTGCAGTGAGTCCAGAGAGTGCACTGGCACCACTGGGGATGCAGTGCAGTGAGTCCAGAGAGTGCACTGGCAGCACTGGGGATGCAGTGCAGTGAGTCCAGAGAGTGCACTGGCACCACTGGGGATGCACTGCAGTGAGTCCAGAGAGCGCACTGGCACCACTGGGGATGCACTGCAGTGAGTCCACAGAGTGCACTGGCACAACTGAGAATGCACTTCAGTGAGTCCAGAGAGTGCACTGGTACCACTGGGGATGCACTGCAGTGAGTCCAGAGAGTGCACTGGCACCACTGGGGATGCAGTGCAGTGAATCCAGTGAGTGCACTGGCACCACTGGGGATGCAGTGCAGTGAGTCAAGAGAGTGCACTGGCACCACTGGGGATGCACTGCAGTGAGCCCAGAGAGTGCACTGGCACCACTGGGGATGCGGTGCCGGGAGTCCAGAGAGTGCACAGGCACCACTGGGGATGCAGTGCAGTGAGTCCAGAGAGTGCACTGGCACCACTGGGGATGCACTGCAGTGAGTCCAGAGAGTGCAGTGGCACCACTGGGGATGCAGTGCAGTGAGTCCAGAGAGTGCACTGGCACCACTGAGAATGCCCTTCAGTGAGTCCAGAGAGTGCACTGGCACCACTGGTGATGCACTGCAGTTACTCCAGAGAGTGCACTGGCACCACTGGGGATGCAGTGTGGTGAGTCCAGAGAGTGCACTGGCACCACTGGGGATGCAGTGCAGTCAGTCCAGTGAGTGTACTGGCACCACTGGGGATGCACTGCAGTGAGACCAGAGAGTTCACTGGCAGCACTGAGAATGCCCTTCAGTGAGTCCAGAGAGTGCACTGGCACCACTGGGGATACAGTGCAGTGAGTCCAGAGAGTGCACTGGCAGCACAGAGGATGCAGTGCAGTGAGTCCAGAGAGTGCTCTGGCACCACTGGGGATGCAGTGCAGTGAGTCCAGAGAGTGCACTGGCACCACTGGGGATGCACTGCAGTGAGTCCAGAGAGTGCACTGGCACCACTGGGGATGCACTTCAGTGAGTCCAGAGAGTGAACTGGCACCACTGGTGATGCAGTGCAGTGAGTCCAGAGAGTGCACTGGCACCACTGGGGATGCACTGAAGTGAGTCCAGAGAGTGCACTGGCACCACTGGGGATGCAGTGCAGTGAGTCCAGAGAGTGCACTGGCAACACTGGGGTTGCAGTGCAGTGAGTCCAGAGAGTGCAGTGGCACCACTGGGGATGCAGTGCAGTGGGTCCAGAGTGTGCACTGGCACGACTGGGAATGCAGTGCAGTGAGTCCAGAGATTGCACTGGCACCACTGGGGATGCACTTCAGGGAGTCCAGAGAGTGCACTGGCACCACAGGTGATGCACTGCAGTGAGTCCAGAGAGTGCACTGGCACCACTGGGGATGCAGTGCAGTGAGTCCAGAGAGTGCACTGGCACCACTGGTGATGCACTGCAGTGAGTCCAGAGAGTGCACTGGCACCAGAGGGAATGCACTGCAGTGAGTCCAGTGAGTGCACTGGCACCACTGGAGATGCAGTACAGTGAGTCCAGTGAATGCACTGGCAACACTGGGGATGCAGTGCAGTGAGTCCAGAGAGTGCACTGGCACCACTGGTGATGCAGTATAGTGACTCCAGAGAGTGCACTGGCACCACTGGGGATGCAGTGCAGTGAGTCCAGAGTGCACTGGCACCACTGGGGATGCACTGCAGTGAGTCCAGAGAGTGCACTGGCACCACTGATGATGCAGTACAGTGAGTCCAGTGAGTGCACTGGCACCACTGGGGATGCACTGCAGTGAGTCCAGAGAGTGCACTGGTACCACTGGGGATGCAGTGCAGTGAGTCCAGAGAGTGCACGCGCTCCACTGGGGATGCAGTACAGTGAGTCCAGAGAGTGCACTGGCACCACTGGGGATGCAGTGCAGTGAGTCCAGAGAGTGCACTGGCAGCACAGAGGACGCACTGCAGTGAGTCCAGAGAGTGCTCTGGCACCACTGGGGATGCAGTGCAGTGAGTCCAGAGAGTGCACTGGCACCACTGGGGATGCAGTGCAGTGAGTCCAGAGAGTGCATTGGCACCACTGGGGATGCAGTGCAGTGAGTCCAGAGAGTGCACTGGCACCACTGGGGATGCACTGCAGTGAGTCCACAGAGTGCACTGGTACCACTGGGGATGCAGTGCAGTGAGTCCAGAGAGTGCACTGGCACCACTGGGGATGCACTGCAGTGAGCCCAGAGAGTGCACTGGCACCACTGGGGATGCAGTGCAGTGAGTCCAGAGAGTGCACTGGCACCACTGGGGATGCAGTGCAGTGAGTCCAGAGAGTGCACTGGCAGCACTGGGGATGCAGTGCAGTGAGTCCAGAGAGTGCACTGGCACCACTGGGGATGCACTGCAGTGAGTCCAGAGAGTGCACTAGCACCACTGGGGATGCACTGCAGTGAGCCAAGAGAGTGCACTGGCACCACTGGGGATGCGGTGCCGGGAGTCCAGAGAGTGCACTGGCACCACTGGGGATGCAGTGCAGTGAGTCCAGAGAGTGCACTGGCACCACTGGGGATGCAGTGCAGTGAGTCCAGAGAGTGCACTGGCACCACTGGGGATGCACTGCAGTGAGTCCAGAGAGTGCTCTGGCACCACTGGGGATGCACTGCAGTGAGTCCAGAGAGTGCACTGGCACCACTGGGGATGCAGTGCAGTGAGTCCAGAGAGTGCACTGGCACCACTGGTGATGCACTGCAGTTACTCCAGAGAGTGCACTGGCACCACTGGGGATGCGGTGCAGTGAGTCCAGAGAGTGCATTGGCACCACTGGGGATGCAGTGCAGTGAATCCTGTGAGTACACTGGCACCACTGGGGATGCACTTCAGTGAGTCCAGAGAGTGCACGCGCTCCACTGGGGATGCAGTACAGTGAGTCCAGAGAGTGCACTGGCACCACTGGGGATGCAGTGCAGTGAGTCCAGAGAGTGCACTGGCAGCACAGAGGATGCACTGCAGTGAGTCCAGAGAGTGCTCTGGCACCACTTGGGATGCAGTGCAGTGAGTCCAGAGAGTGCACTGGCACCACTGGGGATGCAGTGCAGTGAGTCCAGAGAGTGCATTGGCACCACTGGGGATGCAGTGCAGTGAGTCCACAGAGTGCACTGGTACCACTGGGGATGCAGTGCAGTGAGTCCAGAGAGTGCACTGGCACCACTGGGGATGCACTGCAGTGAGTCCAGAGAGTGCACTGGCACCACTGGGGATGCAGTGCAGTGAGTCCAGAGAGTGCACTGGCACCACTGGGGATGCAGTGCAGTGAGTCCAGAGAGTGCACTGGCAGCACTGGGGATGCAGTGCAGTGAGTCCAGAGAGTGCACTGGCACCACTGGGGATGCACTGCAGTGAGTCCAGAGAGTGCACTAGCACCACTGGGGATGCAGTGCAGTGAATCCAGTGAGTGCACTGGCACCACTGGGGATGCAGTGCAGTGAGTCAAGAGAGTGCACTGGCACCACTGGGGATGCACTGCAGTGAGCCAAGAGAGTGCACTGGCACCACTGGGGATGCGGTGCCGGGAGTCCAGAGAGTGCACTGGCACCACTGGGGATGCAGTGCAGTGAGTCCAGAGAGTGCACTGGCACCACTGGGGATGCAGTGCAGTGAGTCCAGAGAGTGCACTGGCACCACTGAGGATGCACTGCAGTGAGTCCAGAGAGTGCTCTGGCACCACTGGGGATGCAGTGCAGTGAGTCCAGAGAGTGCACTGGCACCACTGGGGATGCAGTGCAGTGAGTCCAGAGAGTGCACTGGCACCACTGGTGATGCACTGCAGTTACTCCAGAGAGTGCACTGGCACCACTGGGGATGCGGTGCAGTGAGTCCAGAGAGTGCATTGGCACCACTGGGGATGCAGTGCAGTGAGTCCAGAGAGTGCACTGGCACCACTGGGGATGCAGTGCAGTGAGTCCAGAGAGTGCACTGGTACCACTGGGGATGCAGTGCAGTGAGTCCAGAGAGTGCACTGGCACCACTGGGGATGCACTGCAGTGAGTCCAGAGAGTGCACTAGCACCACTGGGGATGCAGTGCAGTGAGTCCAGAGAGTGCTTTGACACCAATGGGGATGCAGTGCAGTGAGTCCAGAGAGTGCACTGGCAGCACTGGGGATGCACTGCAGTGAGTCCAGAGAGCGCACTGGCACCACTGGGGATGCACTGCAGTGAGTCCAGAGAGTGCACTGGCACCACTGAGAATGCACTTCAGTGAGTCCAGAGAGTGCACTGGTACCACTGGGGATGCACTGCAGTGAGTCCAGAGAGTGCACTAGCACCACTGGGGATGCAGTGCAGTGAATCCAGTGAGTGCACTGGCACCACTGGGGATGCAGTGCAGTGAGTCCAGAGAGTGCTCTGGCACCACTGGGGATGCACTGCAGTGAGCCCAGAGAGTGCACAGGCACCACTGGGGATGCGGTGCCGGGAGTCCAGAGAGTGCACTGGCACCACTGGGGATGCAGTGCAGTGAGTCCAGAGAGTGCACTGGCACCACTGGGGATGCAGTGCAGTGAGTCCAGAGAGTGCACTGGCACCACTGGGGATGCAGTGCAGTGAGTCCAGAGAGTGCTCTGGCACCACTGGGGATGCAGTGCAGTGAGTCCAGAGAGTGCACTGGCACCACTGGGGATGCAGTGCAGTGAGTCCAGAGAGTGCACTGGCACCACTGGGGATGCACTGCAGTTACTCCAGAGAGTGCACTGGCACCACTGGGGATGTGGTGCGGTGAGTCCAGAGAGTGCACTGGCACCACTGGGGATGCAGTGCAGTGAGTCCAGTGAGTGTACTGGCACCACTGGGGATGCACTGCAGTGAGTCCAGAGAGTGCACTGGCACCACTGAGAATGCCCTTCAGTGAGTCCAGAGAGTGCACTGGCACCACTGGGGATGCACTGCAGTGAGTCCACAGAGTGCACTAGCACCACTGGGGATGCAGTGCAGTGAGTCCAGAGAGTGCACTGGCACCACTGGGGATGCACTTCAGTGAGTCCAGAGAGTGCACGCGCTCCACTGGGGATGCAGTACAGTGAGTCCAGAGAGTGCACTGGCACCACTGGGGATGCAGTGCAGTGAGTCCAGAGAGTGCACTGGCAGCACAGAGGATGCACTGCAGTGAGTCCAGAGAGTGCTCTGGCACCACTGGGGATGCAGTGCAGTGAGTCCAGAGAGTGCACTGGCACCACTGGGGATGCAGTGCAGTGAGTCCAGAGAGTGCACTGGCACCACTGGGGATGCACTTCAGTGAGTCCAGAGAGTGCACTGGCACCACTGGGGATGCACTGCAGTGAGTCCAGAGAGCGCACTGGCAACACTGGGGATGCACTGCAGTGAGTCCAGAGAGCGCACTGGCACCACTGGGGATGCACTGCAGTGAGTCCAGAGAGTGCACTGGCACCAGAGGGAATGCACTGCAATGAGTCCAGTGAGTGCACTGGCACCACTGGGTATGCAGTGCAGTGAGTGCAGAGAGTGCACTGGCACAACTGGGGATGCAGTGCAGTGAGTCCAGAGAGTGCAGTGACACCACTGGGGATGCAGTGCAGTGAGTCCAGAGAGTGCACAGGCAGCACTGGGGATGCAGTCCAGTGAGTCCAGAGAGTGCACTGGCACCACTGGGGATGCAGTGCAGTGAGTCCAGAGAGTGCACTGGCACCACTGGGGATGCAGTGCAGTGAGTCCAGTGAGTGTACTGGCACCACTGGGGATGCACTGCAGTGAGTCCAGAGAGTGCACTGGCACCACTGAGATTGCACTTCAGTGAGTCCAGAGAGTGCACTGGCACCACTGGGGATGCAGTGCAGTGAGTCCAGAGAGTGCACTGGCACCACTGAGAATGCAGTACAGTGAGTCCAGTGAGTGCACTGGCACCACTGGGGATGTAGTGCAGTGACTCGACAGAGTGCACTGGCACCACTGGGGATGCAGTGCAGTGAGTGCAGAGAGTGCACTGGTACCACTTGGGATGCAGTGCAGTGAGTCCAGTGAGTGCACTGGCACCACTGGGGATGCAGTGCAGTGAGTCCAGAGAGTGCATTGGCACCACTGGGGATGCAGTGCAGTGAGTCCAGAGAGTGCACTGGCACCACTGGGGATGCACTGCATTCACTCCAGAGAGTGCACTGGCACCACTGATGATGCAGTACAGTGAGTCCAGTGAGCGCACTGGCACCACTGGGGATGTAGTGCAGTGACTCGAGAGAGTGCACTGGCACCACTTGGGATGCAGTGCAGTGAGTCCAGAGAGTGCACTGGCACCACTGGGGATGCAGTGCAGTGAGTCCAGAGAGTGCATTGGCACCACTGGGGATGCAGTGCAGTGAGTCCAGAGAGTGCACTGGCACCACTGGGGATGCACTGCTGTGAGTCCAGAGAGTGCACTGGCACCACTGGGGATGCACTGCAGTGAGTCCAGAGAGTGCACTGGCACCACTGGGGATGCACTGCAGTGAGTCCAGAGAGTGCAGTGGCACCACTGGGGATGCAGTGCAGTGAGTCCAGAGAGTGCACTGGCACCACTGGGGATGCACTGCAGTGAGTCCAGAGAATGCATTGGCACCACTGGAGATGCACTTCAGTGAGTCCAGAGAGTGCACTGGCACCACTTTGGATGCGGTGCCGGGAGTCCAGAGAGTGCTTTGGCACCACTGGGGATGCACTGCAGTTACTCCAGAGAGTGCACTGGCAACACTGGGGATGCAGTACAGTGAGTCCAGAGAGTGCACTGGCACCACTGGGGATGCACTGCAGTGAGTCCAGAGAGTGCACTGGCACCACTCAGGGTGCAGTGCGGTGAGTCCAGAGAATGCACTGGCACCAATGGGGATGCAGTGCAGTGAGTCCAGAGAGCGCACTGGCTCCACTGGGGATGCAGTGCAGTCAGTCCTGTGAGTGTACTGGCACCACTGGGGATGCACTGCAGTGAGTCCACAGAGTGCACTGGTACCACTGGGGATGCAGTGCAGTGAGTCCAGAGAGTGCACTGGCACCACTGGGGATGCACTGCAGTGAGTCCAGAGAGTGCACTGGCACCACTGGGGATGCAGTGCAGTGAGTCCAGAGAGTGCACTGGCACCACTGGGGATGCACTGCAGTGAGTCCAGAGAGTGCACTGGCACCACTGGGGATGCAGTGCAGTGAGTCCAGAGAGTGCACTGGCACCACTGGGGATGCACTGCAGTGAGTCCAGAGAGCGCACTGGCACCACTGGGGATGCACTGCAGTGAGTCCACAGAGTGCACTGGCACCACTGAGAATGCACTTCAGTGAGTCCAGAGAGTGCACTGGCACCACTGGGGATGCACTGCAGTGAGTCCAGAGAGTGCACTGGCACCACTGGGGATGCAGTGCAGTGAATCCAGTGAGTGCACTGGCACCACTGGGGATGCAGTGCAGTGAGTCAAGAGAGTGCACTGGCAGCACTGGGGATGCGGTGCCGGGAGTCCAGAGAGTGCACTGGCACCACTGGGGATGCAGTGCAGTGAGTCCAGAGAGTGCACTGGCACCACTGGGGATGCACTGCAGTGAGTCCAGAGAGTGCACTGGCACCACTGGGGATGCACTGCAGTGAGTCCAGAGAGTGCACTGGCACCTTGCGGATGCAGTGCAGTGAGTCCAGAGAGTGCACTGGCACCACTGGGGATGCGGTGCGGTGAGTCCAGAGAGTGCACTGGCACCACTGGGGATGCAGTGCAGTCAGTCCAGAGAGTGCACTGGCACCACTGGTGATGCACTGCAGTTACTCCAGAGAGTGCACTGGCACCACTGGGGATGCAGTGCAGTGAGTCCAGAGAGTGCACTGGCACCACTGGGGATGCGGTGCGGTGAGTCCAGAGAGTGCACTGGCACCACTGGGGATGCACTGCAGTGAGCCCAGAGAGTGCACTGGCACCACTGGGGATGCAGTGCAGTGAATCCAGTGAGTGCACTGGCACCACTGGGGATGCAGTGCAGTGAGTCAAGAGAGTGCACTGGCACCACTGGGGATGCACTGCAGTGAGCCCAGAGAGTGCACTGGCACCACTGGGGATGCGGTGCCGGGAGTCCAGAGAGTGCACTGGCACCACTGGGGATGCAGTGCAGTGAGTCCAGAGAGTGCACTGGCACCACTGGGGATGCAGTGCAGTGAGTCCAGAGAGTGCACTGGCACCACTGGGGATGCACTGAAGTGAGTCCAGAGAGTGCTCTGGCACCACTGGGGATGCAGTGCAGTGAGTCCAGAGAGTGCACTGGCACCACTGGGGATGCAGTGCAGTGAGTCCAGAGAGTGCACTGGCACCACTGGTTATGCACTGCAGTTACTCCAGAGAGTGCACTGGCACCACTGGGGATGCGGTACGGTGAGTCCAGAGAGTGCACTGGCACCACTGGGGATGCAGTGCAGTAAGTCCAGTGAGTGTACCGGCACCACTGGGGATGCACTGCAGTGAGTCCAGAGAGTGCACTGGCACCACTGAGAATGCCCTTCAGTGAGTCCAGAGAGTGCACTGGCACCACTGGGGATGCACTGCAGTGAGTCCAGAGAGTGCACTAGCACCACTGGGGATGCAGTGCAGTGACTCCAGAGAGTGCACTGGCACCAGTGGGGATGCACTTCAGTGAGTCCAGAGAGTGCACTGGCACCACTGGGGATGCAGTGCAGTGAGTCCAGAGAGTGCATTGGCACCACTGGGGATGCAGTGCAGTGAGTCCAGAGAGTGCACTGGCACCACTGGGGATGCACTGCAGTGAGTCCACAGAGTGCACTGGTACCACTGGGGATGCAGTGCAGTGAGTCCAGAGAGTGCACTGGCACCACTGGGGATGCAGTGCAGTGAGTCCAGAGAGTGCACTGGCACCACTGGGGATGCAGTGCAGTGAGTCCAGAGAGTGCACTGGCAGCACTGGGGATGCAGTGCAGTGAGTCCAGAGAGTGCACTGGCACCACTGGGGATGCAGTGCAGTGAGTCCAGAGAGTGCACTGGCACCACTGGGGATGCACTTCAGTGAGTCCAGAGAGTGCACTGGCACCACTGGGGATGCACTTCAGTGAGTCCAGAGAGTGCATTGGCACCACTGGGGATGCAGTGCAGTGAGTCCAGAGAGTGCACTGGCACCACTGGGGCTGCAGTGCAGTGAGTCCACAGAGTGCACTGGTACCACTGGGGATGCAGTGCAGTGAGTCCAGAGAGTGCACTGGCACCACTGGGGATGCACTGCAGTGAGTCCAGAGAGTGCACTGGCACCACTGGGGATGCAGTGCAGTGAGTCCAGAGAGTGCACTGGCACCACTGGGGATGCAGTGCAGTGAGTCCAGAGAGTGCACTGGCAGCACTGGCGATGCAGTGCAGTGAGTCCAGAGAGTGCACTGGCACCACTGGGGATGCACTGCAGTGAGTCCAGAGAGCGCACTGGCACCACTGGGGATGCACTGCAGTGAGTCCACAGAGTGCACTGGCACCACTGAGAATGCACTTCAGTGAGTCCAGAGAGTGCACTGGCACCACTGGGGATGCACTGCAGTGAGTCCAGAGAGTGCACTAGCACCACTGGGGATGCAGTGCAGTGAATCTAGTGAGTGCACTGGCACCACTGGGGATGCAGTGCAGTGAGTCAAGAGAGTGCACTGGCACCACTGGGGATGCACTGCAGTGAGCCCAGAGAGTGCACTGGCACCACTGGGGATGCGGTGCCGGGAGTCCAGAGAGTGCACTGGCACCACTGGGGATGCACTGCAGTGAGTCCACAGAGTGCACTAGCACCAGTGGGGATGCAGTGCAGTGACTCCAGAGAGTGCACTGGCACCACTGGGGATGCACTTCAGTGAGTCCAGAGAGTGCACTGGCACCACTGGGGATGCAGTGCAGTGAGTCCAGAGAGTGCATTGGCACCACTGGGGATGCAGTGCAGTGAGTCCAGAGAGTGCACTGGCACCACTGGGGATGCACTGCAGTGAGTCCACAGAGTGCACTGGTACCACTGGGGATGCAGTGCAGTGAGTCCAGAGAGTGCACTGGCACCACTGGGGATGCACTGCAGTGAGTCCAGAGAGTGCACTGGCACCACTGGGGATGCAGTGCAGTGAGTCCAGAGAGTGCACTGGCACCACTGGGGATGCAGTGCAGTGAGTCCAGAGAGTGCACTGGCAGCACTGGGGATGCAGTGCAGTGAGTCCAGAGAGTGCACTGGCACCACTGGGGATGCACTGCAGTGAGTCCAGAGAGCGCACTGGCACCACTGGGGATGCACTGCAGTGAGTCCACAGAGTGCACTGGCACAACTGAGAATGCACTTCAGTGAGTCCAGAGAGTGCACTGGTACCACTGGGGATGCACTGCAGTGAGTCCAGAGAGTGCACTGGCACCACTGAGGATGCACTGCAGTGAGTCCAGAGAGTGCACTGGCACCACTGGGGATGCAGTGCAGTGAGTCAAGAGAGTGCACTGGCACCACTGGGGATGCACTGCAGTGAGCCCAGAGAGTGCACTGGCACCACTGGGGATGCGGTGCCGGGAGTCCAGAGAGTGCACAGGCACCACTGGGGATGCAGTGCAGTGAGTCCAGAGAGTGCACTGGCACCACTGGGGATGCACTGCAGTGAGTCCAGAGAGTGCAGTGGCACCACTGGGGATGCAGTGCAGTGAGTCCAGAGAGTGCACTGGCACCACTGAGAATGCCCTTCAGTGAGTCCAGAGAGTGCACTGGCACCACTGGTGATGCACTGCAGTTACTCCAGAGAGTGCACTGGCACCACTGGGGATGCAGTGTGGTGAGTCCAGAGAGTGCACTGGCACCACTGGGGATGCAGTGCAGTCAGTCCAGTGAGTGTACTGGCACCACTGGGGATGCACTGCAGTGAGTCCAGAGAGTTCACTGGCAGCACTGAGAATGCCCTTCAGTGAGTCCAGAGAGTGCACTGGCACCACTGGGGATGCACTGCAGTGAGTCCACAGAGTGCACTAGCACCACTGGGGATGCAGTGCAGTGAGTCCAGAGAGTGCACTGGCACCACTGGGGATGCACTTCAGTGAGTCCAGAGAGTGCACGCGCTCCACTGAGGATGCAGTACAGTGAGTCCAGAGAGTGCACTGGCACCACTGGGGATGCAGTGCAGTGAGTCCAGAGAGTGCACTGGCAGCACAGAGGATGCAGTGCAGTGAGTCCAGAGAGTGCTCTGGCACCACTGGGGATGCAGTGCAGTGAGTCCAGAGAGTGCACTGGCACCACTGGGGATGCAGTGCAGTGAGTCCAGAGAGTGCACTGGCACCACTGGGGATGCACTTCAGTGAGTCCAGAGAGTGCACTGGCACCACTGGGGATGCACTGCAGTGAGTCCAGAGAGTGCACTGGCACCACTGGGGATGCACTGCAGTGAGTCCAGAGAGTGCACTGGCAGCACTGGGGATGCAGTGCAGTGAGTCCAGAGAGTGCACTGGCACCAGAGGGAATGCACTGCAGTGAGCCCAGTGAGTGCAGTGGCACCACTGGGGATGCAGTGCAGTGAGTGCAGAGAGTGCACTGGCACCACTGGACATGCAGTGCAGTGAGTCCAGAGAGTGCAGTGGCACCACCGGGGATGCAGTGCAGTGAGTCCAGAGAGTGCACTGGCACCACTGGGGATGCAGTGCAGTGAGTCCAGAGAGTGCTCTGGCACCACTGGGGATGCACTGAAGTGAGTCCAGAGAGTGCACTGGCACCACTTGGGATGCAGTGCAGTGAGTCCAGAGAGTGCACTGGCAACACTGGGGTTGCAGTGCAGTGAGTCCAGAGAGTGCAGTGGCACCACTGGGGATGCAGTGCAGTGAGTCCAGAGTGTGCACTGGCACGACTGGGAATGCAGTGCAGGGAGTCCAGAGATTGCACTGGCACCACTGGGGATGCACTTCAGTGAGTCCAGAGAGTGCACTGGCACCAATGGGGATGCACTGCAGTGAGTCCAGAGAGTGCACTGGCACCACTGGGGATGCAGTGCAGTGAGTCCAGAGAGTGCACTGGCACCACTGGGGATGCACTGCAGTGAGTCCAGAGAGTGCACTGGCACCAGAGGGAATGCACTGCAGTGAGTCCAGTGAGTGCACTGGCACCACTGGAGATGCAGTACAGTGAGTCCAGTGAATGCACTGGCAACACTGGGGATGCAGTGCAGTGAGTCCAGAGAGTGCACTGGCACCACTGGTGATGCAGTATAATGAGTCCAGTGAGTGCACTGGCACCACTGGGGATGCAGTGCAGTGAGTCCAGAGAGTGCACTGGCACCACTGGGGATGCACTGCAGTGAGTCCAGAGAGTGCACTGGCACCACTGATGATGCAGTACAGTGAGTCCAGTGAGTGCACTGGCACCACTGGGGATGTAGTGCAGTGACTCGAGAGAGTGCACTGGCTCCTCTGGGGATGCAGTGCAGTGAGTCCAGAGAGTGCACTGGCACCACTTGGGATGCAGTGCAGTGAGTCCAGAGAGTGCACTGGCACCACTGGGGATGCAGTGCAGTGAGTCCAGAGAGTGCATTGGCACCACTGGGGATGCAGTGCAGTGAGTCCAGAGAGTGCACTGGCACCACTGGGGATGCACTGCAGTGAGTCCACAGAGTGCACTGGTACCACTGGGGATGCAGTGCAGTGAGTCCAGAGAGTGCACTGGCACCACTGGGGATGCACTGCAGTGAGTCTAGAGAGTGCACTGGCACCACTGGGGATGCAGTGCAGTGAGTCCAGAGAGTGCACTGGCACCACTGGGGATGCAGTGCAGTGAGTCCAGAGAGTGCACTGGCACCACTGGGGATGCACTGCAGTGAGTCCAGAGAGTGCACTGGCACCACTGGGGATGCAGTGCAGTGAGTCCAGAGAGTGCACTAGCACCACTGGGGATGCAGTGCAGTGAATCCAGTGAGTGCACTGGCACCACTGGGGATGCAGTGCAGTGAGTCAAGAGAGTGCACTGGCACCACTGGGGATGCACTGCAGTGAGCCAAGAGAGTGCACTGGCACCACTGGGGATGCGGTGCCGGGAGTCCAGAGAGTGCACTGGCACCACTGGGGATGCAGTGCAGTGAGCCCAGAGAGTGCACTGGCACCACTGGGGATGCAGTGCAGTGAGTCCAGAGAGTGCACTGGCACCACTGGGGATGCACTGCAGTGAGTCCAGAGAGTGCTCTGGCACCACTGGGGATGCAGTGCAGTGAGTCCAGAGAGTGCACTGGCACCACTGGGGATGCAGTGCAGTGAGTCCAGAGAGTGCACTGGCACCACTGGTGATGCACTGCAGTTACTCCAGAGAGTGCACTGGCACCACTGGGGATGCGGTGCAGTGAGTCCAGAGAGTGCATTGGCACCACTGGGGATGCAGTGCAGTGAGTCCAGAGAGTGCACTGGCACCACTGGGGATGCAGTGCAGTGAGTCCAGAGAGTGCACTGGTACCACTGGGGATGCAGTGCAGTGAGTCCAGAGAGTGCACTGGCACCACTGGGGATGCACTGCAGTGAGTCCAGAGAGTGCACTGGCACCACTGGGGATGCAGTGCAGTGAGTCCAGAGAGTGCACTGGCACCACTGGGGATGCAGTGCAGTGAGTCCAGAGAGTGCACTGGCAGCACTGGGGATGCACTGCAGTGAGTCCAGAGAGTGCACTGGCACCACTGGGGATGCGGTGCCGGGAGTCCAGAGAGCGCACTGGCACCACTGGGGATGCACTGCAGTGAGTCCACAGAGTGCACTGGCACCACTGAGAATGCACTTCAGTGAGTCCAGAGAGTGCACTGGTACCACTGGGGATGCACTGCAGTGAGTCCAGAGAGTGCACTAGCACCACTGGGAATGCAGTGCAGTGAATCCAGTGAGTGCACTGGCACCACTGGGGATGCAGTGCAGTGAGTCAAGAGAGTGCACTGGCACCACTGGGGATGCACTGCAGTGAGCCCAGAGAGTGCACAGGCACCACTGGGGATGCGGTGCCGGGAGTCCAGAGAGTGCACTGGCACCACTGGGGATGCAGTGCAGTGAGTCCAGAGAGTGCACTGGCAGCACTGGCGATGCAGTGCAGTGAGTCCAGAGAGTGCACTGGCACCACTGGGGATGCACTGCAGTGAGTCCAGAGAGCGCACTGGCACCACTGGGGATGCACTGCAGTGAGTCCACAGAGTGCACTGGCACCACTGAGAATGCACTTCAGTGAGTCCAGAGAGTGCACTGGCACCACTGGGGATGCAGTGCAGTGAGTCCAGAGAGTGCACTAGCACCACTGGGGATGCAGTGCAGTGAATCTAGTGAGTGCACTGGCACCACTGGGGATGCAGTGCAGTGAGTCAAGAGAGTGCACTGGCACCACTGGGGATGCACTGCAGTGAGCCCAGAGAGTGCACTGGCACCACTGGGGATGCGGTGCCGGGAGTCCAGAGAGTGCACTGGCACCACTGGGGATGCACTGCAGTGAGTCCACAGAGTGCACTAGCACCAGTGGGGATGCAGTGCAGTGACTCCAGAGAGTGCACTGGCACCACTGGGGATGCACTTCAGTGAGTCCAGAGAGTGCACTGGCACCACTGGGGATGCAGTGCAGTGAGTCCAGAGAGTGCATTGGCACCACTGGGGATGCAGTGCAGTGAGTCCAGAGAGTGCACTGGCACCACTGGGGATGCACTGCAGTGAGTCCACAGAGTGCACTGGTACCACTGGGGATGCAGTGCAGTGAGTCCAGAGAGTGCACTGGCACCACTGGGGATGCACTGCAGTGAGTCCAGAGAGTGCACTGGCACCACTGGGGATGCAGTGCAGTGAGTCCAGAGAGTGCACTGGCACCACTGGGGATGCAGTGCAGTGAGTCCAGAGAGTGCACTGGCAGCACTGGGGATGCAGTGCAGTGAGTCCAGAGAGTGCACTGGCACCACTGGGGATGCACTGCAGTGAGTCCAGAGAGCGCACTGGCACCACTGGGGATGCACTGCAGTGAGTCCACAGAGTGCACTGGCACAACTGAGAATGCACTTCAGTGAGTCCAGAGAGTGCACTGGTACCACTGGGGATGCACTGCAGTGAGTCCAGAGAGTGCACTGGCACCACTGGGGATGCAGTGCAGTGAATCCAGTGAGTGCACTGGCACCACTGGGGATGCAGTGCAGTGAGTCAAGAGAGTGCACTGGCACCACTGGGGATGCACTGCAGTGAGCCCAGAGAGTGCACTGGCACCACTGGGGATGCGGTGCCGGGAGTCCAGAGAGTGCACAGGCACCACTGGGGATGCAGTGCAGTGAGTCCAGAGAGTGCACTGGCACCACTGGGGATGCACTGCAGTGAGTCCAGAGAGTGCAGTGGCACCACTGGGGATGCAGTGCAGTGAGTCCAGAGAGTGCACTGGCACCACTGAGAATGCCCTTCAGTGAGTCCAGAGAGTGCACTGGCACCACTGGTGATGCACTGCAGTTACTCCAGAGAGTGCACTGGCACCACTGGGGATGCAGTGTGGTGAGTCCAGAGAGTGCACTGGCACCACTGGGGATGCAGTGCAGTCAGTCCAGTGAGTGTACTGGCACCACTGGGGATGCACTGCAGTGAGTCCAGAGAGTTCACTGGCAGCACTGAGAATGCCCTTCAGTGAGTCCAGAGAGTGCACTGGCACCACTGGGGATGCACTGCAGTGAGTCCACAGAGTGCACTAGCACCACTGGGGATGCAGTGCAGTGAGTCCAGAGAGTGCACTGGCACCACTGGGGATGCACTTCAGTGAGTCCAGAGAGTGCACGCGCTCCACTGAGGATGCAGTACAGTGAGTCCAGAGAGTGCACTGGCACCACTGGGGATGCAGTGCAGTGAGTCCAGAGAGTGCACTGGCAGCACAGAGGATGCAGTGCAGTGAGTCCAGAGAGTGCTCTGGCACCACTGGGGATGCAGTGCAGTGAGTCCAGAGAGTGCACTGGCACCACTGGGGATGCAGTGCAGTGAGTCCAGAGAGTGCACTGGCACCACTGGGGATGCACTTCAGTGAGTCCAGAGAGTGCACTGGCACCACTGGGGATGCACTGCAGTGAGTCCAGAGAGTGCACTGGCACCACTGGGGATGCACTGCAGTGAGTCCAGAGAGTGCACTGGCAGCACTGGGGATGCAGTGCAGTGAGTCCAGAGAGTGCACTGGCACCAGAGGGAATGCACTGCAGTGAGCCCAGTGAGTGCAGTGGCACCACTGGGGATGCAGTGCAGTGAGTGCAGAGAGTGCACTGGCACCACTGGACATGCAGTGCAGTGAGTCCAGAGAGTGCAGTGGCACCACTGGGGATGCAGTGCAGTGAGTCCAGAGAGTGCACTGGCACCACTGGGGATGCAGTGCAGTGAGTCCAGAGAGTGCTCTGGCACCACTGGGGATGCACTGAAGTGAGTCCAGAGAGTGCACTGGCACCACTGGGGATGCAGTGCAGTGAGTCCAGAGAGTGCACTGGCAACACTGGGGTTGCAGTGCAGTGAGTCCAGAGAGTGCAGTGGCACCACTGGGGATGCAGTGCAGTGAGTCCAGAGTGTGCACTGGCACGACTGGGAATGCAGTGCAGGGAGTCCAGAGATTGCACTGGCACCACTGGGGATGCACTTCAGTGAGTCCAGAGAGTGCACTGGCACCAATGGGGATGCACTGCAGTGAGTCCAGAGAGTGCACTGGCACCACTGGGGATGCAGTGCAGTGAGTCCAGAGAGTGCACTGGCACCACTGGGGATGCACTGCAGTGAGTCCAGAGAGTGCACTGGCACCTGAGGGAATGCACTGCAGTGAGTCCAGTGAGTGCACTGGCACCACTGGAGATGCAGTACAGTGAGTCCAGTGAATGCACTGGCAACACTGGGGATGCAGTGCAGTGAGTCCAGAGAGTGCACTGGCACCACTGGTGATGCAGTATAATGAGTCCAGTGAGTGCACTGGCACCACTGGGGATGCAGTGCAGTGAGTCCAGAGAGTGCACTGGCACCACTGGGGATGCACTGCAGTGAGTCCAGAGAGTGCACTGGCACCACTGATGATGCAGTACAGTGAGTCCAGTGAGTGCACTGGCACCACTGGGGATGTAGTGCAGTGACTCGAGAGAGTGCACTGGCTCCACTGGGGATGCAGTGCAGTGAGTCCAGAGAGTGCACTGGCACCACTTGGGATGCAGTGCAGTGAGTCCAGAGAGTGCACTGGCACCACTGGGGATGCAGTGCAGTGAGTCCAGAGAGTGCATTGGCACCACTGGGGATGCAGTGCAGTGAGTCCAGAGAGTGCACTGGCACCACTGGGGATGCACTGCAGTGAGTCCACAGAGTGCACTGGTACCACTGGGGATGCAGTGCAGTGAGTCCAGAGAGTGCACTGGCACCACTGGGGATGCACTGCAGTGAGTCTAGAGAGTGCACTGGCACCACTGGGGATGCAGTGCAGTGAGTCCAGAGAGTGCACTGGCACCACTGGGGATGCAGTGCAGTGAGTCCAGAGAGTGCACTGGCACCACTGGGGATGCAGTGCAGTGAGTCCAGAGAGTGCACTGGCACCACTGGGGATGCAGTGCAGTGAGTCCAGAGAGTGCACTAGCACCACTGGGGATGCAGTGCAGTGAATCCAGTGAGTGCACTGGCACCACTGGGGATGCAGTGCAGTGAGTCAAGAGAGTGCACTGGCACCACTGGGGATGCACTGCAGTGAGCCAAGAGAGTGCACTGGCACCACTGGGGATGCGGTGCCGGGAGTCCAGAGAGTGCACTGGCACCACTGGGGATGCAGTGCAGTGAGCCCAGAGAGTGCACTGGCACCACTGGGGATGCAGTGCAGTGAGTCCAGAGAGTGCACTGGCACCACTGGGGATGCACTGCAGTGAGTCCAGAGAGTGCTCTGGCACCACTGGGGATGCAGTGCAGTGAGTCCAGAGAGTGCACTGGCACCACTGGGGATGCAGTGCAGTGAGTCCAGAGAGTGCACTGGCACCACTGGTGATGCACTGCAGTTACTCCAGAGAGTGCACTGGCACCACTGGGGATGCGGTGCAGTGAGTCCAGAGAGTGCATTGGCACCACTGGGGATGCAGTGCAGTGAGTCCAGAGAGTGCACTGGCACCACTGGGGATGCAGTGCAGTGAGTCCAGAGAGTGCACTGGTACCACTGGGGATGCAGTGCAGTGAGTCCAGAGAGTGCACTGGCACCACTGGGGATGCACTGCAGTGAGTCCAGAGAGTGCACTGGCACCACTGGGGATGCAGTGCAGTGAGTCCAGAGAGTGCACTGGCACCACTGGGGATGCAGTGCAGTGAGTCCAGAGAGTGCACTGGCACCACTGGGGATGCACTGCAGTGAGTCCAGAGAGTGCACTGGCACCACTGGGGATGCGGTGCCGGGAGTCCAGAGAGCGCACTGGCACCACTGGGGATGCACTGCAGTGAGTCCACAGAGTGCACTGGCACCACTGAGAATGCACTTCAGTGAGTCCAGAGAGTGCACTGGTACCACTGGGGATGCACTGCAGTGAGTCCAGAGAGTGCACTAGCACCACTGGGAATGCAGTGCAGTGAATCCAGTGAGTGCACTGGCACCACTGGGGATGCAGTGCAGTGAGTCAAGAGAGTGCACTGGCACCACTGGGGATGCACTGCAGTGAGCCCAGAGAGTGCACAGGCACCACTGGGGATGCGGTGCCGGGAGTCCAGAGAGTGCACTGGCACCACTGGGGATGCACTTCAGTGAGTCCAGAGAGTGCACTGGCACCACTGGGGATGCACTGCAGTGAGTCCACAGAGTGCACTAGCACCACTGGGGATGCAGTGCAGTGAGTCCAGAGAGTGCACTGGCACCACTGGGGATGCACTTCAGTGAGTCCAGAGAGTGCACGCGCTCCACTGGGGATGCAGTACAGTGAGTCCAGAGAGTGCACTGGCACCACTGGGGATGCAGTGCAGTGAGTCCAGAGAGTGCACTGGCAGCACAGAGGATGCAGTGCAGTGAGTCCAGAGAGTGCTCTGGCACCACTGGGGATGCAGTGCAGTGAGTCCATAGAGTGCACTGGCACCACTGGGGATGCAGTGCAGTGAGTCCAGAGAGTGCACTGGCACCACTGGGGATGCACTTCAGTGAGTCCAGAGAGTGCACTGGAACCACTGGGGATGCACTGCAGTGAGTCCAGAGAGTGCACTGGCACCACTGGGGATGCACTGCAGTGAGTCCAGAGAGTGCACTGGCACCACTGGGGATGCAGTGCAGTGAGTCCAGAGAGTGCACTGGCACCAGAGGGAATGCACGGCAGTGAGTCCAGTGAGTGCACTGGCACCACTGGGGATGCAGTGCAGTGAGTCCAGAGAGTGCACTAGCACCACTGGGGATGCAGTGCAGTGAATCCAGTGAGTGCACTGGCACCACTGGGGATGCAGTGCAGTGAGTCAAGAGAGTGCACTGGCACCACTGGGGATGCACTGCAGTGAGCCAAGAGAGTGCACTGGCACCACTGGGGATGCGGTGCCGGGAGTCCAGAGAGTGCACTGGCACCACTGGGGATGCAGTGCAGTGAGTCCAGAGAGTGCACTGGCACCACTGGGGATGCAGTGCAGTGAGTCCAGAGAGTGCACTGGCACCACTGGGGATGCACTGCAGTGAGTCCAGAGAGTGCTCTGGCACCACTGGGGATGCAGTGCAGTGAGTCCAGAGAGTGCATTGGCACCACTGGGGATGCAGTGCAGTGAGTCAAGAGAGTGCACTGGCACCACTGGGGATGCACTGCAGTGAGTCCAGAGAGTGCACTGGTACCACTGGGGATGCAGTGCAGTGAGTCCAGAGAGTGCACTGGCAGCACTGGGGATGCACTGCAGTGAGTCCAGAGAGTGCACTGGCACCACTGGGGATGCGGTGCCGGGAGTCCAGAGAGCGCACTGGCACCACTGGGGATGCATTGCAGTGAGTCCACAGAGTGCACTGGCACCACTGAGAATGCACTTCAGTGAGTCCAGAGAGTGCACTGGTACCACTGGGGATGCACTGCAGTGAGTCCAGAGAGTGCACTAGCACCACTGGGAATGCAGTGCAGTGAATCCAGTGAGTGCACTGGCACCACTGGGGATGCAGTGCAGTGAGTCAAGAGAGTGCACTGGCACCACTGGGGATGCACTGCAGTGAGCCCAGAGAGTGCACTGGCACCACTGGGGATGCGGTGCCGGGAGTCCAGAGAGTGCACTGGCACCACTGGGGATGCAGTGCAGTGAGTCCAGAGAGTGCACTGGCACCACTGGGGATGCAGTGCAGTGAGTCCAGAGAGTGCACTGGCACCACTGGGGATGCAGTGCAGTGAGTCCAGAGAGTGCTCTGGCACCACTGGGGATGCAGTGCAGTGAGTCCAGAGAGTGCACTGGCACCACTGGGGATGCAGTGCAGTGAGTCCAGAGAGTGCACTGGCACCACTGGGGATGCACTGCAGTTACTCCAGAGAGTGCACTGGCACCACTGGGGATGCGGTGCGGTGAGTCCAGAGAGTGCACTGGCACCACTGGGGATGCAGTGCAGTGAGTCCAGTGAGTGTACTGGCACCACTGGGGATGCACTGCAGTGAGTCCAGAGAGTGCACTGGCACCACTGAGAATGCCCTTCAGTGAGTCCAGAGAGTGCACTGGCACCACTGGGGATGCACTGCAGTGAGTCCACAGAGTGCACTAGCACCACTGGGGATGCAGTGCAGTGAGTCCAGAGAGTGCACTGGCACCACTGGGGATGCACTTCAGTGAGTCCAGAGAGTGCACGTGCTCCACTGGGGATGCAGTACAGTGAGTCCAGAGAGTGCACTGGCACCACTGGGGATTCAGTGCAGTGAGTCCAGAGAGTGCACTGGCAGCACAGAGGATGCAGTGCAGTGAGTCCAGAGAGTGCTCTGGCACCACTGGGGATGCAGTGCAGTGAGTCCATAGAGTGCACTGGCACCACTGGGGATGCAGTGCAGTGAGTCCAGAGAGTGCACTGGCACCACTGGGGATGCACTTCAGTGAGTCCAGAGAGTGCACTGGAACCACTGGGGATGCACTGCAGTGAGTCCAGAGAGTGCACTGGCACCACTGGGGATGCACTGCAGTGAGTCCAGAGAGTGCACTGGCACCACTGGGGATGCAGTGCAGTGAGTCCAGAGAGTGCACTGGCACCAGAGGGAATGCACGGCAGTGAGTCCAGTGAGTGCACTGGCACCACTGGGGATGCAGTGCAGTGAGTGCAGAGAGTGCACTGGCACCACTGGGGATGCAGTGCAGTGAGTCCAGAGAGTGCAGTGGCACCACTGGGGATGCAGTGCAGTGAGTCCAGAGAGTGCACTGGCACCACTGGGGATGCACTTCAGTGAGTCCAGAGAGTGCACGCGCTCCACTGGGGATGCAGTACAGTGAGTCCAGAGAGTGCACTGGCACCACTGGGGATGCAGTGCAGTGAGTCCAGAGAGTGCACTGGCAGCACAGAGGATGCAGTGCAGTGAGTCCAGAGAGTGCTCTGGCACCACTGGGGATGCAGTGCAGTGAGTCCAGAGAGTGCACTGGCACCACTGGGGATGCAGTGCAGTGAGTCCAGAGAGTGCACTGGCACCACTGGGGATGCACTTCAGTGAGTCCAGAGAGTGCACTGGCACCACTGGGGATGCACTGCAGTGAGTCCAGAGAGTGCACTGGCACCACTGGGGATGCACTGCAGTGAGTCCAGAGAGTGCACTGGCACCACTGGGGATGCAGTGCAGTGAGTCCAGAGAGTGCACTGGCACCAGAGGGAATGCACGGCAGTGAGTCCAGAGAGTGCACTGGCACCACTGGGGATGCAGTGCAGTGAGTGCAGAGAGTGCACTGGCACCACTGGACATGCAGTGCAGTGAGTCCAGAGAGTGCAGTGGCACCACTGGGGATGCAGTGCAGTGAGTCCAGAGAGTGCACTGGCAGCACTGGGGATGCAGTGCAGTGAGTCCAGAGAGTGCACTGGCACCACTGGGGCTGCAGTGCAGTGAGTCCAGAGAGTGCACTGGCACCACCGGGGATGCAGTGCAGTGAGTCCAGAGAGTGCTCTGGCACCACTGGGGATGCACTGAAGTGAGTCCAGAGAGTGCACTGGCACCACTGGGGATGCAGTGCAGTGAGTCCAGAGAGTGCACTGGCACCACTGGGGATGCAGTGCAGTGAGTCCAGAGTGTGCACTGGCACGACTGGGAATGCAGTGCAGTGAGTCCAGAGATTGCACTGGCACCACTGGGGATGCACTTCAGTTAGTCCAGAGAGTGCACTGGCACCACAGGTGATGCAGTGCAGTGAGTCCAGAGAGTGCACTGGCACCACTGGGGATGCAGTGCAGTGAGTCCAGAGAGTGCACTGGCACCACTGGGGATGCACTGCAGTGAGTCCAGAGAGTACACTGGCACCAGAGGGAATGCACTGCAATGAGTCCAGTGAGTGCACTGGCACCACTGGGTATGCAGTGCAGTGAGTGCAGAGAGTGCACTGGCACAACTGGGGATGCAGTGCAGTGAGTCCAGAGAGTGCAGTGGCACCACTGGGGATGCAGTGCAGTGAGTCCAGAGAGTGCACTGGCACCAGTGGGGATGCAGTGCTGTAACTCCAGAGAGTGCACTGGCACCACTGGGGATGCAGTGCAGTGAGTCCAGAGAGTGCACTGGCACCACTGGGGATGCACTGCAGTGAGTCCAGTGAGTGTACTGGCACCACTGGGGATGCACTGCAGTGAGTCCAGAGAGTGCACTGGCACCACTGAGATTGCACTTCAGTGAGTCCAGAGAGTGCACTGGCACCACTGGGGATGCAGTGCAGTGAGTCCAGAGAGTGCACTGGCACCACTGAGAATGCACTTCAGTGAGTCCAAAGAGTGCACTGGCACCACTGGGGATGCACTGCAGTGAGTCCAGAGAGTGCACTAGCACCACTGGGAATGCAGTACAGTGAGTCCAGTGAGTGCACTGGCACCACTGGGGATGTAGTGCAGTGACTCGAGAGAGTGCACTGGCACCACTGGGGATGCAGTGCAGTGAGTGCAGAGAGTGCACTGGTACCACTTGGGATGCAGTGCAGTGAGTCCAGTGAGTGCACTGGCACCACTGGGGATGCAGTGCAGTGAGTCCAGAGAGTGCATTGGCACCACTGGGGATGCAGTGCAGTGAGTCCAGAGAGTGCACTGGCACCACTGGGGATGCACTGCATTCACTCCAGAGAGTGCACTGGCACCACTGATGATGCAGTACAGTGAGTCCAGTGAGGGCACTGGCACCACTGGGGATGTAGTGCAGTGACTCGAGAGAGTGCACTGGCACCACTTGGGATGCAGTGCAGTGAGTCCAGAGAGTGCACTGGCACCACTGGGGATGCAGTGCAGTGAGTCCAGAGAGTGCATTGGCACCACTGGGGATGCAGTGCAGTGAGTCCAGAGAGTGCACTGGCACCACTGGGGATGCACTGCTGTGAGTCCAGAGAGTGCACTGGTACCACTGGGGATGCACTGCAGTGAGTCCAGAGAGTGCACTGGCGCCACTGGGGATGCACTGCAGTGAGTCCAGAGAGTGCAGTGGCACCACTGGGGATGCAGTGCAGTGAGTCCAGAGAGTGCACTGGCACCACTGGGGATGCACTGCAGTGAGTCCAGAGAGTGCATTGGCACCACTGGAGATGCACTTCAGTGAGTCCAGAGAGTGCACTGGCACCACTGGGGATGCGGTGCCGGGAGTCCAGAGAGTGCACTGGCACCACTGGGGATGCACTGCAGTGAGTCCACAGAGTGCACTGGCACCACTGAGAATGCACTTCAGTGAGTCCAGAGAGTGCACTGGTTCCACTGGGGATGCACTGCAGTGAGTCCAGAGAGTGCACTAGCACCACTGGGGATGCAGTGCAGTGAATCCAGTGAGTGCACTGGCACCACTGGGGATGCAGTGCAGTGAGTCAAGAGAGTGCACTGGCACCACTGGGGATGCACTGCAGTGAGCCCAGAGAGTGCACAGGCACCACTGGGGATGCGGTGCCGGGAGTCCAGAGAGTGCACTGGCACCACTGGGGATGCAGTGCAGTGAGTCCAGAGAGTGCACTGGCACCACTGGGGATGCAGTGCAGTGAGTCCAGAGAGTGCACTGGCACCACTGGGGATGCAGTGCAGTGAGTCCAGAGAGTGCTCTGGCACCACTGGGGATGCAGTGCAGTGAGTCCAGAGAGTGCACTGGCACCACTGGGGATGCAGTGCAGTGAGTCCAGAGAGTGCACTGGCACCACTGGGGATGCACTGCAGTTACTCCAGAGAGTGCACTGGCACCACTGGGGATGCGGTGCGGTGAGTCCAGAGAGTGCACTGGCACCACTGGGGATGCAGTGCAGTGAGTCCAGTGAGTGTACTGGCACCACTGGGGATGCACTGCAGTGAGTCCAGAGAGTGCACTGGCACCACTGAGAATGCCCTTCAGTGAGTCCAGAGAGTGCACTGGCACCACTGGGGATGCACTGCAGTGAGTCCACAGAGTGCACTAGCACCACTGGGGATGCAGTGCAGTGAGTCCAGAGAGTGCACTGGCACCACTGGGGATGCACTTCAGTGAGTCCAGAGAGTGCACGCGCTCCACTGGGGATGCAGTACAGTGAGTCCAGAGAGTGCACTGGCACCACTGGGGATGCAGTGCAGTGAGTCCAGAGAGTGCACTGGCAGCACAGAGGATGCAGTGCAGTGAGTCCAGAGAGTGCTCTGGCACCACTGGGGATGCAGTGCAGTGAGTCCAGAGAGTGCACTGGCACCACTGGGGATGCAGTGCAGTGAGTCCAGAGAGTGCACTGGCACCACTGGGGATGCACTTCAGTGAGTCCAGAGAGTGCACTGGCACCACTGGGGATGCACTGCAGTGAGTCCAGAGAGTGCACTGGCACCACTGGGGATGCAGTGCAGTGAGTCCAGAGAGTGCACTGGCACCACTGGGGATGCAGTGCAGTGAGTCCAGAGAGTGCACTGGCACCAGAGGGAATGTACGGCAGTGAGTCCAGTGAGTGCACTGGCACCACTGGGGATGCAGTGCAGTGAGTGCAGAGAGTGCACTGGCACCACTGGACATGCAGTGCAGTGAGTCCAGAGAGTGCAGTGGCACCACTGGGGATGCAGTGCAGTGAGTCCAGAGAGTGCACTGGCACCACTGGGGATGCACTTCAGTGAGTCCAGAGAGTGCACGCGCTCCACTGGGGATGCAGTACAGTGAGTCCAGAGAGTGCAGTGGCACCACTGGGGATGCAGTGCAGTGAGTCCAGAGAGTGCACTGGCAGCACAGAGGATGCAGTGCAGTGAGTCCAGAGAGTGCTCTGGCACCACTGGGGATGCAGTGCAGTGAGTCCAGAGAGTGCACTGGCACCACCTGTGATGCAGTGCAGTGAGTCCAGAGAGTGCACTGGCACCAATGGGGCTGCAGTGCAGTGAGTCCAAAGAGTGCACTGGCACCACTGGGAATGCACTGCATTGAGTCCAGAGAGTGCACTGGCACCACTGGGGATGCAGTGCAGTGAGTCAAGAGAGTGCACTGGCACCACTGGGGATGCACTGCAGTGAGCCAAGAGAGTGCACTGGCACCACTGGGGATGCGGTGCCGGGAGTCCAGAGAGTGCACTGGCACCACTGGGGATGCAGTGCAGTGAGTCCAGAGAGTGCACTGGCACCACTGGGGATGCAGTGCAGTGAGTCCAGAGAGTGCACTGGCACCACTGGGGATGCACTGCAGTGAGTCCAGAGAGTGCTCTGGCACCACTGGGGATGCAGTGCAGTGAGTCCAGAGAGTGCACTGGCACCACTGGGGATGCAGTGCAGTGAGTCCAGAGAGTGCACTGGCACCACTGGGGATGCAGTGCAGTGAGTCCAGAGAGTGCTCTGGCACCACTGGGGATGCAGTGCAGTGAGTCCAGAGAGTGCACTGGCACCACTGGGGATGCAGTGCAGTGAGTCCAGAGAGTGCACTGGCACCACTGGGGATGCACTGCAGTTACTACAGAGATTGCACTGTCACCACTGGGGATGCGGTGCGGTGAGTCCAGAGAGTGCACTGGCACCACTGGGGATGCAGTGCAGTGAGTCCAGTGAGTGTACTGGCACCACTGGGGATGCACTGCAGTGAGTCCAGAGAGTGCACTGGCACCACTGAGAATGCCCTTCAGTGAGTCCAGAGAGTGCACTGGCACCACTGGGGATGCACTGCAGTGAGTCCACAGAGTGCACTAGCACCACTGGGGATGCAGTGCAGTGAGTCCAGAGAGTGCACTGGCACCACTGGGGATGCACTTCATTGAGTCCAGAGAGTGCACGCGCTCCACTGGGGATGCAGTACAGTGAGTCCAGAGAGTGCACTGGCACCACTGGGGATGCAGTGCAGTGAGTCCAGAGAGTGCACTGGCAGCACAGAGGATGCAGTGCAGTGAGTCCAGAGAGTGCTCTGGCACCACTG
Source organism: Anser brachyrhynchus (assembly GCF_964034855.1). Taxonomy (NCBI): domain Eukaryota; kingdom Metazoa; phylum Chordata; class Aves; order Anseriformes; family Anatidae; genus Anser; species Anser brachyrhynchus. Next base: position 14,790,874 of record NC_137696.1, on the reverse strand, counting down.
GGGATGCAGTGCAGTGAGTCCAGAGAGTGCACTGGCACCACTGGGGATGCAGTGCAGTGAGTCCAGAGAGTGCACTGGCACCACTGGGGATGCACTTCAGTGAGTCCAGAGAGTGCACTGGCACCACTGGGGATGCACTGCAGTGAGTCCAGAGAGTGCACTGGCACCACTGGGGATGCAGTGCAGTGAGTCCAGAGAGTGCACTGGCACCACTGGGGATGCAGTGCAGTGAGTCCAGAGAGTGCACTGGCACCAGAGGGAATGCACGGCAGTGAGTCCAGTGAGTGCACTGGCACCACTGGGGATGCAGTGCAGTGAGTGCAGAGAGTGCACTGGCACCACTGGACCTGCAGTGCAGTGAGTCCAGAGAGTGCAGTGGCACCACTGGGGATGCAGTGCAGTGAGTCCAGAGAGTGCACTGGCACCACTGGGGATGCACTTCAGTGAGTCCAGAGAGTGCACGCGCTCCACTGGGGATGCAGTACAGTGAGTCCAGAGAGTGCACTGGCACCACTGGGGATGCAGTGCAGTGAGTCCAGAGAGTGCACTGGCAGCACAGAGGATGCAGTGCAGTGAGTCCAGAGAGTGCTCTGGCACCACTGGGGATGCAGTGCAGTGAGTCCAGAGAGTGCACTGGCACCACCTGTGATGCAGTGCAGTGAGTCCAGAGAGTGCACTGGCACCAATGGGGCTGCAGTGCAGTGAGTCCAAAGAGTGCACTGGCACCACTGGGAATGCACTGCAGTGAGTCCAGAGAGTGCACTGGCACCACTGGGGATGCAGTGCAGTGAGTCAAGAGAGTGCACTGGCACCACTGGGGATGCACTGCAGTGAGCCAAGAGAGTGCACTGGCACCACTGGGGATGCGGTGCCGGGAGTCCAGAGAGTGCACTGGCACCACTGGGGATGCAGTGCAGTGAGTCCAGAGAGTGCACTGGCACCACTGGGGATGCAGTGCAGTGAGTCCAGAGAGTGCACTGGCACCACTGGGGATGCACTGCAGTGAGTCCAGAGAGTGCTCTGGCACCACTGGGGATGCAGTGCAGTGAGTCCAGAGAGTGCACTGGCACCACTGGGGATGCAGTGCAGTGAGTCCAGAGAGTGCACTGGCACCACTGGTGATGCACTGCAGTTACTCCAGAGAGTGCACTGGCACCACTGGGGATGCGGTGCAGTGAGTCCAGAGAGTGCATTGGCACCACTGGGGATGCAGTGCAGTGAGTCCAGAGAGTGCACTGGCACCACTGGGGATGCAGTGCAGTGAGTCCAGAGAGTGCACTGGTACCACTGGGGATGCAGTGCAGTGAGTCCAGAGAGTGCACTGGCACCACTGGGGATGCACTGCAGTGAGTCCAGAGAGTGCACTGGCACCACTGGGGATGCAGTGCAGTGAGTCCAGAGAGTGCACTGGCACCACTGGGGATGCAGTGCAGTGAGTCCAGAGAGTGCACTGGCAGCACTGGGGATGCACTGCAGTGAGTCCAGAGAGTGCACTGGCACCACTGGGGATGCGGTGCCGGGAGTCCAGAGAGCGCACTGGCACCACTGGGGATGCACTGCAGTGAGTCCACAGAGTGCACTGGCACCACTGAGAATGCACTTCAGTGAGTCCAGAGAGTGCACTGGTACCACTGGGGATGCACTGCAGTGAGTCCACAGAGTGCACTAGCACCACTGGGGATGCAGTGCAGTGAATCCAGTGAGTGCACTGGCACCACTGGGGATGCAGTGCAGTGAGTCAAGAGAGTGCACTGGCACCACTGGGGATGCACTGCAGTGAGCCCAGAGAGTGCACAGGCACCACTGGGGATGCGGTGCCGGGAGTCCAGAGAGTGCACTGGCACCACTGGGGATGCAGTGCAGTGAGTCCAGAGAGTGCACTGGCACCACTGGGGATGCAGTGCAGTGAGTCCAGAGAGTGCACTGGCACCACTGGGGATGCAGTGCAGTGAGTCCAGAGAGTGCTCTGGCACCACTGGGGATGCAGTGCAGTGAGTCCAGAGAGTGCACTGGCACCACTGGGGATGCAGTGCAGTGAGTCCAGAGAGTGCACTGGCACCACTGGGGATGCACTGCAGTTACTCCAGAGAGTGCACTGGCACCACTGGGGATGCGGTGCGGTGAGTCCACAGAGTGCACTGGCACCACTGAGGATGCAGTGCAGTGAGTCCAGTGAGTGTACTGGCACCACTGGGGATGCACTGCAGTGAGTCCAGAGAGTGCACTGGCACCACTGAGAATGCCCTTCAGTGAGTCCAGAGAGTGCACTGGCACCACTGGGGATGCACTGCAGTGAGTCCACAGAGTGCACTAGCACCACTGGGGATGCAGTGCAGTGAGTCCAGAGAGTGCACTGGCACCACTGGGGATGCACTTCAGTGAGTCCAGAGAGTGCACGCGCTCCACTGGGGATGCAGTACAGTGAGTCCAGAGAGTGCACTGGCACCACTGGGGATGCAGTGCAGTGAGTCCAGAGAGTGCACTGGCAGCACAGAGGATGCAGTGCAGTGAGTCCAGAGAGTGCTCTGGCACCACTGGGGATGCAGTGCAGTGAGTCCAGAGAGTGCACTGGCACCACTGGGGATGCAGTGCAGTGAGTCCAGAGAGTGCACTGGCACCACTGGGGATGCACTTCAGTGAGTCCAGAGAGTGCACTGGAACCACTGGGGATGCACTGCAGTGAGTCCAGAGAGTGCACTGGCACCACTGGGGATGCACTGCAGTGAGTCCAGAGAGTGCACTGGCACCACTGGGGATGCAGTGCAGTGAGTCCAGAGAGTGCACTGGCACCAGAGGCAATGCACGGCAGTGAGTCCAGTGAGTGCACTGGCACCACTGGGGATGCAGTGCAGTGAGTGCAGAGAGTGCACTGGCACCACTGGCGATGCAGTGCAGTGAGTCCAGAGAGTGCAGTGGCACCACTGGGGATGCAGTGCAGTGAGTCCAGAGAGTGCACTGGCACCACTGGGGATGCACTTCAGTGAGTCCAGAGAGTGCACGCGCTCCACTGGGGATGCAGTACAGTGAGTCCAGAGAGTGCACTGGCACCACTGGGGATGCAGTGCAGTGAGTCCAGAGAGTGCACTGGCAGCACAGAGGATGCAGTGCAGTGAGTCCAGAGAGTGCTCTGGCACCACTGGGGATGCAGTGCAGTGAGTCCAGAGAGTGCACTGGCACCACTGGGGATGCAGTGCAGTGAGTCCAGAGAGTGCACTGGCACCACTGGGGATGCACTTCAGTGAGTCCAGAGAGTGCACTGGCACCACTGGGGATGCACTGCAGTGAGTCCAGAGAGTGCACTGGCACCACTGGGGATGCACTGCAGTGAGTCCAGAGAGTGCACTGGTACCAATGGGGATGCAGTGCAGTGAGTCCAGAGAGTGCACTGGCACCAGAGGGAATGCACGACAGTGAGTCCAGAGAGTGCACTGGCACCACTGGGGATGCAGTGCAGTGAGTGCAGAGAGTGCACTGGCACCACTGGACATGCAGTGCAGTGAGTCCAGAGAGTGCAGTGGCACCACTGGGGATGCAGTGCAGTGAGTCCAGAGAGTGCACTGGCAGCACTGGGGATGCAGTGCAGTGAGTCCAGAGAGTGCACTGGCACAACTGGGGATGCAGTGCAGTGAGTCCAGAGAGTGCACTGGCACCACTGGGGATGCAGTGCAGTGAGTCCAGAGAGTGCTCTGGCACCACTGGGGATGCACTGAAGTGAGTCCAGAGAGTGCACTGGCACCACTGGGGATGCAGTGCAGTGAGTCCAGAGAGTGCACTGGCAACACTGGGGTTGCAGTGCAGTGAGTCCAGAGAGTGCACTGGCACCACTGGGGATGCAGTGCAGTGAGTCCAGAGTGTGCACTGGCACGACTGGGAATGCAGTGCAGTGAGTCCAGAGATTGCACTGGCACCACTGGGGATGCACTTCAGTTAGTCCAGAGAGTGCACTGGCACCACAGGTGATGCACTGCAGTGAGTCCAGAGAGTGCACTGGCACCACTGGGGATGCAGTGCAGTGAGTCCAGAGAGTGCACTGGCACCACTGGGGATGCACTGCAGTGAGTCCAGAGAGTACACTGGCACCAGAGGGAATGCACTGCAATGAGTCCAGTGAGTGCACTGGCACCACTGGGTATGCAGTGCAGTGAGTGCAGAGAGTGCACTGGCACAACTGGGGATGCAGTGCAGTGAGTCCAGAGAGTGCACTGGCACCACTGGGGATGCAGTGCAGTGAGTCCAGAGAGTGCACTGGCACCACTGAGAATGCACTTCAGTGAGTCCAAAGAGTGCACTGGCACCACTGGGGATGCACTGCAGTGAGTCCAGAGAGTGCACTAGCACCACTGGGAATGCAGTACAGTGAGTCCAGTGAGTGCACTGGCACCACTGGGGATGTAGTGCAGTGACTCGAGAGAGTGCACTGGCACCACTGGGGATGCAGTGCAGTGAGTGCAGAGAGTGCACTGGTACCACTTGGGATGCAGTGCAGTGAGTCCAGTGAGTGCACTGGCACCACTGGGGATGCAGTGCAGTGAGTCCAGAGAGTGCATTGGCACCACTGGGGATGCAGTGCAGTGAGTCCAGAGAGTGCACTGGCACCACTGGGGATGCACTGCATTCACTCCAGAGAGTGCACTGGCACCACTGATGATGCAGTACAGTGAGTCCAGTGAGGGCACTGGCACCACTGGGGATGTAGTGCAGTGACTAGAGAGAGTGCACTGGCACCACTTGGGATGCAGTGCAGTGAGTCCAGAGAGTGCACTGGCACCACTGGGGATGCAGTGCAGTGAGTCCAGAGAGTGCACTGGCACCACTGGGGATGCACTGCAGTGAGTCCAGAGAGTGCACTGGCACCACTGGGGATGAACTGCAGTCAGTCCAGAGAGTGCACTGGCACCACTGGGGATGCACTGCAGTGAGTCCAGCGTGTGCACTGGCACCACTGTGGATGCAGTACAGTGAGTCCAGAGAGGGCACTGGCACCACTGGGGATGCAGTGCAGTAAGTCCAGTGAGTGTACCGGCACCACTGGGGATGCACTGCAGTGAGTCCAGAGAGTGCACTGGCACCACTGAGAATGCCCTTCAGTGAGTCCAGAGAGTGCACTGGCACCACTGGGGATGCACTGCAGTGAGTCCAGAGAGTGCACTAGCACCACTGGGGATGCAGTGCAGTGACTCCAGAGAGTGCACTGGCACCAGTGGGGATGCACTTCAGTGAGTCCAGAGAGTGCACTGACACCACTGGGGATGCAGTGCAGTGAGTCCAGAGAGTGCACTGGCACCACTGGGGATGCAGTTCAGTGAGTCCAGAGAGTGGACTGGCACCACTGGGGATGCAGTCCAGTGAGTCCAGTGAGTGCACTGGCACCACTGGGGATGCTGTGCAGTGAGTGCAGAGAGTGCACTGGCACCACCGGGGATTCACTGTAGTGAGTCCAGAGAGTGCACTGGCACCACCTGTGATGCAGTACAGTGAGTCCAGTGAGTGCACTGGCACCACTGGGGATGCAGTGCTGTGACTCCGGAGAGCGCACTGGCACCACTGGGGATGCAGTGCAGTCAGTCCAGTGAGTGCACTGACACCACTGGGGATGCACTTCAGTGACTCGAGAGAGTGCACTGGCACCACTGGCGATGCACTGCAGTGAGTCCAGAGACTGCACTGGCACCACTGGGGATGCACTGCAGTGAGTCCAGAGAGTGCACTGGCACCACTGGGGATGCAGTGCAGTGAGTCCAGAGAGTGCACTGGCACCACTGGGGATGCAGTGCAGTGAGTCCAGAGACTGCACTGGCACCACTGGGGATGCAGTGCAGTGAGTCCAGAGAGTGCACTGGCACCACTGGGGATGCAGTACAGTGTGTCCAGTGAGTGCACTGGCACCACTGGGGATGCAGTGCTGTGACTCCGGAGAGCGCACTGGCACCACTGGGGATGCAGTGCAGTCAGTCCAGTGAGTGCACTGGCACCACTGGGGATGCAGTGCAGTGAGTGCAGAGAGTGCAATGGCACCAATGGGGATGCACTTCAGTGAGTCCAGAGAGTGCACTGGCACCACTGGGGATGCAGTGCAGTGAGTCCAGAGAGTGCACTGGCACCACTGGGGATGCACTGCAGTGAGTCCAGAGAGTGCACTGGCACCACTCAGGGTGCAGTGCGGTGAGTCCAGCGTGTGCACTGGCACCACTGTGGATGCAGTACAGTGAGTCCAGAGAGAGCACTGGCACCACTGGGGATGCACTACAGTGAGTCCACAGAGTGCACTGGCACCACTGGGGATGCAGTGCTGTGACTCCAGAGAGTGCACTGGCACCACTGGGGATGCAGTGCAGTGAGTGCAGAGAGTGCACTGGCACCACTGGGGATGGGTTTCAAGCCAACTGCATTAACCGCTCATGCTTCTTTCTTATGAGACGTTAGTAAACCAATTACATAGCCTTGTCAAGACTAAATCACAGGTAAAAATCCTGTACATCTCATGTGGCCAACCACTCCCAACTAGGATTCCAAGAACCAGGAGGTTCGGTGAAAATAGGGCTAGTGCTATTAGAGGGGTGATTATTAGGGTAAGCCCTAAGCTGTCTTTCATGGAGAAGTGTGGGTGGAATGGGATTTTGTCGCAGTCTGATACGATTCCTAGTGGGTTATTTGAGCCTGATTCGTGTAGGAAGGTTAGGTGGACTAGGGTGATTCCTGCAATTAGGAAGGGCAGTAGGAAGTGGATGGCGAAGAATCGGGTTAAGGTTGGATTGTCTACTGAGAATCCTCCTCAGGCTCATTCTACTAGAGTTTGCCCAATGTACGGGATGGCTGAGAATAGGTTGGTGATTACGGTGGCCCCTCAGAATGACATTTGTCCTCATGGTAGGACATACCCTACGAAGGCAGTTGCTATTAGGGTGAGTAGGAGGATTACTCCTGTGTTTCAGGTTTCTTTGTATAGGTAGGAGCCGTAGTAGAGGCCTCGTCCGATGTGTAAGTAGATGCAGATAAAGAAGAGCGAAGCACCATTGGCGTGGAGGTTGCGGATGAGCCATCCGTACTGGACGTCTCGGCATGTGTGAGCTACTGAGGAGAAGGCGAGTGAAGTGTCTGCGGTGTAGTGTATGGCTAGTAGCAGGCCTGTTAGGATTTGTGTGGCTAAGCAGATGGCTAGAAGGGAGCCGAAGTTTCATCAGGCAGAGATGTTGGAGGGGGCAGGTAGGTCGATTAGGGAGTTGTTGATTATTTTTAGTAGGGGATGGGATTTGCGGATGTTAGAGGCCATTAGTGAGTCTGTGTGTTATTAGGATTATTACCAGGATGGAGAGGGCGAAGGATCCTAGGTAGGCCTTAATTAGCCCTGTGTGTATTGAGGTTGCGGCTTTGCTTGCGGCTACTTGTAGTTCAGCAAGGCCCTCTGGCCCTATTTTTTTGAGTCAGGAGAGGTCGATCAAGTGTAGGGCAATGTTTTGTCCCTTTTCTAGTAGGTTTTTGGAGAAGAATCGGTGTACTAGGGGGTTGAAGTACCCTAATGCAGAGGAGAAGTTTATGAGGGGGTTTGGTTTGGGGTGAGTGAGGGTGTGTGTTATGTTCGATAGTTCTAGGGCTAGGATGATTCCTAGGATTGTTATGAGGATGGCAGCAGTTTTGGTGATAAGGGGTATGGTTATTGGGGGGGTTTTGGTTGGTGTGATGAAAGAGGTAATGATTATTCCTGCTGTAATGCTGCCTAGGGCGAGTCGGGTTAGGGGGGCGGTGATTAGTGGGTTGTTTTCGTTTATTGATACTATTGGGGGGATTCGGGTTTGTCCAGCTTGGACTAGGATGGTTATGCGGATGCTGTAGGTTGCGGTGAATGCTGTGGCTATAAGGGTTAGGAGTAGGGCTCAAGTATTTAGGTATGATGTGTTTAAGCTTTCGATGATGAGGTCTTTTGAGTAGAATCCGGCTAGGAATGGGGTTCCTATCAGCGCCAGGTTTCCGATGGTTAGGCAGGAAGTAGTGACTGGGAGTATTTTCTGTAGGCCTCCTATCTTTCGGATATCTTGTTCTCCGTTTAGGTTGTGGATGATAGACCCTGAGCATAGGAATAGTATGGCTTTAAAGAAGGCATGGGTTGAGATGTGTAGGAAGGCTAGTTGTGGGAGGTTTAGTCCGATAGTGACTATTATTAGTCCTAGTTGGCTGGATGTTGAGAAAGCAATGATTTTTTTGATGTCATTTTGGGTTAGGGCGCATGTGGCAGCGAATAGGGTTGATAGAGCACCTAGGCATAGGCAGGCAGTTAGGGCTGTCTGGTTGGTGGCTAGCAGGGGGTGCATGCGGATGAGCAGGAAGATTCCGGCTACTACTATGGTACTGGAGTGCAGTAGGGCTGATACTGGGGTGGGGCCTTCTATTGCTGCGGGCAGTCATGGGTGGAGTCCAAATTGGGCGGATTTTCCTGCGGCTGCGAGGATTAATCCTATGAGGGGGAGGATTGGGGTTTGGTGGGGGTGTACGGCTTGTTGGATCTCTCAGGTGTTGAATGTTGAAGCTAGTCATGCTATGCTCAGGATCAGTCCGATGTCTCCGATTCGGTTGTAGATTACGGCTCGTAGGGCGGCGGTGTTGGCATCTGCTCGGCCTTGTCATCAGCCGATGAGAAGGAAGGACATGATTCGTACTCCTTCCCAGCCTACGAATAGGAGGAATATGTTGTTTGCGGTTGTTAGGAGGAGTATGGCGACTAGGAATGTCAGTAGGTAGGTGAAAAATTTTGTTACGTATGGCTCTGAGGCCATGTATCATATGGCGAATTGTAGGATTGATCATGTTACAAATAGGGCGATTGGAAGAAATGTTATTGAGTATTGGTCTATTTTTAGGCTCAGGGGGATTTTAAAGTTTATAATGAATTTTCACTCCCAGTGGCAGGTGACAGATTCTACTCCCGAGTAGATGAATGCGGTTGTAGGGGCTAGGCTAATTAGGAATGCGGTTTTAACAGCGCGGGTGGTGGCTTGTGGGGTGTTTTTAAAGTTTTTAAATAGAAATGGCAGGATGATTGGGGTTAGGAGGATTGTCAGCGTGAGTAGTGTGAGGGAGTTGATTAGTAGTGTGGGGTTCACTACTTTTACTTGGATTTGCACCAAGATGGGTGGTTCCTAAGACCAGTGGATTGCTGTTATCCTTTAAAAGTAAGGGGGCTGAGGTTTTAGGCTCAGATGTAAGAGTTAGCAGCTCTTGTTGGTTAAACCCTCCCCTCGGCAGGTAAGAAGGTTTGAACTTCTATTCTTAGAATCACAGTCTAATGTTTGGTTTAAACTATACTTGCATGAGGGGATTCCGGAGATCAGTTCGGGTTTGAGGATTAGGAGGAATATTGGGATAATGTGGAGTGTTATGAGCAGGTGTTCTCGCGTGGTTGAGTTTTGCATAGATGTGATGTGGGAGGGGATTGAGCCTCGTTGGGTCATTAGTAGTATGAATAAGGTGTAGGAGGCGGTTAGTAGGGTTGCGATTCCTGTTAGGATGATCGTGAAGGCAGATCAGTTGAATAAGGTGATTATAATGGTTAGCTCTGCTATGAGGTTTGTTGTTGGGGGTAAGGCTATGTTTGTTAGATTGGCCAGCAATCATCAGGTAGCTATGAGTGGTAGGAGAGGTTGTAGGCCTCGTGTGAGTAGTAGAATTCGGCTGTGCGTACGTTCATAGTTTGTGTTGGCTAGGCAGAATAGTATGGAGGAAGTTAGTCCATGGGAAATTATTAGGATCATTGCCCCTGAGAATGATCAGTGGGTTTGGATTATTCCTGCGGCGATAACTAGGCCTATGTGGCTAACGGATGAATAAGCGATTAGTGATTTTAGGTCTGTCTGTCGTAGGCAGATTGAGCTAGTCATTAGGGCGCCTCATAGGGCCAGGGTTAGGAAGGGGTAGTGCAGGAGGTTGGACAGTGGGCCCATAAATAGAGTGACTCGTATAATTCCGTATCCTCCTAGCTTTAGTAGTAGGGCGGCGAGGAGTATTGAGCCTGCGATGGGTGCTTCTACGTGGGCTTTTGGCAGTCAGAGGTGTAGGCCGTATAGTGGGGCTTTTACTATGAATGCTATGAGCAGTGCTAGACCTGATAGTATTCCTGTCCATGAGGTGGATAGGGTTGGGTGGGTTAGTTGTAGGGTTGGCAGGTGCAGGGTGCCAATTTTCACGTATAGGTGTATGATTGTGATTAGCAGGGGTAGAGAGCTTACTGGCGTGTAGAATAGCAGGTAGATGCCAGCGCTTAGGCGTTCTGGTTGGTTCCCCCATCGGGTGATTAAGATTAGGGTGGGAATGAGGGTTGCTTCAAATGAGATGTAAAATAGTGCTAGTTCTGTGGTGGAAAAGGCTAGTAGGATGAATGGCTGGACTGCGACTAAGGTTGAGATAAAGATTCGTTTGCGTTGTAGGGGTTCTTGTTGCAGGTGGTTTTGGCTTGCTATGATTATGAGTGGGAGTAGTCAGCAGGATAGTACTAGGAGGGGGGATGAGATTTGGTCAATTCCTGTTCAGTTGGATAAAAATTTGTAGGGGTAGTAGGTTGGGATTAATCACTGTAGGCTTAGGGCAGCGATTAGGAGGCTGTATAAGGTGGTGTTAGTCCATAGAAATTTTGGTGGAGACAGCAGGGCTGTTGGAAGAAGTATGATTGTGGGTAGGATGATTTTTAGCATTGCAGGAGGTTTAGGTTGTGTAGATGGTCGGAGCCATGTGTGCGGGTGGAGGCTACTAGGATGGCCAGGCCTGTGCCCGCCTCACACGCTGAGAAGGTTAGCATGAGAATTGGTACCATGGTGAATGAGGAGACTTGGTTTTCGATGGATCATATTGATAGGCCTACGAATATCGATAATATTATGCTTTCAAGGCATAGTAGGGCGGATACTAGGTGGGTTCGGTGGAAGGCTAGCCCTAGTCCGCTGAAAATGAAGGCTGAGTAGAAGCTTAAATGTAGGGGCGACATAAGAAAGTTACAGGGTTGGCTGTAATCTGCTGGGTCGAAACCAGCTATCTTTTTGGTTAGACTAACTTTCTGTTATTCTGCTCATTCTAGGCCCCCTTGAATTCACTCGTAGGCCAGTCCGAGTGTTAGGAGAAGGAGGATCACTACAGTTCAGGTGAGGGTCATTAGGGGGGATTGGAGTTGGACGGCTCATGGCAGGGGGAGTAGGAGGGCGATTTCTAGGTCGAATAGGACGAACAGGATGGCTACTGAGGAAGAATCGGACTGAGAATGGTAATCGAGCAGATCCAAGTGGGTCGAATCCACATTCGTACGGTGAGAGTTTCTCTGAGTCGGGGTTTATTTGGGCGAGTCAGAAGTTTAATGCGGTTAGGGCGGCGCTTAGGATTGATGATAGGGCGAATATGAACATGAGTGCGTTCATTGCTCTCCTCTGGGTTTATACCAGATTCTAGAGATTGGAAGTCAATTGTAATTAATATACTAGAAGAGCAAGATCCTCATCAGTAGATGGTTATGTAGAGGAATAGTCAGATGACGTCTACGAAGTGTCAGTATCAGGCTGCTGCCTCGAATCCGAAGTGGTGGTCTGATGTAAAGTGGAACTTGATCAGTCGGAAGAGGCAGACGGTCAGGAAGGAGGATCCGATGATTACGTGGAGTCCGTGGAATCCAGTGGCAACGAAGAAGGTAGATCCGTAGACGCTATCGGCGATTGAGAATGGGGCTTCGTGGTATTCTATTGCTTGTAGGGCTGTGAAGTAGAATCCCAAGAGGATCGTTAGGGTTAGGGCGTGGATGGCGTGTTTTCGGTTTCCTTCTGTGATGCTGTGATGGGCTCACGTTACGGTAACGCCTGAGGCTAGTAGGATGGCTGTGTTTAGTAGGGGGACTTCTATCGGGTTGAGTGGTTTAATTCCTGTTGGGGGTCATTGGCCTCCTAGTTCTGGGGTTGGGGCCAGGCTCGAGTGGAAGAACGCTCAGAAGAACCCTAAGAAGAAGAATGCTTCGGATGTGATGAAAAGGATTATGCCGTATCGTAGGCCTTTTTGGACTGTGGGAGTGTGATGGCCTTGGAAGGTGCTTTCTCGTACAATGTCTCGTCATCATTGGAGTATTACTAGGAGTATTGAGATGAGGCCTAGGGTTAGTAGTATGGATGAGTTGTAGTGGAATCACATGATTAATCCTGAGGTTGTGAGTAGGGCGGCGGCTGCCCCGAAGATTGGTCAAGGGCTTGGGTCAACTATGTGGTATGAGTGTGCTTGGTGTGCCATTAGATGTTTTCTTGTAAGTATAGGCTTAGAAGGAGCACGAAGACGTAGGCCTGGATTATGGCTACTGCTACTTCTAGGATGGTTAGGAGTAGTAGGATGATTATTGTTAGGATGGATACTGCAGGAAGGGTGGGTATTAATGCAATGGAGGCTGTAGAGATGAGTTGGATGAGTAAGTGTCCTGCTGTAAGGTTGGCTGTAAGGCGGACTCCGAGGGCTAGGGGGCGGATTAGTAGGCTGGTTGTTTCGATCAGGATTAGTGCGGGGATTAGGGGTGTAGGGGTACCTTCGGGTAATAGGTGGGCTAAAGAGGCTGATGGTTGGTTTCGTAGGCCTGTTAGTAGTGTGGCGAGCCATAGTGGGAAGGCTAGGGCTATGTTCATAGATAGTTGGGTGGTTGGGGTGAATGTATATGGAAGGAGGCCTAGAAGGTTGATTGTAAGAAGTCTGATTATTAGGGATGTAAATATTATGGCTCATTTGTGGCCATTTTTGTTGAGTGGGACTATTAGTTGTTTTGTGATTAGGTGAAGGAGTCATGTTTGGATAGTAGAAAGGCGGTTGTTGATTCATCGGTTGTTTGGGGACGGGAATAGTAGGGCTGGGAAGAGTAGGGATAGTAGGATTAAGGGGATGCCAAATAGATTGGGGCTGGAAAATTGGTCAAAGAAGCTTAGGTTCATGGTCAGGATCATGGTGTGGGTTTGGTAGTGAGGGAGGTCTTATTTGATGGGGGGTTGGTTGTGGTGAAGGCTAGTAGTTTTGGTTGGATGAGGAGTGCTAGGGTTAATCAGGTTATAATTATGATTGAAAATCATGGTGCGGGGTTAAGCTGTGGCATATCATTAAGGAGGGGGAAGTCCCTCTTTGGCTAGCTTAAAAGGCTAGTGCTGTTGCATAGCTTCTTAATGATTAGGATGATGATAGAAGGGACGATCAGGCCTCGAAATGTGGGAGTGGGGTTGATTCTACTACAATGGGTATGTAGCTGTGATTAGCCCCGCAAATTTCTGAGCATTGTCCGTAAAAAATCCCAGGCCGGGTGGTAATGAATGAAGTTTGGTTTAGTCGGCCTGGGATTGCGTCTGTTTTAACTCCGAGCGTTGGGACTGCTCAGGAGTGGAGTACGTCTCCTGCAGTAATGATCACGCGGATGGGGGATTCTATTGGGATAACTACGCGGTGGTCAACTTCTAGCAGTCGGAAGTGGCCGTTGGGTAAGTCTGGGGTGGGCACTATGTAGGAGTCGAATGATAGGTCTTTGAAGTCTGTGTATTCGTAGCTTCAGTATCATTGGTGGCCGATGGCTTTTAGGGTGAGGTCTGGTTCATCGATTTTGTCCATTATGTAGAGGATTTGTAGGGATGGGAGGGCGAGGAGTACCAGGACGATAGCAGGTAGGATTGTCCAGATCAGCTCTACTTCTTGGGCGTCTACAGCATTGGACGAGAGTTTTTCTGTTAGTATGTGGGCTAAAAGGTAGAGAACTAGGCTGCAGATAGCTAGGGCAACGATTAGGGCGTGGTCGTGGAATTCAACGAGTTCTTCTATGATGGGTGATGAGGCGTCTTGGAATCCTAGTTGGGAGTGGTTGGCCACATGAGATGTACAGGATTTTTACCTGTGATTTAGTCTTGACAAGGCTATGTAATTGGTTTACTAACGTCTCATAAGAAAGAAGCATGAGCGGTGAATGCAGTTGGCTTGAAACCAGCATGTGAGGGTTCGATTCCTTCCTTTCTTGTACCTGGACGAAGGCCGGTTCCTCGAAAGTATGGTATGGGGGAGGGCAGCCGTGGATTCATTCAACGTTTGTGGTAGTTAGTTCTGGTTGTAGGACTTTTCGTTTGGCCGAAAAGGCTTCTCAGATGATGAATATTAGTATGATTACGGCTACTATTGAGATTAGGGAGCCGATGGAGGAAATGGTGTTTCATAGTGTGTAGGCGTCGGGATAGTCCGAGTATCGTCGGGGTATTCCTGCTAGGCCTAGGAAGTGCTGGGGGAAGAACGTTAGGTTTACTCCTGTAAATATTACCCCGAAGTGGGCTTTTGCTCATGTTTGGTGTAGGGTAAACCCAGTGAGTAGTGGGAATCAGTGAGTAAATCCTGCTAGAATGGCAAAGACGGCGCCTATGGATAGGACGTAGTGGAAGTGGGCAACTACGTAGTACGTGTCGTGCAGGGCGATGTCTAGGGAAGAGTTTGCAAGAACGATTCCTGTTAATCCTCCGATGGTAAATAGGAAGATAAATCCTAGAGCTCATAGTATTGGGGGGGTCTCATTTGATTGTTCCTCCGTGCAGGGTGGCTAGTCAGCTAAATACTTTGATTCCGGTAGGGATGGCAATGATTATAGTGGCTGATGTAAAGTAGGCTTGGGTATCAACGTCTATTCCTACTGTAAACATGTGGTGAGCTCAGACGATGAATCCTAGGAAGCCGATGGATAGTATGGCTCAGACTATTCCCATGTAGCCGAAGGGCTCCTTTTTGCCTGAGTAGTACGTGACTACGTGTGAGATGATTCCGAACCCCGGTAGGATCAGAATATAGACTTCTGGGTGTCCGAAGAATCAGAATAGGTGTTGGTACAGGATTGGGTCTCCTCCTCCAGCGGGGTCGAAGAATGTGGTGTTTAGGTTTCGATCAGTTAGTAATATTGTAATACCGGCGGCGAGTACGGGGAGTGATAGAAGGAGTAGGATGGCGGTAATTAGTACGGATCAGACAAATAGTGGGGTTTGGTATTGTGAGAGTGCGGGGGGTTTTATGTTGATGGCTGTGGTGATAAAGTTGATGGCCCCAAGGATGGAGGAGATACCGGCTAAGTGGAGTGAGAAGATAGCCAGGTCTACTGAAGCTCCGGCGTGGGCAAGGTTACCTGCTAGGGGAGGGTAGACAGTTCAGCCTGTGCCGGCGCCAGCTTCTACAGTGGATGAGGCTAGTAGGAGGAGGAATGATGGGGGGAGGAGTCAAAAGCTTATGTTGTTTATTCGCGGGAATGCTATGTCGGGGGCACCGATTGTGAGGGGGACTAATCAGTTGCCGAATCCTCCGATCATGATGGGTATGACTATAAAGAAGCTTATTACAAAGGCGTGAGCGGTAACGATTACATTGTAAATTTGGTCGTCGCCTAGGAGAGTTCCTGGTTGTCCTAGTTCTGCGCGGATTAATAGGCTGAGTGCGGTGCCGACTATTCCTGCTCATGCCCCGAAGATGAGGTACAGGGTGCCAATATCCTTATGGTTAGTGGAAAATAGTCATCGGTTGATGAAGGTGACGGGTAAGATGGCTGAGTGTTGAAGCGTTAGGCTGTAGTCCTTTTTACAGAGGTTTAATTCCTCTTCTTATCGGCTCTGTAGTGAAATTCATGTTGAGTTGCAAGCTCATCGATGCGCACTAGGGTGCGTCAGGGTCTTTGTAGGCAGAAGCCAATTGGTTTAGGCATTTAGCTGTTAACTAGAGTTTTGTGGGATCGAAGCCCATCTGTCTAGGGAGGCTTTAGCTTAATTAAAGCGTCTGACTTGCATTCAGAAGATACAGGTTAATATTCTGTAAGTCTTAATGTGCAGAAACTAAGAGGGTTTAACTCTTATTTAAGGCTTTGAAGGCCTTCGGTTTGGGGTGTTATCCTAAGTTTCTAGACAATGGCATGTATTATTGGGGACAGGGGAAGTAAGAGGATTGATAGTGAGGCAAGGACCGCAGTAGGTGTGCTTGGGGCTTTGCTAGTGTATCATTGTTTTATGTGGTTAGAGGAGTTGGGGGGAAGGGTAATTGTTGAGTGGTATGCGAGGCGTAGGTAGAAGAAGAGGCTGAGCAGTGATAGCATGGCAATTGCCATGGCTGCTGGTGTTATTTCCTGTTTAGTTAGTTCTTGGATGATAAGTCACTTTGGTATAAAGCCTGTTAATGGGGGGAGGCCTGCTAGGGATAAAAGTACTAGTATTAGGGTGGCGTTTAGCACTGGGGTTTTTGTTCATGAGGTTGTGATCATGGATAGGTTAAGGGCTTTGATTTTGTTAAGGGCTAGGAATACGGCTGATGTTATGATTGTGTATAGGTAGAAGGTAAGTAAGGCCAATTTGGGGCTGTAAACTAGGATGATGGCGATTCAGCCTAAGTGGGAGATGGACGAGAAGGCTAGGATTTTGCGTGTTTGTGTTTGGTTCAGTCCTATTCAGCCTCCTAGTGCTGTTGAGGCTAGGGCCATGGCGGTGAGTAGAGCTGGGTCGAGGGATTTGGATGTTAGTAGGAGCAGGGTTAGTGGGGGGAATTTTATGAGGGTCGAGAGTAGCAGGGCTGTTATTAGTGGCGATCCTTGTAGTACTTCTGGGAATCAGAAGTGAAATGGCACTAGGCCCAGTTTAATAGCGATTGCTGCTGTCAGTAGTAGACAGGAGGTTGGGTGGTTTATTTGTGTGATGTCTCATTGGCCGGTGACTCAGGCATTGGTTATGCTAGAGAATAGGACCAGGGCGGAAGCAGCTGCTTGGGTTAGGAAGTATTTCGTTGCGGCTTCTACTGCTCGTGGGTGGTGGGATTTGGCAATTAGGGGAATGATGGCTAGTGCGTTGATCTCCAGTCCTGTCCAGGCCAGAACTCAGTGGTTGCTGGAAATTGTGATTGTGGTGCCCAAGATGAGGCTGAAGGTTATGATTGGGGTCGCGTAAGGGTTCATTAGTAGAGGAGGGGGTTAAACCATCATTTTCGGGGTATGGGCCCGATAGCTTGATTAGCTGACTCTACTAGAAAATAATATAAGGGAAGTATGGAGAATTTTGATTTCTCTTGTGTGGGTTCAATTCCTACTTTTCTAAGGTCAACAGGAAATGAGAGGGCTGTTATACCTCTATGTTCACTTTATCATAGTGACCCTTTGTAGTTCAGGCACATTTCCTTATGTAAGGAGGTAGGCCTGCATAGCAGATAGGTATGCTGATGTGTCAGAGGCACAGAGCTAGTGTGAGGGGTAGGAAGTTTTTTCATAGTAGGTGCATTAGTTGGTCATATCGGAATCGTGGGTATGAAGCTCGGACCCATAAGAAACCAGAAGATAGTAGGAGGACTTTTGTGGCTAGGATGACGGGGAATAGTTCTGTGGGTGGCCCTAGGGCGCTTGGGTTTAGGAATATGATGGCTGTAAGTGTATTTATTAGCATAATGTTCGCATATTCAGCTAGGAAGAATAAGGCGAAGGGTCCTGCGGCGTATTCAACGTTAAACCCTGAGACTAGCTCAGATTCACCCTCTGTGAGGTCAAAAGGAGCTCGGTTTGTCTCTGCTAGGGTGGATACGTATCATATTATTGCTAGGGGTCATGAGGAGAAAATGAAGTATAGAGGCTCCTGTGCGACGGCAAAGGAGCTGAGTGTGTAGCTTCCGCTTAGTATGATTATTGATAGCAGGATTATGGCCAGTGTCACTTCGTATGAAATGGTCTGTGCTACTGCCCGTAGGGCTCCGATTAGTGCGTATTTTGAGTTCGAGGCTCAGCCTGATCATAGGACTGAGTAGACGGCTAGGCTTGACATGGCTATTAGGAAGGGAACTCCGAGGTTTAGATCTGCTAGGGGAAATGGGAGTGGTAGTGGTGCTCAAGTGGTGAGGGCTAGGACAAGGGCTAGTATTGGTATCAGAATGAATAGAAGTGGGGAAGAGGTAGAGGGTCGGATGGGCTCTTTGGTAAATAGTTTCAGTCCGTCCGCAAATGGTTGAAGTAGGCCAAAAGGCCCGACAACGTTAGGGCCTTTGCGGGATTGTATGTAGCTTAGGATTTTCCGTTCTACTAGGGTTAGGAAGGCTACGGCAATCAGGATTGGGATGATGTATAGGAGGGATATAACGAGGCAGCTTAGTGTTGTTATTTGAATCATGGGTGAAGCTAGGGAGAGGATTTGAACCTCTGGGGAAAGGGCTTAAGCCTTCTGCACTTGCCGGGCTCTGCCACTCTAGCTGGTCCTTTTCTAGGATTGAAAGTGGTGGGGGAAGGCCCTCTTCACGGTTTAGTTGGTTTCACTGCTTAGAGGGGGGGGGCGTGCTTGTGGTATTGGCCCCACTTTCCCGGTCCTTTCGTACTGGGGAGAGTGTGTCATAGATAGAAACCGACCTGGATTGCTCCGGTCTGAACTCAGATCACGTAGGACTGTTAATCGTTGAACAAACGAACCCTTAATAGCGGCTGCACCATTAGGATGTCCTGATCCAACATCGAGGTCGTAAACCCCCCTGTCGATATGGGCTCTTGAGGGGGATTGCGCTGTTATCCCTGGGGTAGCTTGGTCCATTAATCAATTATATTGGGTCTGGTCACTGTTAGCATTTTGAGGGGTAGCTCTAGGTAAAGAGGTATGGTCTTGTTTTTGGAGGATTTGTTCTCCTCCAAGGTCGCCCCAACCGAAAAATATCGACCAGGCTCTGCGATGGTAGTGGCCCCAGTGGGGTTGATTGAGGATTCGCGGTGGTCGTTGATTTTTAAGTTCCACAGGGTCTTCTCGTCTTATGTTCACATCCCCGCTTTTGCACGGGGAGATCAATTTCACTGATTATCTGTGAGAGACAGTTAAGACCTCGTTTAGCCATTCATACAAGTCTCGATTTATGGGACAATTGATTGCGCTACCTTTGCACGGTTAGGATACCGCGGCCGTTAAACCTAAGTCACCGGGCAGGCATCACCTTCAATACTTGTTTAATTTGCTGAAGGCTATGTTTTTGGTAAACAGTCGGGCCTTATTAATTTGCCGAGTTCCTTTCACAGATTTTAATCGCTCTTATAGGCGCTCCTGAGTCGGGTTAACAGGGTTAGTTAATACGTGGTCTTGTAGGGGTTTTTGTATCTGTCTAGGTCTGTTAATAATGTTTCTATGTAAGCTTGCGCCGTTAGAGGGGTGTGGCCCTGTACATGAGGGGCCTAGGATGATTCCTAGGATCGTTATGAGGATGGCAGCGGTTTTGGTGATAAGGGGTATGGTTATTGGGGGGGTTTTGGTTGGTGTGATGAAAGAGGTAATGATTATTCCTGCTGTAATGCTGCCTAGGGCGAGTCGGGTTAGGGGGGCGGTGATTAGTGGGTTGTTTTCGTTTATTGATACTATTGGGGGGATTCGGGTTTGTCCAGCTTGGACTAGGATGGTTATGCGGATGCTGTAGGTTGCGGTGAATGCTGTGGCTATAAGGGTTAGGAGTAGGGCTCAAGTATTTAGGTATGATGTGTTTAAGCTTTCGATGATGAGGT
Source organism: Anser brachyrhynchus (assembly GCF_964034855.1). Lineage (NCBI taxonomy): Eukaryota > Metazoa > Chordata > Aves > Anseriformes > Anatidae > Anser > Anser brachyrhynchus. Next base: position 14,771,385 of record NC_137696.1, on the reverse strand, counting down.
CTTTTGAGTAGAATCCGGCTAGGAATGGGGTTCCTATCAGCGCCAGGTTTCCGATGGTTAGGCAGGAAGTAGTGACTGGGAGTATTTTCTGTAGGCCTCCTATCTTTCGGATATCTTGTTCTCCGTTTAGGTTGTGGATGATAGACCCTGAGCATAGGAATAGTATGGCTTTAAAGAAGGCATGGGTTGAGATGTGTAGGAAGGCTAGTTGTGGGAGGTTTAGTCCGATAGTGACTATTATTAGTCCTAGTTGGCTGGATGTTGAGAAAGCAATGATTTTTTTGATGTCATTTTGGGTTAGGGCGCATGTGGCAGCGAATAGGGTTGATAGAGCACCTAGGCATAGGCAGGCAGTTAGGGCTGTCTGGTTGGTGGCTAGCAGGGGGTGCATGCGGATGAGCAGGAAGATTCCGGCTACTACTATGGTACTGGAGTGCAGTAGGGCTGATACTGGGGTGGGGCCTTCTATTGCTGCGGGCAGTCATGGGTGGAGTCCAAATTGGGCGGATTTTCCTGCGGCTGCGAGGATTAATCCTATGAGGGGGAGGATTGGGGTTTGGTGGGGGTGTACGGCTTGTTGGATCTCTCAGGTGTTGAATGTTGAAGCTAGTCATGCTATGCTCAGGATCAGTCCGATGTCTCCGATTCGGTTGTAGATTACGGCTCGTAGGGCGGCGGTGTTGGCATCTGCTCGGCCTTGTCATCAGCCGATGAGAAGGAAGGACATGATTCGTACTCCTTCCCAGCCTACGAATAGGAGGAATATGTTGTTTGCGGTTGTTAGGAGGAGTATGGCGACTAGGAATGTCAGTAGGTAGGTGAAAAATTTTGTTACGTATGGCTCTGAGGCCATGTATCATATGGCGAATTGTAGGATTGATCATGTTACAAATAGGGCGATTGGAAGAAATGTTATTGAGTATTGGTCTATTTTTAGGCTCAGGGGGATTTTAAAGTTTATAATGAATTTTCACTCCCAGTGGCAGGTGACAGATTCTACTCCCGAGTAGATGAATGCGGTTGTAGGGGCTAGGCTAATTAGGAATGTGGTTTTAACAGCGCGGGTGGTGGCTTGTGGGGTGTTTTTAAAGTTTTTAAATAGAAATGGCAGGATGATTGGGGTTAGGAGGATTGTCAGCGTGAGTAGTGTGAGGGAGTTGATTAGTAGTGTGGGGTTCACTACTTTTACTTGGATTTGCACCAAGATGGGTGGTTCCTAAGACCAGTGGATTGCTGTTATCCTTTAAAAGTAAGGGGGCTGAGGTTTTAGGCTCAGATGTAAGAGTTAGCAGCTCTTGTTGGTTAAACCCTCCCCTCGGCAGGTAAGAAGGTTTGAACTTCTATTCTTAGAATCACAGTCTAATGTTTGGTTTAAACTATACTTGCATGAGGGGATTCCGGAGATCAGTTCGGGTTTGAGGATTAGGAGGAATATTGGGATAATGTGGAGTGTTATGAGCAGGTGTTCTCGCGTGGTTGAGTTTTGCATAGATGTGATGTGGGAGGGGATTGAGCCTCGTTGGGTCATTAGTAGTATGAATAAGGTGTAGGAGGCGGTTAGTAGGGTTGCGATTCCTGTTAGGATGATCGTGAAGGCAGATCAGTTGAATAAGGTGATTATAATGGTTAGCTCTGCTATGAGGTTTGTTGTTGGGGGTAAGGCTATGTTTGTTAGATTGGCCAGCAATCATCAGGTAGCTATGAGTGGTAGGAGAGGTTGTAGGCCTCGTGTGAGTAGTAGAATTCGGCTGTGCGTACGTTCATAGTTTGTGTTGGCTAGGCAGAATAGTATGGAGGAAGTTAGTCCATGGGAAATTATTAGGATCATTGCCCCTGAGAATGATCAGTGGGTTTGGATTATTCCTGCGGCGATAACTAGGCCTATGTGGCTAACGGATGAATAAGCGATTAGTGATTTTAGGTCTGTCTGTCGTAGGCAGATTGAGCTAGTCATTAGGGCGCCTCATAGGGCCAGGGTTAGGAAGGGGTAGTGCAGGAGGTTGGACAGTGGGCCCATAAATAGAGTGACTCGTATAATTCCGTATCCTCCTAGCTTTAGTAGTAGGGCGGCGAGGAGTATTGAGCCTGCGATGGGTGCTTCTACGTGGGCTTTTGGCAGTCAGAGGTGTAGGCCGTATAGTGGGGCTTTTACTATGAATGCTATGAGCAGTGCTAGACCTGATAGTATTCCTGTCCATGAGGTGGATAGGGTTGGGTGGGTTAGTTGTAGGGTTGGCAGGTGCAGGGTGCCAATTTTCACGTATAGGTGTATGATTGTGATTAGCAGGGGTAGAGAGCTTACTGGCGTGTAGAATAGCAGGTAGATGCCAGCGCTTAGGCGTTCTGGTTGGTTCCCCCATCGGGTGATTAAGATTAGGGTGGGAATCAGGGTTGCTTCAAATGAGATGTAAAATAGTGCTAGTTCTGTGGTGCAAAAGGCTAGTAGGATGAATGGCTGGACTGCGACTAAGGTTGAGATAAAGATTCGTTTGCGTTGTAGGGGTTCTTGTTGCAGGTGGTTTTGGCTTGCTATGATTATGAGTGGGAGTAGTCAGCAGGATAGTACTAGGAGGGGGGATGAGATTTGGTCAATTCCTGTTCAGTTGGATAAAAATTTGTAGGGGTAGTAGGTTGGGATTAATCACTGTAGGCTTAGGGCAGCGATTAGGAGGCTGTATAAGGTGGTGTTAGTCCATAGAAATTTTGGTGGAGACAGCAGGGCTGTTGGAAGAAGTATGATTGTGGGTAGGATGATTTTTAGCATTGCAGGAGGTTTAGGTTGTGTAGATGGTCGGAGCCATGTGTGCGGGTGGAGGCTACTAGGATGGCCAGGCCTGTGCCCGCCTCACACGCTGAGAAGGTTAGCATGAGAATTGGTACCATGGTGAATGAGGAGACTTGGTTTTCGATGGATCATATTGATAGGCCTACGAATATCGATAATATTATGCTTTCAAGGCATAGTAGGGCGGATACTAGGTGGGTTCGGTGGAAGGCTAGCCCTAGTCCGCTGAAAATGAAGGCTGAGTAGAAGCTTAAATGTAGGGGCGACATAAGAAAGTTACAGGGTTGGCTGTAATCTGCTGGGTCGAAACCAGCTATCTTTTTGGTTAGACTAACTTCCTGTTATTCTGCTCATTCTAGGCCCCCTTGAATTCACTCGTAGGCCAGTCCGAGTGTTAGGAGAAGGAGGATCACTACAGTTCAGGTGAGGGTCATTAGGGGGGATTGGAGTTGGACGGCTCATGGCAGGGGGAGTAGGAGGGCGATTTCTAGGTCGAATAGGACGAACAGGATGGCTACTGAGGAAGAATCGGACTGAGAATGGTAATCGAGCAGATCCAAGTGGGTCGAATCCACATTCGTACGGTGAGAGTTTCTCTGAGTCGGGGTTTATTTGGGCGAGTCAGAAGTTTAATGCGGTTAGGGCGGCGCTTAGGATTGATGATAGGGCGAATATGAACATGAGTGCGTTCATTGCTCTCCTCTGGGTTTATACCAGATTCTAGAGATTGGAAGTCAATTGTAATTAATATACTAGAAGAGCAAGATCCTCATCAGTAGATGGTTATGTAGAGGAATAGTCAGATGACGTCTACGAAGTGTCAGTATCAGGCTGCTGCCTCGAATCCGAAGTGGTGGTCTGATGTAAAGTGGAACTTGATCAGTCGGAAGAGGCAGACGGTCAGGAAGGAGGATCCGATGATTACGTGGAGTCCGTGGAATCCAGTGGCAACGAAGAAGGTAGATCCGTAGACGCTATCGGCGATTGAGAATGGGGCTTCGTGGTATTCTATTGCTTGTAGGGCTGTGAAGTAGAATCCCAAGAGGATCGTTAGGGTTAGGGCGTGGATGGCGTGTTTTCGGTTTCCTTCTGTGATGCTGTGATGGGCTCACGTTACGGTAACGCCTGAGGCTAGTAGGATGGCTGTGTTTAGTAGGGGGACTTCTATCGGGTTGAGTGGTTTAATTCCTGTTGGGGGTCATTGGCCTCCTAGTTCTGGGGTTGGGGCCAGGCTCGAGTGGAAGAACGCTCAGAAGAACCCTAAGAAGAAGAATGCTTCGGATGTGATGAAAAGGATTATGCCGTATCGTAGGCCTTTTTGGACTGTGGGAGTGTGATGGCCTTGGAAGGTGCTTTCTCGTACAATGTCTCGTCATCATTGGAGTATTACTAGGAGTATTGAGATGAGGCCTAGGGTTAGTAGTATGGATGAGTTGTAGTGGAATCACATGATTAATCCTGAGGTTGTGAGTAGGGCGGCGGCTGCCCCGAAGATTGGTCAAGGGCTTGGGTCAACTATGTGGTATGAGTGTGCTTGGTGTGCCATTAGATGTTTTCTTGTAAGTATAGGCTTAGAAGGAGCACGAAGACGTAGGCCTGGATTATGGCTACTGCTACTTCTAGGATGGTTAGGAGTAGTAGGATGATTATTGTTAGGATGGATACTGCAGGAAGGGTGGGTATTAATGCAATGGAGGCTGTAGAGATGAGTTGGATGAGTAAGTGTCCTGCTGTAAGGTTGGCTGTAAGGCGGACTCCGAGGGCTAGGGGGCGGATTAGTAGGCTGGTTGTTTCGATCAGGATTAGTGCGGGGATTAGGGGTGTAGGGGTACCTTCGGGTAATAGGTGGGCTAAAGAGGCTGATGGTTGGTTTCGTAGGCCTGTTAGTAGTGTGGCGAGCCATAGTGGGAAGGCTAGGGCTATGTTCATAGATAGTTGGGTGGTTGGGGTGAATGTATATGGAAGGAGGCCTAGAAGGTTGATTGTAAGAAGTCTGATTATTAGGGATGTAAATATTATGGCTCATTTGTGGCCATTTTTGTTGAGTGGGACTATTAGTTGTTTTGTGATTAGGTGAAGGAGTCATGTTTGGATAGTAGAAAGGCGGTTGTTGATTCATCGGTTGTTTGGGGACGGGAATAGTAGGGCTGGGAAGAGTAGGGATAGTAGGATTAAGGGGATGCCAAATAGATTGGGGCTGGAAAATTGGTCAAAGAAGCTTAGGTTCATGGTCAGGATCATGGTGTGGGTTTGGTAGTGAGGGAGGTCTTATTTGATGGGGGGTTGGTTGTGGTGAAGGCTAGTAGTTTTGGTTGGATGAGGAGTGCTAGGGTTAATCAGGTTATAATTATGATTGAAAATCATGGTGCGGGGTTAAGCTGTGGCATATCATTAAGGAGGGGGAAGTCCCTCTTTGGCTAGCTTAAAAGGCTAGTGCTGTTGCATAGCTTCTTAATGATTAGGATGATGATAGAAGGGACGATCAGGCCTCAAAATGTGGGAGTGGGGTTGATTCTACTACAATGGGTATGTAGCTGTGATTAGCCCCGCAAATTTCTGAGCATTGTCCGTAAAAAATCCCAGGCCGGGTGGTAATGAATGAAGTTTGGTTTAGTCGGCCTGGGATTGCGTCTGTTTTAACTCCGAGCGTTGGGACTGCTCAGGAGTGGAGTACGTCTCCTGCAGTAATGATCACGCGGATGGGGGATTCTATTGGGATAACTACGCGGTGGTCAACTTCTAGCAGTCGGAAGTGGCCGTTGGGTAAGTCTGGGGTGGGCACTATGTAGGAGTCGAATGATAGGTCTTTGAAGTCTGTGTATTCGTAGCTTCAGTATCATTGGTGGCCGATGGCTTTTAGGGTGAGGTCTGGTTCATCGATTTTGTCCATTATGTAGAGGATTTGTAGGGATGGGAGGGCGAGGAGTACCAGGACGATAGCAGGTAGGATTGTCCAGATCAGCTCTACTTCTTGGGCGTCTACAGCATTGGACGAGAGTTTTTCTGTTAGTATGTGGGCTAAAAGGTAGAGAACTAGGCTGCAGATAGCTAGGGCAACGATTAGGGCGTGGTCGTGGAATTCAACGAGTTCTTCTATGATGGGTGATGAGGCGTCTTGGAATCCTAGTTGGGAGTGGTTGGCCACATGAGATGTACAGGATTTTTACCTGTGATTTAGTCTTGACAAGGCTATGTAATTGGTTTACTAACGTCTCATAAGAAAGAAGCATGAGCGGTGAATGCAGTTGGCTTGAAACCAGCATGTGAGGGTTCGATTCCTTCCTTTCTTGTACCTGGACGAAGGCCGGTTCCTCGAAAGTATGGTATGGGGGAGGGCAGCCGTGGATTCATTCAACGTTTGTGGTAGTTAGTTCTGGTTGTAGGACTTTTCGTTTGGCCGTTCCACAGGGTCTTCTCGTCTTATGTTCACATCCCCGCTTTTGCCCTGGGGATGCACTGCAGTGAGTCCAGAGAGTGCACTGGCACCACTGGGGATGCAGTGCAGTGAGTCCAGAGAGTGCACTGGCACCACTGGGGATGCACTGCAGTGAGTCCAGAGAGTGCACTGGCACCACTGGGGATGAACTGCAGTGAGTCCAGAGATTGCACTGGCACCACTGGGGATGCAGTGCAGTGAGTCCAGAGACTTCACTGGCACCACTGGGAATGCAGTGCAGTGAGTCCAGAGAGTGCACTGGCACCACTGGGGATGCACTGCAGTGAGTCCAGAGAGTGCACTGGCACCACTGGGGATGCACTACAGTGAGTCCAGAGATTGTACAATCACCAGTGGGGATGCAGTGCAGTGAGTCCAGAGAGTGCACTGGCACCACTGGGGATGCACTGCAGTGAGTCCAGAGAGTGCACTGGCACCACTGGGGATGCACTTCAGTGAGTCCAGAGAGTGCACTGACACCACTGGGGATGCAGTGCAGTGAGTCCAGAGAGTGCACTGGCACCACTGGGGATGCAGTTCAGTGAGTCCAGAGAGTGGACTGGCACCACTGGGGATGCAGTCCAGTGAGTCCAGTGAGTGCACTGGCACCACTGGGGATGCTGTGCAGTGAGTGCAGAGAGTGCACTGGCACCACCGGGGATTCACTGTAGTGAGTCCAGAGAGTGCACTGGCACCACCTGTGATGCAGTACAGTGAGTCCAGTGAGTGCACTGGCACCACTGGGGATGCAGTGCTGTGACTCCGGAGAGCGCACTGGCACCACTGATGATGCAGTGCAGTCAGTCCAGTGAGTGCACTGACACCACTGGGGATGCACTTCAGTGACTCGAGAGAGTGCACTGGCACCACTGGCGATGCACTGCAGTGAGTCCAGAGACTGCACTGGCACCACTGGGGATGCACTGCAGTGAGTCCAGAGAGTGCACTGGCACCACTGGGGATGCAGTGCAGTGAGTCCAGAGAGTGCTCTGGCACCACTGGGGATGCAGTGCAGTGAGTCCAGAGACTGCACTGGCACCACTGGGGATGCACTGCAGTGAGTCCAGAGAGTGCACTGGCACCACTGGGGATGCACTGCAGTGAGTCCAGAGAGTGCACTGGCACCACTGGGGATGCAGTGCAGTGAGTCCAGAGAGTGCACTGGCACCACTGGTGATGCAGTCCAGTGAGTCCAGTGAATGCACTGGCACCACTGGGGATGCTGTGCAGTGAGTGCAGAGAGTGCACTGGCACCACCTGTAATGCAGTACAGTGTGTCCAGTGAGTGCACTGGCACCACTGGGGATGCAGTGCTGTGACTCCGGAGAGCGCACTGGCACCACTGGGGATGCAGTGCAGTCAGTCCAGTGAGTGCACTGGCACCACTGGGGATGCAGTGCAGTGAGTGCAGAGAGTGCAATGGCACCAATGGGGATGCACTTCAGTGAGTCCAGAGAGTGCACTGGCACCACTGGGGATGCAGTGCAGTGAGTCCAGAGAGTGCACTGGCACCACTGGGGATGCACTGCAGTGAGTCCAGAGAGTGCACTGGCACCACTCAGGGTGCAGTGCGGTGAGTCCAGCGTGTGCACTGGCACCACTGTGGATGCAGTACAGTGAGTCCAGAGAGAGCACTGGCACCACTGGGGATGCACTACAGTGAGTCCAGAGAGTGCACTGGCACCACTGGGGATGCAGTGCAGTGAGTCCAGAGAGTGCACTGGCACCACTGGGGATGCAGTGCTGTGACTCCAGAGAGCGCACTGGCACCACTGGGGATGCAGTGCAGTGAGTGCAGAGAGTGCACTGGCACCACTGGGGATGGGTTTCAAGCCAACTGCATTAACCGCTCATGCTTCTTTCTTATGAGACGTTAGTAAACCAATTACATAGCCTTGTCAAGACTAAATCACAGGTAAAAATCCTGTACATCTCATGTGGCCAACCACTCCCAACTAGGATTCCAAGAACCAGGAGGTTCGGTGAAAATAGGGCTAGTGCTATTAGAGGGGTGATTATTAGGGTAAGCCCTAAGCTGTCTTTCATGGAGAAGTGTGGGTGGAATGGGATTTTGTCGCAGTCTGATACGATTCCTAGTGGGTTATTTGAGCCTGATTCGTGTAGGAAGGTTAGGTGGACTAGGGTGATTCCTGCAATTAGGAAGGGCAGTAGGAAGTGGATGGCGAAGAATCGGGTTAAGGTTGGATTGTCTACTGAGAATCCTCCTCAGGCTCATTCTACTAGAGTTTGCCCAATGTACGGGATGGCTGAGAATAGGTTGGTGATTACGGTGGCCCCTCAGAATGACATTTGTCCTCATGGTAGGACATACCCTACGAAGGCAGTTGCTATTAGGGTGAGTAGGAGGATTACTCCTGTGTTTCAGGTTTCTTTGTATAGGTAGGAGCCGTAGTAGAGGCCTCGTCCGATGTGTAAGTAGATGCAGATAAAGAAGAGCGAAGCACCATTGGCGTGGAGGTTGCGGATGAGCCATCCGTACTGGACGTCTCGGCATGTGTGAGCTACTGAGGAGAAGGCGAGTGAAGTGTCTGCGGTGTAGTGTATGGCTAGTAGCAGGCCTGTTAGGATTTGTGTGGCTAAGCAGATGGCTAGAAGGGAGCCGAAGTTTCATCAGGCAGAGATGTTGGAGGGGGCAGGTAGGTCGATTAGGGAGTTGTTGATTATTTTTAGTAGGGGATGGGATTTGCGGATGTTAGGGGCCATTAGTGAGTCTGTGTGTTATTAGGATTATTACCAGGATGGAGAGGGCGAAGGATCCTAGGTAGGCCTTAATTAGCCCTGTGTGTATTGAGGTTGCGGCTTTGCTTGCGGCTACTTGTAGTTCAGCAAGGCCCTCTGGCCCTATTTTTTTGAGTCAGGAGAGGTCGATCAAGTGTAGGGCAATGTTTTGTCCCTTTTCTAGTAGGTTTTTGGAGAAGAATCGGTGTACTAGGGGGTTGAAGTACCCTAATGCAGAGGAGAAGTTTATGAGGGGGGTTGGTTTGGGGTGAGTGAGGGTGTGTGTTATGTTCGATAGTTCTAGGGCTAGGATGATTCCTAGGATTGTTATGAGGATGGCAGCAGTTTTGGTGATAAGGGGTATGGTTATTGGGGGGGTTTTGGTTGGTGTGATGAAAGAGGTAATGATTATTCCTGCTGTAATGCTGCCTAGGGCGAGTCGGGTTAGGGGGGCGGTGATTAGTGGGTTGTTTTCGTTTATTGATACTATTGGGGGGATTCGGGTTTGTCCAGCTTGGACTAGGATGGTTATGCGGATGCTGTAGGTTGCGGTGAATGCTGTGGCTATAAGGGTTAGGAGTAGGGCTCAAGTATTTAGGTATGATGTGTTTAAGCTTTCGATGATGAGGTCTTTTGAGTAGAATCCGGCTAGGAATGGGGTTCCTATCAGCGCCAGGTTTCCGATGGTTAGGCAGGAAGTAGTGACTGGGAGTATTTTCTGTAGGCCTCCTATCTTTCGGATATCTTGTTCTCCGTTTAGGTTGTGGATGATAGACCCTGAGCATAGGAATAGTATGGCTTTAAAGAAGGCATGGGTTGAGATGTGTAGGAAGGCTAGTTGTGGGAGGTTTAGTCCGATAGTGACTATTATTAGTCCTAGTTGGCTGGATGTTGAGAAAGCAATGATTTTTTTGATGTCATTTTGGGTTAGGGTGCATGTGGCAGCGAATAGGGTTGATAGAGCACCTAGGCATAGGCAGGCAGTTAGGGCTGTCTGGTTGGTGGCTAGCAGGGGGTGCATGCGGATGAGCAGGAAGATTCCGGCTACTACTATGGTACTGGAGTGCAGTAGGGCTGATACTGGGGTGGGGCCTTCTATTGCTGCGGGCAGTCATGGGTGGAGTCCAAATTGGGCGGATTTTCCTGCGGCTGCGAGGATTAATCCTATGAGGGGGAGGATTGGGGTTTGGTGGGGGTGTACGGCTTGTTGGATCTCTCAGGTGTTGAATGTTGAAGCTAGTCATGCTATGCTCAGGATCAGTCCGATGTCTCCGATTCGGTTGTAGATTACGGCTCGTAGGGCGGCGGTGTTGGCATCTGCTCGGCCTTGTCATCAGCCGATGAGAAGGAAGGACATGATTCGTACTCCTTCCCAGCCTACGAATAGGAGGAATATGTTGTTTGCGGTTGTTAGGAGGAGTATGGCGACTAGGAATGTCAGTAGGTAGGTGAAAAATTTTGTTACGTATGGCTCTGAGGCCATGTATCATATGGCGAATTGTAGGATTGATCATGTTACAAATAGGGCGATTGGAAGAAATGTTGTTGAGTATTGGTCTATTTTTAGGCTCAGGGGGATTTTAAAGTTTATAATGAATTTTCACTCCCAGTGGCAGGTGACAGATTCTACTCCCGAGTAGATGAATGCGGTTGTAGGGGCTAGGCTAATTAGGAATGTGGTTTTAACAGCGCGGGTGGTGGCTTGTGGGGTGTTTTTAAAGTTTTTAAATAGAAATGGCAGGATGATTGGGGTTAGGAGGATTGTCAGCGTGAGTAGTGTGAGGGAGTTGATTAGTAGTGTGGGGTTCACTACTTTTACTTGGATTTGCACCAAGATGGGTGGTTCCTAAGACCAGTGGATTGCTGTTATCCTTTAAAAGTAAGGGGGCTGAGGTTTTAGGCTCAGATGTAAGAGTTAGCAGCTCTTGTTGGTTAAACCCTCCCCTCGGCAGGTAAGAAGGTTTGAACTTCTATTCTTAGAATCACAGTCTAATGTTTGGTTTAAACTATACTTGCATGAGGGGATTCCGGAGATCAGTTCGGGTTTGAGGATTAGGAGGAATATTGGGATAATGTGGAGTGTTATGAGCAGGTGTTCTCGCGTGGTTGAGTTTTGCATAGATGTGATGTGGGAGGGGATTGAGCCTCGTTGGGTCATTAGTAGTATGAATAAGGTGTAGGAGGCGGTTAGTAGGGTTGCGATTCCTGTTAGGATGATCGTGAAGGCAGATCAGTTGAATAAGGTGATTATAATGGTTAGCTCTGCTATGAGGTTTGTTGTTGGGGGTAAGGCTATGTTTGTTAGATTGGCCAGCAATCATCAGGTAGCTATGAGTGGTAGGAGAGGTTGTAGGCCTCGTGTGAGTAGTAGAATTCGGCTGTGCGTACGTTCATAGTTTGTGTTGGCTAGGCAGAATAGTATGGAGGAAGTTAGTCCATGGGAAATTATTAGGATCATTGCCCCTGAGAATGATCAGTGGGTTTGGATTATTCCTGCGGCGATAACTAGGCCTATGTGGCTAACGGATGAATAAGCGATTAGTGATTTTAGGTCTGTCTGTCGTAGGCAGATTGAGCTAGTCATTAGGGCGCCTCATAGGGCCAGGGTTAGGAAGGGGTAGTGCAGGAGGTTGGACAGTGGGCCCATAAATAGAGTGACTCGTATAATTCCGTATCCTCCTAGCTTTAGTAGTAGGGCGGCGAGGAGTATTGAGCCTGCGATGGGTGCTTCTACGTGGGCTTTTGGCAGTCAGAGGTGTAGGCCGTATAGTGGGGCTTTTACTATGAATGCTATGAGCAGTGCTAGACCTGATAGTATTCCTGTCCATGAGGTGGATAGGGTTGGGTGGGTTAGTTGTAGGGTTGGCAGGTGCAGGGTGCCAATTTTCACGTATAGGTGTATGATTGTGATTAGCAGGGGTAGAGAGCTTACTGGCGTGTAGAATAGCAGGTAGATGCCAGCGCTTAGGCGTTCTGGTTGGTTCCCCCATCGGGTGATTAAGATTAGGGTGGGAATGAGGGTTGCTTCAAATGAGATGTAAAATAGTGCTAGTTCTGTGGTGGAAAAGGCTAGTAGGATGAATGGCTGGACTGCGACTAAGGTTGAGATAAAGATTCGTTTGCGTTGTAGGGGTTCTTGTTGCAGGTGGTTTTGGCTTGCTATGATTATGAGTGGGAGTAGTCAGCAGGATAGTACTAGGAGGGGGGATGAGATTTGGTCAATTCCTGTTCAGTTGGATAAAAATTTGTAGGGGTAGTAGGTTGGGATTAATCACTGTAGGCTTAGGGCAGCGATTAGGAGGCTGTATAAGGTGGTGTTAGTCCATAGAAATTTTGGTGGAGACAGCAGGGCTGTTGGAAGAAGTATGATTGTGGGTAGGATGATTTTTAGCATTGCAGGAGGTTTAGGTTGTGTAGATGGTCGGAGCCATGTGTGCGGGTGGAGGCTACTAGGATGGCCAGGCCTGTGCCCGCCTCACACGCTGAGAAGGTTAGCATGAGAATTGGTACCATGGTGAATGAGGAGACTTGGTTTTCGATGGATCATATTGATAGGCCTACGAATATCGATAATATTATGCTTTCAAGGCATAGTAGGGCGGATACTAGGTGGGTTCGGTGGAAGGCTAGCCCTAGTCCGCTGAAAATGAAGGCTGAGTAGAAGCTTAAATGTAGGGGCGACATAAGAAAGTTACAGGGTTGGCTGTAATCTGCTGGGTCGAAACCAGCTATCTTTTTGGTTAGACTAACTTTCTGTTATTCTGCTCATTCTAGGCCCCCTTGAATTCACTCGTAGGCCAGTCCGAGTGTTAGGAGAAGGAGGATCACTACAGTTCAGGTGAGGGTCATTAGGGGGGATTGGAGTTGGACGGCTCATGGCAGGGGGAGTAGGAGGGCGATTTCTAGGTCGAATAGGACGAACAGGATGGCTACTGAGGAAGAATCGGACTGAGAATGGTAATCGAGCAGATCCAAGTGGGTCGAATCCACATTCGTACGGTGAGAGTTTCTCTGAGTCGGGGTTTATTTGGGCGAGTCAGAAGTTTAATGCGGTTAGGGCGGCGCTTAGGATTGATGATAGGGCGAATATGAACATGAGTGCGTTCATTGCTCTCCTCTGGGTTTATACCAGATTCTAGAGATTGGAAGTCAATTGTAATTAATATACTAGAAGAGCAAGATCCTCATCAGTAGATGGTTATGTAGAGGAATAGTCAGATGACGTCTACGAAGTGTCAGTATCAGGCTGCTGCCTCGAATCCGAAGTGGTGGTCTGATGTAAAGTGGAACTTGATCAGTCGGAAGAGGCAGACGGTCAGGAAGGAGGATCCGATGATTACGTGGAGTCCGTGGAATCCAGTGGCAACGAAGAAGGTAGATCCGTAGACGCTATCGGCGATTGAGAATGGGGCTTCGTGGTATTCTATTGCTTGTAGGGCTGTGAAGTAGAATCCCAAGAGGATCGTTAGGGTTAGGGCGTGGATGGCATGTTTTCGGTTTCCTTCTGTGATGCTGTGATGGGCTCACGTTACGGTAACGCCTGAGGCTAGTAGGATGGCTGTGTTTAGTAGGGGGACTTCTATCGGGTTGAGTGGTTTAATTCCTGTTGGGGGTCATTGGCCTCCTAGTTCTGGGGTTGGGGCCAGGCTCGAGTGGAAGAACGCTCAGAAGAACCCTAAGAAGAAGAATGCTTCGGATGTGATGAAAAGGATTATGCCGTATCGTAGGCCTTTTTGGACTGTGGGAGTGTGATGGCCTTGGAAGGTGCTTTCTCGTACAATGTCTCGTCATCATTGGAGTATTACTAGGAGTATTGAGATGAGGCCTAGGGTTAGTAGTATGGATGAGTTGTAGTGGAATCACATGATTAATCCTGAGGTTGTGAGTAGGGCGGCGGCTGCCCCGAAGATTGGTCAAGGGCTTGGGTCAACTATGTGGTATGAGTGTGCTTGGTGTGCCATTAGATGTTTTCTTGTAAGTATAGGCTTAGAAGGAGCACGAAGACGTAGGCCTGGATTATGGCTACTGCTACTTCTAGGATGGTTAGGAGTAGTAGGATGATTATTGTTAGGATGGATACTGCAGGAAGGGTGGGTATTAATGCAATGGAGGCTGTAGAGATGAGTTGGATGAGTAAGTGTCCTGCTGTAAGGTTGGCTGTAAGGCGGACTCCGAGGGCTAGGGGGCGGATTAGTAGGCTGGTTGTTTCGATCAGGATTAGTGCGGGGATTAGGGGTGTAGGGGTACCTTCGGGTAATAGGTGGGCTAAAGAGGCTGATGGTTGGTTTCGTAGGCCTGTTAGTAGTGTGGCGAGCCATAGTGGGAAGGCTAGGGCTATGTTCATAGATAGTTGGGTGGTTGGGGTGAATGTATATGGAAGGAGGCCTAGAAGGTTGATTGTAAGAAGTATGATTATTAGGGATGTAAATATTATGGCTCATTTGTGGCCATTTTTGTTGAGTGGGACTATTAGTTGTTTTGTGATTAGGTGAAGGAGTCATGTTTGGATAGTAGAAAGGCGGTTGTTGATTCATCGGTTGTTTGGGGACGGGAATAGTAGGGCTGGGAAGAGTAGGGATAGTAGGATTAAGGGGATGCCAAATAGATTGGGGCTGGAAAATTGGTCAAAGAAGCTTAGGTTCATGGTCAGGATCATGGTGTGGGTTTGGTAGTGAGGGAGGTCTTATTTGATGGGGGGTTGGTTGTGGTGAAGGCTAGTAGTTTTGGTTGGATGAGGAGTGCTAGGGTATATCAGGTTATAATTATGATTGAAAATCATGGTGCGGGGTTAAGCTGTGGCATATCATTAAGGAGGGGGAAGTCCCTCTTTGGCTAGCTTAAAAGGCTAGTGCTGTTGCATAGCTTCTTAATGATTAGGATGATGATAGAAGGGACGATCAGGCCTCGAAATGTGGGAGTGGGGTTGATTCTACTACAATGGGTATGTAGCTGTGATTAGCCCCGCAAATTTCTGAGCATTGTCCGTAAAAAATCCCAGGCCGGGTGGTAATGAATGAAGTTTGGTTTAGTCGGCCTGGGATTGCGTCTGTTTTAACTCCGAGCGTTGGGACTGCTCAGGAGTGGAGTACGTCTCCTGCAGTAATGATCACGCGGATGGGGGATTCTATTGGGATAACTACGCGGTGGTCAACTTCTAGCAGTCGGAAGTGGCCGTTGGGTAAGTCTGGGGTGGGCACTATGTAGGAGTCGAATGATAGGTCTTTGAAGTCTGTGTATTCGTAGCTTCAGTATCATTGGTGGTCGATGGCTTTTAGGGTGAGGTCTGGTTCATCGATTTTGTCCAATATGTAGAGGATTTGTAGGGATGGGAGGGCGAGGAGTACCAGGACGATAGCAGGTAGGATTGTCCAGATCAGCTCTACTTCTTGGGCGTCTACAGCATTGGACGAGAGTTTTTCTGTTAGTATGTGGGCTAAAAGGTAGAGAACTAGGCTGCAGATAGCTAGGGCAACGATTAGGGCGTGGTCGTGGAATTCAACGAGTTCTTCTATGATGGGTGATGAGGCGTCTTGGAATCCTAGTTGGGAGTGGTTGGCCACATGAGATGTACAGGATTTTTACCTGTGATTTAGTCTTGACAAGGCTATGTAATTGGTTTACTAACGTCTCATAAGAAAGAAGCATGAGCGGTGAATGCAGTTGGCTTGAAACCAGCATGTGAGGGTTCGATTCCTTCCTTTCTTGTACTTGGACGAAGGCCGGTTCCTCGAAAGTATGGTATGGGGGAGGGCAGCCGTGGATTCATTCAACGTTTGTGGTAGTTAGTTCTGGTTGTAGGACTTTTCGTTTGGCCGAAAAGGCTTCTCAGATGATGAATATTAGTATGATTACGGCTACTATTGAGATTAGGGAGCCGATGGAGGAAATGGTGTTTCATAGTGTGTAGGCGTCGGGATAGTCCGAGTATCGTCGGGGTATTCCTGCTAGGCCTAGGAAGTGCTGGGGGAAGAACGTTAGGTTTACTCCTGTAAATATTACCCCGAAGTGGGCTTTTGCTCATGTTTGGTGTAGGGTAAACCCAGTGAGTAGTGGGAATCAGTGAGTAAATCCTGCTAGAATGGCAAAGACGGCGCCTATGGATAGGACGTAGTGGAAGTGGGCAACTACGTAGTACGTGTCGTGCAGGGCGATGTCTAGGGAAGAGTTTGCAAGGACGATTCCTGTTAATCCTCCGATGGTAAATAGGAAGATAAATCCTAGAGCTCATAGTATTGGGGGGGTCTCATTTGATTGTTCCTCCGTTCAGGGTGGCTAGTCAGCTAAATACTTTGATTCCGGTAGGGATGGCAATGATTATAGTGGCTGATGTAAAGTAGGCTCGGGTATCAACGTCTATTCCTACTGTAAACATGTGGTGAGCTCAGACGATGAATCCTAGGAAGCCGATGGATAGTATGGCTCAGACTATTCCCATGTAGCCGAAGGGCTCCTTTTTGCCTGAGTAGTACGTGACTACGTGTGAGATGATTCCGAACCCCGGTAGGATCAGAATATAGACTTCTGGGTGTCCGAAGAATCAGAATAGGTGTTGGTACAGGATTGGGTCTCCTCCTCCAGCGGGGTCGAAGAATGTGGTGTTTAGGTTTCGATCAGTTAGTAATATTGTAATACCGGCGGCGAGTACGGGGAGTGATAGAAGGAGTAGGATGGCGGTAATTAGTACGGATCAGACAAATAGTGGGGTTTGGTATTGTGAGAGTGCGGGGGGTTTTATGTTGATGGCTGTGGTGATAAAGTTGATGGCCCCAAGGATGGAGGAGATACCGGCTAAGTGGAGTGAGAAGATAGCCAGGTCTACTGAAGCTCCGGCGTGGGCAAGGTCACCTGCTAGGGGAGGGTAGACAGTTCAGCCTGTGCCGGCGCCAGCTTCTACAGTGGATGAGGCTAGTAGGAGGAGGAATGATGGGGGGAGGAGTCAAAAGCTTATGTTGTTTATTCGCGGGAATGCTATGTCGGGGGCACCGATTATGAGGGGGACTAATCAGTTGCCGAATCCTCCGATCATGATGGGTATGACTATAAAGAAGCTTATTACAAAGGCGTGAGCGGTAACGATTACATTGTAAATTTGGTCGTCGCCTAGGAGAGTTCCTGGTTGTCCTAGTTCTGCGCGGATTAATAGGCTGAGTGCGGTGCCGACTATTCCTGCTCATGCCCCGAAGATGAGGTACAGGGTGCCAATATCCTTATGGTTAGTGGAAAATAGTCATCGGTTGATGAAGGTGACGGGTAAGATGGCTGAGTGTTGAAGCGTTAGGCTGTAGTCCTTTTTACAGAGGTTTAATTCCTCTTCTTATCGGCTCTGTAGTGAAATTCATGTTGAGTTGCAAGCTCATCGATGCGCACTAGGGTGCGTCAGGGTCTTTGTAGGCAGAAGCCAATTGGTTTAGGCATTTAGCTGTTAACTAGAGTTTTGTGGGATCGAAGCCCATCTGTCTAGGGAGGCTTTAGCTTAATTAAAGCGTCTGACTTGCATTCAGAAGATACAGGTTAATATTCTGTAAGTCTTAATGTGCAGAAACTAAGAGGGTTTAACTCTTATTTAAGGCTTTGAAGGCCTTCGGTTTGGGGTGTTATCCTAAGTTTCTAGACAATGGCATGTATTATTGGGGACAGGGGAAGTAAGAGGATTGATAGTGAGGCAAGGACCGCAGTAGGTGTGCTTGGGGCTTTGCTAGTGTATCATTGTTTTATGTGGTTAGAGGAGTTGGGGGGAAGGGTAATTGTTGAGTGGTATGCGAGGCGTAGGTAGAAGAAGAGGCTGAGCAGTGATAGCATGGCAATTGCCATGGCTGCTGGTGTTATTTCCTGTTTAGTTAGTTCTTGGATGATAAGTCACTTTGGTATAAAGCCTGTTAATGGGGGGAGGCCTGCTAGGGATAAAAGTACTAGTATTAGGGTGGCGTTTAGCACTGGGGTTTTTGTTCATGAGGTTGTGATCATGGATAGGTTAAGGGCTTTGATTTTGTTAAGGGCTAGGAATACGGCTGATGTTATGATTGTGTATAGGTAGAAGGTAAGTAAGGCCAATTTGGGGCTGTAAACTAGGATGATGGCGATTCAGCCTAAGTGGGAGATGGACGAGAAGGCTAGGATTTTGCGTGTTTGTGTTTGGTTCAGTCCTATTCAGCCTCCTAGTGCTGTTGAGGCTAGGGCCATGGCGGTGAGTAGAGCTGGGTCGAGGGATTTGGATGTTAGTAGGAGCAGGGTTAGTGGGGGGAATTTTATGAGGGTCGAGAGTAGCAGGGCTGTTATTAGTGGCGATCCTTGTAGTACTTCTGGGAATCAGAAGTGAAATGGCACTAGGCCCAGTTTAATAGCGATTGCTGCTGTCAGTAGTAGACAGGAGGTTGGGTGGTTTATTTGTGTGATGTCTCATTGGCCGGTGACTCAGGCATTGGTTATGCTAGAGAATAGGACCAGGGCGGAAGCAGCTGCTTGGGTTAGGAAGTATTTCGTTGCGGCTTCTACTGCTCGTGGGTGGTGGGATTTGGCAATTAGGGGAATGATGGCTAGTGCGTTGATCTCCAGTCCTGTCCAGGCCAGAACTCAGTGGTTGCTGGAAATTGTGATTGTGGTGCCCAAGATGAGGCTGAAGGTTATGATTGGGGTCGCGTAAGGGTTCATTAGTAGAGGAGGGGGTTAAACCATCATTTTCGGGGTATGGGCCCGATAGCTTGATTAGCTGACTCTACTAGAAAATAATATAAGGGAAGTATGGAGAATTTTGATTTCTCTTGTGTGGGTTCAATTCCTACTTTTCTAAGGTCAACAGGAAATGAGAGGGCTGTTATACCTCTATGTTCACTTTATCATAGTGACCCTTTGTAGTTCAGGCACATTTCCTTATGTAAGGAGGTAGGCCTGCATAGCAGATAGGTATGCTGATGTGTCAGAGGCACAGAGCTAGTGTGAGGGGTAGGAAGTTTTTTCATAGTAGGTGCATTAGTTGGTCATATCGGAATCGTGGGTATGAAGCTCGGACCCATAAGAAACCAGAAGATAGTAGGAGGACTTTTGTGGCTAGGATGACGGGGAATAGTTCTGTGGGTGGCCCTAGGGCGCTTGGGTTTAGGAATATGATGGCTGTAAGTGTATTTATTAGCATAATGTTCGCATATTCAGCTAGGAAGAATAAGGCGAAGGGTCCTGCGGCGTATTCAACGTTAAACCCTGAGACTAGCTCAGATTCGCCCTCTGTGAGGTCAAAAGGAGCTCGGTTTGTCTCTGCTAGGGTGGATACGTATCATATTATTGCTAGGGGTCATGAGGAGAAAATGAAGTATAGAGGCTCCTGTGCGACGGCAAAGGAGCTGAGTGTGTAGCTTCCGCTTAGTATGATTATTGATAGCAGGATTATGGCCAGTGTCACTTCGTATGAAATGGTCTGTGCTACTGCCCGTAGGGCTCCGATTAGTGCGTATTTTGAGTTCGAGGCTCAGCCTGATCATAGGACTGAGTAGACGGCTAGGCTTGACATGGCTATTAGGAAGAGAACTCCGAGGTTTAGATCTGCTAGGGGAAATGGGAGTGGTAGTGGTGCTCAAGTGGTGAGGGCTAGGACAAGGGCTAGTATTGGTATCAGAATGAATAGAAGTGGGGAAGAGGTAGAGGGTCGGATGGGCTCTTTGGTAAATAGTTTCAGTCCGTCCGCAAATGGTTGAAGTAGGCCAAAAGGCCCGACAACGTTAGGGCCTTTGCGGGATTGTATGTAGCTTAGGATTTTCCGTTCTGCTAGGGTTAGGAAGGCTACGGCAATCAGGATTGGGATGATGTATAGGAGGGATATAACGAGGCAGCTTAGTGTTGTTATTTGAATCATGGGTGAAGCTAGGGAGAGGATTTGAACCTCTGGGGAAAGGGCTTAAGCCTTCTGCACTTGCCGGGCTCTGCCACTCTAGCTGGTCCTTTTCTAGGATTGAAAGTGGTGGGGGAAGGCCCTCTTCACGGTTTAGTTGGTTTCACTGCTTAGAGGGGGGGGGCGTGCTTGTGGTATTGGCCCCACTTTCCCGGTCCTTTCGTACTGGGGAGAGTGTGTCATAGATAGAAACCGACCTGGATTGCTCCGGTCTGAACTCAGATCACGTAGGACTGTTAATCGTTGAACAAACGAACCCTTAATAGCGGCTGCACCATTAGGATGTCCTGATCCAACATCGAGGTCGTAAACCCCCCTGTCGATATGGGCTCTTGAGGGGGATTGCGCTGTTATCCCTGGGGTAGCTTGGTCCATTAATCAATTATATTGGGTCTGGTCACTGTTAGCACTTTGAGGGGTAGCTCTAGGTAAAGAGGTATGGTCTTGTTTTTGGAGGATTTGTTCTCCTCCAAGGTCGCCCCAACCGAAAAATATCGACCAGGCTCTGCGATGGTAGTGGCCCCAGTGGGGTTGATTGAGGATTCGCGGTGGTCGTTGATTTTTAAGTTCCACAGGGTCTTCTCGTCTTATGTTCACATCCCCGCTTTTGCACGGGGAGATCAATTTCACTGATTATCTGTGAGAGACAGTTAAGACCTCGTTTAGCCATTCATACAAGTCTCGATTTATGGGACAATTGATTGCGCTACCTTTGCACGGTTAGGATACCGCGGCCGTTAAACCTAAGTCACCGGGCAGGCATCACCTTCAATACTTGTTTAATTTGCTGAAGGCTATGTTTTTGGTAAACAGTCGGGCCTTATTAATTTGCCGAGTTCCTTTCACAGATTTTAATCGCTCTTATAGGCGCTCCTGAGTCGGGTTAACAGGGTTAGTTAATACGTGGTCTTGTAGGGGTTTTTGTATCTGTCTAGGTCTGTTAATAATGTTTCTATGTAAGCTTGCGCCGTTAGAGGGGTGTGGCCCTGAGTTACTTATTTTAGCATTAATTCTCCTATATTCATAGGTTGACCTGTTTGTGATAAGGGAATCATCTTATTTTGGTATTTTTAGGTGGTGGAGCTTTGACGCACTCTTTTTTGATGGCTGCTTTAGGGCCCACGGTAGGATCAGTAGTAAGAATTATCCGCTAGTCGAGGTTGTGTCCTTTTTTAATGGAGCTGTCCCTCCATTAAATAGCTCTTAATCATCTCATTAGGGTTCAGGATGTCCGGTAGGGAGGATTAAGGGGGAACTTAGATTCGTTTCACAGGTAACCAGCTATCACCCAGCTCGGTTGGCTTTTCACCTCTACTGACAAGTCATCCCACTCTTTTGCAACAGAGACGGGTTCGCTCTCTTTAACTGCTTGAAAGTAGCTCGCTTGGGTTTCGGGGGGGCAAACTTTAGTTCACTTTGCTTGGTTGTTCTCGCTAAACCATGATGCAAAAGGTACAAGGGTTGATCTTTGCTGTCTGTCGCTTTGATTGTTTCACTGCTATTTCATCTTTCCCTTACGGTACTGGGGTCTCTATCGCGTCTAAGTGTCTTTTCTATCGCCTATACTAAGACTGTAAAATGCTTTAGTTTAATTAGTTTAGTAAATTCTTTAGTTTTGGTGTACTATTTGTGTGGTTGAGCTAGAGGGGGGGCTTCAAGACGATCCGGTCTAGTAGATATCTTTCAGGTGTAAGCTGAGTGCTTTGGTGTTATAGCTACGTCTTGATATTCTAAGTACACCTTCCGGTACACTTACCTTGTTACGACTTACCTCATCTTCAGCGTATTTATGGTATTAGTTATGTGGGATGTGGCTTTTGAGGAGGGTGACGGGCGGTATGTACGTGCCCCAGGGCCGGCTTAAAGTAGGCTCTATTGTCCCACTTTACTGCTAAATCCGCCTTCCAGAAGTGGTTTCACGCTTCTTTCCGTGTGCCCTATGAATAGGGAATGTAGCCCATTTCTTCCACTCCATAGGCTATACCTTGACCTGTCTTATTAGCGGGGTGCTATTGTGTCCACTGTTGTGCTCTCATTCGAGGTGGGCTGGCGACGGCGGTATGTAGGCTGTGTTGGCAAGGGGTGGTTGGGTTAATCGGGGATTATCGATTGTAGAACAGGCTCCTCTAGGTGGGTTTGGGGCACCGCCAAGTCCTTAGAGTTTTAAGCGTTTGTGCTCGTAGTTCTCTGGCGGATACTTCGGTAAAGTAAGTATCAAGATTTAGGGCCAGGCATAGTGGGGTATCTAATCCCAGTTTGGGCCCTGGCTTTCGTGGGTTTAAATCAGTCGTTAGTTCCTAAGATCATCTTAATGGTGTGTTTAGGTGCATCTTGGGCTTATGACAGCTCAGTTGCATTTTGATCTTAGTTAGCTAGGATAGGCATTTTACCACTCTTTACGCCGTGTCAATAGGACGGTTGATTTGGGTTTCTTGTATGACCGCGGTGGCTGGCACAAGATTTACCAACCCTTGAAGTTAGGCTGTTGCTATAACTAAGTCAAGTTTGCACTCATTGCTTAATGTTAATTACTGCTGAATACCCGTGGGGGCGTGGCTTAGCGAGGCGTCTTGGGCTACTACTTGGGTGTGCCTGATACCCACTCCTCAAGGCCTGTATGGGGGTAGGTGGTCGAGGGCGTTTACACTGGGGCGCGGATACTTGCATGTATATATTTAGCAAAAACCAACCGTAAGGTTAGGACTAAGTCTTTTGTCCGCAGGCATGTTTTATGCCATCTTGGCAACTTCAGTGCCATGCTTTGTGTTAAGCTATGTGGACGGGGGTGTGGTTAGCTGATAGTTGAGTGGTGAGTGAGAGTGAAGTATATGAAATTATTGCTTGTGTTTACTATTTTTAGTACTGGAGTTTCTCTAATAAGTTTAAGTTATTTTGTATGTGTTTGTGTGTATATGTACATCGTTCCGATGATGTCATGGAAGGGATGATTAATGGAGTTTTAGAGGTAGTTTGCTGGGATTGGGCGATGAAGGTTTATGCTACATGGTGGTTAGCGAAAGTTTACTGGTTTAGTTTGTGAAGCGCAGGGGTTGCGCTTAATGATTTGTTGTTTTGTGCTATGTCCAACGAGCATTCATCCAATAGCCCCATTTAACCCGGAGGGTGGAGGTAACATTAACTGAATGTGGTCAAAGTGCATCAGTGTCAGGATGATTCCCCATATACGCCAACCGTCTCATCGAGGGACCCTTGAAATATAGGATAGGCCGTGAGGCAGGTGTGTCCAGGCTTAGATTGTGGGACCCCCGAGATCACTGGGAATAGCCACCTGTGAGGTAACCCCGGAAAAAATAAGAGGAACCAGAGGCGCCAAAAAGCTGGAACATGCCGCGATTACGCATTGAGAAGGTGAAAGTACTCACAGATGCCACTTTGAAGGGCAAGGAGGGGTGAGTGAACCCAATGGATGGCCCTGACCGAGGAACCAGAGGCGCAAAAATGTGAGGAGGGCGAGGGGTTTAGGGGGAACGTATGGGCCTGAAGCTAGTCATACCGGACATTATGTGCAACGGGTTGCTGATTTCACGTGAGGAGTACGATTAATAAATCCGTCTGATACGAACTGCATGAGATATGTGGTGGAGAGTTGTTGTTGGAGCATGTCCTGTGAGCATTCATTAAAATGGGGTCTTGTTATGCGCTTGAGTGGAGTTGTATTGGGTGTTGTGGGGTATGGTCCTAGAACATTCATGCCGGGTGGTTTGGTAGGAGTGTGTTTAAGGGTTTAATGGCCGTGTACATGTATGGGTTTAGCACCTGCTTATAAGATAGTCCGTA
Organism: Anser brachyrhynchus; assembly: GCF_964034855.1. Lineage (NCBI taxonomy): Eukaryota > Metazoa > Chordata > Aves > Anseriformes > Anatidae > Anser > Anser brachyrhynchus. The sequence goes on along the minus strand of NC_137696.1, from coordinate 14,747,748 downwards.
TATAATGTATATTACTGGTACTATAGTATGTATGTATATGGGGTATATAAATTTATGCACGAATATGCATAACCAAATACCCCCGCCTCGGGGGGGGAGGGGGGGGGGGTTAAGCATAATGGCATAGATGGGGTAGAATTATTGGGGGCTTGCGGTTAGTTCCTGTAGTTGAGAACAATGGCGGCTTTTCGAGCCGCAGGCCTCGGGTAGTGTCCGGGCAGGAATAATGACTTATTTTATGTTTTTTTTAGGGATTTGCTTTGCGGTGGGTGTTTTGGGTGTGGCGTCGAATCCTTCGCCGTATTATGGGGTTGTTGGTTTGGTGTTAGCGTCTGTGGCGGGGTGCGGGTGGTTGCTGGGCCTTGGGGTTTCGTTCGTGGCTTTAGTGCTGTTTATGGTGTATTTGGGGGGTATGCTGGTGGTGTTTGTTTATTCAGTAGCTTTAGCAGCGGAGCCTTTCCCTGGGGCTTGGGGGGATTGACGGGTGATTGGATGTGCAGTAGCGTTTGTGGCAATTGTTTTTGGGGGGTTGGTGTTTGGGGGGTTTATGGGGGCTTGGAAGTTCGGGGTTTCTACTGTGAATAATGTTGGGGTGTTTGTTGTTCGGTCGGATTTTAGTGGAGTTTCCATGTTTTATTCACATGGGGCAGGGATGTTTTTAGTGGCGGGTTGGGGGCTGTTGTTGACTTTGTTTGTTGTATTGGAGCTTGTGCGGGGGTTGTCGCGGGGTGCTATTCGGGCGGTTTAGGGGTTAGGGTCAGAGAATAGTTTATTGAAAATGCCAGCTTTGGGAGCTGGAGATAAAGGTTTGAGTCCTTTTTTTCTGAGTTTGGGGTACTCTAAGAAGTGGTAAGTCTTCAATCTTTGGTTTACAAGACCAATGTTTTTATAAACTATTAGAGTATTTAGCAGTTGAGTATTTTGTTTTCTAGGGCGCTTGCGGCGGGGAGGAGAAATAGGAGGATAGTGAAGTAGGCGATTGAAGCGAGTTGGCCGATGATGATGAATGGGTGTTCGACGGGTTGGCTTCCTACTCATGTTAGGACGAGGACGTCGGCGACTAGTACTCAGAATAGGAGCTGGGAGAGTGGTCGGAATGTTATTGCTCGTTGTTTTGATTTGTGCAGGAATGGGATTAGGAATAGGATCAGTACGGAGGCGGCCAGTGCTAATACGCCTCCTAGTTTATTTGGGATTGAACGTAGGATGGCGTAGGCGAATAGGAAGTATCATTCTGGCTTGATGTGTGGTGGGGTTACTAGCGGGTTTGCTGGGGTGAAGTTTTCTGGGTCTCCCAGGAGGTTAACCGCTCATGCTTCTTTCTTATGAGACGTTAGTAAACCAATTACATAGCCTTGTCAAGACTAAATCACAGGTAAAAATCCTGTACATCTCATGTGGCCAACCACTCCCAACTAGGATTCCAAGACGCCTCATCACCCATCATAGAAGAACTCGTTGAATTCCACGACCACGCCCTAATCGTTGCCCTAGCTATCTGCAGCCTAGTTCTCTACCTTTTAGCCCACATACTAACAGAAAAACTCTCGTCCAATGCTGTAGACGCCCAAGAAGTAGAGCTGATCTGGACAATCCTACCTGCTATCGTCCTGGTACTCCTCGCCCTCCCATCCCTACAAATCCTCTACATAATGGACGAAATCGACGAACCAGACCTCACCCTAAAAGCCATCGGCCACCAATGATACTGAAGCTACGAATACACAGACTTCAAAGACCTATCATTCGACTCCTACATAGTGCCCACCCCAGACTTACCCAACGGCCACTTCCGACTGCTAGAAGTTGACCACCGCGTAGTTATCCCAATAGAATCCCCCATCCGCGTGATCATTACTGCAGGAGACGTACTCCACTCCTGAGCAGTCCCAACGCTCGGAGTTAAAACAGACGCAATCCCAGGCCGACTAAACCAAACTTCATTCATTACCACCCGGCCTGGGATTTTTTACGGACAATGCTCAGAAATTTGCGGGGCTAATCACAGCTACATACCCATTGTAGTAGAATCAACCCCACTCCCACATTTCGAGGCCTGATCGTCCCTTCTATCATCATCCTAATCATTAAGAAGCTATGCAACAGCACTAGCCTTTTAAGCTAGCCAAAGAGGGACTTCCCCCTCCTTAATGATATGCCACAGCTTAACCCCGCACCATGATTTTCAATCATAATTATAACCTGATTAACCCTAGCACTCCTCATCCAACCAAAACTACTAGCCTTCACCACAACCAACCCCCCATCAAATAAGACCTCCCTCACTACCAAACCCACACCATGATCCTGACCATGAACCTAAGCTTCTTTGACCAATTTTCCAGCCCCAATCTATTTGGCATCCCCTTAATCCTACTATCCCTACTCTTCCCAGCCCTACTATTCCCGTCCCCAAACAACCGATGAATCAACAACCGCCTTTCTACTATCCAAACATGACTCCTTCACCTAATCACAAAACAACTAATAGTCCCACTCAACAAAAATGGCCACAAATGAGCCATAATATTTACATCCCTAATAATCATACTTCTTACAATCAACCTTCTAGGCCTCCTTCCATATACATTCACCCCAACCACCCAACTATCTATGAACATAGCCCTAGCCTTCCCACTATGGCTCGCCACACTACTAACAGGCATGTTTAACCATGTACGTGCCCCAGGGCCGGCTTAAAGTAGGCTCTATTGTCCCACTTTACTGCTAAATCCGCCTTCCAGAAGTGGTTTCACGCTTCTTTCCGTGTGCCCTATGAATAGGGAATGTAGCCCATTTCTTCCACTCCATAGGCTATACCTTGACCTGTCTTATTAGCGGGGTGCTATTGTGTCCACTGTTGTGCTCTCATTCGAGGTGGGCTGGCGACGGCGGTATGTAGGCTGTGTTGGCAAGGGGTGGTTGGGTTAATCGGGGATTATCGATTGTAGAACAGGCTCCTCTAGGTGGGTTTGGGGCACCGCCAAGTCCTTAGAGTTTTAAGCGTTTGTGCTCGTAGTTCTCTGGCGGATACTTCGGTAAAGTAAGTATCAAGATTTAGGGCCAGGCATAGTGGGGTATCTAATCCCAGTTTGGGCCCTGGCTTTCGTGGGTTTAAATCAGTCGTTAGTTCCTAAGATCATCTTAATGGTGTGTTTAGGTGCATCTTGGGCTTATGACAGCTCAGTTGCATTTTGATCTTAGTTAGCTAGGATAGGCATTTTACCACTCTTTACGCCGTGTCAATAGGACGGTTGATTTGGGTTTCTTGTATGACCGCGGTGGCTGGCACAAGATTTACCAACCCTTGAAGTTAGGCTGTTGCTATAACTAAGTCAAGTTTGCACTCATTGCTTAATGTTAATTACTGCTGAATACCCGTGGGGGCGTGGCTTAGCGAGGCGTCTTGGGCTACTACTTGGGTGTGCCTGATACCCGCTCCTCAAGGCCTGTATGGGGGTAGGTGGTCGAGGGCGTTTACACTGGGGCGCGGATACTTGCATGTATATATTTAGCAAAAACCAACCGTAAGGTTAGGGCTAAGTCTTTTGTCCGCAGGCATGTTTTATGCCATCTTGGCAACTTCAGTGCCATGCTTTGTGTTAAGCTATGTGGACGGGGGTGTGGTTAGCTGATAGTTGAGTGGTGAGTGAGAGTGAAGTATATGAAATTATTGCTTGTGTTTACTATTTTTAGTACTGGAGTTTCTCTAAGTCCTAGGACTAGGAGGAAATGGTGTTTCATAGTGTGTAGGCGTCGGGATAGTCCGAGTATCGTCGGGGTATTCCTGCTAGGCCTAGGAAGTGCTGGGGGAAGAACGTTAGGTTTACTCCTGTAAATATTACCCCGAAGTGGGCTTTTGCTCATGTTTGGTGTAGGGTAAACCCAGTGAGTAGTGGGAATCAGTGAGTAAATCCTGCTAGAATGGCAAAGACGGCGCCTATGGATAGGACGTAGTGGAAGTGGGCAACTACGTAGTACGTGTCGTGCAGGGCGATGTCTAGGGAAGAGTTTGCAAGAACGATTCCTGTTAATCCTCCGATGGTAAATAGGAAGATAAATCCTAGAGCTCATAGTATTGGGGGGGGTCTCATTTGATTGTTCCTCCGTGCAGGGTGGCTAGTCAGCTAAATACTTTGATTCCGGTAGGGATGGCAATGATTATAGTGGCTGATGTAAAGTAGGCTCGGGTATCAACGTCTATTCCTACTGTAAACATGTGGTGAGCTCAGACGATGAATCCTAGGAAGCCGATGGATAGTATGGCTCAGACTATTCCCATGTAGCCGAAGGGCTCCTTTTTGCCTGAGTAGTACGTGACTACGTGTGAGATGATTCCGAACCCCGGTAGGATCAGAATATAGACTTCTGGGTGTCCGAAGAATCAGAATAGGTGTTGGTACAGGATTGGGTCTCCTCCTCCAGCGGGGTCGAAGAATGTGGTGTTTAGGTTTCGATCAGTTAGTAATATTGTAATACCGGCGGCGAGTACGGGGAGTGATAGAAGGAGTAGGATGGCGGTAATTAGTACGGATCAGACAAATAGTGGGGTTTGGTATTGTGAGAGTGCGGGGGGTTTTATGTTGATGGCTGTGGTGATAAAGTTGATGGCCCCAAGGATGGAGGAGATACCGGCTAAGTGGAGTGAGAAGATAGCCAGGTCTACTGAAGCTCCGGCGTGGGCAAGGTCACCTGCTAGGGGAGGGTAGACAGTTCAGCCTGTGCCGGCGCCAGCTTCTACAGTGGATGAGGCTAGTAGGAGGAGGAATGATGGGGGGAGGAGTCAAAAGCTTATGTTGTTTATTTGCGGGAATGCTATGTCGGGGGCACCGATTATGAGGGGGACTAATCAGTTGCCGAATCCTCCGATCATGATGGGTATGACTATAAAGAAGCTTATTACAAAGGCGTGAGCGGTAACGATTACATTGTAAATTTGGTCGTCGCCTAGGAGAGTTCCTGGTTGTCCTAGTTCTGCGCGGATTAATAGGCTGAGTGCGGTGCCGACTATTCCTGCTCATGCCCCGAAGATGAGGTACAGGGTGCCAATATCCTTATGGTTAGTGGAAAATAGTCATCGGTTGATGAAGGTGACGGGTAAGATGGCTGAGTGTTGAAGCGTTAGGCTGTAGTCCTTTTTACAGAGGTTTAATTCCTCTTCTTATCGGCTCTGTAGTGAAATTCATGTTGAGTTGCAAGCTCATCGATGCGCACTAGGGTGCGTCAGGGTCTTTGTAGGCAGAAGCCAATTGGTTTAGGCATTTAGCTGTTAACTAGAGTTTTGTGGGATCGAAGCCCATCTGTCTAGGGAGGCTTTAGCTTAATTAAAGCGTCTGACTTGCATTCAGAAGATACAGGTTAATATTCTGTAAGTCTTAATGTGCAGAAACTAAGAGGGTTTAACTCTTATTTAAGGCTTTGAAGGCCTTCGGTTTGGGGTGTTATCCTAAGTTTCTAGACAATGGCATGTATTATTGGGGACAGGGGAAGTAAGAGGATTGATAGTGAGGCAAGGACCGCAGTAGGTGTGCTTGGGGCTTTGCTAGTGTATCATTGTTTTATGTGGTTAGAGGAGTTGGGGGGAAGGGTAATTGTTGAGTGGTATGCGAGGCGTAGGTAGAAGAAGAGGCTGAGCAGTGATAGCATGGCAATTGCCATGGCTGCTGGTGTTATTTCCTGTTTAGTTAGTTCTTGGATGATAAGTCACTTTGGTATAAAGCCTGTTAATGGGGGGAGGCCTGCTAGGGATAAAAGTACTAGTATTAGGGTGGCGTTTAGCACTGGGGTTTTTGTTCATGAGGTTGTGATCATGGATAGGTTAAGGGCTTTGATTTTGTTAAGGGCTAGGAATACGGCTGATGTTATGATTGTGTATAGGTAGAAGGTAAGTAAGGCCAATTTGGGGCTGTAAACTAGGATGATGGCGATTCAGCCTAAGTGGGAGATGGACGAGAAGGCTAGGATTTTGCGTGTTTGTGTTTGGTTCAGTCCTATTCAGCCTCCTAGTGCTGTTGAGGCTAGGGCCATGGCGGTGAGTAGAGCTGGGTCGAGGGATTTGGATGTTAGTAGGAGCAGGGTTAGTGGGGGGAATTTTATGAGGGTCGAGAGTAGCAGGGCTGTTATTAGTGGCGATCCTTGTAGTACTTCTGGGAATCAGAAGTGAAATGGCACTAGGCCCAGTTTAATAGCGATTGCTGCTGTCAGTAGTAGACAGGAGGTTGGGTGGTTTATTTGTGTGATGTCTCATTGGCCGGTGACTCAGGCATTGGTTATGCTAGAGAATAGGACCAGGGCGGAAGCAGCTGCTTGGGTTAGGAAGTATTTCGTTGCGGCTTCTACTGCTCGTGGGTGGTGGGATTTGGCAATTAGGGGAATGATGGCTAGTGCGTTGATCTCCAGTCCTGTCCAGGCCAGAACTCAGTGGTTGCTGGAAATTGTGATTGTGGTGCCCAAGATGAGGCTGAAGGTTATGATTGGGGTCGCGTAAGGGTTCATTAGTAGAGGAGGGGGTTAAACCATCATTTTCGGGGTATGGGCCCGATAGCTTGATTAGCTGACTCTACTAGAAAATAATATAAGGGAAGTATGGAGAATTTTGATTTCTCTTGTGTGGGTTCAGTTCCTACTTTTCTAAGGTCAACAGGAAATGAGAGGGCTGTTATACCTCTATGTTCACTTTATCATAGTGACCCTTTGTAGTTCAGGCACATTTCCTTATGTAAGGAGGTAGGCCTGCATAGCAGATAGGTATGCTGATGTGTCAGAGGCACAGAGCTAGTGTGAGGGGTAGGAAGTTTTTTCATAGTAGGTGCATTAGTTGGTCATATCGGAATCGTGGGTATGAAGCTCGGACCCATAAGAAACCAGAAGATAGTAGGAGGACTTTTGTGGCTAGGATGACGGGGAATAGTTCTGTGGGTGGCCCTAGGGCGCTTGGGTTTAGGAATATGATGGCTGTAAGTGTATTTATTAGCATAATGTTCGCATATTCAGCTAGGAAGAATAAGGCGAAGGGTCCTGCGGCGTATTCAACGTTAAACCCTGAGACTAGCTCAGATTCGCCCTCTGTGAGGTCAAAAGGAGCTCGGTTTGTCTCTGCTAGGGTGGATACGTATCATATTATTGCTAGGGGTCATGAGGAGAAAATGAAGTATAGAGGCTCCTGTGCGACGGCAAAGGAGCTGAGTGTGTAGCTTCCGCTTAGTATGATTATTGATAGCAGGATTATGGCCAGTGTCACTTCGTATGAAATGGTCTGTGCTACTGCCCGTAGGGCTCCGATTAGTGCGTATTTTGAGTTCGAGGCTCAGCCTGATCATAGGACTGAGTAGACGGCTAGGCTTGACATGGCTATTAGGAAGAGAACTCCGAGGTTTAGATCTGCTAGGGGAAATGGGAGTGGTAGTGGTGCTCAAGTGGTGAGGGCTAGGACAAGGGCTAGTATTGGTATCAGAATGAATAGAAGTGGGGAAGAGGTAGAGGGTCGGATGGGCTCTTTGGTAAATAGTTTCAGTCCGTCCGCAAATGGTTGAAGTAGGCCAAAAGGCCCGACAACGTTAGGGCCTTTGCGGGATTGTATGTAGCTTAGGATTTTCCGTTCTGCTAGGGTTAGGAAGGCTACGGCAATCAGGATTGGGATGATGTATAGGAGGGATATAACGAGGCAGCTTAGTGTTGTTATTTGAATCATGGGTGAAGCTAGGGAGAGGATTTGAACCTCTGGGGAAAGGGCTTAATCCTTCTGCACTTGCCGGGCTCTGCCACTCTAGCTGGTCCTTTTCTAGGATTGAAAGTGGTGGGGGAAGGCCCTCTTCACGGTTTAGTTGGTTTCACTGCTTAGAGGGGGGGGGCGTGCTTGTGGTATTGGCCCCACTTTCCCGGTCCTTTCGTACTGGGGAGAGTGTGTCATAGATAGAAACCGACCTGGATTGCTCCGGTCTGAACTCAGATCACGTAGGACTGTTAATCGTTGAACAAACGAACCCTTAATAGCGGCTGCACCATTAGGATGTCCTGATCCAACATCGAGGTCGTAAACCCCCCTGTCGATATGGGCTCTTGAGGGGGATTGCGCTGTTATCCCTGGGGTAGCTTGGTCCATTAATCAATTATATTGGGTCTGGTCACTGTTAGCACTTTGAGGGGTAGCTCTAGGTAAAGAGGTATGGTCTTGTTTTTGGAGGATTTGTTCTCCTCCAAGGTCGCCCCAACCGAAAAATATCGACCAGGCTCTGCGATGGTAGTGGCCCCAGTGGGGTTGATTGAGGATTCGCGGTGGTCGTTGATTTTTAAGTTCCACAGGGTCTTCTCGTCTTATGTTCACATCCCCGCTTTTGCACGGGGAGATCAATTTCACTGATTATCTGTGAGAGACAGTTAAGACCTCGTTTAGCCATTCATACAAGTCTCGATTTATGGGACAATTGATTGCGCTATCTTTGCACGGTTAGGATACCGCGGCCGTTAAACCTAAGTCACCGGGCAGGCATCACCTTCAATACTTGTTTAATTTGCTGAAGGCTATGTTTTTGGTAAACAGTCGGGCCTTATTAATTTGCCGAGTTCCTTTCACAGATTTTAATCGCTCTTATAGGCGCTCCTGAGTCGGGTTAACAGGGTTAGTTAATACGTGGTCTTGTAGGGGTTTTTGTATCTGTCTAGGTCTGTTAATAATGTTTCTATGTAAGCTTGCGCCGTTAGAGGGGTGTGGCCCTGTACATGAGGGGCCTAGGATGATTCCTAGGATTGTTATGAGGATGGCAGCGGTTTTGGTGATAAGGGGTATGGTTATTGGGGGGGTTTTGGTTGGTGTGATGAAAGAGGTAATGATTATTCCTGCTGTAATGCTGCCTAGGGCGAGTCGGGTTAGGGGGGCGGTGATTAGTGGGTTGTTTTCGTTTATTGATACTATTGGGGGGATTCGGGTTTGTCCAGCTTGGACTAGGATGGTTATGCGGATGCTGTAGGTTGCGGTGAATGCTGTGGCTATAAGGGTTAGGAGTAGGGCTCAAGTATTTAGGTATGATGTGTTTAAGCTTTCGATGATGAGGTCTTTTGAGTAGAATCCGGCTAGGAATGGGGTTCCTATCAGCGCCAGGTTTCCGATGGTTAGGCAGGAAGTAGTGACTGGGAGTATTTTCTGTAGGCCTCCTATCTTTCGGATATCTTGTTCTCCGTTTAGGTTGTGGATGATAGACCCTGAGCATAGGAATAGTATGGCTTTAAAGAAGGCATGGGTTGAGATGTGTAGGAAGGCTAGTTGTGGGAGGTTTAGTCCGATAGTGACTATTATTAGTCCTAGTTGGCTGGATGTTGAGAAAGCAATGATTTTTTTGATGTCATTTTGGGTTAGGGCGCATGTGGCAGCAAATAGGGTTGATAGAGCACCTAGGCATAGGCAGGCAGTTAGGGCTGTCTGGTTGGTGGCTAGCAGGGGGTGCATGCGGATGAGCAGGAAGATTCCGGCTACTACTATGGTACTGGAGTGCAGTAGGGCTGACACTGGGGTGGGGCCTTCTATTGCTGCGGGCAGTCATGGGTGGAGTCCAAATTGGGCGGATTTTCCTGCGGCTGCGAGGATTAATCCTATGAGGGGGAGGATTGGGGTTTGGTGGGGGTGTACGGCTTGTTGGATCTCTCAGGTGTTGAATGTTGAAGCTAGTCATGCTATGCTCAGGATCAGTCCGATGTCTCCGATTCGGTTGTAGATTACGGCTCGTAGGGCGGCGGTGTTGGCATCTGCTCGGCCTTGTCATCAGCCGATGAGAAGGAAGGACATGATTCGTACTCCTTCCCAGCCTACGAATAGGAGGAATATGTTGTTTGCGGTTGTTAGGAGGAGTATGGCGACTAGGAATGTCAGTAGGTAGGTGAAAAATTTTGTTACGTATGGCTCTGAGGCCATGTATCATATGGCGAATTGTAGGATTGATCATGTTACAAATAGGGCGATTGGAAGAAATGTTATTGAGTATTGGTCTATTTTTAGGCTCAGGGGGATTTTAAAGTTTATAATGAATTTTCACTCCCAGTGGCAGGTGACAGATTCTACTCCCGAGTAGATGAATGCGGTTGTAGGGGCTAGGCTAATTAGGAATGCGGTTTTAACAGCGCGGGTGGTGGCTTGTGGGGTGTTTTTAAAGTTTTTAAATAGAAATGGCAGGATGATTGGGGTTAGGAGGATTGTCAGCGTGAGTAGTGTGAGGGAGTTGATTAGTAGTGTGGGGTTCACTACTTTTACTTGGATTTGCACCAAGATGGGTGGTTCCTAAGACCAGTGGATTGCTGTTATCCTTTAAAAGTAAGGGGGCTGAGGTTTTAGGCTCAGATGTAAGAGTTAGCAGCTCTTGTTGGTTAAACCCTCCCCTCGGCAGGTAAGAAGGTTTGAACTTCTATTCTTAGAATCACAGTCTAATGTTTGGTTTAAACTATACTTGCATGAGGGGATTCCGGAGATCAGTTCGGGTTTGAGGATTAGGAGGAATATTGGGATAATGTGGAGTGTTATGAGCAGGTGTTCTCGCGTGGTTGAGTTTTGCATAGATGTGATGTGGGAGGGGATTGAGCCTCGTTGGGTCATTAGTAGTATGAATAAGGTGTAGGAGGCGGTTAGTAGGGTTGCGACTCCTGTTAGGATGATCGTGAAGGCAGATCAGTTGAATAAGGTGATTATAATGGTTAGCTCTGCTATGAGGTTTGTTGTTGGGGGTAAGGCTATGTTTGTTAGATTGGCCAGCAATCATCAGGTAGCTATGAGTGGTAGGAGAGGTTGTAGGCCTCGTGTGAGTAGTAGAATTCGGCTGTGCGTACGTTCATAGTTTGTGTTGGCTAGGCAGAATAGTATGGAGGAAGTTAGTCCATGGGAAATTATTAGGATCATTGCCCCTGAGAATGATCAGTGGGTTTGGATTATTCCTGCGGCGATAACTAGGCCTATGTGGCTAACGGATGAATAAGCGATTAGTGATTTTAGGTCTGTCTGTCGTAGGCAGATTGAGCTAGTCATTAGGGCGCCTCATAGGGCCAGGGTTAGGAAGGGGTAGTGCAGGAGGTTGGACAGTGGGCCCATAAATAGAGTGACTCGTATAATTCCGTATCCTCCTAGCTTTAGTAGTAGGGCGGCGAGGAGTATTGAGCCTGCGATGGGTGCTTCTACGTGGGCTTTTGGCAGTCAGAGGTGTAGGCCGTATAGTGGGGCTTTTACTATGAATGCTATGAGCAGTGCTAGACCTGATAGTATTCCTGTCCATGAGGTGGATAGGGTTGGGTGGGTTAGTTGTAGGGTTGGCAGGTGCAGGGTGCCAATTTTCACGTATAGGTGTATGATTGTGATTAGCAGGGGTAGAGAGCTTACTGGCGTGTAGAATAGCAGGTAGATGCCAGCGCTTAGGCGTTCTGGTTGGTTCCCCCATCGGGTGATTAAGATTAGGGTGGGAATGAGGGTTGCTTCAAATGAGATGTAAAATAGTGCTAGTTCTGTGGTGGAAAAGGCTAGTAGGATGAATGGCTGGACTGCGACTAAGGTTGAGATAAAGATTCGTTTGCGTTGTAGGGGTTCTTGTTGCAGGTGGTTTTGGCTTGCTATGATTATGAGTGGGAGTAGTCAGCAGGATAGTACTAGGAGGGGGGATGAGATTTGGTCAATTCCTGTTCAGTTGGATAAAAATTTGTAGGGGTAGTAGGTTGGGATTAATCACTGTAGGCTTAGGGCAGCGATTAGGAGGCTGTATAAGGTGGTGTTAGTCCATAGAAATTTTGGTGGAGACAGCAGGGCTGTTGGAAGAAGTATGATTGTGGGTAGGATGATTTTTAGCATTGCAGGAGGTTTAGGTTGTGTAGATGGTCGGAGCCATGTGTGCGGGTGGAGGCTACTAGGATGGCCAGGCCTGTGCCCGCCTCACACGCTGAGAAGGTTAGCATGAGAATTGGTACCATGGTGAATGAGGAGTGCAGATCTAAACCTCGGAGTTCTCTTCCTAATAGCCATGTCAAGCCTAGCCGTCTACTCAGTCCTATGATCAGGCTGAGCCTCGAACTCAAAATACGCACTAATCGGAGCCCTACGGGCAGTAGCACAGACCATTTCATACGAAGTGACACTGGCCATAATCCTGCTATCAATAATCATACTAAGCGGAAGCTACACACTCAGCTCCTTTGCCGTCGCACAGGAGCCTCTATACTTCATTTTCTCCTCATGACCCCTAGCAATAATATGATACGTATCCACCCTAGCAGAGACAAACCGAGCTCCTTTTGACCTCACAGAGGGTGAATCTGAGCTAGTCTCAGGGTTTAACGTTGAATACGCCGCAGGACCCTTCGCCTTATTCTTCCTAGCTGAATATGCGAACATTATGCTAATAAATACACTTACAGCCATCATATTCCTAAACCCAAGCGCCCTAGGGCCACCCACAGAACTATTCCCCGTCATCCTAGCCACAAAAGTCCTCCTACTATCTTCTGGTTTCTTATGGGTCCGAGCTTCATACCCACGATTCCGATATGACCAACTAATGCACCTACTATGAAAAAACTTCCTACCCCTCACACTAGCTCTGTGCCTCTGACACATCAGCATACCTATCTGCTATGCAGGCCTACCTCCTTACATAAGGAAATGTGCCTGAACTACAAAGGGTCACTATGATAAAGTGAACATAGAGGTATAACAGCCCTCTCATTTCCTGTTGACCTTAGAAAAGTAGGAATTGAACCCACACAAGAGAAATCAAAATTCTCCATACTTCCCTTATATTATTTTCTAGTAGAGTCAGCTAATCAAGCTATCGGGCCCATACCCCGAAAATGATGGTTTAACCCCCTCCTCTACTAATGAACCCTTACGCGACCCCAATCATAACCTTCAGCCTCATCTTGGGCACCACAATCACAATTTCCAGCAACCACTGAGTTCTGGCCTGGACAGGACTGGAGATCAACGCACTAGCCATCATTCCCCTAATTGCCAAATCCCACCACCCACGAGCAGTAGAAGCCGCAACGAAATACTTCCTAACCCAAGCAGCTGCTTCCGCCCTGGTCCTATTCTCTAGCATAACCAATGCCTGAGTCACCGGCCAATGAGACATCACACAAATAAACCACCCAACCTCCTGTCTACTACTGACAGCAGCAATCGCTATTAAACTGGGCCTAGTGCCATTTCACTTCTGATTCCCAGAAGTACTACAAGGATCGCCACTAATAACAGCCCTGCTACTCTCGACCCTCATAAAATTCCCCCCACTAACCCTGCTCCTACTAACATCCAAATCCCTCGACCCAGCTCTACTCACCGCCATGGCCCTAGCCTCAACAGCACTAGGAGGCTGAATAGGACTGAACCAAACACAAACACGCAAAATCCTAGCCTTCTCGTCCATCTCCCACTTAGGCTGAATCGCCATCATCCTAGTTTACAGCCCCAAATTGGCCTTACTTACCTTCTACCTATACACAATCATAACATCAGCCGTATTCCTAGCCCTTAACAAAATCAAAGCCCTTAACCTATCCATGATCACAACCTCATGAACAAAAACCCCAGTGCTAAACGCCACCCTAATACTAGTACTTTTATCCCTAGCAGGCCTCCCCCCATTAACAGGCTTTATACCAAAGTGACTTATCATCCAAGAACTAACTAAACAGGAAATAACACCAGCAGCCATGGCAATTGCCATGCTATCACTGCTCAGCCTCTTCTTCTACCTACGCCTCGCATACCACTCAACAATTACCCTTCCCCCCAACTCCTCTAACCACATAAAACAATGATACACTAGCAAAGCCCCAAGCACACCTACTGCGGTCCTTGCCTCACTATCAATCCTCTTACTTCCCCTGTCCCCAATAATACATGCCATTGTCTAGAAACTTAGGATAACACCCCAAACCGAAGGCCTTCAAAGCCTTAAATAAGAGTTAAACCCTCTTAGTTTCTGCACATTAAGACTTACAGAATATTAACCTGTATCTTCTGAATGCAAGTCAGACGCTTTAATTAAGCTAAAGCCTCCCTAGACAGATGGGCTTCGATCCCACAAAACTCTAGTTAACAGCTAAATGCCTAAACCAATTGGCTTCTGCCTACAAAGACCCTGACGCACCCTAGTGCGCATCGATGAGCTTGCAACTCAACATGAATTTCACTACAGAGCCGATAAGAAGAGGAATTAAACCTCTGTAAAAAGGACTACAGCCTAACGCTTCAACACTCAGCCATCTTACCCGTCACCTTCATCAACCGATGACTATTTTCCACTAACCATAAGGATATTGGCACCCTGTACCTCATCTTCGGGGCATGAGCAGGAATAGTCGGCACCGCACTCAGCCTATTAATCCGCGCAGAACTAGGACAACCAGGAACTCTCCTAGGCGACGACCAAATTTACAATGTAATCGTTACCGCTCACGCCTTTGTAATAAGCTTCTTTATAGTCATACCCATCATGATCGGAGGATTCGGCAACTGATTAGTCCCCCTCATAATCGGTGCCCCCGACACAGCATTCCCGCGAATAAACAACATAAGCTTTTGACTCCTCCCCCCATCATTCCTCCTCCTACTAGCCTCATCCACTGTAGAAGCTGGCGCCGGCACAGGCTGAACTGTCTACCCTCCCCTAGCAGGTGACCTTGCCCACGCCGGAGCTTCAGTAGACCTGGCTATCTTCTCACTCCACTTAGCCGGTATCTCCTCCATCCTTGGGGCCATCAACTTTATCACCACAGCCATCAACATAAAACCCCCCGCACTCTCACAATACCAAACCCCACTATTTGTCTGATCCGTACTAATTACCGCCATCCTACTCCTTCTATCACTCCCCGTACTCGCCGCCGGTATTACAATATTACTAACTGATCGAAACCTAAACACCACATTCTTCGACCCCGCTGGAGGAGGAGACCCAATCCTGTACCAACACCTATTCTGATTCTTCGGACACCCAGAAGTCTATATTCTGATCCTACCGGGGTTCGGAATCATCTCACACGTAGTCACGTACTACTCAGGCAAAAAGGAGCCCTTCGGCTACATGGGAATAGTCTGAGCCATACTATCCATCGGCTTCCTAGGATTCATCGTCTGAGCTCACCACATGTTTACAGTAGGAATAGACGTTGATACCCGAGCCTACTTTACATCAGCCACTATAATCATTGCCATCCCTACCGGAATCAAAGTATTTAGCTGACTAGCCACCCTGCACGGAGGAACAATCAAATGAGACCCCCCCAATACTATGAGCTCTAGGATTTATCTTCCTATTTACCATCGGAGGATTAACAGGAATCGTTCTTGCAAACTCTTCCCTAGACATCGCCCTGCACGACACGTACTACGTAGTTGCCCACTTCCACTACGTCCTATCCATAGGCGCTGTTATAAATGACTGAGTCCCAAATAGGATTACAATCAGAGTTTACAATTTATTAAACGAATAGAGGCAAGCAAACAGCGCTGGGTGCGCCGGGAGTCTCTGCTCCACCGGGACGCACACCCGTTACGTAAGGCATCTACTTTTTTATACTCCTAGGCTAATACATATTTATTACTACTTCTAAAAGAGGCAAGGTTATTATAATTGGTTTCCCGAATCCGATGTCGCCTGCTTATCAGTCTCTGTTACTTTCTCAGGGGCCGCTCGAACAGGGAGACAGGGAGGCTCATATTTTCCTCCTTATCTAGTGGTCCAGGGAGACAGGGAGACAGGAAGGCTCTTATTCTTCCTCCTTATCTAGTGGTCTCTTGGCCGGCTATCAGAAGTTACTGCACATCCGTGCAAAGTCAGCAGTTTTTCTCCGAAGAAATCCCTTTGTTCTTTTCTCGCCTAAACCCAGGCCTCAATGTTAACCCTTCAAAACCCCTTAGTGGCACGAATTGCTGGACCATTTCTTACAATTCCTCCCTTTTTTTTTTTTTTTTAATCATCAATTCGTGTCTCTCCTTCAACCTTTGTCAGTAACAATTGGATTTCATCAGTCAGTTCTCGGGGTGTCCACTTCTTAAGCATCATTATCGACACGTCACCTTTTCTCTCCACTGAAGTCATCACAAATTGGGTGCTATTTATTACTCGCCGTATCAACAACGTAAAGCAAGGTATCATAAAAGGTATAAACAATAATGTCATTACACCACATAAAAATAAAAATAGCATCCTTTTAACCCATGGTTCACCAGGCAACCATGAAAAGAAATCCCAATCCATACCCTTCCAAGTTTGTACTGGGACGTGGGCTAGCTTTCTAATTTCCTTTGTTATCTGCTTGACCACTTTTCCATTATCATCAATCTGTAGACAACAATTAGAATCGTTCAGTTTTCCACATACTCCCCCTTCTTCTGCTAGTAAATAGTCTAAGACCATTCTATGTTGGAATATAGCATTTCTCATTTGAGTGGATTGGTCAGCCAAAAGATCCAAGGCTGTCGCTGTTTGATTTGTTACAACTTCGAGGATAGCTTGCAACCTAATTATTCGGTTCAAATTATAAATAGGTTCTCGGGCTCCTGATATCAACTCATTTGAGTTCCAGGTGGCTGGCCCATAATGCTGTATGATTCTTTCAGGAGGCCATTCATCCTTTCCCCATTTTTGGGCACTATCCCCGGATAAGGAAGTATCAACAGATCGTTTTACTCTGTTCAGGTCATCATATAATCTTATTCCTAAATGATTTCCTTGTGTTTGTGACAATAAAAAGAACAAGGGTCTTATGTACCCCCCATAGCATATTCCCGACCAGTTTCCAGGTAGCCTCTTGTAAGCATGTTTGCCACACACCCAATAATGTCCCTTTAGGGCCCACGTCCCGTTTGGAAAATGACCATCCCATCCATCTTTACCCTTTGGGGCGTGATAATACAGAGTGTCCTTGTTACCGAGTGGTCCTGTTACAATGTCTGCCCCGTTTGTACTCGTATATGCACGCTTCCGAGCTCCCACGTTGGGTTTCCACTTACAGTCACAATTCAGTTCTCTTTGGCGACCTGTCATATTATAAGCCTTTTTCGCCGTCCAATCTTGAGAGTGTGGGAAGCGCCTTCAATCATGGGGTTGGGCCCGCTTTCAGAGCTTGTGTTACCATTCAGCCCTTCAGGGTGATCCAGCTCCTGGAAAAACTAATCACAATTTTATTATGGGTTTAAAAGGTTCTCATGTTATTTTTCTCAGGACAAACTGATTTTGGTGTAGGAGAAGTCCGGTCGAGGCACTCTCACTCGGCGGTCAATACCCATAGGGGTTGCCTCCCTCGGTAGACCATACACACCGCAGTGGAGGGTCCTACCCCGGTCTTGCCTTCTCCCTTTCCTCCCTTCAGACTTGTCCTCTTTATCCAGTGCCCTTAATTCATGCAGAACCTTATTGCTGGGATATCAGTTCCTCTTTAATCTCAGTTTCAGTTCCCCAGGAGTGGACTCAACCCTCCAGGCTTCGGTAGTTATTGGTCCTTTTATTCTGGATGCGTGGGTCCAACCCCTTTCTGCCGTTCTCACAGCTGTTTCAGTAGTAAGTAAAACAAGGTACGGTCCCTCCCATCGGGGGTTCAATGATTCTTCTCTCCAGGTTTTTATTAAGACCTTGTCTCCTGGTTGTATTTTATGAATAGCAAATCCTAAAGGTGGTGTCTGAGTCATCATCCCAATTTCTCTTAGCTCCTGTAATCTCCTTCCAATGGTAATTATGTATTTCTGGATACTATGATCCTCAATTACATTGTTCCCTAGGGGCATCCCTTGAGAATAAGGCATACCATATAACATTTCATATGATGATAATCCAGTCTCACTGTGTGGTTTAGTTCTTATGTTTAAAAGTGCCAATGGTAAGCATTTCGTCCAGGGCAGCTGTGTCTCGATCATTAACTTAGTCAATTGTTGTTTTATTGTTTGATTCATCCTTTCTACTTTCCCTGAGCTCTGTGGGTGCCAGGGAGTGTGGTATTCCCACTGAATACCTAATGATTGACACAACAATTTTATTATTTTAGAAGTAAAGTGTGTGCCCTGATCAGAATCAATGTACTGGATTATCCCATACCTTGGTATTAAATGTTCCAATAAAATTTTTACCACTGTCTGTGCAGTAGCTCGTGCTACAGGATAAGCTTCTACCCATTGTGTTAAATGATCTACGATTACCAATAGATATTTCATTCTCCCTACCTTGGGCAATTCAGTGAAATCAACTTGTACTTTCTCGAAAGGCCTATAAGCTGTTTTTCTGTTTCCATGACAACTCTCCCGGACCCATCATGGTCCCTCTGCCCCAGAGGGCTCACACCGCGATTTAGAGATCTCAGCCTCGGGTTGAGGCGGAACTATTAACATTCCTACATCCTCTTCCCCTGCTCATTCAACTTCAAACAGCTCTGTTAAATACTACATGCCACACAGCCTTTAACACCTTCAACAACCCTTTTAACACTTCCTTTATCTTTCTCCAGCCCGTACTTTTCTAATGCCAACACCAAAGGCTCAGTCAGGGGCCAACTTAATTCCAAACCTTTTCCCTCCAAGATGCTGAAACAACATATCAGTATACAACATTTCATCCTATTTTCCTTCTCTCCTCAAAAACATTAATTGCAAGACACTGTTATAGTCGATTGATCCATAAAGTGGCCATTTAGTTTATATAGTGGCCACCATTGATTGCAATACTTAGTGAAAGTCCTCTTGCTTTCTGTGCCCCCATTTCTAACAATATCCTTCCAATGTGCCAATATGCACCCAAGGAGGCTTTTTTTTTTTTTTTTTTTTTAGGACGTCTTTTTTTTTTTGGATTTTCCCCTTTTCCTTGATTTCCCATTCCCTTTTATTTATTTATATTACTTACTGTCCCTTGTTTCAATTTCCACGCAAACCTTTTTATTGTCCCAAATAGGATTACAATCAGAGTTTACAATTTATTAAACGAATAGAGGCAAGCAAACAGCGCTGGGTGCGCCGGGAGTCTCTGCTCCACCGGGACGCACACCCGTTACGTAAGGCATCTACTTTTTTATACTCCTAGGCTAATACATATTTATTACTACTTCTAAAAGACGCAAGGTTATTATAATTGGTTTCCCGAATCCGATGTCGCCTGCTTATCAGTCTCTGTTACTTTCTCAGGGGCCGCTCGAACAGGGAGACAGGGAGGCTCATATTTTCCTCCTTATCTAGTGGTCCAGGGAGACAGGGAGACAGGAAGGCTCTTATTCTTCCTCCTTATCTACTGGTCTCTTGGCCGGCTATCAGAAGTTACTGCACATCCGTGCAAAGTCAGCAGTTTTTCTCCGAAGAAATCCCTTTGTTCTTTTCTCGCCTAAACCCAGGCCTCAATGTTAACCCTTCAAAACCCCTTAGTGGCACGAATTGCTGGACCATTTCTTACAGGCGCCGTCTTTGCCATTCTAGCAGGATTTACTCACTGATTCCCACTACTCACTGGGTTTACCCTACACCAAACATGAGCAAAAGCCCACTTCGGGGTAATATTTACAGGAGTAAACCTAACGTTCTTCCCCCAGCACTTCCTAGGCCTAGCAGGAATACCCCGACGATACTCGGACTATCCCGACGCCTACACACTATGAAACACCATTTCCTCCATCGGCTCCCTAATCTCAATAGTAGCCGTAATCATACTAATATTCATCATCTGAGAAGCCTTTTCGGCCAAACGAAAAGTCCTACAACCAGAACTAACTACCACAAACGTTGAATGAATCCACGGCTGCCCTCCCCCATACCATACTTTCGAGGAACCGGCCTTCGTCCAGGTACAAGAAAGGAAGGAATCGAACCCTCACATGCTGGTTTCAAGCCAACTGCATTCACCGCTCATGCTTCTTTCTTATGAGACGTTAGTAAACCAATTACATAGCCTTGTCAAGACTAAATCACAGGTAAAAATCCTGTACATCTCATGTGGCCAACCACTCCCAACTAGGATTCCAAGACGCCTCATCACCCATCATAGAAGAACTCGTTGAATTCCACGACCACGCCCTAATCGTTGCCCTAGCTATCTGCAGCCTAGTTCTCTACCTTTTAGCCCACATACTAACAGAAAAACTCTCGTCCAATGCTGTAGACGCCCAAGAAGTAGAGCTGATCTGGACAATCCTACCTGCTATCGTCCTGGTACTCCTCGCCCTCCCATCCCTACAAATCCTCTACATAATGGACGAAATCGACGAACCAGACCTCACCCTAAAAGCCATCGGCCACCAATGATACTGAAGCTACGAATACACAGACTTCAAAGACCTATCATTCGACTCCTACATAGTGCCCACCCCAGACTTACCCAACGGCCACTTCCGACTGCTAGAAGTTGACCACCGCGTAGTTATCCCAATAGAATCCCCCATCCGCGTGATCATTACTGCAGGAGACGTACTCCACTCCTGAGCAGTCCCAACGCTCGGAGTTAAAACAGACGCAATCCCAGGCCGACTAAACCAAACTTCATTCATTACCACCCGGCCTGGGATTTTTTACGGACAATGCTCAGAAATTTGCGGGGCTAATCACAGCTACATACCCATTGTAGTAGAATCAACCCCACTCCCACATTTCGAGGCCTGATCGTCCCTTCTATCATCATCCTAATCATTAAGAAGCTATGCAACAGCACTAGCCTTTTAAGCTAGCCAAAGAGGGACTTCCCCCTCCTTAATGATATGCCACAGCTTAACCCCGCACCATGATTTTCAATCATAATTATAACCTGATTAACCCTAGCACTCCTCATCCAACCAAAACTACTAGCCTTCACCACAACCAACCCCCCATCAAATAAGACCTCCCTCACTACCAAACCCACACCATGATCCTGACCATGAACCTAAGCTTCTTTGACCAATTTTCCAGCCCCAATCTATTTGGCATCCCCTTAATCCTACTATCCCTACTCTTCCCAGCCCTACTATTCCCGTCCCCAAACAACCGATGAATCAACAACCGCCTTTCTACTATCCAAACATGACTCCTTCACCTAATCACAAAACAACTAATAGTCCCACTCAACAAAAATGGCCACAAATGAGCCATAATATTTACATCCCTAATAATCATACTTCTTACAATCAACCTTCTAGGCCTCCTTCCATATACATTCACCCCAACCACCCAACTATCTATGAACATAGCCCTAGCCTTCCCACTATGGCTCGCCACACTACTAACAGGCCTACGAAACCAACCATCAGCCTCTTTAGCCCACCTATTACCCGAAGGTACCCCTACACCCCTAATCCCCACACTAATCCTGATCGAAACAACCAGCCTACTAATCCGCCCCCTAGCCCTCGGAGTCCGCCTTACAGCCAACCTTACAGCAGGACACTTACTCATCCAACTCATCTCTACAGCCTCCATTGCATTAATACCCACCCTTCCTGCAGTATCCATCCTAACAATAATCATCCTACTACTCCTAACCATCCTAGAAGTAGCAGTAGCCATAATCCAGGCCTACGTCTTCGTGCTCCTTCTAAGCCTATACTTACAAGAAAACATCTAATGGCACACCAAGCACACTCATACCACATAGTTGACCCAAGCCCTTGACCAATCTTCGGGGCAGCCGCCGCCCTACTCACAACCTCAGGATTAATCATGTGATTCCACTACAACTCATCCATACTACTAACCCTAGGCCTCATCTCAATACTCCTAGTAATACTCCAATGATGACGAGACATTGTACGAGAAAGCACCTTCCAAGGCCATCACACTCCCACAGTCCAAAAAGGCCTACGATACGGCATAATCCTTTTCATCACATCCGAAGCATTCTTCTTCTTAGGGTTCTTCTGAGCGTTCTTCCACTCGAGCCTGGCCCCAACCCCAGAACTAGGAGGCCAATGACCCCCAACAGGAATTAAACCACTCAACCCGATAGAAGTCCCCCTACTAAACACAGCCATCCTACTAGCCTCAGGCGTTACCGTAACGTGAGCCCATCACAGCATCACAGAAGGAAACCGAAAACACGCCATCCACGCCCTAACCCTAACGATCCTCCTGGGATTCTACTTCACAGCCCTACAAGCAATAGAATACCACGAAGCCCCATTCTCAATCGCCGATAGCGTCTACGGATCTACCTTCTTCGTTGCCACTGGATTCCACGGACTCCACGTAATCATCGGATCCTCCTTCCTGACCGTCTGCCTCTTCCGACTGATCAAGTTCCACTTTACATCAGACCACCACTTCGGATTCGAGGCAGCAGCCTGATACTGACACTTCGTAGACGTCATCTGACTATTCCTCTACATAACCATCTACTGATGAGGATCTTGCTCTTCTAGTATATTAATTACAATTGACTTCCAATCTCTAGAATCTGGTATAAACCCAGAGGAGAGCAATGAACGCACTCATGTTCATATTCGCCCTATCATCAATCCTAAGCGCCGCCCTAACCGCATTAAACTTCTGACTCGCCCAAATAAACCCCGACTCAGAGAAACTCTCACCGTACGAATGTGGATTCGACCCACTTGGATCTGCTCGATTACCATTCTCAGTCCGATTCTTCCTCAGTAGCCATCCTGTTCGTCCTATTCGACCTAGAAATCGCCCTCCTACTCCCCCTGCCATGAGCCGTCCAACTCCAATCCCCCCTAATGACCCTCACCTGAACTGTAGTGATCCTCCTTCTCCTAACACTCGGACTGGCCTACGAGTGAATTCAAGGGGGCCTAGAATGAGCAGAATAACAGGAAGTTAGTCTAACCAAAAAGATAGCTGGTTTCGACCCAGCAGATTACAGCCAACCCTGTAACTTTCTTATGTCGCCCCTACATTTAAGCTTCTACTCAGCCTTCATTTTCAGCGGACTAGGGCTAGCCTTCCACCGAACCCACCTAGTATCCGCCCTACTATGCCTTGAAAGCATAATATTATCGATATTCGTAGGCCTATCAATATGATCCATCGAAAACCAAGTCTCCTCATTCACCATGGTACCAATTCTCATGCTAACCTTCTCAGCGTGTGAGGCGGGCACAGGCCTGGCCATCCTAGTAGCCTCCACCCGCACACATGGCTCCGACCATCTACACAACCTAAACCTCCTGCAATGCTAAAAATCATCCTACCCACAATCATACTTCTTCCAACAGCCCTGCTGTCTCCACCAAAATTTCTATGGACTAACACCACCTTATACAGCCTCCTAATCGCTGCCCTAAGCCTACAGTGATTAATCCCAACCTACTACCCCTACAAATTTTTATCCAACTGAACAGGAATTGACCAAATCTCATCCCCCCTCCTAGTACTATCCTGCTGACTACTCCCACTCATAATCATAGCAAGCCAAAACCACCTGCAACAAGAACCCCTACAACGCAAACGAATCTTTATCTCAACCTTAGTCGCAGTCCAGCCATTCATCCTACTAGCCTTTTGCACCACAGAACTAGCACTATTTTACATCTCATTTGAAGCAACCCTCATTCCCACCCTAATCTTAATCACCAGATGGGGGAACCAACCAGAACGCCTAAGCGCTGGCATCTACCTGCTATTCTACACGCCAGTAAGCTCTCTACCCCTGCTAATCACAATCATACACCTATACGTGAAAATTGGCACCCTGCACCTGCCAACCCTACAACTAACCCACCCAACCCTATCCACCTCATGGACAGGAATACTATCAGGTCTAGCACTGCTCATAGCATTCATAGTAAAAGCCCCACTATACGGCCTACACCTCTGACTGCCAAAAGCCCACGTAGAAGCACCCATCGCAGGCTCAATACTCCTCGCCGCCCTACTACTAAAGCTAGGAGGATACGGAATTATACGAGTCACTCTATTTATGGGCCCACTGTCCAACCTCCTGCACTACCCCTTCCTAACCCTGGCCCTATGAGGCGCCCTAATGACTAGCTCAATCTGCCTACGACAGACAGACCTAAAATCACTAATCGCTTATTCATCCGTTAGCCACATAGGCCTAGTTATCGCCGCAGGAATAATCCAAACCCACTGATCATTCTCAGGGGCAATGATCCTAATAATTTCCCATGGACTAACTTCCTCCATACTATTCTGCCTAGCCAACACAAACTATGAACGTACGCACAGCCGAATTCTACTACTCACACGAGGCCTACAACCTCTCCTACCACTCATAGCTACCTGATGATTGCTGGCCAATCTAACAAACATAGCCTTACCCCCAACAACAAACCTCATAGCAGAGCTAACCATTATAATCACCTTATTCAACTGATCTGCCTTCACGATCATCCTAACAGGAATCGCAACCCTACTAACCGCCTCCTACACCTTATTCATACTACTAATGACCCAACGAGGCTCAATCCCCTCCCACATCACATCTATGCAAAACTCAACCACGCGAGAACACCTGCTCATAACACTCCACATTATCCCAATATTCCTCCTAATCCTCAAACCCGAACTGATCTCCGGAATCCCCTCATGCAAGTATAGTTTAAACCAAACATTAGACTGTGATTCTAAGAATAGAAGTTCAAACCTTCTTACCTGCCGAGGGGAGGGTTTAACCAACAAGAGCTGCTAACTCTTACATCTGAGCCTAAAACCTCAGCCCCCTTACTTTTAAAGGATAACAGCAATCCACTGGTCTTAGGAACCACCCATCTTGGTGCAAATCCAAGTAAAAGTAGTGAACCCCACACTACTAATCAACTCCCTCACACTACTCACGCTGACAATCCTCCTAACCCCAATCATCCTGCCATTTCTATTTAAAAACTTTAAAAACACCCCACAAGCCACCACCCGCGCTGTTAAAACCGCATTCCTAATTAGCCTAGCCCCTACAACCGCATTCATCTACTCGGGAGTAGAATCTGTCACCTGCCACTGGGAGTGAAAATTCATTATAAACTTTAAAATCCCCCTGAGCCTAAAAATAGACCAATACTCAATAACATTTCTTCCAATCGCCCTATTTGTAACATGATCAATCCTACAATTCGCCATATGATACATGGCCTCAGAGCCATACGTAACAAAATTTTTCACCTACCTACTGACATTCCTAGTCGCCATACTCCTCCTAACAACCGCAAACAACATATTCCTCCTATTCGTAGGCTGGGAAGGAGTACGAATCATGTCCTTCCTTCTCATCGGCTGATGACAAGGCCGAGCAGATGCCAACACCGCCGCCCTACGAGCCGTAATCTACAACCGAATCGGAGACATCGGACTGATCCTGAGCATAGCATGACTAGCTTCAACATTCAACACCTGAGAGATCCAACAAGCCGTACACCCCCACCAAACCCCAATCCTCCCCCTCATAGGATTAATCCTCGCAGCCGCAGGAAAATCCGCCCAATTTGGACTCCACCCATGACTGCCCGCAGCAATAGAAGGCCCCACCCCAGTGTCAGCCCTACTGCACTCCAGTACCATAGTAGTAGCCGGAATCTTCCTGCTCATCCGCATGCACCCCCTGCTAGCCACCAACCAGACAGCCCTAACTGCCTGCCTATGCCTAGGTGCTCTATCAACCCTATTTGCTGCCACATGCGCCCTAACCCAAAATGACATCAAAAAAATCATTGCTTTCTCAACATCCAGCCAACTAGGACTAATAATAGTCACTATCGGACTAAACCTCCCACAACTAGCCTTCCTACACATCTCAACCCATGCCTTCTTTAAAGCCATACTATTCCTATGCTCAGGGTCTATCATCCACAACCTAAACGGAGAACAAGATATCCGAAAGATAGGAGGCCTACAGAAAATACTCCCAGTCACTACTTCCTGCCTAACCATCGGAAACCTGGCGCTGATAGGAACCCCATTCCTAGCCGGATTCTACTCAAAAGACCTCATCATCGAAAGCTTAAACACATCATACCTAAATACTTGAGCCCTACTCCTAACCCTTATAGCCACAGCATTCACCGCAACCTACAGCATCCGCATAACCATCCTAGTCCAAGCTGGACAAACCCGAATCCCCCCAATAGTATCAATAAACGAAAACAACCCACTAATCACCGCCCCCCTAACCCGACTCGCCCTAGGCAGCATTACAGCAGGAATAATCATTACCTCTTTCATCACACCAACCAAAACCCCCCCAATAACCATACCCCTTATCACCAAAACCGCTGCCATCCTCATAACAATCCTAGGAATCATCCTAGGCCCCTCATGTACAGGGCCACACCCCTCTAACGGCGCAAGCTTACATAGAAACATTATTAACAGACCTAGACAGATACAAAAACCCCTACAAGACCACGTATTAACTAACCCTGTTAACCCGACTCAGGAGCGCCTATAAGAGCGATTAAAATCTGTGAAAGGAACTCGGCAAATTAATAAGGCCCGACTGTTTACCAAAAACATAGCCTTCAGCAAATTAAACAAGTATTGAAGGTGATGCCTGCCCGGTGACTTAGGTTTAACGGCCGCGGTATCCTAACCGTGCAAAGGTAGCGCAATCAATTGTCCCATAAATCGAGACTTGTATGAATGGCTAAACGAGGTCTTAACTGTCTCTCACAGATAATCAGTGAAATTGATCTCCCCGTGCAAAAGCGGGGATGTGAACATAAGACGAGAAGACCCTGTGGAACTTAAAAATCAACGACCACCGCGAATCCTCAATCAACCCCACTGGGGCCACTACCATCGCAGAGCCTGGTCGATATTTTTCGGTTGGGGCGACCTTGGAGGAGAACAAATCCTCCAAAAACAAGACCATACCTCTTTACCTAGAGCTACCCCTCAAAGTGCTAACAGTGACCAGACCCAATATAATTGATTAATGGACCAAGCTACCCCAGGGATAACAGCGCAATCCCCCTCAAGAGCCCATATCGACAGGGGGGTTTACGACCTCGATGTTGGATCAGGACATCCTAATGGTGCAGCCGCTATTAAGGGTTCGTTTGTTCAACGATTAACAGTCCTACGTGATCTGAGTTCAGACCGGAGCAATCCAGGTCGGTTTCTATCTATGACACACTCTCCCCAGTACGAAAGGACCGGGAAAGTGGGGCCAATACCACAAGCACGCCCCCCCCCTCTAAGCAGTGAAACCAACTAAACCGTGAAGAGGGCCTTCCCCCACCACTTTCAATCCTAGAAAAGGACCAGCTAGAGTGGCAGAGCCCGGCAAGTGCAGAAGGCTTAAGCCCTTTCCCCAGAGGTTCAAATCCTCTCCCTAGCTTCACCCATGATTCAAATAACAACACTAAGCTGCCTCGTTATATCCCTCCTATACATCATCCCAATCCTGATTGCCGTAGCCTTCCTAACCCTAGCAGAACGGAAAATCCTAAGCTACATACAATCCCGCAAAGGCCCTAACGTTGTCGGGCCTTTTGGCCTACTTCAACCATTTGCGGACGGACTGAAACTATTTACCAAAGAGCCCATCCGACCCTCTACCTCTTCCCCACTTCTATTCATTCTGATACCAATACTAGCCCTTGTCCTAGCCCTCACCACTTGAGCACCACTACCACTCCCATTTCCCCTAGCAGATCTAAACCTCGGAGTTCTCTTCCTAATAGCCATGTCAAGCCTAGCCGTCTACTCAGTCCTATGATCAGGCTGAGCCTCGAACTCAAAATACGCACTAATCGGAGCCCTACGGGCAGTAGCACAGACCATTTCATACGAAGTGACACTGGCCATAATCCTGCTATCAATAATCATACTAAGCGGAAGCTACACACTCAGCTCCTTTGCCGTCGCACAGGAGCCTCTATACTTCATTTTCTCCTCATGACCCCTAGCAATAATATGATACGTATCCACCCTAGCAGAGACAAACCGAGCTCCTTTTGACCTCACAGAGGGCGAATCTGAGCTAGTCTCAGGGTTTAACGTTGAATACGCCGCAGGACCCTTCGCCTTATTCTTCCTAGCTGAATATGCGAACATTATGCTAATAAATACACTTACAGCCATCATATTCCTAAACCCAAGCGCCCTAGGGCCACCCACAGAACTATTCCCCGTCATCCTAGCCACAAAAGTCCTCCTACTATCTTCTGGTTTCTTATGGGTCCGAGCTTCATACCCACGATTCCGATATGACCAACTAATGCACCTACTATGAAAAAACTTCCTACCCCTCACACTAGCTCTGTGCCTCTGACACATCAGCATACCTATCTGCTATGCAGGCCTACCTCCTTACATAAGGAAATGTGCCTGAACTACAAAGGGTCACTATGATAAAGTGAACATAGAGGTATAACAGCCCTCTCATTTCCTGTTGACCTTAGAAAAGTAGGAATTGAACCCACACAAGAGAAATCAAAATTCTCCATACTTCCCTTATATTATTTTCTAGTAGAGTCAGCTAATCAAGCTATCGGGCCCATACCCCGAAAATGATGGTTTAACCCCCTCCTCTACTAATGAACCCTTACGCGACCCCAATCATAACCTTCAGCCTCATCTTGGGCACCACAATCACAATTTCCAGCAACCACTGAGTTCTGGCCTGGACAGGACTGGAGATCAACGCACTAGCCATCATTCCCCTAATTGCCAAATCCCACCACCCACGAGCAGTAGAAGCCGCAACGAAATACTTCCTAACCCAAGCAGCTGCTTCCGCCCTGGTCCTATTCTCTAGCATAACCAATGCCTGAGTCACCGGCCAATGAGACATCACACAAATAAACCACCCAACCTCCTGTCTACTACTGACAGCAGCAATCGCTATTAAACTGGGCCTAGTGCCATTTCACTTCTGATTCCCAGAAGTACTACAAGGATCGCCACTAATAACAGCCCTGCTACTCTCGACCCTCATAAAATTCCCCCCACTAACCCTGCTCCTACTAACATCCAAATCCCTCGACCCAGCTCTACTCACCGCCATGGCCCTAGCCTCAACAGCACTAGGAGGCTGAATAGGACTGAACCAAACACAAACACGCAAAATCCTAGCCTTCTCGTCCATCTCCCACTTAGGCTGAATCGCCATCATCCTAGTTTACAGCCCCAAATTGGCCTTACTTACCTTCTACCTATACACAATCATAACATCAGCCGTATTCCTAGCCCTTAACAAAATCAAAGCCCTTAACCTATCCATGATCACAACCTCATGAACAAAAACCCCAGTGCTAAACGCCACCCTAATACTAGTACTTTTATCCCTAGCAGGCCTCCCCCCATTAACAGGCTTTATACCAAAGTGACTTATCATCCAAGAACTAACTAAACAGGAAATAACACCAGCAGCCATGGCAATTGCCATGCTATCACTGCTCAGCCTCTTCTTCTACCTACGCCTCGCATACCACTTAACAATTACCCTTCCCCCCAACTCCTCTAACCACATAAAACAATGATACACTAGCAAAGCCCCAAGCACACCTACTGCGGTCCTTGCCTCACTATCAATCCTCTTACTTCCCCTGTCCCCAATAATACATGCCATTGTCTAGAAACTTAGGATAACACCCCAAACCGAAGGCCTTCAAAGCCTTAAATAAGAGTTAAACCCTCTTAGTTTCTGCACATTAAGACTTACAGAATATTAACCTGTATCTTCTGAATGCAAGTCAGACGCTTTAATTAAGCTAAAGCCTCCCTAGACAGATGGGCTTCGATCCCACAAAACTCTAGTTAACAGCTAAATGCCTAAACCAATTGGCTTCTGCCTACAAAGACCCTGACGCACCCTAGTGCGCATCGATGAGCTTGCAACTCAACATGAATTTCACTACAGAGCCGATAAGAAGAGGAATTAAACCTCTGTAAAAAGGACTACAGCCTAACGCTTCAACACTCAGCCATCTTACCCGTCACCTTCATCAACCGATGACTATTTTCCACTAACCATAAGGATATTGGCACCCTGTACCTCATCTTCGGGGCATGAGCAGGAATAGTCGGCACCGCACTCAGCCTATTAATCCGCGCAGAACTAGGACAACCAGGAACTCTCCTAGGCGACGACCAAATTTACAATGTAATCGTTACCGCTCACGCCTTTGTAATAAGCTTCTTTATAGTCATACCCATCATGATCGGAGGATTCGGCAACTGATTAGTCCCCCTCATAATCGGTGCCCCCGACATAGCATTCCCGCGAATAAACAACATAAGCTTTTGACTCCTCCCCCCATCATTCCTCCTACTACTAGCCTCATCCACTGTAGAAGCTGGCGCCGGCACAGGCTGAACTGTCTACCCTCCCCTAGCAGGTAACCTTGCCCACGCCGGAGCTTCAGTAGACCTGGCTATCTTCTCACTCCACTTAGCCGGTATCTCCTCCATCCTTGGGGCCATCAACTTTATCACCACAGCCATCAACATAAAACCCCCCGCACTCTCACAATACCAAACCCCACTATTTGTCTGATCCGTACTAATTACCGCCATCCTACTCCTTCTATCACTCCCTGTACTCGCCGCCGGTATTACAATATTACTAACTGATCGAAACCTAAACACCACATTCTTCGACCCCGCTGGAGGAGGAGACCCAATCCTGTACCAACACCTATTCTGATTCTTCGGACACCCAGAAGTCTATATTCTGATCCTACCGGGGTTCGGAATCATCTCACACGTAGTCACGTACTACTCAGGCAAAAAGGAGCCCTTCGGCTACATGGGAATAGTCTGAGCCATACTATCCATCGGCTTCCTAGGATTCATCGTCTGAGCTCACCACATGTTTACAGTAGGAATAGACGTTGATACCCGAGCCTACTTTACATCAGCCACTATAATCATTGCCATCCCTACCGGAATCAAAGTATTTAGCTGACTAGCCACCCTGCACGGAGGAACAATCAAATGAGACCCCCCCAATACTATGAGCTCTAGGATTTATCTTCCTATTTACCATCGGAGGATTAACAGGAATCGTCCTTGCAAACTCTTCCCTAGACATCGCCCTGCACGACACGTACTACGTAGTTGCCCACTTCCACTACGTCCTATCCATAGGCGCCGTCTTTGCCATTCTAGCAGGATTTACTCACTGATTCCCACTACTCACTGGGTTTACCCTACACCAAACATGAGCAAAAGCCCACTTCGGGGTAATATTTACAGGAGTAAACCTAACGTTCTTCCCCCAGCACTTCCTAGGCCTAGCAGGAATACCCCGACGATACTCGGACTATCCCGACGCCTACACACTATGAAACACCATTTCCTCCATCGGCTCCCTAATCTCAATAGTAGCCGTAATCATACTAATATTCATCATCTGAGAAGCCTTTTCGGCCAAACGAAAAGTCCTACAACCAGAACTAACTACCACAAACGTTGAATGAATCCACGGCTGCCCTCCCCCATACCATACTTTCGAGGAACCGGCCTTCGTCCAGGTACAAGAAAGGAAGGAATCGAACCCTCACATGCTGGTTTCAAGCCAACTGCATTAACCGCTCATGCTTCTTTCTTATGAGACGTTAGTAAACCAATTACATAGCCTTGTCAAGACTAAATCACAGGTAAAAATCCTGTACATCTCATGTGGCCAACCACTCCCAACTAGGATTCCAAGACGCCTCATCACCCATCATAGAAGAACTCGTTGAATTCCACGACCACGCCCTAATCGTTGCCCTAGCTATCTGCAGCCTAGTTCTCTACCTTTTAGCCCACATACTAACAGAAAAACTCTCGTCCAATGCTGTAGACGCCCAAGAAGTAGAGCTGATCTGGACAATCCTACCTGCTATCGTCCTGGTACTCCTCGCCCTCCCATCCCTACAAATCCTCTACATAATGGACAAAATCGATGAACCAGACCTCACCCTAAAAGCCATCGGCCACCAATGATACTGAAGCTACGAATACACAGACTTCAAAGACCTATCATTCGACTCCTACATAGTGCCCACCCCAGACTTACCCAACGGCCACTTCCGACTGCTAGAAGTTGACCACCGCGTAGTTATCCCAATAGAATCCCCCATCCGCGTGATCATTACTGCAGGAGACGTACTCCACTCCTGAGCAGTCCCAACGCTCGGAGTTAAAACAGACGCAATCCCAGGCCGACTAAACCAAACTTCATTCATTACCACCCGGCCTGGGATTTTTTACGGACAATGCTCAGAAATTTGCGGGGCTAATCACAGCTACATACCCATTGTAGTAGAATCAACCCCACTCCCACATTTCGAGGCCTGATCGTCCCTTCTATCATCATCCTAATCATTAAGAAGCTATGCAACAGCACTAGCCTTTTAAGCTAGCCAAAGAGGGACTTCCCCCTCCTTAATGATATGCCACAGCTTAACCCCGCACCATGATTTTCAATCATAATTATAACCTGATTAACCCTAGCACTCCTCATCCAACCAAAACTACTAGCCTTCACCACAACCAACCCCCCATCAAATAAGACCTCCCTCACTACCAAACCCACACCATGATCCTGACCATGAACCTAAGCTTCTTTGACCAATTTTCCAGCCCCAATCTATTTGGCATCCCCTTAATCCTACTATCCCTACTCTTCCCAGCCCTACTATTCCCGTCCCCAAACAACCGATGAATCAACAACCGCCTTTCTACTATCCAAACATGACTCCTTCACCTAATCACAAAACAACTAATAGTCCCACTCAACAAAAATGGCCACAAATGAGCCATAATATTTACATCCCTAATAATCATACTTCTTACAATCAACCTTCTAGGCCTCCTTCCATATACATTCACCCCAACCACCCAACTATCTATGAACATAGCCCTAGCCTTCCCACTATGGCTCGCCACACTACTAACAGGCCTACGAAACCAACCATCAGCCTCTTTAGCCCACCTATTACCCGAAGGTACCCCTACACCCCTAATCCCCGCACTAATCCTGATCGAAACAACCAGCCTACTAATCCGCCCCCTAGCCCTTGGAGTCCGCCTTACAGCCAACCTTACAGCAGGACACTTACTCATCCAACTCATCTCTACAGCCTCCATTGCATTAATACCCACCCTTCCTGCAGTATCCATCCTAACAATAATCATCCTACTACTCCTAACCATCCTAGAAGTAGCAGTAGCCATAATCCAGGCCTACGTCTTCGTGCTCCTTCTAAGCCTATACTTACAAGAAAACATCTAATGGCACACCAAGCACACTCATACCACATAGTTGACCCAAGCCCTTGACCAATCTTCGGGGCAGCCGCCGCCCTACTCACAACCTCAGGATTAATCATGTGATTCCACTACAACTCATCCATACTACTAACCCTAGGCCTCATCTCAATACTCCTAGTAATACTCCAATGATGACGAGACATTGTACGAGAAAGCACCTTCCAAGGCCATCACACTCCCACAGTCCAAAAAGGCCTACGATACGGCATAATCCTTTTCATCACATCCGAAGCATTCTTCTTCTTAGGGTTCTTCTGAGCGTTCTTCCACTCGAGCCTGGCCCCAACCCCAGAACTAGGAGGCCAATGACCCCCAACAGGAATTAAACCACTCAACCCGATAGAAGTCCCCCTACTAAACACAGCCATCCTACTAGCCTCAGGCGTTACCGTAACGTGAGCCCATCACAGCATCACAGAAGGAAACCGAAAACATGCCATCCACGCCCTAACCCTAACGATCCTCTTGGGATTCTACTTCACAGCCCTACAAGCAATAGAATACCACGAAGCCCCATTCTCAATCGCCGATAGCGTCTACGGATCTACCTTCTTCGTTGCCACTGGATTCCACGGACTCCACGTAATCATCGGATCCTCCTTCCTGACCGTCTGCCTCTTCCGACTGATCAAGTTCCACTTTACATCAGACCACCACTTCGGATTCGAGGCAGCAGCCTGATACTGACACTTCGTAGACGTCATCTGACTATTCCTCTACATAACCATCTACTGATGAGGATCTTGCTCTTCTAGTATATTAATTACAATTGACTTCCAATCTCTAGAATCTGGTATAAACCCAGAGGAGAGCAATGAACGCACTCATGTTCATATTCGCCCTATCATCAATCCTAAGCGCCGCCCTAACCGCATTAAACTTCTGACTCGCCCAAATAAACCCCGACTCAGAGAAACTCTCACCGTACGAATGTGGATTCGACCCACTTGGATCTGCTCGATTACCATTCTCAGTCCGATTCTTCCTCAGGAGCCATCCTGTTCGTCCTATTCGACCTAGAAATCGCCCTCCTACTCCCCCTGCCATGAGCCGTCCAACTCCAATCCCCCCTAATGACCCTCACCTGAACTGTAGTGATCCTCCTTCTCCTAACACTCGGACTGGCCTACGAGTGAATTCAAGGGGGCCTAGAATGAGCAGAATAACAGAAAGTTAGTCTAACCAAAAAGATAGCTGGTTTCGACCCAGCAGATTACAGCCAACCCTGTAACTTTCTTATGTCGCCCCTACATTTAAGCTTCTACTCAGCCTTCATTTTCAGCGGACTAGGGCTAGCCTTCCACCGAACCCACCTAGTATCCGCCCTACTATGCCTTGAAAGCATAATATTATCGATATTCGTAGGCCTATCAATATGATCCATCGAAAACCAAGTCTCCTCATTCACCATGGTACCAATTCTCATGCTAACCTTCTCAGCGTGTGAGGCGGGCACAGGCCTGGCCATCCTAGTAGCCTCCACCCGCACACATGGCTCTGACCATCTACACAACCTAAACCTCCTGCAATGCTAAAAATCATCCTACCCACAATCATACTTCTTCCAACAGCCCTGCTGTCTCCACCAAAATTTCTATGGACTAACACCACCTTATACAGCCTCCTAATCGCTGCCCTAAGCCTACAGTGATTAATCCCAACCTACTACCCCTACAAATTTTTATCCAACTGAACAGGAATTGACCAAATCTCATCCCCCCTCCTAGTACTATCCTGCTGACTACTCCCACTCATAATCATAGCAAGCCAAAACCACCTGCAACAAGAACCCCTACAACGCAAACGAATCTTTATCTCAACCTTAGTCGCAGTCCAGCCATTCATCCTACTAGCCTTTTCCACCACAGAACTAGCACTATTTTACATCTCATTTGAAGCAACCCTCATTCCCACCCTAATCTTAATCACCCGATGGGGGAACCAACCAGAACGCCTAAGCGCTGGCATCTACCTGCTATTCTACACGCCAGTAAGCTCTCTACCCCTGCTAATCACAATCATACACCTATACGTGAAAATTGGCACCCTGCACCTGCCAACCCTACAACTAACCCACCCAACCCTATCCACCTCATGGACAGGAATACTATCAGGTCTAGCACTGCTCATAGCATTCATAGTAAAAGCCCCACTATACGGCCTACACCTCTGACTGCCAAAAGCCCACGTAGAAGCACCCATCGCAGGCTCAATACTCCTCGCCGCCCTACTACTAAAGCTAGGAGGATACGGAATTATACGAGTCACTCTATTTATGGGCCCACTGTCCAACCTCCTGCACTACCCCTTCCTAACCCTGGCCCTATGAGGCGCCCTAATGACTAGCTCAATCTGCCTACGACAGACAGACCTAAAATCACTAATCGCTTATTCATCCGTTAGCCACATAGGCCTAGTTATCGCCGCAGGAATAATCCAAACCCACTGATCATTCTCAGGGGCAATGATCCTAATAATTTCCCATGGACTAACTTCCTCCATACTATTCTGCCTAGCCAACACAAACTATGAACGTACGCACAGCCGAATTCTACTACTCACACGAGGCCTACAACCTCTCCTACCACTCATAGCTACCTGATGATTGCTGGCCAATCTAACAAACATAGCCTTACCCCCAACAACAAACCTCATAGCAGAGCTAACCATTATAATCACCTTATTCAACTGATCTGCCTTCACGATCATCCTAACAGGAATCGCAACCCTACTAACCGCCTCCTACACCTTATTCATACTACTAATGACCCAACGAGGCTCAATCCCCTCCCACATCACATCTATGCAAAACTCAACCACGCGAGAACACCTGCTCATAACACTCCACATTATCCCAATATTCCTCCTAATCCTCAAACCCGAACTGATCTCCGGAATCCCCTCATGCAAGTATAGTTTAAACCAAACATTAGACTGTGATTCTAAGAATAGAAGTTCAAACCTTCTTACCTGCCGAGGGGAGGGTTTAACCAACAAGAGCTGCTAACTCTTACATCTGAGCCTAAAACCTCAGCCCCCTTACTTTTAAAGGATAACAGCAATCCACTGGTCTTAGGAACCACCCATCTTGGTGCAAATCCAAGTAAAAGTAGTGAACCCCACACTACTAATCAACTCCCTCACACTACTCACGCTGACAATCCTCCTAACCCCAATCATCCTGCCATTTCTATTTAAAAACTTTAAAAACACCCCACAAGCCACCACCCGCGCTGTTAAAACCGCATTCCTAATTAGCCTAGCCCCTACAACCGCATTCATCTACTCGGGAGTAGAATCTGTCACCTGCCACTGGGAGTGAAAATTCATTATAAACTTTAAAATCCCCCTGAGCCTAAAAATAGACCAATACTCAACAACATTTCTTCCAATCGCCCTATTTGTAACATGATCAATCCTACAATTCGCCATATGATACATGGCCTCAGAGCCATACGTAACAAAATTTTTCACCTACCTACTGACATTCCTAGTCGCCATACTCCTCCTAACAACCGCAAACAACATATTCCTCCTATTCGTAGGCTGGGAAGGAGTACGAATCATGTCCTTCCTTCTCATCGGCTGATGACAAGGCCGAGCAGATGCCAACACCGCCGCCCTACGAGCCGTAATCTACAACCGAATCGGAGACATCGGACTGATCCTGAGCATAGCATGACTAGCTTCAACATTCAACACCTGAGAGATCCAACAAGCCGTACACCCCCACCAAACCCCAATCCTCCCCCTCATAGGATTAATCCTCGCAGCCGCAGGAAAATCCGCCCAATTTGGACTCCACCCATGACTGCCCGCAGCAATAGAAGGCCCCACCCCAGTATCAGCCCTACTGCACTCCAGTACCATAGTAGTAGCCGGAATCTTCCTGCTCATCCGCATGCACCCCCTGCTAGCCACCAACCAGACAGCCCTAACTGCCTGCCTATGCCTAGGTGCTCTATCAACCCTATTCGCTGCCACATGCGCCCTAACCCAAAATGACATCAAAAAAATCATTGCTTTCTCAACATCCAGCCAACTAGGACTAATAATAGTCACTATCGGACTAAACCTCCCACAACTAGCCTTCCTACACATCTCAACCCATGCCTTCTTTAAAGCCATACTATTCCTATGCTCAGGGTCTATCATCCACAACCTAAACGGAGAACAAGATATCCGAAAGATAGGAGGCCTACAGAAAATACTCCCAGTCACTACTTCCTGCCTAACCATCGGAAACCTGGCGCTGATAGGAACCCCATTCCTAGCCGGATTCTACTCAAAAGACCTCATCATCGAAAGCTTAAACACATCATACCTAAATACTTGAGCCCTACTCCTAACCCTTATAGCCACAGCATTCACCGCAACCTACAGCATCCGCATAACCATCCTAGTCCAAGCTGGACAAACCCGAATCCCCCCAATAGTATCAATAAACGAAAACAACCCACTAATCACCGCCCCCCTAACCCGACTCGCCCTAGGCAGCATTACAGCAGGAATAATCATTACCTCTTTCATCACACCAACCAAAACCCCCCCAATAACCATACCCCTTATCACCAAAACCGCTGCCATCCTCATAACAATCCTAGGAATCATCCTAGGCCCCTCATGTACAGGGCCACACCCCTCTAACGGCGCAAGCTTACATAGAAACATTATTAACAGACCTAGACAGATATAAAAACCCCTACAAGACCACGTATTAACTAACCCTGTTAACCCGACTCAGGAGCGCCTATAAGAGCGATTAAAATCTGTGAAAGGAACTCGGCAAATTAATAAGGCCCGACTGTTTACCAAAAACATAGCCTTCAGCAAATTAAACAAGTATTGAAGGTGATGCCTGCCCGGTGACTTAGGTTTAACGGCCGCGGTATCCTAACCGTGCAAAGGTAGCGCAATCAATTGTCCCATAAATCGAGACTTGTATGAATGGCTAAACGAGGTCTTAACTGTCTCTCACAGATAATCAGTGAAATTGATCTCCCCGTGCAAAAGCGGGGATGTGAACATAAGACGAGAAGACCCTGTGGAACTTAAAAATCAACGACCACCGCGAATCCTCAATCAACCCCACTGGGGCCACTACCATCGCAGAGCCTGGTCGATATTTTTCGGTTGGGGCGACCTTGGAGGAGAACAAATCCTCCAAAAACAAGACCATACCTCTTTACCTAGAGCTACCCCTCAAAGTGCTAACAGTGACCAGACCCAATATAATTGATTAATGGACCAAGCTACCCCAGGGATAACAGCGCAATCCCCCTCAAGAGCCCATATCGACAGGGGGGTTTACGACCTCGATGTTGGATCAGGACATCCTAATGGTGCAGCCGCTATTAAGGGTTCGTTTGTTCAACGATTAACAGTCCTACGTGATCTGAGTTCAGACCGGAGCAATCCAGGTCGGTTTCTATCTATGACACACTCTCCCCAGTACGAAAGGACCGGGAAAGTGGGGCCAATACCACAAGCACGCCCCCCCCCTCTAAGCAGTGAAACCAACTAAACCGTGAAGAGGGCCTTCCCCCACCACTTTCAATCCTAGAAAAGGACCAGCTAGAGTGGCAGAGCCCGGCAAGTGCAGAAGGCTTAAGCCCTTTCCCCAGAGGTTCAAATCCTCTCCCTAGCTTCACCCATGATTCAAATAACAACACTAAGCTGCCTCGTTATATCCCTCCTATACATCATCCCAATCCTGATTGCCGTAGCCTTCCTAACCCTAGTAGAACGGAAAATCCTAAGCTACATACAATCCCGCAAAGGCCCTAACGTTGTCGGGCCTTTTGGCCTACTTCAACCATTTGCGGACGGACTGAAACTATTTACCAAAGAGCCCATCCGACCCTCTACCTCTTCCCCACTTCTATTCATTCTGATACCAATACTAGCCCTTGTCCTAGCCCTCACCACTTGAGCACCACTACCACTCCCATTTCCCCTAGCAGATCTAAACCTCGGAGTTCTCTTCCTAATAGCCATGTCAAGCCTAGCCGTCTACTCAGTCCTATGATCAGGCTGAGCCTCGAACTCAAAATACGCACTAATCGGAGCCCTACGGGCAGTAGCACAGACCATTTCATACGAAGTGACACTGGCCATAATCCTGCTATCAATAATCATACTAAGCGGAAGCTACACACTCAGCTCCTTTGCCGTCGCACAGGAGCCTCTATACTTCATTTTCTCCTCATGACCCCTAGCAATAATATGATACGTATCCACCCTAGCAGAGACAAACCGAGCTCCTTTTGACCTCACAGAGGGCGAATCTGAGCTAGTCTCAGGGTTTAACGTTGAATACGCCGCAGGACCCTTCGCCTTATTCTTCCTAGCTGAATATGCGAACATTATGCTAATAAATACACTTACAGCCATCATATTCCTAAACCCAAGCGCCCTAGGGCCACCCACAGAACTATTCCCCGTCATCCTAGCCACAAAAGTCCTCCTACTATCTTCTGGTTTCTTATGGGTCCGAGCTTCATACCCACGATTCCGATATGACCAACTAATGCACCTACTATGAAAAAACTTCCTACCCCTCACACTAGCTCTGTGCCTCTGACACATCAGCATACCTATCTGCTATGCAGGCCTACCTCCTTACATAAGGAAATGTGCCTGAACTACAAAGGGTCACTATGATAAAGTGAACATAGAGGTATAACAGCCCTCTCATTTCCTGTTGACCTTAGAAAAGTAGGAATTGAACCCACACAAGAGAAATCAAAATTCTCCATACTTCCCTTATATTATTTTCTAGTAGAGTCAGCTAATCAAGCTATCGGGCGCATACCCCGAAAATGATGGTTTAACCCCCTCCTCTACTAATGAACCCTTACGCGACCCCAATCATAACCTTCAGCCTCATCTTGGGCACCACAATCACAATTTCCAGCAACCACTGAGTTCTGGCCTGGACAGGACTGGAGATCAACGCACTAGCCATCATTCCCCTAATTGCCAAATCCCACCACCCACGAGCAGTAGAAGCCGCAACGAAATACTTCCTAACCCAAGCAGCTGCTTCCGCCCTGGTCCTATTCTCTAGCATAACCAATGCCTGAGTCACCGGCCAATGAGACATCACACAAATAAACCACCCAACCTCCTGTCTACTACTGACAGCAGCAATCGCTATTAAACTGGGCCTAGTGCCATTTCACTTCTGATTCCCAGAAGTACTACAAGGATCGCCACTAATAACAGCCCTGCTACTCTCGACCCTCATAAAATTCCCCCCACTAACCCTGCTCCTACTAACATCCAAATCCCTCGACCCAGCTCTACTCACCGCCATGGCCCTAGCCTCAACAGCACTAGGAGGCTGAATAGGACTGAACCAAACACAAACACGCAAAATCCTAGCCTTCTCGTCCATCTCCCACTTAGGCTGAATCGCCATCATCCTAGTTTACAGCCCCAAATTGGCCTTACTTACCTTCTACCTATACACAATCATAACATCAGCCGTATTCCTAGCCCTTAACAAAATCAAAGCCCTTAACCTATCCA
This sequence comes from Anser brachyrhynchus, assembly GCF_964034855.1. NCBI lineage: Eukaryota > Metazoa > Chordata > Aves > Anseriformes > Anatidae > Anser > Anser brachyrhynchus. Next base: position 14,707,070 of record NC_137696.1, on the reverse strand, counting down.
TGATCACAACCTCATGAACAAAAACCCCAGTGCTAAACGCCACCCTAATACTAGTACTTTTATCCCTAGCAGGCCTCCCCCCATTAACAGGCTTTATACCAAAGTGACTTATCATCCAAGAACTAACTAAACAGGAAATAACACCAGCAGCCATGGCAATTGCCATGCTATCACTGCTCAGCCTCTTCTTCTACCTACGCCTCGCATACCACTCAACAATTACCCTTCCCCCCAACTCCTCTAACCACATAAAACAATGATACACTAGCAAAGCCCCAAGCACACCTACTGCGGTCCTTGCCTCACTATCAATCCTCTTACTTCCCCTGTCCCCAATAATACATGCCATTGTCTAGAAACTTAGGATAACACCCCAAACCGAAGGCCTTCAAAGCCTTAAATAAGAGTTAAACCCTCTTAGTTTCTGCACATTAAGACTTACAGAATATTAACCTGTATCTTCTGAATGCAAGTCAGACGCTTTAATTAAGCTAAAGCCTCCCTAGACAGATGGGCTTCGATCCCACAAAACTCTAGTTAACAGCTAAATGCCTAAACCAATTGGCTTCTGCCTACAAAGACCCTGACGCACCCTAGTGCGCATCGATGAGCTTGCAACTCAACATGAATTTCACTACAGAGCCGATAAGAAGAGGAATTAAACCTCTGTAAAAAGGACTACAGCCTAACGCTTCAACACTCAGCCATCTTACCCGTCACCTTCATCAACCGATGACTATTTTCCACTAACCATAAGGATATTGGCACCCTGTACCTCATCTTCGGGGCATGAGCAGGAATAGTCGGCACCGCACTCAGCCTATTAATCCGCGCAGAACTAGGACAACCAGGAACTCTCCTAGGCGACGACCAAATTTACAATGTAATCGTTACCGCTCACGCCTTTGTAATAAGCTTCTTTATAGTCATACCCATCATGATCGGAGGATTCGGCAACTGATTAGTCCCCCTCATAATCGGTGCCCCCGACATAGCATTCCCGCGAATAAACAACATAAGCTTTTGACTCCTCCCCCCATCATTCCTCCTCCTACTAGCCTCATCCACTGTAGAAGCTGGCGCCGGCACAGGCTGAACTGTCTACCCTCCCCTAGCAGGTGACCTTGCCCACGCCGGAGCTTCAGTAGACCTGGCTATCTTCTCACTCCACTTAGCCGGTATCTCCTCCATCCTTGGGGCCATCAACTTTATCACCACAGCCATCAACATAAAACCCCCCGCACTCTCACAATACCAAACCCCACTATTTGTCTGATCCGTACTAATTACCGCCATCCTACTCCTTCTATCACTCCCCGTACTCGCCGCCGGTATTACAATATTACTAACTGATCGAAACCTAAACACCACATTCTTCGACCCCGCTGGAGGAGGAGACCCAATCCTGTACCAACACCTATTCTGATTCTTCGGACACCCAGAAGTCTATATTCTGATCCTACCAGGGTTCGGAATCATCTCACACGTAGTCACGTACTACTCAGGCAAAAAGGAGCCCTTCGGCTACATGGGAATAGTCTGAGCCATACTATCCATCGGCTTCCTAGGATTCATCGTCTGAGCTCACCACATGTTTACAGTAGGAATAGACGTTGATACCCGAGCCTACTTTACATCAGCCACTATAATCATTGCCATCCCTACCGGAATCAAAGTATTTAGCTGACTAGCCACCCTGCACGGAGGAACAATCAAATGAGACCCCCCCAATACTATGAGCTCTAGGATTTATCTTCCTATTTACCATCGGAGGATTAACAGGAATCGTTCTTGCAAACTCTTCCCTAGACATCGCCCTGCACGACACGTACTACGTAGTTGCCCACTTCCACTACGTCCTATCCATAGGCGCCGTCTTTGCCATTCTAGCAGGATTTACTCACTGATTCCCACTACTCACTGGGTTTACCCTACACCAAACATGAGCAAAAGCCCACTTCGGGGTAATATTTACAGGAGTAAACCTAACGTTCTTCCCCCAGCACTTCCTAGGCCTAGCAGGAATACCCCGACGATACTCGGACTATCCCGACGCCTACACACTATGAAACACCATTTCCTCCTAGTCCTAGGACTTAGAGAAACTCCAGTACTAAAAATAGTAAACACAAGCAATAATTTCATATACTTCACTCTCACTCACCACTCAACTATCAGCTAACCACACCCCCGTCCACATAGCTTAACACAAAGCATGGCACTGAAGTTGCCAAGATGGCATAAAACATGCCTGCGGACAAAAGACTTAGTCCTAACCTTACGGTTGGTTTTTGCTAAATATATGCATGCAAGTATCCGCGCCCCAGTGTAAACGCCCTCGACCACCTACCCCCATACAGGCCTTGAGGAGCGGGTATCAGGCACACCCAAGTAGTAGCCCAAGACGCCTCGCTAAGCCACGCCCCCACGGGTATTCAGCAGTAATTAACATTAAGCAATGAGTGCAAACTTGACTTAGTTATAGCAACAGCCTAACTTCAAGGGTTGGTAAATCTTGTGCCAGCCACCGCGGTCATACAAGAAACCCAAATCAACCGTCCTATTGACACGGCGTAAAGAGTGGTAAAATGCCTATCCTAGCTAACTAAGATCAAAATGCAACTAAGCTGTCATAAGCCCAAGATGCACCTAAACACACCATTAAGATGATCTTAGGAACTAACGACTGATTTAAACCCACGAAAGCCAGGGCCCAAACTGGGATTAGATACCCCACTATGCCTGGCCCTAAATCTTGATACTTACTTTACCGAAGTATCCGCCAGAGAACTACGAGCACAAACGCTTAAAACTCTAAGGACTTGGCGGTGCCCCAAACCCACCTAGAGGAGCCTGTTCTACAATCGATAATCCCCGATTAACCCAACCACCCCTTGCCAACACAGCCTACATACCGCCGTCGCCAGCACACCTCGAATGAGAGCACAACAGTGGACACAATAGCACCCCGCTAATAAGACAGGTCAAGGTATAGCCTATGGAGTGGAAGAAATGGGCTACATTCCCTATTCATAGGGCACACGGAAAGAAGCGTGAAACCACTTCTGGAAGGCGGATTTAGCAGTAAAGTGGGACAATAGAGCCTACTTTAAGCCGGCCCTGGGGCACGTACATGGTTAAACATGACTGTTAGTAGTGTGGCGAGCCATAGTGGGAAGGCTAGGGCTATGTTCATAGATAGTTGGGTGGTTGGGGTGAATGTATATGGAAGGAGGCCTAGAAGGTTGATTGTAAGAAGTATGATTATTAGGGATGTAAATATTATGGCTCATTTGTGGCCATTTTTGTTGAGTGGGACTATTAGTTGTTTTGTGATTAGGTGAAGGAGTCATGTTTGGATAGTAGAAAGGCGGTTGTTGATTCATCGGTTGTTTGGGGACGGGAATAGTAGGGCTGGGAAGAGTAGGGATAGTAGGATTAAGGGGATGCCAAATAGATTGGGGCTGGAAAATTGGTCAAAGAAGCTTAGGTTCATGGTCAGGATCATGGTGTGGGTTTGGTAGTGAGGGAGGTCTTATTTGATGGGGGGTTGGTTGTGGTGAAGGCTAGTAGTTTTGGTTGGATGAGGAGTGCTAGGGTTAATCAGGTTATAATTATGATTGAAAATCATGGTGCGGGGTTAAGCTGTGGCATATCATTAAGGAGGGGGAAGTCCCTCTTTGGCTAGCTTAAAAGGCTAGTGCTGTTGCATAGCTTCTTAATGATTAGGATGATGATAGAAGGGACGATCAGGCCTCGAAATGTGGGAGTGGGGTTGATTCTACTACAATGGGTATGTAGCTGTGATTAGCCCCGCAAATTTCTGAGCATTGTCCGTAAAAAATCCCAGGCCGGGTGGTAATGAATGAAGTTTGGTTTAGTCGGCCTGGGATTGCGTCTGTTTTAACTCCGAGCGTTGGGACTGCTCAGGAGTGGAGTACGTCTCCTGCAGTAATGATCACGCGGATGGGGGATTCTATTGGGATAACTACGCGGTGGTCAACTTCTAGCAGTCGGAAGTGGCCGTTGGGTAAGTCTGGGGTGGGCACTATGTAGGAGTCGAATGATAGGTCTTTGAAGTCTGTGTATTCGTAGCTTCAGTATCATTGGTGGCCGATGGCTTTTAGGGTGAGGTCTGGTTCATCGATTTTGTCCATTATGTAGAGGATTTGTAGGGATGGGAGGGCGAGGAGTACCAGGACGATAGCAGGTAGGATTGTCCAGATCAGCTCTACTTCTTGGGCGTCTACAGCATTGGACGAGAGTTTTTCTGTTAGTATGTGGGCTAAAAGGTAGAGAACTAGGCTGCAGATAGCTAGGGCAACGATTAGGGCGTGGTCGTGGAATTCAACGAGTTCTTCTATGATGGGTGATGAGGCGTCTTGGAATCCTAGTTGGGAGTGGTTGGCCACATGAGATGTACAGGATTTTTACCTGTGATTTAGTCTTGACAAGGCTATGTAATTGGTTTACTAACGTCTCATAAGAAAGAAGCATGAGCGGTTAACCTCCTGGGAGACCCAGAAAACTTCACCCCAGCAAACCCACTAGTAACCCCACCACACATCAAGCCAGAATGATACTTCCTATTCGCCTACGCCATCCTACGTTCAATCCCAAATAAACTAGGAGGCGTATTAGCACTGGCCGCCTCCGTACTGATCCTATTCCTAATCCCATTCCTGCACAAATCAAAACAACGAGCAATAACATTCCGACCACTCTCCCAGCTCCTATTCTGAGTACTAGTCGCCGACCTCCTCGTCCTAACATGAGTAGGAAGCCAACCCGTCGAACACCCATTCATCATCATCGGCCAACTCGCTTCAATCGCCTACTTCACTATCCTCCTATTTCTCCTCCCCGCCGCAAGCGCCCTAGAAAACAAAATACTCAACTGCTAAATACTCTAATAGTTTATAAAAACATTGGTCTTGTAAACCAAAGATTGAAGACTTACCACTTCTTAGAGTACCCCAAACTCAGAAAAAAAGGACTCAAACCTTTATCTCCAGCTCCCAAAGCTGGCATTTTCAATAAACTATTCTCTGACCCTAACCCCTAAACCGCCCGAATAGCACCCCGCGACAACCCCCGCACAAGCTCCAATACAACAAACAAAGTCAACAACAGCCCCCAACCCGCCACTAAAAACATCCCTGCCCCATGTGAATAAAACATGGAAACTCCACTAAAATCCGACCGAACAACAAACACCCCAACATTATTCACAGTAGAAACCCCGAACTTCCAAGCCCCCATAAACCCCCCAAACACCAACCCCCCAAAAACAATTGCCACAAACGCTACTGCACATCCAATCACCCGTCAATCCCCCCAAGCCCCAGGGAAAGGCTCCGCTGCTAAAGCTACTGAATAAACAAACACCACCAGCATACCCCCCAAATACACCATAAACAGCACTAAAGCCACGAACGAAACCCCAAGGCCCAGCAACCACCCGCACCCCGCCACAGACGCTAACACCAAACCAACAACCCCATAATACGGCGAAGGATTCGACGCCACACCCAAAACACCCACCGCAAAGCAAATCCCTAAAAAAAACATAAAATAAGTCATTATTCCTGCCCGGACACTACCCGAGGCCTGCGGCTCGAAAAGCCGCCATTGTTCTCAACTACAGGAACTAACCGCAAGCCCCCAATAATTCTACCCCATCTATGCCATTATGCTTAACCCCCCCCCCCTCCCCCCCCGAGGCGGGGGTATTTGGTTATGCATATTCGTGCATAAATTTATATACCCCATATACATACATACTATAGTACCAGTAATATACATTATATACGGACTATCTTATAAGCAGGTGCTAAACCCATACATGTACACGGCCATTAAACCCTTAAACACACTCCTACCAAACCACCCGGCATGAATGTTCTAGGACCATACCCCACAACACCCAATACAACTCCACTCAAGCGCATAACAAGACCCCATTTTAATGAATGCTCACAGGACATGCTCCAACAACAACTCTCCACCACATATCTCATGCAGTTCGTATCAGACGGATTTATTAATCGTACTCCTCACGTGAAATCAGCAACCCGTTGCACATAATGTCCGGTATGACTAGCTTCAGGCCCATACGTTCCCCCTAAACCCCTCGCCCTCCTCACATTTTTGCGCCTCTGGTTCCTCGGTCAGGGCCATCCATTGGGTTCACTCACCCCTCCTTGCCCTTCAAAGTGGCATCTGTGAGTACTTTCACCTTCTCAATGCGTAATCGCGGCATGTTCCAGCTTTTTGGCGCCTCTGGTTCCTCTTATTTTTTCCGGGGTTACCTCACAGGTGGCTATTCCCAGTGATCTCGGGGGTCCCACAATCTAAGCCTGGACACACCTGCCTCACGGCCTATCCTATATTTCAAGGGTCCCTCGATGAGACGGTTGGCGTATATGGGGAATCATCCTGACACTGATGCACTTTGACCACATTCAGTTAATGTTACCTCCACCCTCCGGGTTAAATGGGGCTATTGGATGAATGCTCGTTGGACATAGCACAAAACAACAAATCATTAAGCGCAACCCCTGCGCTTCACAAACTAAACCAGTAAACTTTCGCTAACCACCATGTAGCATAAACCTTCATCGCCCAATCCCAGCAAACTACCTCTAAAACTCCATTAATCATCCCTTCCATGACATCATCGGAACGATGTACATATACACACAAACACATACAAAATAACTTAAACTTATTAGAGAAACTCCAGTACTAAAAATAGTAAACACAAGCAATAATTTCATATACTTCACTCTCACTCACCACTCAACTATCAGCTAACCACACCCCCGTCCACATAGCTTAACACAAAGCATGGCACTGAAGTTGCCAAGATGGCATAAAACATGCCTGCGGACAAAAGACTTAGTCCTAACCTTACGGTTGGTTTTTGCTAAATATATACATGCAAGTATCCGCGCCCCAGTGTAAACGCCCTCGACCACCTACCCCCATACAGGCCTTGAGGAGCGGGTATCAGGCACACCCAAGTAGTAGCCCAAGACGCCTCGCTAAGCCACGCCCCCACGGGTATTCAGCAGTAATTAACATTAAGCAATGAGTGCAAACTTGACTTAGTTATAGCAACAGCCTAACTTCAAGGGTTGGTAAATCTTGTGCCAGCCACCGCGGTCATACAAGAAACCCAAATCAACCGTCCTATTGACACGGCGTAAAGAGTGGTAAAATGCCTATCCTAGCTAATTAAGATCAAAATGCAACTGAGCTGTCATAAGCCCAAGATGCACCTAAACACACCATTAAGATGATCTTAGGAACTAACGACTGATTTAAACCCACGAAAGCCAGGGCCCAAACTGGGATTAGATACCCCACTATGCCTGGCCCTAAATCTTGATACTTACTTTACCGAAGTATCCGCCAGAGAACTACGAGCACAAACGCTTAAAACTCTAAGGACTTGGCGGTGCCCCAAACCCACCTAGAGGAGCCTGTTCTACAATCGATAATCCCCGATTAACCCAACCACCCCTTGCCAACACAGCCTACATACCGCCGTCGCCAGCACACCTCGAATGAGAGCACAACAGTGGACACAATAGCACCCCGCTAATAAGACAGGTCAAGGTATAGCCTATGGAGTGGAAGAAATGGGCTACATTCCCTATTCATAGGGCACACGGAAAGAAGCGTGAAACCACTTCTGGAAGGCGGATTTAGCAGTAAAGTGGGACAATAGAGCCTACTTTAAGCCGGCCCTGGGGCACGTACATACCGCCCGTCACCCTCCTCAAAAGCCACATCCCACATAACTAATACCATAAATACGCTGAGGATGAGGTAAGTCGTAACAAGGTAAGTGTACCGGAAGGTGTACTTAGAATATCAAGACGTAGCTATAACACCAAAGCACTCAGCTTACACCTGAAAGATATCTACTAGACCGGATCGTCTTGAAGCCCCCCCTCTAGCTCAACCACACAAATAGTACACCAAAACTAAAGAATTTACTAAACTAATTAAACTAAAGCATTTTACAGTCTTAGTATAGGCGATAGAAAAGACACTTAGACGCGATAGAGACCCCAGTACCGTAAGGGAAAGATGAAATAGCAGTGAAACAATCAAAGCGACAGACAGCAAAGATCAACCCTTGTACCTTTTGCATCATGGTTTAGCGAGAACAACCAAGCAAAGTGAACTAAAGTTTGCCCCCCCGAAACCCAAGCGAGCTACTTTCAAGCAGTTAAAGAGAGCGAACCCGTCTCTGTTGCAAAAGAGTGGGATGACTTGTCAGTAGAGGTGAAAAGCAAACCGAGCTGGGTGATAGCTGGTTACCTGTGAAACGAATCTAAGTTCCCCCTTAATCCTCCCTACCGGACATCCTGAACCCTAATGAGATGATTAAGAGCTATTTAATGGAGGGACAGCTCCATTAAAAAAGGACACAACCTCGACTAGCGGATAATTCTTACTACTGATCCTACCGTGGGCCCTAAAGCAGCCATCAAAAAAGAGTGCGTCAAAGCTCCACCACCTAAAAATACCAAAATAAGATGATTCCCTTATCACAAACAGGTCAACCTATGAATATAGGAGAATTAATGCTAAAATAAGTAACTCAGGGCCACACCCCTCTAACGGCGCAAGCTTACATAGAAACATTATTAACAGACCTAGACAGATACAAAAACCCCTACAAGACCACGTATTAACTAACCCTGTTAACCCGACTCAGGAGCGCCTATAAGAGCGATTAAAATCTGTGAAAGGAACTCGGCAAATTAATAAGGCCCGACTGTTTACCAAAAACATAGCCTTCAGCAAATTAAACAAGTATTGAAGGTGATGCCTGCCCGGTGACTTAGGTTTAACGGCCGCGGTATCCTAACCGTGCAAAGATAGCGCAATCAATTGTCCCATAAATCGAGACTTGTATGAATGGCTAAACGAGGTCTTAACTGTCTCTCACAGATAATCAGTGAAATTGATCTCCCCGTGCAAAAGCGGGGATGTGAACATAAGACGAGAAGACCCTGTGGAACTTAAAAATCAACGACCACCGCGAATCCTCAATCAACCCCACTGGGGCCACTACCATCGCAGAGCCTGGTCGATATTTTTCGGTTGGGGCGACCTTGGAGGAGAACAAATCCTCCAAAAACAAGACCATACCTCTTTACCTAGAGCTACCCCTCAAAGTGCTAACAGTGACCAGACCCAATATAATTGATTAATGGACCAAGCTACCCCAGGGATAACAGCGCAATCCCCCTCAAGAGCCCATATCGACAGGGGGGTTTACGACCTCGATGTTGGATCAGGACATCCTAATGGTGCAGCCGCTATTAAGGGTTCGTTTGTTCAACGATTAACAGTCCTACGTGATCTGAGTTCAGACCGGAGCAATCCAGGTCGGTTTCTATCTATGACACACTCTCCCCAGTACGAAAGGACCGGGAAAGTGGGGCCAATACCACAAGCACGCCCCCCCCCTCTAAGCAGTGAAACCAACTAAACCGTGAAGAGGGCCTTCCCCCACCACTTTCAATCCTAGAAAAGGACCAGCTAGAGTGGCAGAGCCCGGCAAGTGCAGAAGGCTTAAGCCCTTTCCCCAGAGGTTCAAATCCTCTCCCTAGCTTCACCCATGATTCAAATAACAACACTAAGCTGCCTCGTTATATCCCTCCTATACATCATCCCAATCCTGATTGCCGTAGCCTTCCTAACCCTAGCAGAACGGAAAATCCTAAGCTACATACAATCCCGCAAAGGCCCTAACGTTGTCGGGCCTTTTGGCCTACTTCAACCATTTGCGGACGGACTGAAACTATTTACCAAAGAGCCCATCCGACCCTCTACCTCTTCCCCACTTCTATTCATTCTGATACCAATACTAGCCCTTGTCCTAGCCCTCACCACTTGAGCACCACTACCACTCCCATTTCCCCTAGCAGATCTAAACCTCGGAGTTCTCTTCCTAATAGCCATGTCAAGCCTAGCCGTCTACTCAGTCCTATGATCAGGCTGAGCCTCGAACTCAAAATACGCACTAATCGGAGCCCTACGGGCAGTAGCACAGACCATTTCATACGAAGTGACACTGGCCATAATCCTGCTATCAATAATCATACTAAGCGGAAGCTACACACTCAGCTCCTTTGCCGTCGCACAGGAGCCTCTATACTTCATTTTCTCCTCATGACCCCTAGCAATAATATGATACGTATCCACCCTAGCAGAGACAAACCGAGCTCCTTTTGACCTCACAGAGGGCGAATCTGAGCTAGTCTCAGGGTTTAACGTTGAATACGCCGCAGGACCCTTCGCCTTATTCTTCCTAGCTGAATATGCGAACATTATGCTAATAAATACACTTACAGCCATCATATTCCTAAACCCAAGCGCCCTAGGGCCACCCACAGAACTATTCCCCGTCATCCTAGCCACAAAAGTCCTCCTACTATCTTCTGGTTTCTTATGGGTCCGAGCTTCATACCCACGATTCCGATATGACCAACTAATGCACCTACTATGAAAAAACTTCCTACCCCTCACACTAGCTCTGTGCCTCTGACACATCAGCATACCTATCTGCTATGCAGGCCTACCTCCTTACATAAGGAAATGTGCCTGAACTACAAAGGGTCACTATGATAAAGTGAACATAGAGGTATAACAGCCCTCTCATTTCCTGTTGACCTTAGAAAAGTAGGAATTGAACCCACACAAGAGAAATCAAAATTCTCCATACTTCCCTTATATTATTTTCTAGTAGAGTCAGCTAATCAAGCTATCGGGCCCATACCCCGAAAATGATGGTTTAACCCCCTCCTCTACTAATGAACCCTTACGCGACCCCAATCATAACCTTCAGCCTCATCTTGGGCACCACAATCACAATTTCCAGCAACCACTGAGTTCTGGCCTGGACAGGACTGGAGATCAACGCACTAGCCATCATTCCCCTAATTGCCAAATCCCACCACCCACGAGCAGTAGAAGCCGCAACGAAATACTTCCTAACCCAAGCAGCTGCTTCCGCCCTGGTCCTATTCTCTAGCATAACCAATGCCTGAGTCACCGGCCAATGAGACATCACACAAATAAACCACCCAACCTCCTGTCTACTACTGACAGCAGCAATCGCTATTAAACTGGGCCTAGTGCCATTTCACTTCTGATTCCCAGAAGTACTACAAGGATCGCCACTAATAACAGCCCTGCTACTCTCGACCCTCATAAAATTCCCCCCACTAACCCTGCTCCTACTAACATCCAAATCCCTCGACCCAGCTCTACTCACCGCCATGGCCCTAGCCTCAACAGCACTAGGAGGCTGAATAGGACTGAACCAAACACAAACACGCAAAATCCTAGCCTTCTCGTCCATCTCCCACTTAGGCTGAATCGCCATCATCCTAGTTTACAGCCCCAAATTGGCCTTACTTACCTTCTACCTATACACAATCATAACATCAGCCGTATTCCTAGCCCTTAACAAAATCAAAGCCCTTAACCTATCCATGATCACAACCTCATGAACAAAAACCCCAGTGCTAAACGCCACCCTAATACTAGTACTTTTATCCCTAGCAGGCCTCCCCCCATTAACAGGCTTTATACCAAAGTGACTTATCATCCAAGAACTAACTAAACAGGAAATAACACCAGCAGCCATGGCAATTGCCATGCTATCACTGCTCAGCCTCTTCTTCTACCTACGCCTCGCATACCACTCAACAATTACCCTTCCCCCCAACTCCTCTAACCACATAAAACAATGATACACTAGCAAAGCCCCAAGCACACCTACTGCGGTCCTTGCCTCACTATCAATCCTCTTACTTCCCCTGTCCCCAATAATACATGCCATTGTCTAGAAACTTAGGATAACACCCCAAACCGAAGGCCTTCAAAGCCTTAAATAAGAGTTAAACCCTCTTAGTTTCTGCACATTAAGACTTACAGAATATTAACCTGTATCTTCTGAATGCAAGTCAGACGCTTTAATTAAGCTAAAGCCTCCCTAGACAGATGGGCTTCGATCCCACAAAACTCTAGTTAACAGCTAAATGCCTAAACCAATTGGCTTCTGCCTACAAAGACCCTGACGCACCCTAGTGCGCATCGATGAGCTTGCAACTCAACATGAATTTCACTACAGAGCCGATAAGAAGAGGAATTAAACCTCTGTAAAAAGGACTACAGCCTAACGCTTCAACACTCAGCCATCTTACCCGTCACCTTCATCAACCGATGACTATTTTCCACTAACCATAAGGATATTGGCACCCTGTACCTCATCTTCGGGGCATGAGCAGGAATAGTCGGCACCGCACTCAGCCTATTAATCCGCGCAGAACTAGGACAACCAGGAACTCTCCTAGGCGACGACCAAATTTACAATGTAATCGTTACCGCTCACGCCTTTGTAATAAGCTTCTTTATAGTCATACCCATCATGATCGGAGGATTCGGCAACTGATTAGTCCCCCTCATAATCGGTGCCCCCGACATAGCATTCCCGCGAATAAACAACATAAGCTTTTGACTCCTCCCCCCATCATTCCTCCTCCTACTAGCCTCATCCACTGTAGAAGCTGGCGCCGGCACAGGCTGAACTGTCTACCCTCCCCTAGCAGGTGACCTTGCCCACGCCGGAGCTTCAGTAGACCTGGCTATCTTCTCACTCCACTTAGCCGGTATCTCCTCCATCCTTGGGGCCATCAACTTTATCACCACAGCCATCAACATAAAACCCCCCGCACTCTCACAATACCAAACCCCACTATTTGTCTGATCCGTACTAATTACCGCCATCCTACTCCTTCTATCACTCCCCGTACTCGCCGCCGGTATTACAATATTACTAACTGATCGAAACCTAAACACCACATTCTTCGACCCCGCTGGAGGAGGAGACCCAATCCTGTACCAACACCTATTCTGATTCTTCGGACACCCAGAAGTCTATATTCTGATCCTACCGGGGTTCGGAATCATCTCACACGTAGTCACATACTACTCAGGCAAAAAGGAGCCCTTCGGCTACATGGGAATAGTCTGAGCCATACTATCCATCGGCTTCCTAGGATTCATCGTCTGAGCTCACCACATGTTTACAGTAGGAATAGACGTTGATACCCGAGCCTACTTTACATCAGCCACTATAATCATTGCCATCCCTACCGGAATCAAAGTATTTAGCTGACTAGCCACCCTGCACGGAGGAACAATCAAATGAGACCCCCCCCAATACTATGAGCTCTAGGATTTATCTTCCTATTTACCATCGGAGGATTAACAGGAATCGTTCTTGCAAACTCTTCCCTAGACATCGCCCTGCACGACACGTACTACGTAGTTGCCCACTTCCACTACGTCCTATCCATAGGCGCCGTCTTTGCCATTCTAGCAGGATTTACTCACTGATTCCCACTACTCACTGGGTTTACCCTACACCAAACATGAGCAAAAGCCCACTTCGGGGTAATATTTACAGGAGTAAACCTAACGTTCTTCCCCCAGCACTTCCTAGGCCTAGCAGGAATACCCCGACGATACTCGGACTATCCCGACGCCTACACACTATGAAACACCATTTCCTCCATCGGCTCCCTAATCTCAATAGTAGCCGTAATCATACTAATATTCATCATCTGAGAAGCCTTTCCGGCCAAACGAAAAGTCCTACAACCAGAACTAACTACCACAAACGTTGAATGAATCCACGGCTGCCCTCCCCCATACCATACTTTCGAGGAACCGGCCTTCGTCCAAGTACAAGAAAGGAAGGAATCGAACCCTCACATGCTGGTTTCAAGCCAACTGCATTAACCGCTCATGCTTCTTTCTTATGAGACGTTAGTAAACCAATTACATAGCCTTGTCAAGACTAAATCACAGGTAAAAATCCTGTACATCTCATGTGGCCAACCACTCCCAACTAGGATTCCAAGACGCCTCATCACCCATCATAGAAGAACTCGTTGAATTCCACGACCACGCCCTAATCGTTGCCCTAGCTATCTGCAGCCTAGTTCTCTACCTTTTAGCCCACATACTAACAGAAAAACTCTCGTCCAATGCTGTAGACGCCCAAGAAGTAGAGCTGATCTGGACAATCCTACCTGCTATCGTCCTGGTACTCCTCGCCCTCCCATCCCTACAAATCCTCTACATAATGGACAAAATCGATGAACCAGACCTCACCCTAAAAGCCATCGACCACCAATGATACTGAAGCTACGAATACACAGACTTCAAAGACCTATCATTCGACTCCTACATAGTGCCCACCCCAGACTTACCCAACGGCCACTTCCGACTGCTAGAAGTTGACCACCGCGTAGTTATCCCAATAGAATCCCCCATCCGCGTGATCATTACTGCAGGAGACGTACTCCACTCCTGAGCAGTCCCAACGCTCGGAGTTAAAACAGACGCAATCCCAGGCCGACTAAACCAAACTTCATTCATTACCACCCGGCCTGGGATTTTTTACGGACAATGCTCAGAAATTTGCGGGGCTAATCACAGCTACATACCCATTGTAGTAGAATCAACCCCACTCCCACATTTCGAGGCCTGATCGTCCCTTCTATCATCATCCTAATCATTAAGAAGCTATGCAACAGCACTAGCCTTTTAAGCTAGCCAAAGAGGGACTTCCCCCTCCTTAATGATATGCCACAGCTTAACCCCGCACCATGATTTTCAATCATAATTATAACCTGATTAACCCTAGCACTCCTCATCCAACCAAAACTACTAGCCTTCACCACAACCAACCCCCCATCAAATAAGACCTCCCTCACTACCAAACCCACACCATGATCCTGACCATGAACCTAAGCTTCTTTGACCAATTTTCCAGCCCCAATCTATTTGGCATCCCCTTAATCCTACTATCCCTACTCTTCCCAGCCCTACTATTCCCGTCCCCAAACAACCGATGAATCAACAACCGCCTTTCTACTATCCAAACATGACTCCTTCACCTAATCACAAAACAACTAATAGTCCCACTCAACAAAAATGGCCACAAATGAGCCATAATATTTACATCCCTAATAATCAGACTTCTTACAATCAACCTTCTAGGCCTCCTTCCATATACATTCACCCCAACCACCCAACTATGAACATAGCCCTAGCCTTCCCACTATGGCTCGCCACACTACTAACAGGCCTACGAAACCAACCATCAGCCTCTTTAGCCCACCTATTACCCGAAGGTACCCCTACACCCCTAATCCCCGCACTAATCCTGATCGAAACAACCAGCCTACTAATCCGCCCCCTAGCCCTCGGAGTCCGCCTTACAGCCAACCTTACAGCAGGACACTTACTCATCCAACTCATCTCTACAGCCTCCATTGCATTAATACCCACCCTTCCTGCAGTATCCATCCTAACAATAATCATCCTACTACTCCTAACCATCCTAGAAGTAGCAGTAGCCATAATCCAGGCCTACGTCTTCGTGCTCCTTCTAAGCCTATACTTACAAGAAAACATCTAATGGCACACCAAGCACACTCATACCACATAGTTGACCCAAGCCCTTGACCAATCTTCGGGGCAGCCGCCGCCCTACTCACAACCTCAGGATTAATCATGTGATTCCACTACAACTCATCCATACTACTAACCCTAGGCCTCATCTCAATACTCCTAGTAATACTCCAATGATGACGAGACATTGTACGAGAAAGCACCTTCCAAGGCCATCACACTCCCACAGTCCAAAAAGGCCTACGATACGGCATAATCCTTTTCATCACATCCGAAGCATTCTTCTTCTTAGGGTTCTTCTGAGCGTTCTTCCACTCGAGCCTGGCCCCAACCCCAGAACTAGGAGGCCAATGACCCCCAACAGGAATTAAACCACTCAACCCGATAGAAGTCCCCCTACTAAACACAGCCATCCTACTAGCCTCAGGCGTTACCGTAACGTGAGCCCATCACAGCATCACAGAAGGAAACCGAAAACATGCCATCCACGCCCTAACCCTAACGATCCTCTTGGGATTCTACTTCACAGCCCTACAAGCAATAGAATACCACGAAGCCCCATTCTCAATCGCCGATAGCGTCTACGGATCTACCTTCTTCGTTGCCACTGGATTCCACGGACTCCACGTAATCATCGGATCCTCCTTCCTGACCGTCTGCCTCTTCCGACTGATCAAGTTCCACTTTACATCAGACCACCACTTCGGATTCGAGGCAGCAGCCTGATACTGACACTTCGTAGACGTCATCTGACTATTCCTCTACATAACCATCTACTGATGAGGATCTTGCTCTTCTAGTATATTAATTACAATTGACTTCCAATCTCTAGAATCTGGTATAAACCCAGAGGAGAGCAATGAACGCACTCATGTTCATATTCGCCCTATCATCAATCCTAAGCGCCGCCCTAACCGCATTAAACTTCTGACTCGCCCAAATAAACCCCGACTCAGAGAAACTCTCACCGTACGAATGTGGATTCGACCCACTTGGATCTGCTCGATTACCATTCTCAGTCCGATTCTTCCTCAGGAGCCATCCTGTTCGTCCTATTCGACCTAGAAATCGCCCTCCTACTCCCCCTGCCATGAGCCGTCCAACTCCAATCCCCCCTAATGACCCTCACCTGAACTGTAGTGATCCTCCTTCTCCTAACACTCGGACTGGCCTACGAGTGAATTCAAGGGGGCCTAGAATGAGCAGAATAACAGAAAGTTAGTCTAACCAAAAAGATAGCTGGTTTCGACCCAGCAGATTACAGCCAACCCTGTAACTTTCTTATGTCGCCCCTACATTTAAGCTTCTACTCAGCCTTCATTTTCAGCGGACTAGGGCTAGCCTTCCACCGAACCCACCTAGTATCCGCCCTACTATGCCTTGAAAGCATAATATTATCGATATTCGTAGGCCTATCAATATGATCCATCGAAAACCAAGTCTCCTCATTCACCATGGTACCAATTCTCATGCTAACCTTCTCAGCGTGTGAGGCGGGCACAGGCCTGGCCATCCTAGTAGCCTCCACCCGCACACATGGCTCCGACCATCTACACAACCTAAACCTCCTGCAATGCTAAAAATCATCCTACCCACAATCATACTTCTTCCAACAGCCCTGCTGTCTCCACCAAAATTTCTATGGACTAACACCACCTTATACAGCCTCCTAATCGCTGCCCTAAGCCTACAGTGATTAATCCCAACCTACTACCCCTACAAATTTTTATCCAACTGAACAGGAATTGACCAAATCTCATCCCCCCTCCTAGTACTATCCTGCTGACTACTCCCACTCATAATCATAGCAAGCCAAAACCACCTGCAACAAGAACCCCTACAACGCAAACGAATCTTTATCTCAACCTTAGTCGCAGTCCAGCCATTCATCCTACTAGCCTTTTCCACCACAGAACTAGCACTATTTTACGTCTCATTTGAAGCAACCCTCATTCCCACCCTAATCTTAATCACCAGATGGGGGAACCAACCAGAACGCCTAAGCGCTGGCATCTACCTGCTATTCTACACGCCAGTAAGCTCTCTACCCCTGCTAATCACAATCATACACCTATACGTGAAAATTGGCACCCTGCACCTGCCAACCCTACAACTAACCCACCCAACCCTATCCACCTCATGGACAGGAATACTATCAGGTCTAGCACTGCTCATAGCATTCATAGTAAAAGCCCCACTATACGGCCTACACCTCTGACTGCCAAAAGCCCACGTAGAAGCACCCATCGCAGGCTCAATACTCCTCGCCGCCCTACTACTAAAGCTAGGAGGATACGGAATTATACGAGTCACTCTATTTATGGGCCCACTGTCCAACCTCCTGCACTACCCCTTCCTAACCCTGGCCCTATGAGGCGCCCTAATGACTAGCTCAATCTGCCTACGACAGACAGACCTAAAATCACTAATCGCTTATTCATCCGTTAGCCACATAGGCCTAGTTATCGCCGCAGGAATAATCCAAACCCACTGATCATTCTCAGGGGCAATGATCCTAATAATTTCCCATGGACTAACTTCCTCCATACTATTCTGCCTAGCCAACACAAACTATGAACGTACGCACAGCCGAATTCTACTACTCACACGAGGCCTACAACCTCTCCTACCACTCATAGCTACCTGATGATTGCTGGCCAATCTAACAAACATAGCCTTACCCCCAACAACAAACCTCATAGCAGAGCTAACCATTATAATCACCTTATTCAACTGATCTGCCTTCACGATCATCCTAACAGGAATCGCAACCCTACTAACCGCCTCCTACACCTTATTCATACTACTAATGACCCAACGAGGCTCAATCCCCTCCCACATCACATCTATGCAAAACTCAACCACGCGAGAACACCTGCTCATAACACTCCACATTATCCCAATATTCCTCCTAATCCTCAAACCCGAACTGATCTCCGGAATCCCCTCATGCAAGTATAGTTTAAACCAAACATTAGACTGTGATTCTAAGAATAGAAGTTCAAACCTTCTTACCTGCCGAGGGGAGGGTTTAACCAACAAGAGCTGCTAACTCTTACATCTGAGCCTAAAACCTCAGCCCCCTTACTTTTAAAGGATAACAGCAATCCACTGGTCTTAGGAACCACCCATCTTGGTGCAAATCCAAGTAAAAGTAGTGAACCCCACACTACTAATCAACTCCCTCACACTACTCACGCTGACAATCCTCCTAACCCCAATCATCCTGCCATTTCTATTTAAAAACTTTAAAAACACCCCACAAGCCACCACCCGCGCTGTTAAAACCGCATTCCTAATTAGCCTAGCCCCTACAACCGCATTCATCTACTCGGGAGTAGAATCTGTCACCTGCCACTGGGAGTGAAAATTCATTATAAACTTTAAAATCCCCCTGAGCCTAAAAATAGACCAATACTCAATAACATTTCTTCCAATCGCCCTATTTGTAACATGATCAATCCTACAATTCGCCATATGATACATGGCCTCAGAGCCATACGTAACAAAATTTTTCACCTACCTACTGACATTCCTAGTCGCCATACTCCTCCTAACAACCGCAAACAACATATTCCTCCTATTCGTAGGCTGGGAAGGAGTACGAATCATGTCCTTCCTTCTCATCGGCTGATGACAAGGCCGAGCAGATGCCAACACCGCCGCCCTACGAGCCGTAATCTACAACCGAATCGGAGACATCGGACTGATCCTGAGCATAGCATGACTAGCTTCAACATTCAACACCTGAGAGATCCAACAAGCCGTACACCCCCACCAAACCCCAATCCTCCCCCTCATAGGATTAATCCTCGCAGCCGCAGGAAAATCCGCCCAATTTGGACTCCACCCATGACTGCCCGCAGCAATAGAAGGCCCCACCCCAGTGTCAGCCCTACTGCACTCCAGTACCATAGTAGTAGCCGGAATCTTCCTGCTCATCCGCATGCACCCCCTGCTAGCCACCAACCAGACAGCCCTAACTGCCTGCCTATGCCTAGGTGCTCTATCAACCCTATTTGCTGCCACATGCGCCCTAACCCAAAATGACATCAAAAAAATCATTGCTTTCTCAACATCCAGCCAACTAGGACTAATAATAGTCACTATCGGACTAAACCTCCCACAACTAGCCTTCCTACACATCTCAACCCATGCCTTCTTTAAAGCCATACTATTCCTATGCTCAGGGTCTATCATCCACAACCTAAACGGAGAACAAGATATCCGAAAGATAGGAGGCCTACAGAAAATACTCCCAGTCACTACTTCCTGCCTAACCATCGGAAACCTGGCGCTGATAGGAACCCCATTCCTAGCCGGATTCTACTCAAAAGACCTCATCATCGAAAGCTTAAACACATCATACCTAAATACTTGAGCCCTACTCCTAACCCTTATAGCCACAGCATTCACCGCAACCTACAGCATCCGCATAACCATCCTAGTCCAAGCTGGACAAACCCGAATCCCCCCAATAGTATCAATAAACGAAAACAACCCACTAATCACCGCCCCCCTAACCCGACTCGCCCTAGGCAGCATTACAGCAGGAATAATCATTACCTCTTTCATCACACCAACCAAAACCCCCCCAATAACCATACCCCTTATCACCAAAACCGCTGCCATCCTCATAACAATCCTAGGAATCATCCTAGGCCCCTCATGTACAGGGCCACACCCCTCTAACGGCGCAAGCTTACATAGAAACATTATTAACAGACCTAGACAGATACAAAAACCCCTACAAGACCACGTATTAACTAACCCTGTTAACCCGACTCAGGAGCGCCTATAAGAGCGATTAAAATCTGTGAAAGGAACTCGGCAAATTAATAAGGCCCGACTGTTTACCAAAAACATAGCCTTCAGCAAATTAAACAAGTATTGAAGGTGATGCCTGCCCGGTGACTTAGGTTTAACGGCCGCGGTATCCTAACCGTGCAAAGGTAGCGCAATCAATTGTCCCATAAATCGAGACTTGTATGAATGGCTAAACGAGGTCTTAACTGTCTCTCACAGATAATCAGTGAAATTGATCTCCCCGTGCAAAAGCGGGGATGTGAACATAAGACGAGAAGACCCTGTGGAACTTAAAAATCAACGACCACCGCGAATCCTCAATCAACCCCACTGGGGCCACTACCATCGCAGAGCCTGGTCGATATTTTTCGGTTGGGGCGACCTTGGAGGAGAACAAATCCTCCAAAAACAAGACCATACCTCTTTACCTAGAGCTACCCCTCAAAGTGCTAACAGTGACCAGACCCAATATAATTGATTAATGGACCAAGCTACCCCAGGGATAACAGCGCAATCCCCCTCAAGAGCCCATATCGACAGGGGGGTTTACGACCTCGATGTTGGATCAGGACATCCTAATGGTGCAGCCGCTATTAAGGGTTCGTTTGTTCAACGATTAACAGTCCTACGTGATCTGAGTTCAGACCGGAGCAATCCAGGTCGGTTTCTATCTATGACACACTCTCCCCAGTACGAAAGGACCGGGAAAGTGGGGCCAATACCACAAGCACGCCCCCCCCCTCTAAGCAGTGAAACCAACTAAACCGTGAAGAGGGCCTTCCCCCACCACTTTCAATCCTAGAAAAGGACCAGCTAGAGTGGCAGAGCCCGGCAAGTGCAGAAGGCTTAAGCCCTTTCCCCAGAGGTTCAAATCCTCTCCCTAGCTTCACCCATGATTCAAATAACAACACTAAGCTGCCTCGTTATATCCCTCCTATACATCATCCCAATCCTGATTGCCGTAGCCTTCCTAACCCTAGCAGAACGGAAAATCCTAAGCTACATACAATCCCGCAAAGGCCCTAACGTTGTCGGGCCTTTTGGCCTACTTCAACCATTTGCGGACGGACTGAAACTATTTACCAAAGAGCCCATCCGACCCTCTACCTCTTCCCCACTTCTATTCATTCTGATACCAATACTAGCCCTTGTCCTAGCCCTCACCACTTGAGCACCACTACCACTCCCATTTCCCCTAGCAGATCTAAACCTCGGAGTTCTCTTCCTAATAGCCATGTCAAGCCTAGCCGTCTACTCAGTCCTATGATCAGGCTGAGCCTCGAACTCAAAATACGCACTAATCGGAGCCCTACGGGCAGTAGCACAGACCATTTCATACGAAGTGACACTGGCCATAATCCTGCTATCAATAATCATACTAAGCGGAAGCTACACACTCAGCTCCTTTGCCGTCGCACAGGAGCCTCTATACTTCATTTTCTCCTCATGACCCCTAGCAATAATATGATACGTATCCACCCTAGCAGAGACAAACCGAGCTCCTTTTGACCTCACAGAGGGTGAATCTGAGCTAGTCTCAGGGTTTAACGTTGAATACGCCGCAGGACCCTTCGCCTTATTCTTCCTAGCTGAATATGCGAACATTATGCTAATAAATACACTTACAGCCATCATATTCCTAAACCCAAGCGCCCTAGGGCCACCCACAGAACTATTCCCCGTCATCCTAGCCACAAAAGTCCTCCTACTATCTTCTGGTTTCTTATGGGTCCGAGCTTCATACCCACGATTCCGTTATGACCAACTAATGCACCTACTATGAAAAAACTTCCTACCCCTCACACTAGCTCTGTGCCTCTGACACATCAGCATACCTATCTGCTATGCAGGCCTACCTCCTTACATAAGGAAATGTGCCTGAACTACAAAGGGTCACTATGATAAAGTGAACATAGAGGTATAACAGCCCTCTCATTTCCTGTTGACCTTAGAAAAGTAGGAATTGAACCCACACAAGAGAAATCAAAATTCTCCATACTTCCCTTATATTATTTTCTAGTAGAGTCAGCTAATCAAGCTATCGGGCCCATACCCCGAAAATGATGGTTTAACCCCCTCCTCTACTAATGAACCCTTACGCGACCCCAATCATAACCTTCAGCCTCATCTTGGGCACCACAATCACAATTTCCAGCAACCACTGAGTTCTGGCCTGGACAGGACTGGAGATCAACGCACTAGCCATCATTCCCCTAATTGCCAAATCCCACCACCCACGAGCAGTAGAAGCCGCAACGAAATACTTCCTAACCCAAGCAGCTGCTTCCGCCCTGGTCCTATTCTCTAGCATAACCAATGCCTGAGTCACCGGCCAATGAGACATCACACAAATAAACCACCCAACCTCCTGTCTACTACTGACAGCAGCAATCGCTATTAAACTGGGCCTAGTGCCATTTCACTTCTGATTCCCAGAAGTACTACAAGGATCGCCACTAATAACAGCCCTGCTACTCTCGACCCTCATAAAATTCCCCCCACTAACCCTGCTCCTACTAACATCCAAATCCCTCGACCCAGCTCTACTCACCGCCATGGCCCTAGCCTCAACAGCACTAGGAGGCTGAATAGGACTGAACCAAACACAAACACGCAAAATCCTAGCCTTCTCGTCCATCTCCCACTTAGGCTGAATCGCCATCATCCTAGTTTACAGCCCCAAATTGGCCTTACTTACCTTCTACCTATACACAATCATAACATCAGCCGTATTCCTAGCCCTTAACAAAATCAAAGCCCTTAACCTATCCATGATCACAACCTCATGAACAAAAACCCCAGTGCTAAACGCCACCCTAATACTAGTACTTTTATCCCTAGCAGGCCTCCCCCCATTAACAGGCTTTATACCAAAGTGACTTATCATCCAAGAACTAACTAAACAGGAAATAACACCAGCAGCCATGGCAATTGCCATGCTATCACTGCTCAGCCTCTTCTTCTACCTACGCCTCGCATACCACTCAACAATTACCCTTCCCCCCAACTCCTCTAACCACATAAAACAATGATACACTAGCAAAGCCCCAAGCACACCTACTGCGGTCCTTGCCTCACTATCAATCCTCTTACTTCCCCTGTCCCCAATAATACATGCCATTGTCTAGAAACTTAGGATAACACCCCAAACAGAAGGCCTTCAAAGCCTTAAATAAGAGTTAAACCCTCTTAGTTTCTGCACATTAAGACTTACAGAATATTAACCTGTATCTTCTGAATGCAAGTCAGACGCTTTAATTAAGCTAAAGCCTCCCTAGACAGATGGGCTTCGATCCCACAAAACTCTAGTTAACAGCTAAATGCCTAAACCAATTGGCTTCTGCCTACAAAGACCCTGACGCACCCTAGTGCGCATCGATGAGCTTGCAACTCAACATGAATTTCACTACAGAGCCGATAAGAAGAGGAATTAAACCTCTGTAAAAAGGACTACAGCCTAACGCTTCAACACTCAGCCATCTTACCCGTCACCTTCATCAACCGATGACTATTTTCCACTAACCATAAGGATATTGGCACCCTGTACCTCATCTTCGGGGCATGAGCAGGAATAGTCGGCACCGCACTCAGCCTATTAATCCGCGCAGAACTAGGACAACCAGGAACTCTCCTAGGCGACGACCAAATTTACAATGTAATCGTTACCGCTCACGCCTTTGTAATAAGCTTCTTTATAGTCATACCCATCATGATCGGAGGATTCGGCAACTGATTAGTCCCCCTCATAATCGGTGCCCCCGACATAGCATTCCCGCGAATAAACAACATAAGCTTTTGACTCCTCCCCCCATCATTCCTCCTCCTACTAGCCTCATCCACTGTAGAAGCTGGCGCCGGCACAGGCTGAACTGTCTACCCTCCCCTAGCAGGTAACCTTGCCCACGCCGGAGCTTCAGTAGACCTGGCTATCTTCTCACTCCACTTAGCCGGTATCTCCTCCATCCTTGGGGCCATCAACTTTATCACCACAGCCATCAACATAAAACCCCCCGCACTCTCACAATACCAAACCCCACTATTTGTCTGATCCGTACTAATTACCGCCATCCTACTCCTTCTATCACTCCCCGTACTCGCCGCCGGTATTACAATATTACTAACTGATCGAAACCTAAACACCACATTCTTCGACCCCGCTGGAGGAGGAGACCCAATCCTGTACCAACACCTATTCTGATTCTTCGGACACCCAGAAGTCTATATTCTGATCCTACCGGGGTTCGGAATCATCTCACACGTAGTCACGTACTACTCAGGCAAAAAGGAGCCCTTCGGCTACATGGGAATAGTCTGAGCCATACTATCCATCGGCTTCCTAGGATTCATCGTCTGAGCTCACCACATGTTTACAGTAGGAATAGACGTTGATACCCGAGCCTACTTTACATCAGCCACTATAATCATTGCCATCCCTACCGGAATCAAAGTATTTAGCTGACTAGCCACCCTGCACGGAGGAACAATCAAATGAGACCCCCCCCAATACTATGAGCTCTAGGATTTATCTTCCTATTTACCATCGGAGGATTAACAGGAATCGTTCTTGCAAACTCTTCCCTAGACATCGCCCTGCACGACACGTACTACGTAGTTGCCCACTTCCACTACGTCCTATCCATAGGCGCCGTCTTTGCCATTCTAGCAGGATTTACTCACTGATTCCCACTACTCACTGGGTTTACCCTACACCAAACATGAGCAAAAGCCCACTTCGGGGTAATATTTACAGGAGTAAACCTAACGTTCTTCCCCCAGCACTTCCTAGGCCTAGCAGGAATACCCCGACGATACTCGGACTATCCCGACGCCTACACAGTATGAAACACCATTTCCTCCATCGGCTCCCTAATCTCAATAGTAGCCGTAATCATACTAATATTCATCATCTGAGAAGCCTTTTCGGCCAAACGAAAAGTCCTACAACCAGAACTAACTACCACAAACGTTGAATGAATCCACGGCTGCCCTCCCCCATACCATACTTTCGAGGAACCGGCCTTCGTCCAAGTACAAGAAAGGAAGGAATCGAACCCTCACATGCTGGTTTCAAGCCAACTGCATTAACCGCTCATGCTTCTTTCTTATGAGACGTTAGTAAACCAATTACATAGCCTTGTCAAGACTAAATCACAGGTAAAAATCCTGTACATCTCATGTGGCCAACCACTCCCAACTAGGATTCCAAGACGCCTCATCACCCATCATAGAAGAACTCGTTGAATTCCACGACCACGCCCTAATCGTTGCCCTAGCTATCTGCAGCCTAGTTCTCTACCTTTTAGCCCACATTCTAACAGAAAAACTCTCGTCCAATGCTGTAGACGCCCAAGAAGTAGAGCTGATCTGGACAATCCTACCTGCTATCGTCCTGGTACTCCTCGCCCTCCCATCCCTACAAATCCTCTACATAATGGACAAAATCGATGAACCAGACCTCACCCTAAAAGCCATCGACCACCAATGATACTGAAGCTACGAATACACAGACTTCAAAGACCTATCATTCGACTCCTACATAGTGCCCACCCCAGACTTACCCAACGGCCACTTCCGACTGCTAGAAGTTGACCACCGCGTAGTTATCCCAATAGAATCCCCCATCCGCGTGATCATTACTGCAGGAGACGTACTCCACTCCTGAGCAGTCCCAACGCTCGGAGTTAAAACAGACGCAATCCCAGGCCGACTAAACCAAACTTCATTCATTACCACCCGGCCTGGGATTTTTTACGGACAATGCTCAGAAATTTGCGGGGCTAATCACAGCTACATACCCATTGTAGTAGAATCAACCCCACTCCCACATTTCGAGGCCTGATCGTCCCTTCTATCATCATCCTAATCATTAAGAAGCTATGCAACAGCACTAGCCTTTTAAGCTAGCCAAAGAGGGACTTCCCCCTCCTTAATGATATGCCACAGCTTAACCCCGCACCATGATTTTCAATCATAATTATAACCTGATTAACCCTAGCACTCCTCATCCAACCAAAACTACTAGCCTTCACCACAACCAACCCCCCATCAAATAAGACCTCCCTCACTACCAAACCCACACCATGATCCTGACCATGAACCTAAGCTTCTTTGACCAATTTTCCAGCCCCAATCTATTTGGCATCCCCTTAATCCTACTATCCCTACTCTTCCCAGCCCTACTATTCCCGTCCCCAAACAACCGATGAATCAACAACCGCCTTTCTACTATCCAAACATGACTCCTTCACCTAATCACAAAACAACTAATAGTCCCACTCAACAAAAATGGCCACAAATGAGCCATAATATTTACATCCCTAATAATCAGACTTCTTACAATCAACCTTCTAGGCCTCCTTCCATATACATTCACCCCAACCACCCAACTATCTATGAACATAGCCCTAGCCTTCCCACTATGGCTCGCCACACTACTAACAGGCCTACGAAACCAACCATCAGCCTCTTTAGCCCACCTATTACCCGAAGGTACCCCTACACCCCTAATCCCCGCACTAATCCTGATCGAAACAACCAGCCTACTAATCCGCCCCCTAGCCCTCGGAGTCCGCCTTACAGCCAACCTTACAGCAGGACACTTACTCATCCAACTCATCTCTACAGCCTCCATTGCATTAATACCCACCCTTCCTGCAGTATCCATCCTAACAATAATCATCCTACTACTCCTAACCATCCTAGAAGTAGCAGTAGCCATAATCCAGGCCTACGTCTTCGTGCTCCTTCTAAGCCTATACTTACAAGAAAACATCTAATGGCACACCAAGCACACTCATACCACATAGTTGACCCAAGCCCTTGACCAATCTTCGGGGCAGCCGCCGCCCTACTCACAACCTCAGGATTAATCATGTGATTCCACTACAACTCATCCATACTACTAACCCTAGGCCTCATCTCAATACTCCTAGTAATACTCCAATGATGACGAGACATTGTACGAGAAAGCACCTTCCAAGGCCATCACACTCCCACAGTCCAAAAAGGCCTACGATACGGCATAATCCTTTTCATCACATCCGAAGCATTCTTCTTCTTAGGGTTCTTCTGAGCGTTCTTCCACTCGAGCCTGGCCCCAACCCCAGAACTAGGAGGCCAATGACCCCCAACAGGAATTAAACCACTCAACCCGATAGAAGTCCCCCTACTAAACACAGCCATCCTACTAG
Source organism: Anser brachyrhynchus (assembly GCF_964034855.1). NCBI lineage: Eukaryota > Metazoa > Chordata > Aves > Anseriformes > Anatidae > Anser > Anser brachyrhynchus. Next base: position 14,679,558 of record NC_137696.1, on the reverse strand, counting down.
CCTCAGGCGTTACCGTAACGTGAGCCCATCACAGCATCACAGAAGGAAACCGAAAACATGCCATCCACGCCCTAACCCTAACGATCCTCTTGGGATTCTACTTCACAGCCCTACAAGCAATAGAATACCACGAAGCCCCATTCTCAATCGCCGATAGCGTCTACGGATCTACCTTCTTCGTTGCCACTGGATTCCACGGACTCCACGTAATCATCGGATCCTCCTTCCTGACCGTCTGCCTCTTCCGACTGATCAAGTTCCACTTTACATCAGACCACCACTTCGGATTCGACGCAGCAGCCTGATACTGACACTTCGTAGACGTCATCTGACTATTCCTCTACATAACCATCTACTGATGAGGATCTTGCTCTTCTAGTATATTAATTACAATTGACTTCCAATCTCTAGAATCTGGTATAAACCCAGAGGAGAGCAATGAACGCACTCATGTTCATATTCGCCCTATCATCAATCCTAAGCGCCGCCCTAACCGCATTAAACTTCTGACTCGCCCAAATAAACCCCGACTCAGAGAAACTCTCACCGTACGAATGTGGATTCGACCCACTTGGATCTGCTCGATTACCATTCTCAGTCCGATTCTTCCTCAGGAGCCATCCTGTTCGTCCTATTCGACCTAGAAATCGCCCTCCTACTCCCCCTGCCATGAGCCGTCCAACTCCAATCCCCCCTAATGACCCTCACCTGAACTGTAGTGATCCTCCTTCTCCTAACACTCGGACTGGCCTACGAGTGAATTCAAGGGGGCCTAGAATGAGCAGAATAACAGAAAGTTAGTCTAACCAAAAAGATAGCTGGTTTCGACCCAGCAGATTACAGCCAACCCTGTAACTTTCTTATGTCGCCCCTACATTTAAGCTTCTACTCAGCCTTCATTTTCAGCGGACTAGGGCTAGCCTTCCACCGAACCCACCTAGTATCCGCCCTACTATGCCTTGAAAGCATAATATTATCGATATTCGTAGGCCTATCAATATGATCCATCGAAAACCAAGTCTCCTCATTCACCATGGTACCAATTCTCATGCTAACCTTCTCAGCGTGTGAGGCGGGCACAGGCCTGGCCATCCTAGTAGCCTCCACCCGCACACATGGCTCTGACCATCTACACAACCTAAACCTCCTGCAATGCTAAAAATCATCCTACCCACAATCATACTTCTTCCAACAGCCCTGCTGTCTCCACCAAAATTTCTATGGACTAACACCACCTTATACAGCCTCCTAATCGCTGCCCTAAGCCTACAGTGATTAATCCCAACCTACTACCCCTACAAATTTTTATCCAACTGAACAGGAATTGACCAAATCTCATCCCCCCTCCTAGTACTATCCTGCTGACTACTCCCACTCATAATCATAGCAAGCCAAAACCACCTGCAACAAGAACCCCTACAACGCAAACGAATCTTTATCTCAACCTTAGTCGCAGTCCAGCCATTCATCCTACTAGCCTTTTCCACCACAGAACTAGCACTATTTTACATCTCATTTGAAGCAACCCTCATTCCCACCCTAATCTTAATCACCCGATGGGGGAACCAACCAGAACGCCTAAGCGCTGGCATCTACCTGCTATTCTACACGCCAGTAAGCTCTCTACCCCTGCTAATCACAATCATACACCTATACGTGAAAATTGGCACCCTGCACCTGCCAACCCTACAACTAACCCACCCAACCCTATCCACCTCATGGACAGGAATACTATCAGGTCTAGCACTGCTCATAGCATTCATAGTAAAAGCCCCACTATACGGCCTACACCTCTGACTGCCAAAAGCCCACGTAGAAGCACCCATCGCAGGCTCAATACTCCTCGCCGCCCTACTACTAAAGCTAGGAGGATACGGAATTATACGAGTCACTCTATTTATGGGCCCACTGTCCAACCTCCTGCACTACCCCTTCCTAACCCTGGCCCTATGAGGCGCCCTAATGACTAGCTCAATCTGCCTACGACAGACAGACCTAAAATCACTAATCGCTTATTCATCCGTTAGCCACATAGGCCTAGTTATCGCCGCAGGAATAATCCAAACCCACTGATCATTCTCAGGGGCAATGATCCTAATAATTTCCCATGGACTAACTTCCTCCATACTATTCTGCCTAGCCAACACAAACTATGAACGTACGCACAGCCGAATTCTACTACTCACACGAGGCCTACAACCTCTCCTACCACTCATAGCTACCTGATGATTGCTGGCCAATCTAACAAACATAGCCTTACCCCCAACAACAAACCTCATAGCAGAGCTAACCATTATAATCACCTTATTCAACTGATCTGCCTTCACGATCATCCTAACAGGAATCGCAACCCTACTAACCGCCTCCTACACCTTATTCATACTACTAATGACCCAACGAGGCTCAATCCCCTCCCACATCACATCTATGCAAAACTCAACCACGCGAGAACACCTGCTCATAACACTCCACATTATCCCAATATTCCTCCTAATCCTCAAACCCGAACTGATCTCCGGAATCCCCTCATGCAAGTATAGTTTAAACCAAACATTAGACTGTGATTCTAAGAATAGAAGTTCAAACCTTCTTACCTGCCGAGGGGAGGGTTTAACCAACAAGAGCTGCTAACTCTTACATCTGAGCCTAAAACCTCAGCCCCCTTACTTTTAAAGGATAACAGCAATCCACTGGTCTTAGGAACCACCCATCTTGGTGCAAATCCAAGTAAAAGTAGTGAACCCCGCACTACTAATCAACTCCCTCACACTACTCACGCTGACAATCCTCCTAACCCCAATCATCCTGCCATTTCTATTTAAAAACTTTAAAAACACCCCACAAGCCACCACCCGCGCTGTTAAAACCGCATTCCTAATTAGCCTAGCCCCTACAACCGCATTCATCTACTCGGGAGTAGAATCTGTCACCTGCCACTGGGAGTGAAAATTCATTATAAACTTTAAAATCCCCCTGAGCCTAAAAATAGACCAATACTCAACAACATTTCTTCCAATCGCCCTATTTGTAACATGATCAATCCTACAATTCGCCATATGATACATGGCCTCAGAGCCATACGTAACAAAATTTTTCACCTACCTACTGACATTCCTAGTCGCCATACTCCTCCTAACAACCGCAAACAACATATTCCTCCTATTCGTAGGCTGGGAAGGAGTACGAATCATGTCCTTCCTTCTCATCGGCTGATGACAAGGCCGAGCAGATGCCAACACCGCCGCCCTACGAGCCGTAATCTACAACCGAATCGGAGACATCGGACTGATCCTGAGCATAGCATGACTAGCTTCAACATTCAACACCTGAGAGATCCAACAAGCCGTACACCCCCACCAAACCCCAATCCTCCCCCTCATAGGATTAATCCTCGCAGCCGCAGGAAAATCCGCCCAATTTGGACTCCACCCATGACTGCCCGCAGCAATAGAAGGCCCCACCCCAGTATCAGCCCTACTGCACTCCAGTACCATAGTAGTAGCCGGAATCTTCCTGCTCATCCGCATGCACCCCCTGCTAGCCACCAACCAGACAGCCCTAACTGCCTGCCTATGCCTAGGTGCTCTATCAACCCTATTCGCTGCCACATGCGCCCTAACCCAAAATGACATCAAAAAAATCATTGCTTTCTCAACATCCAGCCAACTAGGACTAATAATAGTCACTATCGGACTAAACCTCCCACAACTAGCCTTCCTACACATCTCAACCCATGCCTTCTTTAAAGCCATACTATTCCTATGCTCAGGGTCTATCATCCACAACCTAAACGGAGAACAAGATATCCGAAAGATAGGAGGCCTACAGAAAATACTCCCAGTCACTACTTCCTGCCTAACCATCGGAAACCTGGCGCTGATAGGAACCCCATTCCTAGCCGGATTCTACTCAAAAGACCTCATCATCGAAAGCTTAAACACATCATACCTAAATACTTGAGCCCTACTCCTAACCCTTATAGCCACAGCATTCACCGCAACCTACAGCATCCGCATAACCATCCTAGTCCAAGCTGGACAAACCCGAATCCCCCCAATAGTATCAATAAACGAAAACAACCCACTAATCACCGCCCCCCTAACCCGACTCGCCCTAGGCAGCATTACAGCAGGAATAATCATTACCTCTTTCATCACACCAACCAAAACCCCCCCAATAACCATACCCCTTATCACCAAAACTGCTGCCATCCTCATAACAATCCTAGGAATCATCCTAGCCCTAGAACTATCGAACATAACACACACCCTCACTCACCCCAAACCAACCCCCCTCATAAACTTCTCCTCTGCATTAGGGTACTTCAACCCCCTAGTACACCGATTCTTCTCCAAAAACCTACTAGAAAAGGGACAAAACATTGCCCTACACTTGATCGACCTCTCCTGACTCAAAAAAATAGGGCCAGAGGGCCTTGCTGAACTACAAGTAGCCGCAAGCAAAGCCGCAACCTCAATACACACAGGGCTAATTAAGGCCTACCTAGGATCCTTCGCCCTCTCCATCCTGGTAATAATCCTAATAACACACAGACTCACTAATGGCCTCTAACATCCGCAAATCCCATCCCCTACTAAAAATAATCAACAACTCCCTAATCGACCTACCTGCCCCCTCCAACATCTCTGCCTGATGAAACTTCGGCTCCCTTCTAGCCATCTGCTTAGCCACACAAATCCTAACAGGCCTGCTACTAGCCATACACTACACCGCAGACACTTCACTCGCCTTCTCCTCAGTAGCTCACACATGCCGAGACGTCCAGTACGGATGGCTCATCCGCAACCTCCACGCCAATGGTGCTTCGCTCTTCTTTATCTGCATCTACTTACACATCGGACGAGGCCTCTACTACGGCTCCTACCTATACAAAGAAACCTGAAACACAGGAGTAATCCTCCTACTCACCCTAATAGCAACTGCCTTCGTAGGGTATGTCCTACCATGAGGACAAATGTCATTCTGAGGGGCCACCGTAATCACCAACCTATTCTCAGCCATCCCGTACATTGGGCAAACTCTAGTAGAATGAACCTGAGGAGGATTCTCAGTAGACAATCCAACCTTAACCCGATTCTTCGCCATCCACTTCCTACTGCCCTTCCTAATTGCAGGAATCACCCTAGTCCACCTAACCTTCCTACACGAATCAGGCTCAAATAACCCACTAGGAATCGTATCAGACTGCGACAAAATCCCATTCCACCCACACTTCTCCATGAAAGACAGCTTAGGGCTTACCCTAATAATCACCCCTCTAATAGCACTAGCCCTATTTTCACCGAACCTCCTGGTTCTTGGAATCCTAGTTGGGAGTGGTTGGCCACATGAGATGTACAGGATTTTTACCTGTGATTTAGTCTTGACAAGGCTATGTAATTGGTTTACTAAAGTCTCATAAGAAAGAAGCATGAGCGGTTAATGCAGTTGGCTTGAAACCCATCCCCAGTGGTGCCAGTGCACTCTCTGCACTCACTGCACTGCATCCCCAGTGGTGCCAGTGCGCTCTCTGGAGTCACAGCACTGCATCCCCAGTGGTGCCAGTGCACTCTCTGGACTCACTGCAGTGCATCCCCAGTGGTGCCAGTGCACTCTCTGGACTCACTGTAGTGCATCCCCAGTGGTGCCAGTGCTCTCTCTGGACTCACTGTACTGCATCCACAGTGGTGCCAGTGCACACGCTGGACTCACTGCAGTGCATCCCCAGTGGTGCCAGTGCACTCTCTGGACTCACTGCACTGCATCCCCAGTGGTGCCAGTGCACTCTCTGGACTCACTGCAGGGCATCCCCAGTGGTGCCAGTGCACTCTCTGCACTCACTGCACTGCATCCCCAGTGGTGCCAGTGCGCTCTCTGGAGTCACAGCACTGCATCCCCAGTGGTGCCAGTGCACTCTCTGGACTCACTGCAGTGCATCCCCAGTGGTGCCAGTGCACTCTCTGGACTCACTGTAGTGCATCCCCAGTGGTGCCAGTGCTCTCTCTGGACTCACTGTACTGCATCCACAGTGGTGCCAGTGCACACGCTGGACTCACTGCAGTGCATCCCCAGTGGTGCCAGTGCACTCTCTGGACTCACTGCACTGCATCCCCAGTGGTGCCAGTGCACTCTCTGGACTCACTGCAGGGCATCCCCAGTGGTGCCAGTGCACTCTCTGCACTCACTGCACTGCATCCCCAGTGGTGCCAGTGCACTCACTGGACTGACTGCACTGCATCCCCAGTGGTGCCAGTGCGCTCTCCGGAGTCACAGCACTGCATCCCCAGTGGTGCCAGTGCACTCACTGGACACACTGTACTGCATTACAGGTGGTGCCAGTGCACTCTCTGCACTCACTGCACAGCATCCCCAGTGGTGCCAGTGCATTCACTGGACTCACTGGACTGCATCACCAGTGGTGCCAGTGCACTCTCTGGACTCACTGCACTGCATCCCCAGTGGTGCCAGTGCACTCTCTGGACTCACTGCAGTGCATCCCCAGTGGTGCCAGTGCACTCTCTGGACTCACTGCAGTGCATCCCCAGTGGTGCCAGTGCAGTCTCTGGACTCACTGCACTGCATCCCCAGTGGTGCCAGTGCACTCTCTGGACTCACTGCACTGCATCCCCAGTGGTGCCAGTGCACTCTCTGGACTCACTGCAGTGCATCCCCAGTGGTGCCAGTGCAGTCTCTGGACTCACTGCAGTGCATCGCCAGTGGTGCCAGTGCACTCTCTCGAGTCACTGAAGTGCATCCCCAGTGGTGTCAGTGCACTCACTGGACTGACTGCACTGCATCCCCAGTGGTGCCAGTGCGCTCTCCGGAGTCACAGCACTGCATCCCCAGTGGTGCCAGTGCACTCACTGGACTCACTGTACTGCATCACAGGTGGTGCCAGTGCACTCTCTGGACTCACTACAGTGAATCCCCGGTGGTGCCAGTGCACTCTCTGCACTCACTGCACAGCATCCCCAGTGGTGCCAGTGCACTCACTGGACTCACTGGACTGCATCCCCAGTGGTGCCAGTCCACTCTCTGGACTCACTGAACTGCATCCCCAGTGGTGCCAGTGCACTCTCTGGACTCACTGCACTGCATCCCCAGTGGTGTCAGTGCACTCTCTGGACTCACTGAAGTGCATCCCCAGTGGTGCCAGTGCACTCTCTGGACTCACTGCAGTGCATCCCCAGTGGTGCCAGTGCACTCTCTGGACTCACTGCACTGCATCCCCAGTGGTGATGGTACAATCTCTGGACTCACTGTAGTGCATCCCCAGTGGTGCCAGTGCACTCTCTGGACTCACTGCAGTGCATCCCCGGTGGTGCCAGTGCACTCTCTGGACTCACTGCACTGCATTCCCAGTGGTGCCAGTGAAGTCTCTGGACTCACTGCACTGCATCCCCAGTGGTGCCAGTGCAATCTCTGGACTCACTGCAGTTCATCCCCAGTGGTGCCAGTGCACTCTCTGGACTCACTGCAGTGCATCCCCAGTGGTGCCAGTGCACTCTCTGGACTCACTGCACTGCATCCCCAGTGGTGCCAGTGCACTCTCTGGACTCACTGCAGTGCATCCCCAGTGGTGCCAGTGCACTCTCTGGACTCACTGCACTGCATCCCCAGTGGTGCCAGTGCACTCTCTGCACTCACTGCACTGCATTCCCGGTGGTGCCAGTGAAGTCTCTGGACTCACTGCACTGCATCCCCAGTGGTGCCAGTGCAATCTCTGGACTCACTGCAGTTCATCCCCAGTGGTGCCAGTGCACTCTCTGGACTCACTGCAGTGCATCCCCAGGGCAAAAGCGGGGATGTGAACATAAGACGAGAAGACCCTGTGGAACTTAAAAATCAACGACCACCGCGAATCCTCAATCAACCCCACTGGGGCCACTACCATCGCAGAGCCTGGTCGATATTTTTCGGTTGGGGCGACCTTGGAGGAGAACAAATCCTCCAAAAACAAGACCATACCTCTTTACCTAGAGCTACCCCTCAAAGTGCTAACAGTGACCAGACCCAATATAATTGATTAATGGACCAAGCTACCCCAGGGATAACAGCGCAATCCCCCTCAAGAGCCCATATCGACAGGGGGGTTTACGACCTCGATGTTGGATCAGGACATCCTAATGGTGCAGCCGCTATTAAGGGTTCGTTTGTTCAACGATTAACAGTCCTACGTGATCTGAGTTCAGACCGGAGCAATCCAGGTCGGTTTCTATCTATGACACACTCTCCCCAGTACGAAAGGACCGGGAAAGTGGGGCCAATACCACAAGCACGCCCCCCCCCTCTAAGCAGTGAAACCAACTAAACCGTGAAGAGGGCCTTCCCCCACCACTTTCAATCCTAGAAAAGGACCAGCTAGAGTGGCAGAGCCCGGCAAGTGCAGAAGGCTTAAGCCCTTTCCCCAGAGGTTCAAATCCTCTCCCTAGCTTCACCCATGATTCAAATAACAACACTAAGCTGCCTCGTTATATCCCTCCTATACATCATCCCAATCCTGATTGCCGTAGCCTTCCTAACCCTAGTAGAACGGAAAATCCTAAGCTACATACAATCCCGCAAAGGCCCTAACGTTGTCGGGCCTTTTGGCCTACTTCAACCATTTGCGGACGGACTGAAACTATTTACCAAAGAGCCCATCCAACCCTCTACCTCTTCCCCACTTCTATTCATTCTGATACCAATACTAGCCCTTGTCCTAGCCCTCACCACTTGAGCACCACTACCACTCCCATTTCCCCTAGCAGATCTAAACCTCAGAGTTCTCTTCCTAATAGCCATGTCAAGCCTAGCCGTCTACTCAGTCCTATGATCAGGCTGAGCCTCGAACTCAAAATACGCACTAATCGGAGCCCTATGGGCAGTAGCACAGACCATTTCATACGAAGTGACACTGGCCATAATCCTGCTATCAATAATCATACTAAGCGGAAGCTACACACTCAGCTCCTTTGCCGTCGCACAGGAGCCTCTATACTTCATTTTCTCCTCATGACCCCTAGCAATAATATGATACGTATCCACCCTAGCAGAGACAAACCGAGCTCCTTTTGACCTCACAGAGGGTGAATCTGAGCTAGTCTCAGGGTTTAACGTTGAATACGCCGCAGGACCCTTCGCCTTATTCTTCCTAGCTGAATATGCGAACATTATGCTAATAAATACACTTACAGCCATCATATTCCTAAACCCAAGCGCCCTAGGGCCACCCACAGAACTATTCCCCGTCATCCTAGCCACAAAAGTCCTCCTACTATCTTCTGGTTTCTTATGGGTCCGAGCTTCATACCCACGATTCCAATATGACCAACTAATGCACCTACTATGAAAAAACTTCCTACCCCTCACACTAGCTCTGTGCCTCTGACACATCAGCATACCTATCTGCTATGCAGGCCTACCTCCTTACATAAGGAAATGTGCCTGAACTACAAAGGGTCACTATGATAAAGTGAACATAGAGGTATAACAGCCCTCTCATTTCCTGTTGACCTTAGAAAAGTAGGAATTGAACCCACACAAGAGAAATCAAAATTCTCCATACTTCCCTTATATTATTTTCTAGTAGAGTCAGCTAATCAAGCTATCGGGCCCATACCCCGAAAATGATGGTTTAACCCCCTCCTCTACTAATGAACCCTTACGCGACCCCAATCATAACCTTCAGCCTCATCTTGGGCACCACAATCACAATTTCCAGCAACCACTGAGTTCTGGCCTGGACAGGACTGGAGATCAACGCACTAGCCATCATTCCCCTAATTGCCAAATCCCACCACCCACGAGCAGTAGAAGCCGCAACGAAATACTTCCTAACCCAAGCAGCTGCTTCCGCCCTGGTCCTATTCTCTAGCATAACCAATGCCTGAGTCACCGGCCAATGAGACATCACACAAATAAACCACCCAACCTCCTGTCTACTACTGACAGCAGCAATCGCTATTAAACTGGGCCTAGTGCCATTTCACTTCTGATTCCCAGAAGTACTACAAGGATCGCCACTAATAACAGCCCTGCTACTCTCGACCCTCATAAAATTCCCCCCACTAACCCTGCTCCTACTAACATCCAAATCCCTCGACCCAGCTCTACTCACCGCCATGGCCCTAGCCTCAACAGCACTAGGAGGCTGAATAGGACTGAACCAAACACAAACACGCAAAATCCTAGCCTTCTCGTCCATCTCCCACTTAGGCTGAATCGCCATCATCCTAGTTTACAGCCCCAAATTGGCCTTACTTACCTTCTACCTATACACAATCATAACATCAGCCGTATTCCTAGCCCTTAACAAAATCAAAGCCCTTAACCTATCCATGATCACAACCTCATGAACAAAAACCCCAGTGCTAAACGCCACCCTAATACTAGTACTTTTATCCCTAGCAGGCCTCCCCCCATTAACAGGCTTTATACCAAAGTGACTTATCATCCAAGAACTAACTAAACAGGAAATAACACCAGCAGCCATGGCAATTGCCATGCTATCACTGCTCAGCCTCTTCTTCTACCTACGCCTCGCATACCACTCAACAATTACCCTTCCCCCCAACTCCTCTAACCACATAAAACAATGATACACTAGCAAAGCCCCAAGCACACCTACTGCGGTCCTTGCCTCACTATCAATCCTCTTACTTCCCCTGTCCCCAATAATACATGCCATTGTCTAGAAACTTAGGATAACACCCCAAACCGAAGGCCTTCAAAGCCTTAAATAAGAGTTAAACCCTCTTAGTTTCTGCACATTAAGACTTACAGAATATTAACCTGTATCTTCTGAATGCAAGTCAGACGCTTTAATTAAGCTAAAGCCTCCCTAGACAGATGGGCTTCGATCCCACAAAACTCTAGTTAACAGCTAAATGCCTAAACCAATTGGCTTCTGCCTACAAAGACCCTGACGCACCCTAGTGCGCATCGATGAGCTTGCAACTCAACATGAATTTCACTACAGAGCCGATAAGAAGAGGAATTAAACCTCTGTAAAAAGGACTACAGCCTAACGCTTCAACACTCAGCCATCTTACCCGTCACCTTCATCAACCGATGACTATTTTCCACTAACCATAAGGATATTGGCACCCTGTACCTCATCTTCGGGGCATGAGCAGGAATAGTCGGCACCGCACTCAGCCTATTAATCCGCGCAGAACTAGGACAACCAGGAACTCTCCTTGGCGACGACCAAATTTACAATGTAATCGTTACCGCTCACGCCTTTGTAATAAGCTTCTTTATAGTCATACCCATCATGATCGGAGGATTCGGCAACTGATTAGTCCCCCTCATAATCGGTGCCCCCGACATAGCATTCCCGCGAATAAACAACATAAGCTTTTGACTCCTCCCCCCATCATTCCTCCTCCTACTAGCCTCATCCACTGTAGAAGCTGGCGCCGGCACAGGCTGAACTGTCTACCCTCCCCTAGCAGGTAACCTTGCCCACGCCGGAGCTTCAGTAGACCTGGCTATCTTCTCACTCCACTTAGCCGGTATCTCCTCCATCCTTGGGGCCATCAACTTTATCACCACAGCCATCAACATAAAACCCCCCGCACTCTCACAATACCAAACCCCACTATTTGTCTGATCCGTACTAATTACCGCCATCCTACTCCTTCTATCACTCCCCGTACTCGCCGCCGGTATTACAATATTACTAACTGATCGAAACCTAAACACCACATTCTTCGACCCCGCTGGAGGAGGAGACCCAATCCTGTACCAACACCTATTCTGATTCTTCGGACACCCAGAAGTCTATATTCTGATCCTACCGGGGTTCGGAATCATCTCACACGTAGTCACGTACTACTCAGGCAAAAAGGAGCCCTTCGGCTACATGGGAATAGTCTGAGCCATACTATCCATCGGCTTCCTAGGATTCATCGTCTGAGCTCACCACATGTTTACAGTAGGAATAGACGTTGATACCCGAGCCTACTTTACATCAGCCACTATAATCATTGCCATCCCTACCGGAATCAAAGTATTTAGCTGACTAGCCACCCTGCACGGAGGAACAATCAAATGAGACCCCCCCCAATACTATGAGCTCTAGGATTTATCTTCCTATTTACCATCGGAGGATTAACAGGAATCGTTCTTGCAAACTCTTCCCTAGACATCGCCCTGCACGACACGTACTACGTAGTTGCCCACTTCCACTACGTCCTATCCATAGGCGCCGTCTTTGCCATTCTAGCAGGATTTACTCACTGATTCCCACTACTCACTGGGTTTACCCTACACCAAACATGAGCAAAAGCCCACTTCGGGGTAATATTTACAGGAGTAAACCTAACGTTCTTCCCCCAGCACTTCCTAGGCCTAGCAGGAATACCCCGACGATACTCGGACTATCCTGACGCCTACACACTATGAAACACCATTTCCTCCATCGGCTCCCTAATCTCAATAGTAGCCGTAATCATACTAATATTCATCATCTGAGAAGCCTTTTCGGCCAAACGAAAAGTCCTACAACCAGAACTAACTACCACAAACGTTGAATGAATCCACGGCTGCCCTCCCCCATACCATACTTTCGAGGAACCGGCCTTCGTCCAAGTACAAGAAAGGAAGGAATCGAACCCTCACATGCTGGTTTCAAGCCAACTGCATTCACCGCTCATGCTTCTTTCTTATGAGACGTTAGTAAACCAATTACATAGCCTTGTCAAGACTAAATCACAGGTAAAAATCCTGTACATCTCATGTGGCCAACCACTCCCAACTAGGATTCCAAGACGCCTCATCACCCATCATAGAAGAACTCGTTGAATTCCACGACCACGCCCTAATCGTTGCCCTAGCTATCTGCAGCCTAGTTCTCTACCTTTTAGCCCACATACTAACAGAAAAACTCTCGTCCAATGCTGTAGACGCCCAAGAAGTAGAGCTGATCTGGACAATCCTACCTGCTATCGTCCTGGTACTCCTCGCCCTCCCATCCCTACAAATCCTCTACATAATGGACAAAATCGATGAACCAGACCTCACCCTAAAAGCCATCGACCACCAATGATACTGAAGCTACGAATACACAGACTTCAAAGACCTATCATTCGACTCCTACATAGTGCCCACCCCAGACTTACCCAACGGCCACTTCCGACTGCTAGAAGTTGACCACCGCGTAGTTATCCCAATAGAATCCCCCATCCGCGTGATCATTACTGCAGGAGACGTACTCCACTCCTGAGCAGTCCCAACGCTCGGAGTTAAAACAGACGCAATCCCAGGCCGACTAAACCAAACTTCATTCATTACCACCCGGCCTGGGATTTTTTACGGACAATGCTCAGAAATTTGCGGGGCTAATCACAGCTACATACCCATTGTAGTAGAATCAACCCCACTCCCACATTTCGAGGCCTGATCGTCCCTTCTATCATCATCCTAATCATTAAGAAGCTATGCAACAGCACTAGCCTTTTAAGCTAGCCAAAGAGGGACTTCCCCCTCCTTAATGATATGCCACAGCTTAACCCCGCACCATGATTTTCAATCATAATTATAACCTGATTAACCCTAGCACTCCTCATCCAACCAAAACTACTAGCCTTCACCACAACCAACCCCCCATCAAATAAGACCTCCCTCACTACCAAACCCACACCATGATCCTGACCATGAACCTAAGCTTCTTTGACCAATTTTCCAGCCCCAATCTATTTGGCATCCCCTTAATCCTACTATCCCTACTCTTCCCAGCCCTACTATTCCCGTCCCCAAACAACCGATGAATCAACAACCGCCTTTCTACTATCCAAACATGACTCCTTCACCTAATCACAAAACAACTAATAGTCCCACTCAACAAAAATGGCCACAAATGAGCCATAATATTTACATCCCTAATAATCAGACTTCTTACAATCAACCTTCTCGGCCTCCTTCCATATACATTCACCCCAACCACCCAACTATCTATGAACATAGCCCTAGCCTTCCCACTATGGCTCGCCACACTACTAACAGGCCTACGAAACCAACCATCAGCCTCTTTAGCCCACCTATTACCCGAAGGTACCCCTACACCCCTAATCCCCGCACTAATCCTGATCGAAACAACCAGCCTACTAATCCGCCCCCTAGCCCTCGGAGTCCGCCTTACAGCCAACCTTACAGCAGGACACTTACTCATCCAACTCATCTCTACAGCCTCCATTGCATTAATACCCACCCTTCCTGCAGTATCCATCCTAACAATAATCATCCTACTACTCCTAACCATCCTAGAAGTAGCAGTAGCCATAATCCAGGCCTACGTCTTCGTGCTCCTTCTAAGCCTATACTTACAAGAAAACATCTAATGGCACACCAAGCACACTCATACCACATAGTTGACCCAAGCCCTTGACCAATCTTCGGGGCAGCCGCCGCCCTACTCACAACCTCAGGATTAATCATGTGATTCCACTACAACTCATCCATACTACTAACCCTAGGCCTCATCTCAATACTCCTAGTAATACTCCAATGATGACGAGACATTGTACGAGAAAGCACCTTCCAAGGCCATCACACTCCCACAGTCCAAAAAGGCCTACGATACGGCATAATCCTTTTCATCACATCCGAAGCATTCTTCTTCTTAGGGTTCTTCTGAGCGTTCTTCCACTCGAGCCTGGCCCCAACCCCAGAACTAGGAGGCCAATGACCCCCAACAGGAATTAAACCACTCAACCCGATAGAAGTCCCCCTACTAAACACAGCCATCCTACTAGCCTCAGGCGTTACCGTAACGTGAGCCCATCACAGCATCACAGAAGGAAACCGAAAACATGCCATCCACGCCCTAACCCTAACGATCCTCTTGGGATTCTACTTCACAGCCCTACAAGCAATAGAATACCACGAAGCCCCATTCTCAATCGCTGATAGCGTCTACGGATCTACCTTCTTCGTTGCCACTGGATTCCACGGACTCCACGTAATCATCGGATCCTCCTTCCTGACCGTCTGCCTCTTCCGACTGATCAAGTTCCACTTTACATCAGACCACCACTTCGGATTCGAGGCAGCAGCCTGATACTGACACTTCGTAGACGTCATCTGACTATTCCTCTACATAACCATCTACTGATGAGGATCTTGCTCTTCTAGTATATTAATTACAATTGACTTCCAATCTCTAGAATCTGGTATAAACCCAGAGGAGAGCAATGAACGCACTCATGTTCATATTCGCCCTATCATCAATCCTAAGCGCCGCCCTAACCGCATTAAACTTCTGACTCGCCCAAATAAACCCCGACTCAGAGAAACTCTCACCGTACGAATGTGGATTCGACCCACTTGGATCTGCTCGATTACCATTCTCAGTCCGATTCTTCCTCAGGAGCCATCCTGTTCGTCCTATTCGACCTAGAAATCGCCCTCCTACTCCCCCTGCCATGAGCCGTCCAACTCCAATCCCCCCTAATGACCCTCACCTGAACTGTAGTGATCCTCC
Source organism: Anser brachyrhynchus (assembly GCF_964034855.1). Classification (NCBI taxonomy): domain Eukaryota; kingdom Metazoa; phylum Chordata; class Aves; order Anseriformes; family Anatidae; genus Anser; species Anser brachyrhynchus. The sequence goes on along the minus strand of NC_137696.1, from coordinate 14,664,092 downwards.
TTCTCCTAACACTCGGACTGGCCTACGAGTGAATTCAAGGGGGCCTAGAATGAGCAGAATAACAGAAAGTTAGTCTAACCAAAAAGATAGCTGGTTTCGACCCAGCAGATTACAGCCAACCCTGTAACTTTCTTATGTCGCCCCTACATTTAAGCTTCTACTCAGCCTTCATTTTCAGCGGACTAGGGCTAGCCTTCCACCGAACCCACCTAGTATCCGCCCTACTATGCCTTGAAAGCATAATATTATCGATATTCGTAGGCCTATCAATATGATCCATCGAAAACCAAGTCTCCTCATTCACCATGGTACCAATTCTCATGCTAACCTTCTCAGCGTGTGAGGCGGGCACAGGCCTGGCCATCCTAGTAGCCTCCACCCGCACACATGGCTCTGACCATCTACACAACCTAAACCTCCTGCAATGCTAAAAATCATCCTACCCACAATCATACTTCTTCCAACAGCCCTGCTGTCTCCACCAAAATTTCTATGGACTAACACCACCTTATACAGCCTCCTAATCACTGCCCTAAGCCTACAGTGATTAATCCCAACCTACTACCCCTACAAATTTTTATCCAACTGAACAGGAATTGACCAAATCTCATCCCCCCTCCTAGTACTATCCTGCTGACTACTCCCACTCATAATCATAGCAAGCCAAAACCACCTGCAACAAGAACCCCTACAACGCAAACGAATCTTTATCTCAACCTTAGTCGCAGTCCAGCCATTCATCCTACTAGCCTTTTCCACCACAGAACTAGCACTATTTTACATCTCATTTGAAGCAACCCTCATTCCCACCCTAATCTTAATCACCCGATGGGGGAACCAACCAGAACGCCTAAGCGCTGGCATCTACCTGCTATTCTACACGCCAGTAAGCTCTCTACCCCTGCTAATCACAATCATACACCTATACGTGAAAATTGGCACCCTGCACCTGCCAACCCTACAACTAACCCACCCAACCCTATCCACCTCATGGACAGGAATACTATCAGGTCTAGCACTGCTCATAGCATTCATAGTAAAAGCCCCACTATACGGCCTACACCTCTGACTGCCAAAAGCCCACGTAGAAGCACCCATCGCAGGCTCAATACTCCTCGCCGCCCTACTACTAAAGCTAGGAGGATACGGAATTATACGAGTCACTCTATTTATGGGCCCACTGTCCAACCTCCTGCACTACCCCTTCCTAACCCTGGCCCTATGAGGCGCCCTAATGACTAGCTCAATCTGCCTACGACAGACAGACCTAAAATCACTAATCGCTTATTCATCCGTTAGCCACATAGGCCTAGTTATCGCCGCAGGAATAATCCAAACCCACTGATCATTCTCAGGGGCAATGATCCTAATAATTTCCCATGGACTAACTTCCTCCATACTATTCTGCCTAGCCAACACAAACTATGAACGTACGCACAGCCGAATTCTACTACTCACACGAGGCCTACAACCTCTCCTACCACTCATAGCTACCTGATGATTGCTGGCCAATCTAACAAACATAGCCTTACCCCCAACAACAAACCTCATAGCAGAGCTAACCATTATAATCACCTTATTCAACTGATCTGCCTTCACGATCATCCTAACAGGAATCGCAACCCTACTAACCGCCTCCTACACCTTATTCATACTACTAATGACCCAACGAGGCTCAATCCCCTCCCACATCACATCTATGCAAAACTCAACCACGCGAGAACACCTGCTCATAACACTCCACATTATCCCAATATTCCTCCTAATCCTCAAACCCGAACTGATCTCCGGAATCCCCTCATGCAAGTATAGTTTAAACCAAACATTAGACTGTGATTCTAAGAATAGAAGTTCAAACCTTCTTACCTGCCGAGGGGAGGGTTTAACCAACAAGAGCTGCTAACTCTTACATCTGAGCCTAAAACCTCAGCCCCCTTACTTTTAAAGGATAACAGCAATCCACTGGTCTTAGGAACCACCCATCTTGGTGCAAATCCAAGTAAAAGTAGTGAACCCCACACTACTAATCAACTCCCTCACACTACTCACGCTGACAATCCTCCTAACCCCAATCATCCTGCCATTTCTATTTAAAAACTTTAAAAACACCCCACAAGCCACCACCCGCGCTGTTAAAACCGCATTCCTAATTAGCCTAGCCCCTACAACCGCATTCATCTACTCGGGAGTAGAATCTGTCACCTGCCACTGGGAGTGAAAATTCATTATAAACTTTAAAATCCCCCTGAGCCTAAAAATAGACCAATACTCAATAACATTTCTTCCAATCGCCCTATTTGTAACATGATCAATCCTACAATTCGCCATATGATACATGGCCTCAGAGCCATACGTAACAAAATTTTTCACCTACCTACTGACATTCCTAGTCGCCATACTCCTCCTAACAACCGCAAACAACATATTCCTCCTATTCGTAGGCTGGGAAGGAGTACGAATCATGTCCTTCCTTCTCATCGGCTGATGACAAGGCCGAGCAGATGCCAACACCGCCGCCCTACGAGCCGTAATCTACAACCGAATCGGAGACATCGGACTGATCCTGAGCATAGCATGACTAGCTTCAACATTCAACACCTGAGAGATCCAACAAGCCGTACACCCCCACCAAACCCCAATCCTCCCCCTCATAGGATTAATCCTCGCAGCCGCAGGAAAATCCGCCCAATTTGGACTCCACCCATGACTGCCCGCAGCAATAGAAGGCCCCACCCCAGTATCAGCCCTACTGCACTCCAGTACCATAGTAGTAGCCGGAATCTTCCTGCTCATCCGCATGCACCCCCTGCTAGCCACCAACCAGACAGCCCTAACTGCCTGCCTATGCCTAGGTGCTCTATCAACCCTATTCGCTGCCACATGCGCCCTAACCCAAAATGACATCAAAAAAATCATTGCTTTCTCAACATCCAGCCAACTAGGACTAATAATAGTCACTATCGGACTAAACCTCCCACAACTAGCCTTCCTACACATCTCAACCCATGCCTTCTTTAAAGCCATACTATTCCTATGCTCAGGGTCTATCATCCACAACCTAAACGGAGAACAAGATATCCGAAAGATAGGAGGCCTACAGAAAATACTCCCAGTCACTACTTCCTGCCTAACCATCGGAAACCTGGCGCTGATAGGAACCCCATTCCTAGCCGGATTCTACTCAAAAGACCTCATCATCGAAAGCTTAAACACATCATACCTAAATACTTGAGCCCTACTCCTAACCCTTATAGCCACAGCATTCACCGCAACCTACAGCATCCGCATAACCATCCTAGTCCAAGCTGGACAAACCCGAATCCCCCCAATAGTATCAATAAACGAAAACAACCCACTAATCACCGCCCCCCTAACCCGACTCGCCCTAGGCAGCATTACAGCAGGAATAATCATTACCTCTTTCATCACACCAACCAAAACCCCCCCAATAACCATACCCCTTATCACCAAAACTGCTGCCATCCTCATAACAATCCTAGGAATCATCCTAGCCCTAGAACTATCGAACATAACACACACCCTCACTCACCCCAAACCAACCCCCCTCATAAACTTCTCCTCTGCATTAGGGTACTTCAACCCCCTAGTACACCGATTCTTCTCCAAAAACCTACTAGAAAAGGGACAAAACATTGCCCTACACTTGATCGACCTCTCCTGACTCAAAAAAATAGGGCCAGAGGGCCTTGCTGAACTACAAGTAGCCGCAAGCAAAGCCGCAACCTCAATACACACAGGGCTAATTAAGGCCTACCTAGGATCCTTCGCCCTCTCCATCCTGGTAATAATCCTAATAACACACAGACTCACTAATGGCCCCTAACATCCGCAAATCCCATCCCCTACTAAAAATAATCAACAACTCCCTAATCGACCTACCCGCCCCCTCCAACATCTCTGCCTGATGAAACTTCGGCTCCCTTCTAGCCATCTGCTTAGCCACACAAATCCTAACAGGCCTGCTACTAGCCATACACTACACCGCAGACACTTCACTCGCCTTCTCCTCAGTAGCTCACACATGCCGAGACGTCCAGTACGGATGGCTCATCCGCAACCTCCACGCCAACGGTGCTTCGCTCTTCTTTATCTGCATCTACTTACACATCGGACGAGGCCTCTACTACGGCTCCTACCTATACAAAGAAACCTGAAACACAGGAGTAATCCTCCTACTCACCCTAATAGCAACTGCCTTCGTAGGGTATGTCCTACCATGAGGACAAATGTCATTCTGAGGGGCCACCGTAATCACCAACCTATTCTCAGCCATCCCGTACATTGGGCAAACTCTAGTAGAATGAGCCTGAGGAGGATTCTCAGTAGACAATCCAACCTTAACCCGATTCTTCGCCATCCACTTCCTACTGCCCTTCCTAATTGCAGGAATCACCCTAGTCCACCTAACCTTCCTACACGAATCAGGCTCAAATAACCCACTAGGAATCGTATCAGACTGCGACAAAATCCCATTCCACCCATACTTCTCCATTAAAGACAGCTTAGGGCTTACCCTAATAATCACCCCTCTAATAGCACTAGCCCTATTTTCACCGAACCTCCTGGTTCTTGGAATCCTAGTTGGGAGTGGTTGGCCACATGAGATGTACAGGATTTTTACCTGTGATTTAGTCTTGACAAGGCTATGTAATTGGTTTACTAACGTCTCATAAGAAAGAAGCATGAGCGGTTAATGCAGTTGGCTTGAAACCCATCCCCAGTGGTGCAAGTGCACTCTCTGAACTCACTGAAGTGCATCCCCAGTGGTGCCAGTGCACTCTCTGCACTCACTGCACTGCATCCCCAGTGGTGCCAGTGCAATCTCTGGACTCACTGCAGAGCATCCCCAGTGGTGCCAGTGCACTCTGTGGACTCACTGTAGTGCATCCCCAGTGGTGCCAGTGCACTCTCTGGACTCACTGCACTGCATCCCCAGTGGTGCCAATGCAATCTCTGGACTCACTGCAGTGCATCCCCAGTGGTGCCAGTGCACTCTCTGGACTCACTGCAGTGCATCCCCAGTGGTGCCAGTGCACTCTCTGGACTCACTGCACTGCATCCCCAGTGGTGCCAGTGCACTCTCTGGACTCACTGCAGTGCATCCCCAGTGGTGCCAGTGCACTCTCTGGACTCACTGCACTGCATCCCCAGTGGTGCCAGTGCGCTCTCTGGAGTCACAGCACTGCATCCCCAGTGGTGCCAGTGCAATCTCTGGACTCACTGCACTGCATCCCCAGTGGTGCCAGTGAGCTCTCTGGACTCACTGCTCTGCATCCCCAGTGGTGCCAGTGTACTCACAGGATTCACTGCACTGCATCCCCAGTGGTGCTAGTGAACTCTCTGGACTCACTGCAGTGCATCCCCAGTGGTGCCAGTGCACTCTCTGGACTCACTGAAGTGCATTCTCAGTGGTGCCAGTGCACTCTCTGGGCTCACTGAAGTGCATCCCCAGTGGTGCCAGTACACTCACTGGACTCACTGCACTGCATCCCCAGTGGTGCCAGTGCACTCTCTGGACTCACTGCACTGCATCCCCAGTGGTGCCAGTGCACTCTCTGGACTCACTGTAGTGCATCCCCAGTGGTGCCAGTGCACTCTCTGGACTCACTGCAGTGCATCCCCAGTGGTGCCAGTGCACTCTCTGGACTCACTGCACTGCATCCCCAGTGGTGCCAGTGCACTCTCTGGACTCACTGCACTGCATCCCCAGTGGTGCCAGTGCAGTCTCTGGACTCACTGCAGTGCATCCCCAGTGGTGCCAGAGCACTCTCTGGACTCACTGCACTGCATCCCCAGTGGTGCCAGTGCACTCTCTGGACTCACTGCACCGCATCCCCAGTGGTGTCAGTACACTCTCTGGACTCACTGAAGTGCATCCCCAGTGGTGCCAGTACACTCTCTGGACTCACTAAACTGCATCACCAGTGGTGCCAGTGCACTCTCTGGACTCACTGCAGTGCATTCCCAGTGGTGCAAGTGCAATCTCTGGACTCACTGTAGTGCATCCCCAGTGGTGCCAGTGCACTCTCTGGACTCACTGCAGTGCATCCCCAGTGGTGCCAGTGCACTCTCTGCACTCACTGCACTGCATTCCCAGTGGTGCCAGTGAAGTCTCTGGACTCACTGCACTGCATCCCCAGTGGTGCCAGTGCACTCTCTGGACTCACTGCACTGCATCCCCACTGCTGCCAGTGCACTCTCTGGACTCACTGCAGAGCATCCCCAGTGGTGCCAGTGCACTCTCTGGACTCACTGCACTGCATCCCCAGTGGTGCCAGTGCACTCTCTCGAGTCACTGCACTACATCCCCAGTAGTGCCAGTGCACTCACTGGACTCACTGTACTGCATCATCGGTGGTGCCAGTGCACTCTCTGGACTCACTTCACTGCATCCCCAGTGGTGCCAGTGCACTCTCTGGACTCACTGCACTGCAGGCCCAGTGGTACCAGTGCACTCACTGGACTCACTGTACTGCATCACCAGTGGTTCCAGTGCATTCACTGGACTCACTGTACTGCATCTCCAGTGGTGCCAGTGCACTCTCTGGACTCACTGCACTGCATCCCCAGTGGTGCCAGTGAGCTCTCTGGACTCACTGCTCTGCATCCCCAGTGGTGCCAGTGTACTCACAGGATTCACTGCACTGCATCCCCAGTGGTGCTAGTGAACTCTCTGGACTCACTGCAGTGCATCCCCAGTGGTGCCAGTGCACTCTCTGGACTCACTGAAGTGCATTCTTAGTGGTGCCAGTGCACTCTCCGGGCTCACTGAAGTGCATCCCCAGTGGTGCCAGTACACTCACTGGACTCACTGCACTGCATCCCCAGTGGTGCCAGTGCACTCTCTGGACTCACTGCACTGCATCCCCAGTGGTGCCAGTGCACTCTCTGGACTCACTGTAGTGCATCCCCAGTGGTGCCAGTGCACTCTCTGGACTCACTGCAGTGCATCCCCAGTGGTGCCAGTGCACTCTCTGGACTCACTGCACTGCATCCCCAGTGGTGCCAGTGCACTCTCTGGACTCACTGCACTGCATCCCCAGTGGTGCCAGTGAAGTCTTTGGACTCACTGCACTGCATCCCCAGTGGTGCCAGTGCACTCTGTGGAGTCACTGAAGTGCATCCCCAGTGGTGCCAGTGCACTCTCTGGACTCACTGCACTGCATGTCCAGTGGTGCCAGTGCACTCTCTGGACTCACTGTACTGCATCCCCACTGGTGCCAGTGCACTATGTGGACTCACTGTACTGCATCCCCAGTGGTGACAGTGCACTCTCTGGACTAACTGCAGTGCATCCCCAGTGGTGCCAGTGCACTCTCTGGACTCACTGCAGTGCATCCCCAGTGGTGCCAGTGCACTCTCCGGTCTCACTGCACTGCATCCTCAGTGGTGCCAGTGCAGTCTCTGGACTCACTGCACTGCATCCCCAGTGGTGCCAGTGCACTGTCTGGACTCACTGCAGTGCATCCCCAGTGGTGTCAGTGCACTCTCTGGACTCACTGTACTGCACCCCCAGTGGTACCAGTGCACTCACTGGACTGACTGCACTGCATCCCCAGTGGTGCCAGTGCGCTCTCTGGAGTCACAGCACTGCATCCCCAGTGGTGCCAGTGCACTCACTGGACTCACTGCACTGCATCACAGGTGGTGCCAGTGCACTCTCTGGACTCACTGCAGTGAATCCCCGGTGGTGCCAGTGTACTCTCTGGACTCACTGCACTGCATCCCCAGTGGTGCCAGTGCACTCACTGGACTCACTGGACTGCATCCCCAGTGGTGCCAGTGAACTCTCTGGACTCACTGCACTGCATCCCCAGTGGTGCCAGTGTACTCTCTGGACTCACTGCAGTGCATCCCCAGTGGTGCCAGAGCACTCTCTGGACTCACTGCACTGCATCCCCAGTGGTGCCAGTGCACTCTCTGGACTCACTGCACTGCATCCCCAGTGTTGTCAGTGCACTCTCTGGAGTAACTGCAGTGCATCCCCAGTTGTGCCAGTGCACTCTCTGGACTCAATGCACTGCATCCCCAGTGGTGCCAGTGCACTCTCTGGACTCAGTGCACTGCATCCCCAGTGGTGCCAGTGCAATCTCTGGACTCACTGTAGTGCATCCCCAGTGGTGCCAGTGCACTCTCTGGACTCACTGCAGTGCATCCCCAGTGGTGCCAGTGCACTCTCTGGACTCACTGTACTGCATCACCAGTGGTGCCAGTGCACTCTCTGGACTCACTGCAGTGCATCCACAGTGGTGCCAGTGCACTCTCTGGACTCACTGCACTGCAGCCCCGGTGGTGCCAGTGCAATCTCTGGACTCACTGCACTGCATCCCCAGTGGTGCCAGTGCACTCTCTGGACTCACTGCACTGCATCCCCAGTTTTGCCAGTGAAGTCTTTGGACTCACTGCACTGCATCCCCAGTGGTGCCAGTGCACTCTCTGGAGTCACTGCAGTGCATCCCCAGTGGTGCCAGTGCACTCTCTGGACTCACTGCACTGCATGCCCAGTGGTGCCACTGCACTCTCTGGACTCACTGTACTGCATCCCCACTGGTACCAGTGCACTCTGTGGACTCACTGTACTGCATCCCCAGTGGTGCCAGTGCACTCTCTGGACTCACTGCAGTGCATCCACAGTGGTGCCAGTGCACTCACTGGACTCACTGCAGTGCATTCCCTCTGGTGCCAGTGCACTCTCTGGACTCACTGCAGGGCATCCCCAGTGGTGCCAGTGCACTCTCTGGACTCACTGCACTGCATCCCCAGTGGTGCCAGTGCATTCTCTGGACTCACTGCAGTGCATCACCAGTGGTGCCAGTGCACTCTCTGGACTCACTGAGGTGCATCCCCAGTGGTGCCAGTGCAATCTCTGGACTCACTGCAGTGCATCCCCAGTGGTGCCAGTGCACACTCTGGACTCACTGCACTGCATCCCGAGTGGTGCCAGTGCACTCTCTGGACTCACTGCACTGCATCCCCAGTGGTGCCAGTACACTCACAGGACTGACTGCACAGGATCCCCAGTGGAGCCAGTGCACTCTCTGGACTCACTGCACTGCATCCCCAGTGGTGCCAGTGCACTCTCTGGACTCACTGCACTGCATCCCCAGTGGTGTCAGTGCACTCTCTGGACTCACTGCACTGCATCCCCAGTGGTGCCAGTGCACTCTCTGGACTCACTGCACTGCATCCCCAGTGGAGCCCGTGCACTCTCTGTACTCACTGAAGTGCATCCCCAGTGGTGCCAGTGCACTCTCTGGACTCACTGCAGTGCATCCCCGTTGCTGCCAGTGCACTCTCTGGACTCACTGCAGTGCATCCCCAGTGGTGCCAGGGCACTCTCTGGACTCACTGCACTGCATCCCCAGTGGTGCCAGTACACTCACAGGACTGACTGCACTGCATCCCCAGTGGAGCCAGTGCGCTCTCTGGACTCACTGCACTGCATCCCCATTGGTGCCAGTGCATTCTCTGGACTCACCGCACTGCATCCCCAGTGGTGCCAGTGCACTCTCTGGACTCACTGTACTGCATCCCCAGTGTTGCCAGTGCACTCTTTGGAGTAACTGCAGTGCATCCCCAGTGGTGACAAAGCACTCTCTGGACTCCCGGCACCGCATCCCCAGTGGTGCCAGTGCACTCTCTGGGCTCACTGCAGTGCATCCCCAGTGGTGTCAGTGCACTCTCTGGACTCACTGCACTGCATTCCCAGTGGTGCCAGTGCACTCACTGGACTCACTGTACTGCATCATCGGTGGTGCCAGTGCACTCTCTGGACTCACTTCACTGCATCCCCAGTGGTGCCAGTGCACTCTCTGGACTCACTGCACTGCAGGCCCAGTGGTACCAGTGCACTCACTGGACTCACTGTACTGCATCACCAGTGGTTCCAGTGCATACACTGGACTCACTGTACTGCATCTCCAGTGGTGCCAGTGCACTCTCTGGACTCACTGCACTGCATCCCCAGTGGTGCCAGTGAGCTCTCTGGACTCACTGCTCTGCATCCCCAGTGGTGCCAGTGTACTCACAGGATTCACTGCACTGCATCCCCAGTGGTGCTAGTGAACTCTCTGGACTCACTGCAGTGCATCCCCAGTGGTGCCAGTGCACTCTCTGGACTCACTGAAGTGCATTCTCAGTGGTGCCAGTGCACTCTCTGGGCTCACTGAAGTGCATCCCCAGTGGTGCCAGTACACTCACTGGACTCACTGCACTGCATCCCCAGTGGTGCCAGTGCACTCTCTGGACTCACTGCACTGCATCCCCAGTGGTGCCAGTGCACTCTCTGGACTCACTGTAGTGCATCCCCAGTGGTGCCAGTGCACTCTCTGGACTCACTGCAGTGCATCCCCAGTGGTGCCAGTGCACTCTCTGGACTCACTGCACTGCATCCCCAGTGGTGCCAGTGCACTCTCTGGACTCACTGCACTGCATCCCCAGTGGTGCCAGTGAAGTCTTTGGACTCACTGCACTGCATCCCCAGTGGTGCCAGTGCACTCTGTGGAGTCACTGAAGTGCATCCCCAGTGGTGCCAGTGCACTCTCTGGACTCACTGCACTGCATGTCCAGTGGTGCCAGTGCACTCTCTGGACTAACTGCAGTGCATCCCCAGTGGTGCCAGTGCACTCTCTGGACTCACTGCAGTGCATCCCCAGTGGTGCCAGTGCACTCTCCGGTCTCACTGCACTGCATCCCCAGTGGTGCCAGAGCAGTCTCTGGACTCACTGAAGTGCATCCCCAGTGGTGCCAGTGCACTCTCTGGACTCACTGCAGTGCATCCCCAGTGGTGTCAGTGCACTCTCTGGACTCACTGTACTGCACCCCCAGTGGTACCAGTGCACTCACTGGACTGACTGCACTGCATCCCCAGTGGTGCCAGTGCGCTCTCTGGAGTCACAGCACTGCATCCCCAGTGGTGCCAGTGCACTCACTGGACTCACTGCACTGCATCACAGGTGGTGCCAGTGCACTCTCTGGACTCACTGCAGTGAATCCCCGGTGGTGCCAGTGTACTCTCTGGACTCACTGCACTGCATCCCCAGTGGTGCCAGTGCACTCTCTGGACTCACTGCACTGCATCCCCAGTGGTGCCAGTGAACTCTCTGGACTCACTGCACTGCATCCCCAGTGGTGCCAGTGTACTCTCTGGACTCACTGCAGTGCATCCCCAGTGGTGCCAGAGCACTCTCTGGACTCACTGCACTGCATCCCCAGTGGTGCCAGTGCACTCTCTGGACTCACTGCACTGCATCCCCAGTGTTGTCAGTGCACTCTCTGGAGTAACTGCAGTGCATCCCCAGTTGTGCCAGTGCACTCTCTGGACTCAATGCACTGCATCCCCAGTGGTGCCAGTGCACTCTCTGGACTCAGTGCACTGCATCCCCAGTGGTGCCAGTGCAATCTCTGGACTCACTGTAGTGCATCCCCAGTGGTGCCAGTGCACTCTCTGGACTCACTGCAGTGCATCCCCAGTGGTGCCAGTGCACTCTCTGGACTCACTGTACTGCATCACCAGTGGTGCCAGTGCACTCTCTGGACTCACTGCAGTGCATCCACAGTGGTGCCAGTGCACTCTCTGGACTCACTGCACTGCAGCCCCGGTGGTGCCAGCGCAATCTCTGGACTCACTGCACTGCATCCCCAGTGGTGCCAGTGCACTCTCTGGACTCACTGCACTGCATCCCCAGTTTTGCCAGTGAAGTCTTTGGACTCACTGCACTGCATCCCCAGTGGTGCCTGTGCACTCTCTGGAGTCACTGCAGTGCATCCCCAGTGGTGCCAGTGCACTCTCTGGACTCACTGCACTGCATGCCCAGTGGTGCCACTGCACTCTCTGGACTCACTGTACTGCATCCCCACTGGTACCAGTGCACTCTGTGGACTCACTGTACTGCATCCCCAGTGGTGACAGTGCACTCTCTGGACTCACTGCAGTGCATCCCCAGTGGTGCCAGTGCACTCTCTGGACTCACTGCAGTGCATCCCCAGTGGTGCCAGTGCACTCTCTGGACTCACTGCACTGCATCCCCAGTGGTGCCAGTGCACTCTCTGGACTCACTGCAGTGCATCCACAGTGGTGCCAGTGCACTCACTGGACTCACTGCAGTGCATTCCCTCTGGTGCCAGTGCACTCTCTGGACTCACTGCAGGGCATCCCCAGTGGTGCCAGTGCACTCTCTGGACTCACTGCACTGCATCCCCAGTGGTGCCAGTGCATTCTCTGGACTCACTGCAGTGCATCACCAGTGGTGCCAGTGCACTCTCTGGACTCACTGAGGTGCATCCCCAGTGGTGCCAGTGCAATCTCTGGACTCACTGCAGTGCATCCCCAGTGGTGCCAGTGCACACTCTGGACTCACTGCACTGCATCCCCAGTGGTGCCAGTGCACTCTCTGGACTCACTGCACTGCATCCCCAGTGGTGCCAGTACACTCACAGGACTGACTGCACAGCATCCCCAGTGGAGCCAGTGCACTCTCTGGACTCACTGCACTGCATCCCCAGTGGTGCCAGTGCACTCTCTGGACTCACTGCACTGCATCCCCAGTGGTGTCAGTGCACTCTCTGGACTCACTGCACTGCATCCCCAGTGGTGCCAGTGCACTCTCTGGACTCACTGCACTGCATCCCCAGTGGAGCCCGTGCACTCTCTGTACTCACTGAAGTGCATCCCCAGTGGTGCCAGTGCACTCTCTGGACTCACTGCAGTGCATCCCCGTTGCTGCCAGTGCACTCTCTGGACTCACTGCAGTGCATCCCCAGTGGTGCCAGGGCACTCTCTGGACTCACTGAAGTGCATTCTCAGTGGTGCCAGTGCACTCTCTGGACTCACTGCACTGCATCCCCAGTGGTGCCAGTACACTCACAGGACTGACTGCACTGCATCCCCAGTGGAGCCAGTGCGCTCTCTGGACTCACTGCACTGCATCCCCATTGGTGCCAGTGCATTCTCTGGACTCACCGCACTGCATCCCCAGTGGTGCCAGTGCACTCTCTGGACTCACTGCAGTGCATCCCCAGTGGTGCCAGTGCACTCTCTGGACTCACTGTACTGCATCCCCAGTGTTGCCAGTGCACTCTTTGGAGTAACTGCAGTGCATCCCCAGTGGTGACAAAGCACTCTCTGGACTCCCGGCACCGCATCCCCAGTGGTGCCAGTGCACTCTCTGGGCTCACTGCAGTGCATCCCCAGTGGTGTCAGTGCACTCTCTGGACTCACTGCACTGCATCCCCAGTGGTGCCAGTGCACTCTCTGGACTCACTGCACTGCATCCCCAGTGGAGCCCGTGCACTCTCTGGACTTACTGAAGTGCATCCCCAGTGGTGCCAGTGCACTCTCTGGACTCACTGCAGTGCATCCCCGTTGGTGCCAGTGCACTCTCTGGACTCACTGCAGTGCATCCCCAGTGGTGCCAGTGCACTCTCTGGACTCACTGCACTGCATCCCCAGTGGTGCCAGTGCACTCTCTGGACTCACTGCAGTGCATCCACAGTGGTGCCAGTGCACTCACTGGACTCACTGCAGTGCATTCCCTCTGGTGCCAGTGCACTCTCTGGACTCACTGCAGGGCATCCCCAGTGGTGCCAGTGCACTCTCTGGACTCACTGCACTGCATCCCCAGTGGTGCCAGTGCATTCTCTGGACTCACTGCAGTGCATCACCAGTGGTGCCAGTGCACTCTCTGGACTCACTGAGGTGCATCCCCAGTGGTGCCAGTGCAATCTCTGGACTCACTGCAGTGCATCCCCAGTGGTGCCAGTGCACACTCTGGACTCACTGCACTGCATCCCCAGTGGTGCCAGTGCACTCTCTGGACTCACTGCACTGCATCCCCAGTGGTGCCAGTACACTCACAGGACTGACTGCACAGCATCCCCAGTGGAGCCAGTGCACTCTCTGGACTCACTGCACTGCATCCCCAGTGGTGCCAGTGCACTCTCTGGACTCACTGCACTGCATCCCCAGTGGTGTCAGTGCACTCTCTGGACTCACTGCACTGCATCCCCAGTGGTGCCAGTGCACTCTCTGGACTCACTGCACTGCATCCCCAGTGGAGCCCGTGCGCTCTCTGTACTCACTGAAGTGCATCCCCAGTGGTGCCAGTGCACTCTCTGGACTCACTGCAGTGCATCCCCGTTGCTGCCAGTGCACTCTCTGGACTCACTGCAGTGCATCCCCAGTGGTGCCAGTGCACTCTCTGGACTCACTGAAGTGCATTCTCAGTGGTGCCAGTGCACTCTCTGGACTCACTGCACTGCATCCCCAGTGGTGCCAGTACACTCACAGGACTGACTGCACTGCATCCCCAGTGGAGCCAGTGCGCTCTCTGGACTCACTGCACTGCATCCCCATTGGTGCCAGTGCATTCTCTGGACTCACCGCACTGCATCCCCAGTGGTGCCAGTGCACTCTCTGGACTCACTGCAGTGCATCCTCAGTGGTGCCAGTGCACTCTCTGGACTCACTGTACTGCATCCCCAGTGTTGCCAGTGCACTCTTTGGAGTAACTGCAGTGCATCCCCAGTGGTGCCAAAGCACTCTCTGGACTCCCGGCACCGCATCCCCAGTGGTGCCAGTGCACTCTCTGGGCTCACTGCAGTGCATCCCCAGTGGTGTCAGTGCACTCTCTGGACTCACTGCACTGCATCCCCAGTGGTGCCAGTGCACTCTCTGGACTCACTGCACTGCATCCCCAGTGGAGCCCGTGCACTCTCTGGACTTACTGAAGTGCATCCCCAGTGGTGCCAGTGCACTCTCTGGACTCACTGCAGTGCATCCCCGTTGGTGCCAGTGCACTCTCTGGACTCTCTGCAGTGCATCCCCAGTGGTGCCAGTGCACTCTCTGGACTCACTGAAGTGCATTCTCAGTGGTGCCAGTGCACTCTCTGGACTCACTGCACTGCATCCCCAGTGGTGCCAGTACACTCACAGGACTGACTGCACTGCATCCCTAGTGGAGCCAGTGCGCTCTCTGGACTCACTGCACTGCATCCCCATTGGTGCCAATGCATTCTCTGGACTCACCGCACTGCACCCTGAGTGGTGCCAGTGCACTCTCTGGACTCACTGCACTGCATCCCCAGTGGTGCCAGTGCACTCTCTGGACTCACTGTACTGCATCCCCAGTGTTGCCAGTGCACTCTCTGGAGTAACTGCAGTGCATCCCCAGTGGTGCCAAAGCACTCTCTGGACTCCCGGCACCGCATCCCCAGTGGTGCCAGTGCACTCTCTGGGCTCACTGCAGTGCATCCCCAGTGGTGCCAGTGCACTCTCTTGACTCACTGCACTGCATCCCCAGTGGTGCCAGTGTACTCACTGGACTCACTGCACTGCATTCCCCAGTGGTGCTAGTGCACTCTCTGGACTCACTGCAGTGCATCCCCAGTGGTGCCAGTGCACTCTCTGGACTCTCTGAAGTGCATTCTCAGTGGTTCCAGTGCACTCTCTGGACTCACTGCAGTGCATCCCCAGTGGTGCCAGTGCACTCTCTGGACTCACTGCACTGCATCCCCAGTGGTGCCAGTGCACTCTCTGGACTCACTGCACTGCATCCCCAGTGCTGCCAGTGCACTCTCTGGACTCACTGCACTGCATCCCCAGTGGTGCCAGTGCACTCTGTGGACTCACTGAAGTGCATCCCCAGTGGTACCAGTGCACTCTCTGGACTCACT
The DNA here is from genome assembly GCF_964034855.1 of Anser brachyrhynchus. Lineage (NCBI taxonomy): Eukaryota > Metazoa > Chordata > Aves > Anseriformes > Anatidae > Anser > Anser brachyrhynchus. Next base: position 14,648,399 of record NC_137696.1, on the reverse strand, counting down.
GCACTGCATCCCCAGTGGTGCCACTGAACTCTCTGGACTCACTGCACTGCATCCCCAGTGGTGCCAGTGCACTCTCTGGACTCACTGCAGTGCATCCCCACTGCTGCCAGTGCACTCTCTGGAGTCACAGCAGTGCATCCCCTGTGGTGCCAGTGCACTCTCTGGACTCACTGCACTGCATCCCCAGTGGTGCCAATGCACTCTCTGGACTCACTGCACTGCATCCCCAGTGGTGCCAGTGCACTCTCTGGACTCACTGCACTGCATCCCCAGTGGTGCCAGTGAACTCTCTGGACTCACTGCAGTGCATCACCTGTGGTGCCAGTGCACTCTCTGGACTCACTGAAGTGCATCCCCAGTGGTGCCAGTGCAATCTCTGGACTCACTGCACTGCATTCCCAGTCGTGCCAGTGCACACTCTGGACTCACTGCACTGCATCCCCAGTGGTGCCAGTGCACTCTCTGGACTCACTGCACTGCAACCCCAGTGTTGCCAGTGCACTCTCTGGACTCACTGCACTGCATCCCCAGTGGTGCCAGTGCACTCACTGGACTCACTGCACTGCATCCCAAGTGGTACCAGTGCACTCTCTGCACTCACTGCACTGCATCACCTGTGGTGCCAGTGCACTCTCTCGAGTCACTGCACTACATCCCCAGTGGTGCCAGTGCACTCACTGGACTCACTGTACTGCATTCCCAGTGGTGCTAGTGCACTCTCTGGACTCACTGCACTGCATCCCCAGTGGTGCCAGTGCACTCTTTGGACTCACTGAAGTGCATTCTCAGTGGTGCCAGTGCACTCTCTGGACTCACTGCACTGCATCCCCAGTGGTGCCAGTGCACTCTCTGGACTCACTGAAGTGCAATCTCAGTGGTGCCAGTGCACTCTCTGGACTCACTGCAGTGCATCCCCAGTGGTGCCAGTACCATCACTGGACTCACTGCACTGCATCCCCAGTGGTGCCAGTGCACTCTCTGGACTCACTGCACTGCATCCCCAGTGGTGCCAGTGCACTCTCTGGACTCACTGGACTGCATCCCCAGTGCTGCCTGTGCACTCTCTGGACTCACTGCACTGCATCCCCAGTGGTGTCACTGCACTCTCTGGACTCACTGCACTGCATCCCCAGTTGTGCCAGAGCACTCTCTGCACTCACTGCACTGCATACCCAGTGGTGCCAGTGCACTCACTGGACTCATTGCAGTGCATTCCCTCTGGTGCCAGTGCACTCTCTGGACTCACTGCAGTGCATCCCCAGTGGTGCCAGTGCACTCTCTGGACTCACTGCACTGCATCCCCAGTGGTGCCAGTGCACTCTCTGGACTCACTGCAGTGCATCACCTGTGGTGCCAGTGCACTCTCTGGACTCACTGAAGTGCATCCCCAGTGGTGCCAGTGCAATCTCTGGACTCACTGCACTGCATTCCCAGTCGTGCCAGTGCACTCTCTGGACTCACTGCACTGCATCCCCAGTGGTGCCAGTGCACTCTCTGGACTCACTGCACTGCAACCCCAGTGTTGCCAGTGCACTCTCTGGACTCACTGTACTGCATCCCCAGTGGTGCCAGTGCACTCTCTGGACTCACTTCAGTGCATCCCCAGTGGTGCCAGAGCACTCTCTGGACTCACTGCACTGCATCCCCAGTGGTGCCAGTGCACTCTCTGGACTCACTGCACTGCAGCCCCAGTGGTGCCAGTGCCCTCTCTGGACTCACTGCACTGCATCCCCAGTGCTGCCAGTGCACTCTCTGGACTCACTGCACTGCATCCCCAGTGGTGCCACTGCACTCTCTGGACTCACTGCACTGCATGTCCAGTGGTGCCAGTGCACTCTCTGGACTCACTGCACTGCATCCCCAGTGGTGCCAGTGCACTCACTGGACTCACTGCCGTGCATTCCCTCTGGTGCCAGTGCACTCTCTGGACTCACTGCACTGCATCCCCAGTGGTGCCAGTGCACTCTCTGGACTCACTGCAGTGCATCCCCAGTGGTGCCAGTGCACTCTCTGGACTCACTGCAGTGCATCCCCAGTGGTGCCAGTGCACTCTCTGGACTCACTGAAGTGCATCCCCATTGGTGCCAGTGCACTCTCTGGACTCACTGCACTGCATCCCCAGTGGTGCCAGTGCAATCTCTGGACTCACTGCACTGCATCCCCAGTGGTGCCAGAGCACTCTCTGGACTCACTGCACTGCATCCTCTGTGCTGCCAGTGCACTCTCTGGACTCACTGCACTAGATCCCCAGTGGTGCCAGTGCACTCTCTGGACTCACTGTACTGCATCCCCAGTGGAGCGCGTGCACTCTCTGGACTCACTGAAGTGCATCCCCAGTGGTGCCAGTGCACTCTCTGGACTCACTGCACTGCATCCCCAGTGGTGCTAGTGCACTCTGTGGACTCACTGCAGTGCATCCCCAGTGGTGCCAGTGCACTCTCTGGACTCACTGAAGGGCATTCTCAGTGGTGCCAGTGCACTCTCTGGACTCACTGCAGTGCATCCCCAGTGGTGCCAGTACACTCACTGGACTCACTGCACTGCATCCCCAGTGGTGCCAGTGCACTCTCTGGACTCACCGCACCGCGTCCCCAGTGGTGCCAGTGCACTCTCTGGTGTAACTGCAGTGCATCACCAGTGGTGCCAGTGCACTCTCTGGACTCACTGCACTGCATCCCCAGTGGTGCCAGTGCACTCTCTGGACTCACTGCACTGCATCCCCAGTGGTGCCAGAGCCCTCTCTGGACTCACTGCACTGCATCCCCAGTGGTGCCAGTGCACTCTCTGGACTCACTGCACTGCATCCCCAGTGGTGCCAGTGCACTCTCTGGACTCACTGCACTGCATCCCCAGTGGTGCCAGTGCACTCTCTGGACTCACTGCACCGCATCCCCAGTGGTGCCAGTGCACTCTCTGGGCTCACTGCAGTGCATCCCCAGTGGTGCCAGTGCACTCACTGGATTCACTGCACTTCATCCCCATTGGTGCCAGTGCACTCTCTGGACTCACTGCACGGCATCCCCAGTGGTGCCAGTGCACTCTCTGGACTCACTGCACTGCATCCCCAGTGGTGCCAGAGCACTCTCTGGACTCACTGCACTGCATCCCCAGTGGTGCCAGTGCACTCTCTGGACTCACTGCACTGCATCCCCAGTGGTGCCAGTGCACTCTCTGGACTCACTGCACGGCATCCCCAGTGGTGCCAGTGCACTCTCTGGACTCACTGCACTGCATCCCCAGTGGTGCCAGTGCACTCTCTGGACTCACTGCAGTGCATCCCCAGTGGTGCCAGTGCACTCTCTGGACTCACTGCACTGCATCCCCATTGGTGCCATTGCACTCTCTGCACTCACTGCACTGCATCCCCAGTGGTGCCAGTGCACTCACTGGACTGACTGCACTGCATCCCCAGTGGTGCCAGTGCGCTCTCCGGAGTCACAGCACTGCATCCCCAGTGGTGCCAGTGCACTCACTGGACACACTGTACTGCATCACAGGTGGTGCCAGTGCACTCTCTGCACTCACTGCACAGCATCCCCAGTGGTGCCAGTGCATTCACTGGACTCACTGGACTGCATCACCAGTGGTGCCAGTGCACTCTCTGGACTCACTGCACTGCATCCCCAGTGGTGCCAGGGCACTCTCTGGACTCACTGCACTGCATCCCCAGTGGTGCCAGAGCACTCTCTGGACTCACTGCACTGCATCCCCAGTGGTGCCAGTGCACTCTCTGGACTCACTGCACCGCATCCCCAGTGGTGTCAGTACACTCTCTGGACTCACTGAAGTGCATCCCCAGTGGTGCCAGTGCACTCTCTGGACTCACTAAACTGCATCACCAGTGGTGCCAGTGCCCTCTCTGGACTCACTGCACTGCATCCCCAGTGGTGCCAGTGCAATCTCTGGACTCACTGTAGTGCATCCCCAGTGGTGCCAGTGCACTCTCTGGACTCACTGCAGTGCATCCCCAGTGGTGCCAGTGCACTCTCTGGACTCACTGCACTGCATCCCCAGTGGTGCCAGTGCACTCTCTGCACTCACTGCACTGCATTCCCAGTGGTGCCAGTGAAGTCTCTGGACTCACTGCACTGCATCCCCAGTGGTGCCAGTGCACTCTCTGGACTCACTGCACTGCATTCCCACTGCAGCCAGTGCACTCTCTGGACTCACTGCAGAGCATCCCCAGTGGTGCCAGTGCACTCTCTGGACTCACTGCACTGCATCCCCAGTGGTGCCAGTGCACTCTCTCGAGTCACTGCACTACATCCCCAGTAGTGCCAGTGCACTCACTGGACTCACTGTACTGCATCATCGGTGGTGCCAGTGCACTCTCTGGACTCACTTCACTGCATCCCCAGTGGTGCCAGTGCACTCTCTGGACTCACTGCACTGCAGGCCCAGTGGTACCAGTGCACTCACTGGACTCACTGTACTGCATCACCAGTGGTGCCAGTGCACTCTCTGGACTCACTGCACTGCATCCCCAGTGGTTCCAGTGCATTCACTGGACTCACTGTACTGCATCTCCAGTGTTGCCAGTGCACTCTCTGGACTCACTGCACTGCATCCCCAGTGGTGCCAGTGAGCTCTCTGGACTCACTGCTCTGCATCCCCAGTGGTGCCAGTGTACTCACAGGATTCACTGCACTGCATCCCCAGTGGTGCTAGTGAACTCTCTGGACTCACTGCAGTGCATCCCCAGTGGTGCCAGTGCACTCTCTGGACTCACTGAAGTGCATTCTCAGTGGTGCCAGTGCACTCTCTGGACTCACTGCAGTGCATCCCCGTTGCTGCCAGTGCACTCTCTGGACTCACTGCAGTGCATCCCCAGTGGTGCCAGTGCACTCTCTGGACTCACTGAAGTGCATTCTCAGTGGTGCCAGTGCACTCTCTGGACTCACTGCACTGCATCCCCAGTGGTGCCAGTACACTCACAGGACTGACTGCACTGCATCCCCAGTGGAGCCAGTGCGCTCTCTGGACTCACTGCACTGCATCCCCATTGGTGCCAGTGCATTCTCTGGACTCACCGCACTGCATCCCCAGTGGTGCCAGTGCACTCTCTGGACTCACTGCAGTGCATCCTCAGTGGTGCCAGTGCACTCTCTGGACTCACTGTACTGCATCCCCAGTGTTGCCAGTGCACTCTTTGGAGTAACTGCAGTGCATCCCCAGTGGTGCCAAAGCACTCTCTGGACTCCCGGCACCGCATCCCCAGTGGTGCCAGTGCACTCTCTGGGCTCACTGCAGTGCATCCCCAGTGGTGTCAGTGCACTCTCTGGACTCACTGCACTGCATCCCCAGTGGTGCCAGTGCACTCTCTGGACTCACTGCACTGCATCCCCAGTGGAGCCCGTGCACTCTCTGGACTTACTGAAGTGCATCCCCAGTGGTGCCAGTGCACTCTCTGGACTCACTGCAGTGCATCCCCGTTGGTGCCAGTGCACTCTCTGGACTCTCTGCAGTGCATCCCCAGTGGTGCCAGTGCACTCTCTGGACTCACTGAAGTGCATTCTCAGTGGTGCCAGTGCACTCTCTGGACTCACTGCACTGCATCCCCAGTGGTGCCAGTACACTCACAGGACTGACTGCACTGCATCCCTAGTGGAGCCAGTGCGCTCTCTGGACTCACTGCACTGCATCCCCATTGGTGCCAATGCATTCTCTGGACTCACCGCACTGCACCCTGAGTGGTGCCAGTGCACTCTCTGGACTCACTGCACTGCATCCCCAGTGGTGCCAGTGCACTCTCTGGACTCACTGTACTGCATCCCCAGTGTTGCCAGTGCACTCTCTGGAGTAACTGCAGTGCATCCCCAGTGGTGCCAAAGCACTCTCTGGACTCCCGGCACCGCATCCCCAGTGGTGCCAGTGCACTCTCTGGGCTCACTGCAGTGCATCCCCAGTGGTGCCAGTGCACTCTCTTGACTCACTGCACTGCATCCCCAGTGGTGCCAGTGTACTCACTGGACTCACTGCACTGCATTCCCCAGTGGTGCTAGTGCACTCTCTGGACTCACTGCAGTGCATCCCCAGTGGTGCCAGTGCACTCTCTGGACTCTCTGAAGTGCATTCTCAGTGGTTCCAGTGCACTCTCTGGACTCACTGCAGTGCATCCCCAGTGGTGCCAGTGCACTCTCTGGACTCACTGCACTGCATCCCCAGTGGTGCCAGTGCACTCTCTGGACTCACTGCACTGCATCCCCAGTGCTGCCAGTGCACTCTCTGGACTCACTGCACTGCATCCCCAGTGGTGCCAGTGCACTCTGTGGACTCACTGAAGTGCATCCCCAGTGGTACCAGTGCACTCTCTGGACTCACTGCACTGCATCCCCAGTGGTGCCACTGAACTCTCTGGACTCACTGCACTGCATCCCCAGTGGTGCCAGTGCACTCTCTGGACTCACTGCAGTGCATCCCCACTGCTGCCAGTGCACTCTCTGGAGTCACAGCAGTGCATCCCCTGTGGTGCCAGTGCACTCTCTGGACTCACTGCACTGCATCCCCAGTGGTGCCAATGCACTCTCTGGACTCACTGCACTGCATCCCCAGTGGTGCCAGTGCACTCTCTGGACTCACTGCACTGCATCCCCAGTGGTGCCAGTGAACTCTCTGGACTCACTGCAGTGCATCACCTGTGGTGCCAGTGCACTCTCTGGACTCACTGAAGTGCATCCCCAGTGGTGCCAGTGCAATCTCTGGACTCACTGCACTGCATTCCCAGTCGTGCCAGTGCACACTCTGGACTCACTGCACTGCATCCCCAGTGGTGCCAGTGCACTCTCTGGACTCACTGCACTGCAACCCCAGTGTTGCCAGTGCACTCTCTGGACTCACTGCACTGCATCCCCAGTGGTGCCAGTGCACTCACTGGACTCACTGCACTGCATCCCAAGTGGTACCAGTGCACTCTCTGCACTCACTGCACTGCATCACCTGTGGTGCCAGTGCACTCTCTCGAGTCACTGCACTACATCCCCAGTGGTGCCAGTGCACTCACTGGACTCACTGTACTGCATTCCCAGTGGTGCTAGTGCACTCTCTGGACTCACTGCACTGCATCCCCAGTGGTGCCAGTGCACTCTTTGGACTCACTGAAGTGCATTCTCAGTGGTGCCAGTGCACTCTCTGGACTCACTGCACTGCATCCCCAGTGGTGCCAGTGCACTCTCTGGACTCACTGAAGTGCAATCTCAGTGGTGCCAGTGCACTCTCTGGACTCACTGCAGTGCATCCCCAGTGGTGCCAGTACCATCACTGGACTCACTGCACTGCATCCCCAGTGGTGCCAGTGCACTCTCTGGACTCACTGCACTGCATCCCCAGTGGTGCCAGTGCACTCTCTGGACTCACTGGACTGCATCCCCAGTGCTGCCTGTGCACTCTCTGGACTCACTGCACTGCATCCCCAGTGGTGTCACTGCACTCTCTGGACTCACTGCACTGCATCCCCAGTTGTGCCAGAGCACTCTCTGCACTCACTGCACTGCATACCCAGTGGTGCCAGTGCACTCACTGGACTCATTGCAGTGCATTCCCTCTGGTGCCAGTGCACTCTGTGGACTCACTGCAGTGCATCCCCAGTGGTGCCAGTGCACTCTCTGGACTCACTGCACTGCATCCCCAGTGGTGCCAGTGCACTCTCTGGACTCACTGCAGTGCATCACCTGTGGTGCCAGTGCACTCTCTGGACTCACTGAAGTGCATCCCCAGTGGTGCCAGTGCAATCTCTGGACTCACTGCACTGCATTCCCAGTCGTGCCAGTGCACTCTCTGGACTCACTGCACTGCATCCCCAGTGGTGCCAGTGCACTCTCTGGACTCACTGCACTGCAACCCCAGTGTTGCCAGTGCACTCTCTGGACTCACTGTACTGCATCCCCAGTGGTGCCAGTGCACTCTCTGGACTCACTTCAGTGCATCCCCAGTGGTGCCAGAGCACTCTCTGGACTCACTGCACTGCATCCCCAGTGGTGCCAGTGCACTCTCTGGACTCACTGCACTGCAGCCCCAGTGGTGCCAGTGCCCTCTCTGGACTCACTGCACTGCATCCCCAGTGCTGCCAGTGCACTCTCTGGACTCACTGCACTGCATCCCCAGTGGTGCCACTGCACTCTCTGGACTCACTGCACTGCATGTCCAGTGGTGCCAGTGCACTCTCTGGACTCACTGCACTGCATCCCCAGTGGTGCCAGTGCACTCACTGGACTCACTGCCGTGCATTCCCTCTGGTGCCAGTGCACTCTCTGGACTCACTGCACTGCATCCCCAGTGGTGCCAGTGCACTCTCTGGACTCACTGCAGTGCATCCCCAGTGGTGCCAGTGCACTCTCTGGACTCACTGCAGTGCATCCCCAGTGGTGCCAGTGCACTCTCTGGACTCACTGAAGTGCATCCCCATTGGTGCCAGTGCACTCTCTGGACTCACTGCACTGCATCCCCAGTGGTGCCAGTGCAATCTCTGGACTCACTGCACTGCATCCCCAGTGGTGCCAGAGCACTCTCTGGACTCACTGCACTGCATCCTCTGTGCTGCCAGTGCACTCTCTGGACTCACTGCACTAGATCCCCAGTGGTGCCAGTGCACTCTCTGGACTCACTGTACTGCATCCCCAGTGGAGCGCGTGCACTCTCTGGACTCACTGAAGTGCATCCCCAGTGGTGCCAGTGCACTCTCTGGACTCACTGCACTGCATCCCCAGTGGTGCTAGTGCACTCTGTGGACTCACTGCAGTGCATCCCCAGTGGTGCCAGTGCACTCTCTGGACTCACTGAAGGGCATTCTCAGTGGTGCCAGTGCACTCTCTGGACTCACTGCAGTGCATCCCCAGTGGTGCCAGTACACTCACTGGACTCACTGCACTGCATCCCCAGTGGTGCCAGTGCACTCTCTGGACTCACCGCACCGCGTCCCCAGTGGTGCCAGTGCACTCTCTGGTGTAACTGCAGTGCATCACCAGTGGTGCCAGTGCACTCTCTGGACTCACTGCACTGCATCCCCAGTGGTGCCAGTGCACTCTCTGGACTCACTGCACTGCATCCCCAGTGGTGCCAGAGCCCTCTCTGGACTCACTGCACTGCATCCCCAGTGGTGCCAGTGCACTCTCTGGACTCACTGCACTGCATCCCCAGTGGTGCCAGTGCACTCTCTGGACTCACTGCACTGCATCCCCAGTGGTGCCAGTGCACTCTCTGGACTCACTGCACCGCATCCCCAGTGGTGCCAGTGCACTCTCTGGGCTCACTGCAGTGCATCCCCAGTGGTGCCAGTGCACTCACTGGATTCACTGCACTTCATCCCCATTGGTGCCAGTGCACTCTCTGGACTCACTGCACGGCATCCCCAGTGGTGCCAGTGCACTCTCTGGACTCACTGCACTGCATCCCCAGTGGTGCCAGAGCACTCTCTGGACTCACTGCACTGCATCCCCAGTGGTGCCAGTGCACTCTCTGGACTCACTGCACTGCATCCCCAGTGGTGCCAGTGCACTCTCTGGACTCACTGCACGGCATCCCCAGTGGTGCCAGTGCACTCTCTGGACTCACTGCACTGCATCCCCAGTGGTGCCAGTGCACTCTCTGGACTCACTGCAGTGCATCCCCAGTGGTGCCAGTGCACTCTCTGGACTCACTGCACTGCATCCCCATTGGTGCCATTGCACTCTCTGCACTCACTGCACTGCATCCCCAGTGGTGCCAGTGCACTCACTGGACTGACTGCACTGCATCCCCAGTGGTGCCAGTGCGCTCTCCGGAGTCACAGCACTGCATCCCCAGTGGTGCCAGTGCACTCACTGGACACACTGTACTGCATCACAGGTGGTGCCAGTGCACTCTCTGCACTCACTGCACAGCATCCCCAGTGGTGCCAGTGCATTCACTGGACTCACTGGACTGCATCACCAGTGGTGCCAGTGCACTCTCTGGACTCACTGCACTGCATCCCCAGTGGTGCCAGGGCACTCTCTGGACTCACTGCACTGCATCCCCAGTGGTGCCAGAGCACTCTCTGGACTCACTGCACTGCATCCCCAGTGGTGCCAGTGCACTCTCTGGACTCACTGCACCGCATCCCCAGTGGTGTCAGTACACTCTCTGGACTCACTGAAGTGCATCCCCAGTGGTGCCAGTGCACTCTCTGGACTCACTAAACTGCATCACCAGTGGTGCCAGTGCCCTCTCTGGACTCACTGCACTGCATCCCCAGTGGTGCCAGTGCAATCTCTGGACTCACTGTAGTGCATCCCCAGTGGTGCCAGTGCACTCTCTGGACTCACTGCAGTGCATCCCCAGTGGTGCCAGTGCACTCTCTGGACTCACTGCACTGCATCCCCAGTGGTGCCAGTGCACTCTCTGCACTCACTGCACTGCATTCCCAGTGGTGCCAGTGAAGTCTCTGGACTCACTGCACTGCATCCCCAGTGGTGCCAGTGCACTCTCTGGACTCACTGCACTGCATTCCCACTGCAGCCAGTGCACTCTCTGGACTCACTGCAGAGCATCCCCAGTGGTGCCAGTGCACTCTCTGGACTCACTGCACTGCATCCCCAGTGGTGCCAGTGCACTCTCTCGAGTCACTGCACTACATCCCCAGTAGTGCCAGTGCACTCACTGGACTCACTGTACTGCATCATCGGTGGTGCCAGTGAACTCTCTGGACTCACTTCACTGCATCCCCAGTGGTGCCAGTGCACTCTCTGGACTCACTGCACTGCAGGCCCAGTGGTACCAGTGCACTCACTGGACTCACTGTACTGCATCACCAGTGGTGCCAGTGCACTCTCTGGACTCACTGCACTGCATCCCCAGTGGTTCCAGTGCATTCACTGGACTCACTGTACTGCATCTCCAGTGTTGCCAGTGCACTCTCTGGACTCACTGCACTGCATCCCCAGTGGTGCCAGTGAGCTCTCTGGACTCACTGCTCTGCATCCCCAGTGGTGCCAGTGTACTCACAGGATTCACTGCACTGCATCCCCAGTGGTGCTAGTGAACTCTCTGGACTCACTGCAGTGCATCCCCAGTGGTGCCAGTGCACTCTCTGGACTCACTGAAGTGCATTCTCAGTGGTGCCAGTGCACTCTCTGGGCTCACTGAAGTGCATCCCCAGTGGTGCCAGTACACTCACTGGACTCACTGCACTGCATCCCCAGTGGTGCCAGTGCACTCTCTGGACTCACTGCACTGCATCCCCAGTGGTGCCAGTGCACTCTCTGGACTCACTGTAGTGCATCCCCAGTGGTGCCAGTGCACTCTCTGGACTCACTGCAGTGCATCCCCAGTGGTGCCAGTGCACTCTCTGCACTCACTTCACTGCATCCCCAGTGGTGCCAGTGCACTCTCTGGACTCACTGCACTGCATCCCCAGTGGTGCCAGTGAAGTCTTTGGACTCACTGCACTGCATCCCCAGTGGTGCCAGTGCACTCTGTGGAGTCACTGAAGTGCATCCCCAGTGGTGCCAGTGCACTCTCTGGACTCACTGCACTGCATGTCCAGTGGTGCCAGTGCACTCTCTGGACTCACTGTACTGCATCCCCACTGGTGCCAGTGCACTATGTGGACTCACTGTACTGCATCCCCAGTGGTGACAGTGCACTCTCTGGACTAACTGCAGTGCATCCCCAGTGGTGCCAGTGCACTCTCTGGACTCACTGCACTGCATCCCCAGTGGTGCCAGTGCACTCTCTGGTCTCACTGCACTGCATCCCCAGTGGTGCCAGTGCAGTCTCTGGACTCACTGCACTGCATCCCCAGTGGTGCCAGTGCACTGTCTGGACTCACTGCAGTGCATCCCCAGTGGTGTCAGTGCACTCTCTGGACTCACTGTACTGCACCCCCAGTGGTACCAGTGCACTCACTGGACTGACTGCACTGCATCCCCAGTGGTGCCAGTGCGCTCTCTGGAGTCACAGCACTGCATCCCCAGTGGTGTCAGTGCACTCACTGGACTCACTGCACTGCATCACAGGTGGTGCCAGTGCACTCTCTGGACTCACTGCAGTGAATCCCCGGTGGTGCCAGTGTACTCTCTGGACTCACTGCACTGCATCCCCAGTGGTGCCAGTGCACTCACTGGACTCACTGGACTGCATCCCCAGTGGTGCCAGTGAACTCTCTGGACTCACTGCACTGCATCCCCAGTGGTGCCAGTGTACTCTCTGGACTCACTGCAGTGCATCCCCAGTGGTGCCAGAGCACTCTCTGGACTCACTGCACTGCATCCCCAGTGGTGCCAGTGCACTCTCTGGACTCACTGCACTGCATCCCCAGTGTTGTCAGTGCACTCTCTGGACTCACTGAAGTGCATCCCCAGTTGTGCCAGTGCACTCTCTGGACTCAATGCACTGCATCCCCAGTGGTGCCAGTGCACTCTCTGGACTCAGTGCACTGCATCCCCAGTGGTGCCAGTGCAATCTCTGGACTCACTGTAGTGCATCCCCAGTGGTGCCAGTGCACTCTCTGGACTCACTGCAGTGCATCCCCAGTGGTGCCAGTGCACTCTCTGGACTCACTGTACTGCATCACCAGTGGTGCCAGTGCACTCTCTGGACTCACTGCAGTTCATCCACAGTGGTGCCAGTGCACTCTCTGGACTCACTGCACTGCAGCCCCGGTGGTGCCAGTGCAATCTCTGGACTCACTGCACTGCATCCCCAGTGGTGCCAGTGCACTCTCTGGACTCACTGCACTGCATCCCCAGTTTTGCCAGTGAAGTCTTTGGACTCACTGCACTGCATCCCCAGTGGTGCCAGTGCACTCTCTGGAGTCACTGAAGTGCATCCCCAGTGGTGCCAGTGCACTCTCTGGACTCACTGCACTGCATGCCCAGTGGTGCCACTGCACTCTCTGGACTCACTGTACTGCATCCCCACTGGTACCAGTGCACTCTGTGGACTCACTGTACTGCATCCCCAGTGGTGACAGTGCACTCTCTGGACTCACTGCAGTGCATCCCCAGTGGTGCCAGTGCACTCTCTGGACTCACTGCAGTGCATCCCCAGTGGTACCAGTGCACTCTCTGGACTCACTGCACTGCATCCCCAGTGGTGCCAGTGCACTCTCTGGACTCACTGCAGTGCATCCACAGTGGTGCCAGTGCACTCACTGGACTCACTGCAGTGCATTCCCTCTGGTGCCAGTGCACTCTCTGGACTCACTGCACTGCATCCCCAGTGGTGCCAGTGCACTCTCTGGACTCACTGCACTGCATCCCCAGTGGTGCCAGTGCATTCTCTGGACTCACTGCAGTGCATCACCAGTGGTGCCAGTGCACTCTCTGGACTCACTGAGGTGCATCCCCAGTGGTGCCAGTGCAATCTCTGGACTCACTGCAGTGCATCCCCAGTGGTGCCAGTGCACACTCTGGACTCACTGCACTGCATCCCCAGTGGTGCCAGTGCACTCTCTGGACTCACTGCACTGCATCCCCAGTGGTGCCAGTACACTCACAGGACTGACTGCACTGCATCCCCAGTGGAGCCAGTGCACTCTCTGGACTCACTGCACTGCACCCCCAGTGGTGCCAGTGCACTCTGTGGACTCACTGCACTGCATCCCCAGTGGTGTCAGTGCACTCTCTGGACTCACTGCACTGCATCCCCAGTGGTGCCAGTGCACTCTCTGGACTCACTGCACTGCATCCCCAGTGGAGCCCGTGCACTCTCTGTACTCACTGAAGTGCATCCCCAGTGGTGCCAGTGCACTCTCTGGACTCACTGCAGTGCATCCCCGTTGCTGCCAGTGCACTCTCTGGACTCACTGCACTGCACCCCCAGTGGTGCCAGTGCACTCTCTGGACTCACTGAAGTGCATTCTCAGTGGTGCCAGTGCACTCTCTGGACTCACTGCACTGCATCCCCAGTGGTGCCAGTACACTCACAGGACTGACTGCACTGCATCCCCAGTGGAGCCAGTGCGCTCTCTGGACTCACTGCACTGCATCCCCAGTGGTGCCAGTGCACTCTCTGGACTCACCGCACTGCATCCCCAGTGGTGCCAGTGCACTCTCTGGACTCACTGCAGTGCATCCCCAGTGGTGCCATAGCACTCTCTGGACTCACTGTACTGCATCCCCAGTGTTGCCAGTGCACTCTCTGGAGTAACTGCAGTGCATCCCCAGTGGTGCCAAAGCACTCTCTGGACTCCCGGCACCGCATCCCCAGTGGTGCCAGTGCACTCTCTGGGCTCACTGCAGTGCATCCCCAGTGGTGTCAGTGCACTCTCTGGACTCACTGCACTGCATCCCCAGTGGTGCCAGTGCACTCTCTGGACTCACTGCACTGCATCCCCAGTGGAGCCCGTGCACTCTCTGGACTCACTGAAGTGCATCCCCAGCGGTGCCAGTGCACTCTCTGGACTCACTGCAGTGCATCCCCGTTGGTGCCAGTGCACTCTCTGGACTCACTGCAGTGCATCCCCAGTGGTGCCAGTGCACTCTCTGGACTCACTGAAGTGCATTCTCAGTGGTGCCAGTGCACTCTCTGGACTCACTGCACTGCATCCCCAGTGGTGCCAGTACACTCACAGGACTGACTGCACTGCATCCCCAGTGGAGCCAGTGCGCTCTCTGGACTCACTGCACTGCATCCCCATTGGTGCCAGTGCATTCTCTGGACTCACCGCACTGCACCCTGAGTGGTGCCAGTGCACTCTCTGGACTCACTGCAGTGCATCCCCAGTGGTGCCAGTGCACTCTCTGGACTCACTGCACTGCATCCCCAGTGTTGCCAGTGCACTCTCTGGAGTAACTGCAGTGCATCCCCAGTGGTGCCAAAGCACTCTCTGGACTCCCGGCACCGCATCCCCAGTGGTGCCAGTGCACTCTCTGGGCTCACTGCAGTGCATCCCCAGTGGTGCCAGTGCACTCTCTTGACTCACTGCACTGCATCCCCAGTGGTGCCAGTGTACTCACTGGACTCACTGCACTGCATTCCCCAGTGGTGCTAGTGCACTCTCTGGACTCACTGCAGTGCATCCCCAGTGGTGCCAGTGCACTCTCTGGACTCTCTGAAGTGCATTCTCAGTGGTTCCAGTGCACTCTCTGGACTCACTGCAGTGCATCCCCAGTGGTGCCAGTGCGCTCTCTGGACTCACTGCACTGCATCCCCAGTGGTGCCAGTGCACTCTCTGGACTCACTGCACTGCATCCCCAGTGCTGCCAGTGCACTCTGTGGACTCACTGCACTGCATCCCCAGTGGTGCCAGTGCACTCTCTGGACTCACTGCAGTGCATCCCCAGTGGTGCCAGTGCACTCTCTGGACTCACTGCACTGCATCCCCAGTGGTGCCACTGCACTCTCTGGACTCACTGCACTGCATCCCCAGTGGTGCCACTGCACTCTCTGGACTCACTGCAGTGCATCCCCAGTGGTGCCAGTGCACTCTCTGGACTCACTGCAGTGCATCCCCAGTGGTGCCAGTGCACTCTCTGGACTCACTGCACTGCATCCCCAGTGGTGCCAATGCACTCTCTGGACTCACTGCACTGCATCCCCAGTGGTGCCAGTGCACTCTCTGGACTCACTGCACTGCATCCCAAGTGGTGACAGTGCACTCTCTGGACTCACTGCACTGCATCCCCAGTGGTGCCAGTGCACTCTCTCGAGTCACTGCACTACATCCCCAGTGGTGCCAGTGCGCTCACTGGACTCACTGTACTGCATCATCAGTGGTGCCAGTGCACTCTCTGGAGTCACTGAAGTGCATCCCCAGTGGTGCCAGTGCACTCTCTGGACTCACTGCGCTGCATCCCCAGTGGTGCCAATGCACTCTCTGGACTCACTGCACTGCATCCCCAGTGGTGCCAGTGCACTCTCTGGACTCACTGCACTGCATCCCCAGTGGAGCCCGTGCACTCTCTGGAGTCACTGAAGTGCATCCCCAGTGGTGCCAGTGCACTCTCTGGACTCACTGCAGTGCATCCCCGTTGGTGCCAGTGCACTCTCTGGACTCACTGCAGTGCATCCCCAGTGGTGCCAGTGCACTCTCTGGACTCACTGAAGTGCATTCTCAGTGGTGCCAGTGCACTCTCTGGACTCACTGCACTGCATCCCCAGTGGTGCCAGTACACTCACAGGACTGACTGCACTGCATCCCCAGTGGAGCCAGTGCGCTCTCTGGACTCACTGCACTGCATCCCCATTGGTGCCAGTGCATTCTCTGGACTCACCGCACTGCACCCTGAGTGGTGCCAGTGCACTCTCTGGACTCACTGAAGTGCATCCCCAGTGGTGCCAGTGCACTCTCTGGACTCACTGTACTGCATCCCCAGTGTTGCCAGTGCACTCTCTGGAGTAACTGCAGTGCATCCCCAGTGGTGCCAAAGCACTCTCTGGACTCCCGGCACCGCATCCCCAGTGGTGCCAGTGCACTCTCTGGGCTCACTGCAGTGCATCCCCAGTGGTGCCAGTGCACTCTCTTGACTCACTGCACTGCATCCCCAGTGGTGCCAGTGTACTCACTGGACTCACTGAACTGCATTCCCCAGTGGTGCTAGTGCACTCTCTGGACTCACTGCAGTGCATCCCCAGTGGTGCCAGTGCACTCTCTGGACTCTCTGAAGTGCATTCTCAGTGGTTCCAGTGCACTCTCTGGACTCACTGCAGTGCATCCCCAGTGGTGCCAGTGCGCTCTCTGGACTCACTGCACTGCATCCCCAGTGTTGCCAGTGCACTCTCTGGACTCACTGCACTGCATCCCCAGTGCTGCCAGTGCACTCTCTGGACTCACTGCAGTGCATCCCCAGTGGTGCCAGTGCACTCTCTGGACTCACTGCAGTGCATCCCCAGTGGTGCCAGTGCACTCTCTGGACTCACTGCACTGCATCCCCAGTGGTGCCACTGCACTCTCTGGACTCACTGCACTGCATCCCCAGTGGTGCCAGTGCACTCTCTGGACTCACTGCACTGCATCCCAAGTGGTGCCAGTGCACTCTCTGGACTCACTGCACTGCATCCCCAGTGGTGCCAGTGCACTCTCTCGAGTCACTGCACTACATCCCCAGTGGTGCCAGTGCGCTCACTGGACTCACTGTACTGCATCATCAGTGGTGCCAGTGCACTCTCTGGAGTGAATGCAGTGCATCCCCAGTGGTGCCAGTGCACTCTCTGGACTCACTGCACTGCATCCCCAGTGGTGCCAATGCACTCTCTGGACTCACTGCACTGCATCCCCAGTGGTGCCAGTGCACTCTCTGGACTCACTGCACTGCATCCCAAGTGGTACCAGTGCACTCTCTGCACTCACTGCACTGCATCCCCAGTGGTGCCAGTGCACTCTCTCGAGTCACTGCACTACATCCCCAGTGGTGCCAGTGCACTCACTGGACTCACTGTACTGCATTCCCAGTGGTGCTAGTGCACTCTCTGGACTCACTGCAGTGCATCCCCAGTGGTGCCAGTGCACTCTCTGGACTCACTGCAGTGCATCCCCAGTGGTGCCAGTGCACTCTCTGCACTCACTTCACTGCATCCCCAGTGGTGCCAGTGCACTCTCTGGACTCACTGCACTGCATCCCCAGTGGTGCCAGTGAAGTCTTTGGACTCACTGCACTGCATCCCCAGTGGTGCCAGTGCACTCTGTGGAGTCACTGAAGTGCATCCCCAGTGGTGCCAGTGCACTCTCTGGACTCACTGCACTGCATGTCCAGTGGTGCCAGTGCACTCTCTGGACTCACTGTACTGCATCCCCACTGGTGCCAGTGCACTATGTGGACTCACTGTACTGCATCCCCAGTGGTGACAGTGCACTCTCTGGACTAACTGCAGTGCATCCCCAGTGGTGCCAGTGCACTCTCTGGACTCACTGCACTGCATCCCCAGTGGTGCCAGTGCACTCTCTGGTCTCACTGCACTGCATCCCCAGTGGTGCCAGTGCAGTCTCTGGACTCACTGCACTGCATCCCCAGTGGTGCCAGTGCACTGTCTGGACTCACTGCAGTGCATCCCCAGTGGTGTCAGTGCACTCTCTGGACTCACTGTACTGCACCCCCAGTGGTACCAGTGCACTCACTGGACTGACTGCACTGCATCCCCAGTGGTGCCAGTGCGCTCTCTGGAGTCACAGCACTGCATCCCCAGTGGTGTCAGTGCACTCACTGGACTCACTGCACTGCATCACAGGTGGTGCCAGTGCACTCTCTGGACTCACTGCAGTGAATCCCCGGTGGTGCCAGTGTACTCTCTGGACTCACTGCACTGCATCCCCAGTGGTGCCAGTGCACTCACTGGACTCACTGCACTGCATCCCCAGTGGTGCCAGTGAACTCTCTGGACTCACTGCACTGCATCCCCAGTGGTGCCAGTGTACTCTCTGGACTCACTGCAGTGCATCCCCAGTGGTGCCAGAGCACTCTCTGGACTCACTGCACTGCATCCCCAGTGGTGCCAGTGCACTCTCTGGACTCACTGCACTGCATCCCCAGTGTTGTCAGTGCACTCTCTGGACTCACTGAAGTGCATCCCCAGTTGTGCCAGTGCACTCTCTGGACTCAATGCACTGCATCCCCAGTGGTGCCAGTGCACTCTCTGGACTCAGTGCACTGCATCCCCAGTGGTGCCAGTGCAATCTCTGGACTCACTGTAGTGCATCCCCAGTGGTGCCAGTGCACTCTCTGGACTCACTGCAGTGCATCCCCAGTGGTGCCAGTGCACTCTCTGGACTCACTGTACTGCATCACCAGTGGTGCCAGTGCACTCTCTGGACTCACTGCAGTTCATCCACAGTGGTGCCAGTGCACTCTCTGGACTCACTGCACTGCAGCCCCGGTGGTGCCAGTGCAATCTCTGGACTCACTGCACTGCATCCCCAGTGGTGCCAGTGCACTCTCTGGACTCACTGCACTGCATCCCCAGTTTTGCCAGTGAAGTCTTTGGACTCACTGCACTGCATCCCCAGTGGTGCCAGTGCACTCTCTGGAGTCACTGAAGTGCATCCCCAGTGGTGCCAGTGCACTCTCTGGACTCACTGCACTGCATGCCCAGTGGTGCCACTGCACTCTCTGGACTCACTGTACTGCATCCCCACTGGTACCAGTGCACTCTGTGGACTCACTGTACTGCATCCCCAGTGGTGACAGTGCACTCTCTGGACTCACTGCAGTGCATCCCCAGTGGTGCCAGTGCACTCTCTGGACTCACTGCAGTGCATCCCCAGTGGTACCAGTGCACTCTCTGGACTCACTGCACTGCATCCCCAGTGGTGCCAGTGCACTCTCTGGACTCACTGCAGTGCATCCACAGTGGTGCCAGTGCACTCACTGGACTCACTGCAGTGCATTCCCTCTGGTGCCAGTGCACTCTCTGGACTCACTGCACTGCATCCCCAGTGGTGCCAGTGCACTCTCTGGACTCACTGCACTGCATCCCCAGTGGTGCCAGTGCATTCTCTGGACTCACTGCAGTGCATCACCAGTGGTGCCAGTGCACTCTCTGGACTCACTGAGGTGCATCCCCAGTGGTGCCAGTGCAATCTCTGGACTCACTGCAGTGCATCCCCAGTGGTGCCAGTGCACACTCTGGACTCACTGCACTGCATCCCCAGTGGTGCCAGTGCACTCTCTGGACTCACTGCACTGCATCCCCAGTGGTGCCAGTACACTCACAGGACTGACTGCACTGCATCCCCAGTGGAGCCAGTGCACTATCTGGACTCACTGCACTGCACCCCCAGTGGTGCCAGTGCACTCTGTGGACTCACTGCACTGCATCCCCAGTGGTGTCAGTGCACTCTCTGGACTCACTGCACTGCATCCCCAGTGGTGCCAGTGCACTCTCTGGACTCACTGCACTGCATCCCCAGTGGAGCCCGTGCACTCTCTGTACTCACTGAAGTGCATCCCCAGTGGTGCCAGTGCACTCTCTGGACTCACTGCAGTGCATCCCCGTTGCTGCCAGTGCACTCTCTGGACTCACTGCACTGCATCCCCAGTGGTGCCAGTGCACTCTCTGGACTCACTGAAGTGCATTCTCAGTGGTGCCAGTGCACTCTCTGGACTCACTGCACTGCATCCCCAGTGGTGCCAGTACACTCACAGGACTGACTGCACTGCATCCCCAGTGGAGCCAGTGCGCTCTCTGGACTCACTGCACTGCATCCCCATTGGTGCCAGTGCATTCTCTGGACTCACCGCACTGCATCCCCAGTGGTGCCAGTGCACTCTCTGGACTCACTGCAGTGCATCCCCAGTGGTGCCATAGCACTCTCTGGACTCACTGTACTGCATCCCCAGTGTTGCCAGTGCACTCTCTGGAGTAACTGCAGTGCATCCCCAGTGGTGCCAAAGCACTCTCTGGACTCCCGGCACCGCATCCCCAGTGGTGCCAGTGCACTCTCTGGGCTCACTGCAGTGCATCCCCAGTGGTGTCAGTGCACTCTCTGGACTCACTGCACTGCATCCCCAGTGGTGCCAGTGCACTCTCTGGACTCACTGCACTGCATCCCCAGTGGAGCCCGTGCACTCTCTGGACTCACTGAAGTGCATCCCCAGCGGTGCCAGTGCACTCTCTGGACTCACTGCAGTGCATCCCCGTTGGTGCCAGTGCACTCTCTGGACTCACTGCAGTGCATCCCCAGTGGTGCCAGTGCACTCTCTGGACTCACTGAAGTGCATTCTCAGTGGTGCCAGTGCACTCTCTGGACTCACTGCACTGCATCCCCAGTGGTGCCAGTACACTCACAGGACTGACTGCACTGCATCCCCAGTGGAGCCAGTGCGCTCTCTGGACTCACTGCACTGCATCCCCATTGGTGCCAGTGCATTCTCTGGACTCACCGCACTGCACCCTGAGTGGTGCCAGTGCACTCTCTGGACTCACTGCAGTGCATCCCCAGTGGTGCCAGTGCACTCTCTGGACTCACTGTACTGCATCCCCAGTGTTGCCAGTGCACTCTCTGGAGTAACTGCAGTGCATCCCCAGTGGTGCCAAAGCACTCTCTGGACTCCCGGCACCGCATCCCCAGTGGTGCCAGTGCACTCTCTGGGCTCACTGCAGTGCATCCCCAGTGGTGCCAGTGCACTCTCTTGACTCACTGCACTGCATCCCCAGTGGTGCCAGTGTACTCACTGGACTCACTGCACTGCATTCCCCAGTGGTGCTAGTGCACTCTCTGGACTCACTGCAGTGCATCCCCAGTGGTGCCAGTGCACTCTCTGGACTCTCTGAAGTGCATTCTCAGTGGTTCCAGTGCACTCTCTGGACTCACTGCAGTGCATCCCCAGTGGTGCCAGTGCGCTCTCTGGACTCACTGCACTGCATCCCCAGTGGTGCCAGTGCACTCTCTGGACTCACTGCACTGCATCCCCAGTGCTGCCAGTGCACTCTGTGGACTCACTGCACTGCATCCCCAGTGGTGCCAGTGCACTCTCTGGACTCACTGCAGTGCATCCCCAGTGGTGCCAGTGCACTCTCTGGACTCACTGCACTGCATCCCCAGTGGTGCCACTGCACTCTCTGGACTCACTGCACTGCATCCCCAGTGGTGCCACTGCACTCTCTGGACTCACTGCAGTGCATCCCCAGTGGTGCCAGTGCACTCTCTGGACTCACTGCAGTGCATCCCCAGTGGTGCCAGTGCACTCTCTGGACTCACTGCACTGCATCCCCAGTGGTGCCAATGCACTCTCTGGACTCACTGCACTGCATCCCCAGTGGTGCCAGTGCACTCTCTGGACTCACTGCACTGCATCCCAAGTGGTGCCAGTGCACTCTCTGGACTCACTGCACTGCATCCCCAGTGGTGCCAGTGCACTCTCTCGAGTCACTGCACTACATCCCCAGTGGTGCCAGTGCGCTCACTGGACTCACTGTACTGCATCATCAGTGGTGCCAGTGCACTCTCTGGAGTCACTGAAGTGCATCCCCAGTGGTGCCAGTGCACTCTCTGGACTCACTGCGCTGCATCCCCAGTGGTGCCAATGCACTCTCTGGACTCACTGCACTGCATCCCCAGTGGTGCCAGTGCACTCTCTGGACTCACTGCACTGCATCCCCAGTGGAGCCCGTGCACTCTCTGGAGTCACTGAAGTGCATCCCCAGTGGTGCCAGTGCACTCTCTGGACTCACTGCAGTGCATCCCCGTTGGTGCCAGTGCACTCTCTGGACTCACTGCAGTGCATCCCCAGTGGTGCCAGTGCACTCTCTGGACTCACTGAAGTGCATTCTCAGTGGTGCCAGTGCACTCTCTGGACTCACTGCACTGCATCCCCAGTGGTGCCAGTACACTCACAGGACTGACTGCACTGCATCCCCAGTGGAGCCAGTGCGCTCTCTGGACTCACTGCACTGCATCCCCATTGGTGCCAGTGCATTCTCTGGACTCACCGCACTGCACCCTGAGTGGTGCCAGTGCACTCTCTGGACTCACTGAAGTGCATCCCCAGTGGTGCCAGTGCACTCTCTGGACTCACTGTACTGCATCCCCAGTGTTGCCAGTGCACTCTCTGGAGTAACTGCAGTGCATCCCCAGTGGTGCCAAAGCACTCTCTGGACTCCCGGCACCGCATCCCCAGTGGTGCCAGTGCACTCTCTGGGCTCACTGCAGTGCATCCCCAGTGGTGCCAGTGCACTCTCTTGACTCACTGCACTGCATCCCCAGTGGTGCCAGTGTACTCACTGGACTCACTGAACTGCATTCCCCAGTGGTGCTAGTGCACTCTCTGGACTCACTGCAGTGCATCCCCAGTGGTGCCAGTGCACTCTCTGGACTCTCTGAAGTGCATTCTCAGTGGTTCCAGTGCACTCTCTGGACTCACTGCAGTGCATCCCCAGTGGTGCCAGTGCGCTCTCTGGACTCACTGCACTGCATCCCCAGTGTTGCCAGTGCACTCTCTGGACTCACTGCACTGCATCCCCAGTGCTGCCAGTGCACTCTCTGGACTCACTGCAGTGCATCCCCAGTGGTGCCAGTGCACTCTCTGGACTCACTGCAGTGCATCCCCAGTGGTGCCAGTGCACTCTCTGGACTCACTGCACTGCATCCCCAGTGGTGCCACTGCACTCTCTGGACTCACTGCACTGCATCCCCAGTGGTGCCAGTGCACTCTCTGGACTCACTGCACTGCATCCCAAGTGGTGCCAGTGCACTCTCTGGACTCACTGCACTGCATCCCCAGTGGTGCCAGTGCACTCTCTCGAGTCACTGCACTACATCCCCAGTGGTGCCAGTGCGCTCACTGGACTCACTGTACTGCATCATCAGTGGTGCCAGTGCACTCTCTGGAGTGAATGCAGTGCATCCCCAGTGGTGCCAGTGCACTCTCTGGACTCACTGCACTGCATCCCCAGTGGTGCCAATGCACTCTCTGGACTCACTGCACTGCATCCCCAGTGGTGCCAGTGCACTCTCTGGACTCACTGCACTGCATCCCAAGTGGTACCAGTGCACTCTCTGCACTCACTGCACTGCATCCCCAGTGGTGCCAGTGCACTCTCTCGAGTCACTGCACTACATCCCCAGTGGTGCCAGTGCACTCACTGGACTCACTGTACTGCATTCCCAGTGGTGCTAGTGCACTCTCTGGACTCACTGCAGTGCATCCCCAGTGGTGCCAGTGCACTCTCTGTACTCACTGCAGTGCATCCCCAGTGGTGCCAGTGCACTCTCTGGACTCACTGAAGTGCATCCCCAGTGGTGCCAGTGCACTCTCTGGACTCACTGCACTGCATCCCCAGTGGTGCCAGAGCACTCTCTGGACTCACTGCACTGCATCCTCTGTGCTGCCAGTGCACTCTCTGGACTCACTGCACTGCATCCCCAGTGGTGCCAGTGCACTCTCTGGACTCACTGTACTGCATCCCCAGTGGAGCGCGTGCACTCTCTGGACTCACTGAAGTGCATCCCCAGTGGTGCCAGTGCACTCTCTGCACTCACTGCACTGCATCCCCAGTGGTGCTAGTGCACTCTGTGGACTCACTGCAGTGCATCCCCAGTGGTGCCAGTGCACTCTCTGGACTCACTGAAGGGCATTCTCAGTGGTGCCAGTGCACTCTCTGGACTCACTGCAGTGCATCCCCAGTGGTGCCAGTACACTCACTGGACTCACTGCACTGCATCCCCAGTGGTGCCAGTGCACTCTCTGGACTCACCGCACCGCATCCCCAGTGGTGCCAGTGCACTCTCTGGAGTAACTGCAGTGCATCACCAGTGGTGCCAGTGCACTCTCTGGACTCACTGCACTGCATCCCCAGTGGTGCAAGTGCACTCTCTGGACTCACTGCACTGCATCCCCAGTGGTGCCAGAGCACTCACTGGACTCACTGCACTGCATCCCCAGTGGTGCCAGTGCACTCTCTGGACTCACTGCACTGCATCCCCAGTGGTGCCAGTGCACTCTCTGGACTCACTGCACTGCATCCCCAGTGGTGCCAGTGCACTCTCTGGACTCCCGGCACCGCATCCCCAGTGGTGCCAGTGCACTCTCTGGGCTCACTGCAGTGCATCCCCAGTGGTGCCAGTGCACTCACTGGATTCACTGCACTGCATCCCCAGTGGTGCTAGTGCACTCTCTGGACTCACTGCACTGCATCCCCAGTGGTACCAGTGCACTCTGTGGACTCACTGAAGTGCATCCCCAGTGGTGCCAGTGCACTCTCTGGACTCACTGCAGTGCATCCCCAGTGGTGCCAGTGCACTCTCTGGACTCACTGCACTGCATCCCCAGTGGTGCCAGTGCACTCTCTGGACTCCCGGCACCGCATCCCCAGTGGTGCCAGTGCACTCTCTTGGCTCACTGCAGTGCATCCCCAGTGGTGCCAGTGCACTCTCTGGACTCACTGCACTGCATCCCCAGTGCTGCCAGTGCACTCTCTGGACTCACTGCACTGCATCCCCAGTGGTGCCAGTGCACTCTCTGGACTCACTGCAGTGCATCCCCAGTGGTGCCAGTGCACTCTCTGGACTCACTGCACTGCATCCCCAGTGGTGCCACTGCACTCTCTGGACTCACTGCAGTGCATCCCCAGTGGTGCCAGTGCACTCTCTGGACTCACTTCAGTGCATCCCCAGTGGTGCCAGTGCACTCTCTGGACTCACAGCAGTGCATCCCCAGTGGTGCCAGTGCACTCTCTGGACTCACTGCACTGCATCCCCAGTGGTGCCAATGCACTCTCTGGACTCACTGCACTGCATCCCCAGTGGTGCCAGTGCACTCTCTGGACTCACTGCACTGCATCCCAAGTGGTGCCAGTGCACTCTCTGGACTCACTGCACTGCATCCCCAGTGGTGCCAGTGCACTCTCTCGAGTCACTGCACTACATCCCCAGTGGTGCCAGTGCGCTCACTGGACTCACTGTACTGCATCATCAGTGGTGCCAGTGCACTCTCTGGAGTGAATGCAGTGCATCCCCAGTGGTGCCAGTGCACTCTCTGGACTCACTGCACTGCATCCCCAGTGGTGCCAATGCACTCTCTGGACTCACTGCACTGCATCCCCAGTGGTGCCAGTGCACTCACTGGACTCACTGCACTGCATCCCCAGTGGTACCAGTGCACTCTCTGCACTCACTGCACTGCATCCCCAGTGGTGCCAGTGCACTCTCTCGAGTCACTGCACTACATCCCCAGTGGTGCCAGTGCACTCACTGGACTCACTGTACTGCATTCCCAGTGGTGCTAGTGCACTCTCTGGACTCACTGCAGTGCATCCCCAGTGGTGCCAGTGCACTCTCTGGACTCACTGCAGTGCATCCCCAGTGGTGCCAGTGCACTCTCTGGACTCACTGAAGTGCATCCCCGTTGCTGCCAGTGCACTCTCTGGACTCACTGCACTGCATCCCCAGTGGTGCCAGTGCACTCTCTGGACTCACTGCAGTGCATCCCCAGTGGTGCCAGAGCACTCTCTGGACTCACTGCACTGCATCCTCTGTGCTGCCAGTGCACTCTCTGGACTCACTGCACTGCATCCCCAGTGGTGCCAGTGCACTCTCTGGACTCACTGTACTGCATCCCCAGTGGAGCGCGTGCACTCTCTGGACTCACTGCAGTGCATCCCCAGTGGTGCCAGTGCACTCTCTGCACTCACTGCACTGCATCCCCAGTGGTGCTAGTGCACTCTGTGGACTCACTGCAGTGCATCCCCAGTGGTGCCAGTGCACTCTCTGGACTCACTGAAGGGCATTCTCAGTGGTGCCAGTGCACTCTCTGGACTCACTGCAGTGCATCCCCAGTGGTGCCAGTACACTCACTGGACTCACTGCACTGCATCCCCAGTGGTGCCAGTGCACTCTCTGGACTCACCGCACCGCATCCCCAGTGGTGCCAGTGCACTCTCTGGAGTAACTGCAGTGCATCACCAGTGGTGCCAGTGCACTCTCTGGACTCACTGCAGTGCATCCCCAGTGGTGCCAGTGCACTCTCTGGACTCACTGCACTGCATCCCCAGTGGTGCCAGAGCACTCTCTGGACTCACTGCACTGCATCCCCAGTGGTGCCAGTGCACTCTCTGGACTCACTGCACTGCATCCCCAGTGGTGCCAGTGCACTCTCTGGACTCACTGCACTGCATCCCCAGTGGTGCCAGTGCACTCTCTGGACTCCCGGCACCGCATCCCCAGTGGTGCCAGTGCACTCTCTGGGCTCACTGCAGTGCATCCCCAGTGGTGCCAGTGCACTCACTGGATTCACTGCACTGCATCCCCAGTGGTGCTAGTGCACTCTCTGGACTCACTGCAGTGCATCCCCAGTGGTACCAGTGCACTCTCTGGACTCACTGAAGTGCATCCCCAGTGGTGCCAGTGCACTCTCTGGACTCACTGCAGTGCATCCCCAGTGGTGCCAGTGCGCTCTCTGGACTCCCGGCACCGCATCCCCAGTGGTGCCAGTGCACTCTCTGGACTCACTGCACTGCATCCCCAGTGCTGCCAGTGCACTCTCTGGACTCACTGCACTGCATCCCCAGTGGTGCCAGTGCACTCTCTGGACTCACTGCACTGCATCCCCAGTGGTGCCAGTGCACTCTCTGGACTCACTGCAGTGCATCCCCAGTGGTGCCAGTGCACTCTCTGGACTCACTGCAGTGCATCCCCAGTGGTACCAGTGCACTCTGTGGACTCACTGCAGTGCATCCCCTGTGGTGCCAGTGCACTCTCTGGACTCACTGCACTGCATCCCCAGTGGTTCCAATGCACTCTCTGGACTCACTGCACTGCATCCCCAGTGGTGCCAGTGCACTCTCTGGAGTAACTGCAGTGCATCACCAGTGGTGCCAGTGCACTCTCTGGACTCACTGCACTGCATCCCCAGTGGTGCCAGTGCACTCTCTGGACTCACTGCACTGCATCCCCAGTGGTGCCAGAGCACTCTCTGGACTCACTGCATTGCATCCCCAGTGGTGCCAGTGCACTCTCTGGACTCACTGCACTGCATCCCCAGTGGTGCCAGTGCACTCTCTGGACTCACTGCACTGCATCCCCAGTGGTGCCAGTGCACTCTCTGGACTCCCGGCACCGCATTCCCAGTGGTGCCAGTGCACTCTCTTGGCTCACTGCAGTGCATCCCCAGTGGTGCCAGTGCACTCTCTTGACTCACTGCACTGCATCCCCAGTGGTGCCAGTGCACTCACTGGATTCACTGCACTGCATCCCCAGTGGTGCTAGTGCACTCTCTGGACTCACTGCAGTGCATCCCCAGTGGTGCCAGTGCACTCTCTGGACTCACTGCGCTGCATCCCCAGTGCTGCCAGTGCACTCTCTGGACTCACTGCACTGCATCCCAAGTGGTGCCAGTGCACTCTCTGGACTCACTGCACTGCATCCCCAGTGGTGCCAGTGCACTCTCTGGACTCACTGCAGTGCATCCCCAGTGGTGCCAGTGCACTCTCTGGACTCACTGCACTGCATCCCCAGTGGTACCAGTGCACTCTGTGGACTCACTGCAGTGCATCCCCAGTGGTGCCAGTGCACTCTCTGGACTCACTGCACTGCATCTCCAGTGGTGCCAATGCACTCTCTGGACTCACTGCACTGCATCCCCAGTGGTGCCAGTGCACTCTCTGGACTCACTGCACTGCATCCCAAGTGGTGCCAGTGCACTCTCTGGACTCACTGCACTGCATCCCCAGTGGTGCCAGTGCACTCTCTCGAGTCACTGCACTACATCCCCAGTGGTGCCAGTGCACTCACTGAACTCACTGTACTGCATCATCAGTGGTGCCACTGCACTCTCTGGACTCACTGCAGTGCATCCCCAGTGGTGCCAGTGCACTCTCTGGACTCACTGCACTGCATCCCCAGTGCTGCCAGTGCACTCACTGGACTCACTATACTGCATCACCAGTGGTGCCAGTGCACTCTCTGGACTCACTGCACTGCATCCCCAGTGTTGCCAGTGCATTCACTGGACTCACTGTACTGCATCTCCAGTGGTGCCAGTGCACTCACTGGACTCACTGCAGTGCATCCCCAGTGGTGCCAGTGCACTCTCTGGACTCACTGCAGTGCATCCCCAGTGGTGCCAGTGCACTCTCTGGACTCACTGCACTGCATCCCCAGTGGTGCCAGTGCACTCTCTGGACTCACTGCAGTGCATCACCTGTGGTGCCAGTGCACTCTCTGGACTCACTGAAGTGCATCCCCAGTGGTGCCAGTGCAATCTCTGGACTCACTGCACTGCATTCCCAGTCGTGCCAGTGCACAGTCTGGACTCACTGCACTGCATCCCCAGTGGTGCCAGTGCACTCTCTGGACTCACTGCACTGCAACCCCAGTGTTGCCAGTGCACTCTCTGGACTCACTGCACTGCATCCCCAGTGGTGCCAGTGCACTCTCTGCACTCACTTCAGTGCATCCCCAGTGGTGCCAGAGCACTCTCTGGACTCACTGCACTGCATCCCCAGTGGTGCCAGTGCACTCTCTGGACTCACTGCACTGCAACCACAGTGTTGCCAGTGCACTCTCTGGACTCACTGCACTGCATCCCCAGTGGTGCCAGTGCACTCTCTGGACTCACTTCAGTGCATCCCCAGTGGTGCCACTGCACTCTCTGGACTCACTGCACTGCATCCCCAGTGGTGCCAGTGCACTCTCTGGACTCACTGCACTGCAACCCCAGTGTTGCCAGTGCACTCTCTGGACTCACTGCACTGCATGTCCAGTGGTGCCAGTGCACTCTCTGGACTCACTTCAGTGCATCCCCAGTGGTGCCAGAGCACTCTCTGCACTCACTGCACTGCATCCCCAGTGGTGCCAGTGCACTCTCTGGACTCACTGCAGTGCATTCCCAGTGGTGCCAGTGCACTCTCTGGACTCACTGCACTGCATCCCCAGTGCTGCCAGTGCACTCTCTGGACTCACTGCAGTGCATCCCCAGTGGTGCCAGTGCACTCTCTGGACTCACTGCAGTGCATCCCCAGTGGTGCCAGTGCACTCTCTGGACTCACTGCACTGCATCCCCAGTGGTGCCAGTGCACTCTCTGGACTCACTGCAGTGCATCCCCAGTGGTGCCAGTGCACTCTCTGGACTCACTGCACTGCATCCCCAGTGGTGCCAGAGCACTCTCTGGACTCACTGCACTGCATCCTCTGTGCTGCCAGTGCACTCTCTGGACTCACTGCACTGCATCCCCAGTGGTGCCAGTGCACTCTCTGGACTCACTGTACTGCATCCTCAGTGGAGCGCGTGCACTCTCTGGACTCACTGAAGTGCATCCCCAGTGGTGCCAGTGCACTCTCTGGACTCACTGCACTGTATCCCCAGTGGTGCTAGTGCACTCTGTGGACTCACTGCAGTGCATCCCCAGTGGTGCCACTGCACTCTCTGGACTCACTGAAGGGCATTCTCAGTGGTGCCAGTGAACTCTCTGGACTCACTGCAGTGCATCCCCAGTGGTGCCAGTACACTCACTGGACTGACTGCAGTGCATCCCCAGTGGTGCCAGTGCACTCTCTGGACTCACCACACTGCATCCCCAGTGGTGCCAGTGCACTCTCTGGAGTAACTGCAGTGCATCACCAGTGGTGCCAGTGCACTCTCTGGACTCACTGAAGGGCATTCTCAGTGGTGCCAGTGCACTCTCTGGACTCTCTGCACTGCATCCCCAGTGGTGCCAGAGCACTCTCTGGACTCACTGCAGTGCATCCCCAGTGGTGCCAGTGCACTCTCTGGACTCACTGCACTGCATCCCCAGTGGTGCCTGTGCACTCTCTGGACTCCCGGCACCGCATCCCCAGTGGTGCCAGTGCACTCTCTGGGCTCACTGCAGTGCATCCCCAGTGGTGCCAGTGCACTCTCTTGACTCACTTCACTGCATCCCCAGTGGTGCCAGTGCACTCACTGGATTCACTGCACTGCATCCCCAGTGGTGCCAGTGCACTCTCTGGACTCACTGCAGTGCATCCCCAGTGGTACCAGTGCACTCTCTGGACTCACTGAAGTGCATTCTCAGTGGTGCCAGTGCACTCTGTGGACTCACTGCAGTGCATCCCCAGTGGTGCCAGTGCGCTCTCTGGACTCACTGCAGTGCATCCCCAGTGGTGCCAGTGCACTCTCTGGACTCACTGCACTGCATCCCCAGTGCTGCCAGTGCACTCTCTGGACTCACTGCACTGCATCCCCAGTGGTGCCAGTGCACTCTCTGGACTCACTGCACTGCATCCCCAGTGGTGCCAGTGCACTCTCTGGACTCACTGCAGTGCATCCCCAGTGGTGCCAGTGCACTCTCTGGACTCACTGCACTGCATCCCCAGTGGTACCAGTGCACTCTGTGGACTCACTGCAGTGCATCCCCAGTGGTGCCAGTGCACTCTCTGGACTCACTGCACTGCATCCCCAGTGGTGCCAATGCACTCTCTGGACTCACTGCACTGCATCCCCAGTGGTGCCACTGCACTCTCTGGACTCACTGCACTGCATCCCCGTTGGTGCCAGTGCACTCTCTGGAGTCACTGCACTGCATCCCCACTGGTGCTAGTGCACTCTCTGGACTCACTGCAGTGCATCCCCAGTGGTGCCAGTGCACTCTCTGGACTCCCGGCACCGCATCCCCAGTGGTGCCAGTGCACTCTCTGGGCTCACTGCAGTGCATCCCCAGTGGTGCCAGTGCACTCTCTTGACTCACTGCACTGCATCCCCAGTGGTGCCAGTGCACTCACTAGATTCACTGCACTGCATCCCCAGTGGTGCTAGTGCACTCTCTGGACTCACTGCAGTGCATCCCCAGTGGTGCCAGTGCACTCTCTGGACTCACTGAAGTGCATTCTCAGTGGTGCCAGTGCACTCTGTGGACTCACTGCAGTGCATCCCCAGTGGTGCCAGTGCGCTCTCTGGACTCACTGCACTGCATCCCCAGTGGTGCCAGTGCGCTCTCTGGACTCACTGCACTGCATCCCCAGTGCTGCCAGTGCACTCTCTGGACTCACTGCACTGCATCCCCAGTGGTGCCAGTGCACTCTCTGGACTCACTGCAGTGCATCCCCAGTGGTGCCAGTGCACTCTCTGGACTCACTGCACTGCATCCCCAGTGGTGCCAATGCACTCTCTGGACTCACTGCACTGCATCCCCAGTGGTGCCAGTGCACTCTCTGGACTCACTGCACTGCATCCCCAGTGGTGCCAGTGCACTCTCTGGACTCACTGCACTGCATCCCCAGTGGTGCCAGTGCACTCTCTGGACTCACTGCACTGCATCCCCAGTGCTGCCAGTGCACTCTCTGGACTCACTGCACTGCATCCCCAGTGGTGCCAGTGCACTCTCTGGACTCACTGCACTGCATCCCCAGTGGTGCCAGTGCACTCTCTGGACTCACTGCAGTGCATCCCCAGTGGTGCCAGTGCACTCTCTGGACTCACTGAAGTGCATTCTCAGTGGTGCCAGTGCACTCTCTGGACTCACTGCACTGCATCCCCAGTGGTGCCAGTACACTCACAGGACTGACTGCACTGCATCCCCAGTGGAGCCAGTGCGCTCTCTGGACTCACTGCACTGCATCCCCAGTGGTGCCAGTGCATTCTCTGGACTCACCGCACTGCACCCTGAGTGGTGCCAGTGCACTCTCTGGACTCACTGCAGTGCATCCCCAGTGGTGCCAGTGCACTCTCTGGACTCACTGTACTGCATCCCCAGTGTTGCCAGTGCACTCTCTGGAGTAACTGCAGTGCATCCCCAGTGGTGCCAGTGCACTCTCTGGACTCACTGCACTGCATCCCCAGTGGTGCCAGTGCACTCTCTGGACTCACTGCAGTGCATCCCCAGTGGTGCCAGTGCACTCTCTGGACTCACTGCACTGCATCCCCAGTGGTACCAGTGCACTCTGTGGACTCACTGCAGTGCATCCCCAGTGGTGCCAGTGCGCTCTCTGGACTCACTGCAGTGCATCCCCAGTGGTGCCAGTGCACTCTCTGGACTCACTGCACTGCATCCCCAGTGCTGCCAGTGCACTCTCTGGACTCACTGCACTGCATCCCCAGTGGTGCCAGTGCACTCTCTGGACTCACTGCACTGCATCCCCAGTGGTGCCAGTGCACTCTCTGGACTCACTGCAGTGCATCCCCAGTGGTGCCAGTGCACTCTCTGGACTCACTGCACTGCATCCCCAGTGGTACCAGTGCACTCTGTGGACTCACTGCAGTGCATCCCCAGTGGTGCCAGTGCACTCTCTGGACTCACTGCACTGCATCCCCAGTGGTGCCAATGCACTCTCTGGACTCACTGCACTGCATCCCCAGTGGTGCCAGTGCACTCTCTGGACTCACTGCACTGCATCCCCGTTGGTGCCAGTGCACTCTCTGGAGTCACTGCACTGCATCCCCACTGGTGCTAGTGCACTCTGTGGACTCACTGCAGTGCATCCCCAGTGGTGCCAGTGCACTCTCTGGACTCCCGGCACCGCATCCCCATTGGTGCCAGTGCACTCTCTGGGCTCACTGCAGTGCATCCCCAGTGGTGCCAGTGCACTCTCTTGACTCACTGCACTGCATCCCCAGTGGTGCCAGTGCACTCACTAGATTCACTGCACTGCATCCCCAGTGGTGCTAGTGCACTCTCTGGACTCACTGCAGTGCATTCCCAGTGGTGCCAGTGCACTCTCTGGACTCACTGAAGTGCATTCTCAGTGGTGCCAGTGCACTCTGTGGACTCACTGCAGTGCATCCCCAGTGGTGCCAGTGCGCTCTCTGGACTCACTGCACTGCATCCCCAGTGGTGCCAGTGCGCTCTCTGGACTCACTGCACTGCATCCCCAGTGCTGCCACTGCACTCTCTGGACTCACTGCACTGCATCCCCAGTGGTGCCAGTGCACTCTCTGGACTCACTGCAGTGCATCCCCAGTGGTGCCAGTGCACTCTCTGGACTCACTGCACTGCATCCCCAGTGGTGCCAATGCACTCTCTGGACTCACTGCACTGCATCCCCAGTGGTGCCAGTGCACTCTCTGGACTCACTGCACTGCATCCCCAGTGGTGCCAGTGCACTCTCTGGACTCACTGCACTGCATCCCCAGTGGTGCCAGTGCACTCTCTGGACTCACTGCACTGCATCCCCAGTGCTGCCAGTGCACTCTCTGGACTCACTGCACTGCATCCCCAGTGGTGCCAGTGCACTCTCTGGACTCACTGCACTGCATCCCCAGTGGTGCCAGTGCACTCTCTGGACTCACTGCAGTGCATCCCCAGTGGTGCCAGTGCACTCTCTGGACTCACTGCACTGCATCCCCAGTGGTGCCAGTACACTCACAGGACTGACTGCACTGCATCCCCAGTGGAGCCAGTGCGCTCTCTGGACTCACTGCACTGCATCCCCATTGGTGCCAGTGCATTCTCTGGACTCACCGCACTGCACCCTGAGTGGTGCCAGTGCACTCTCTGGACTCACTGCAGTGCATCCCCAGTGGTGCCAGTGCACTCTCTGGACTCACTGTACTGCATCCCCAGTGTTGCCAGTGCACTCTCTGGAGTAACTGCAGTGCATCACCAGTGGTGCCAAAGCACTCTCTGGACTCCCGGCACCGCATCCCCAGTGGTGCCAGTGCACTCTCTGGGCTCACTGCAGTGCATCCCCAGTGGTGCCAGTGCACTCTCTTGACTCACTGCACTGCATCCCCAGTGGTGCCAGTGTACTCACTGGACTCACTGCACTGCATTCCCCAGTGGTGCTAGTGCACTCTCTGGACTCACTGCAGTGCATCCCCAGTGGTGCCAGTGCACTCTCTGGACTCTCTGAAGTGCATCCCCAGTGGTTCCAGTGCACTCTCTGGACTCACTGTAGTGCATCCCCAGTGGTGCCAGTGCGCTCTCTGGACTCACTGCACTGCATCCCCAGTGGTGCCAGTGCACTCTCTGGACTCACTGCACTGCATGTCCAGTGGTGCCAGTGCACTCTCTGGACTCACTGCACTGCATCCCCAGTGGTGCCACTGCACTCTCTGGACTCACTGCAGTGCATCCCCAGTGGTGCCAGTGCACTCTCTGGACTCACTGCAGTGCTTCCCCACTGCTGCCAGTGCACTCTCTGGACTCACTGCAGTGCATCCCCAGTGGTGCCAGTGCACTCTCTGGACTCACTGCACTGCATCCCCAGTGGTGCCAATGAACTCTCTGGACTCACTGCACTGCATCCCCAGTGGTGCCAGTGCACTCTCTGGACTCACTGCACTGCATCCCAAGTGGTGCCAGTGCACTCTCTGGACTCACTGCACTGCATCCCCAGTGGTGCCAGTGCACTCTCTCGAGTCACTGCACTACATCCCCAGTGGTGCCAGTGCGCTCACTGGACTCACTGTACTGCATCATCAGTGGTGCCAGTGCACTCTCTGGAGTGAATGCAGTGCATCCCCAGTGGTGCCAGTGCACTCTCTGGACTCACTGCACTGCATCCCCAGTGGTGCCAATGCACTCTCTGGACTCACTGCACTGCATCCCCAGTGGTGCCAGTGCACTCACTGGACTCACTGCACTGCATCCCAAGTGGTACCAGTGCACTCTCTGCACTCACTGCACTGCATCCCCAGTGGTGCCAGTGCACTCTCTCGAGTCACTGCACTACATCCCCAGTGGTGCCAGTGCACTCACTGGACTCACTGTACTGCATTCCCAGTGGTGCTAGTGCACTCTCTGGACTCACTGCAGTGCATCCCCAGTGGTGCCAGTGCACTCTTTGGACTCACTGAAGTGCATTCTCAGTGGTGCCAGTGCACTCTCTGGACTCACTGCACTGCATCCCCTGTGGTGCCAGTGCACTCTCTGGACTCACTGAAGTGCAATCTCAGTGGTGCCAGTGCACTCTCTGGACTCACTGCAGTGCATCCCCAGTGGTGCCAGTACACTCACTGGACTCACTGCACTGCATCCCCAGTGGTGCCAGTGCACTCTCTGGACTCACTGCACTGCATCCCCAGTGGTGCCAGTGCACTCTCTGGACTCACTGGACTGCATCCCCAGTGCTGCCTGTGCACTCTCTGGACTCACTGCACTGCATCCCCAGTGGTGTCACTGCACTCTCTGGACTCACTGCACTGCATCCCCAAGGTGCCAGTGCACTCTCTGCACTCACTGCACTGCATACCCAGTGGTGCCAGTGCACTCACTGGACTCATTGCAGTGCATTCCCTCTGGTGCCAGTGCACTCTCTGGACTCACTGCAGTGCATCCCCAGTGGTGCTAGTGCACTCTCTGGACTCACTGCACTGCATCCCCAGTGGTGCCAGTGCACTCTCTGGACTCACTGCAGTGCATCACCTGTGGTGCCAGTGCACTCTCTGGACTCACTGAAGTGCATCCCCAGTGGTGCCAGTGCAATCTCTGGACTCACTGCACTGCATTCCCAGTCGTGCCAGTGCACACTCTGGAGTCACTGCACTGCATCCCCAGTGGTGCCAGTGCACTCTCTGGACTAACTGCACTGCAACCCCAGTGTTGCCAGTGCACTCTCTGGACTCACTGCACTGCATCCCCAGTGGTGCCAGTGCACTCTCTGGACTCACTTCAGTGCATCCCCAGTGGTGCCAGAGCACTCTCTGGACTCACTGCACTGCATCCCCAGTGGTGCCAGTGCACTCTCTGGACTCACTGCACTGCAGCCCCAGTGGTGCCAGTGCACTCTCTGGACTCACTGCACTGCATGTCCAGTGGTGCCAGTGCACTCTCTGCACTCACTGCACTGCATCCCCAGTGGTGCCAGTGCACTCTCTGGACTCACTGCACTGCATCCCCAGTGGTGCCAGTGCACTCTCTGGACTCACTGCAGTGCATCCCCAGTGGTGCCAGTGCACTCTCTGGACTCACTGCAGTGCATCCCCAGTGGTGCCAGTGCACTCTCTGGACTCACTGAAGTGCATCCCCAGTGGTGCCAGTGCACTCTCTGGACTCACTGCACTGCATCCCCAGTGGTGCCAGTGCACTCTCTGGACTCACTGCACTGCATCCCCAGTGGTGCCAGAGCACTCTCTGGACTCACTGCACTGCATCCTCTGTGCTGCCAGTGCACTCTCTGGACTCACTGCACTGCATCCCCAGTGGTGCCAGTGCACTCTCTGGACTCACTGTACTGCATCCCCAGTGGAGCGCGTGCACTCTCTGGACTCACTGAAGTGCATCCCCAGTGGTGCCAGTGCACTCTCTGGACTCACTGCACTGCAACCCCAGTAGTGCTAGTGCACTCTGTGGACTCACTGCAGTGCATCCCCAGTGGTGCCAGTGCACTCTCTGGACTCACTGAAGGGCATTCTCAGTGGTGCCAGTGCACTCTCTGGACTCACTGCAGTGCATCCCTAGTGGTGCCAGTACACTCACTGGACTCACTGCACTGCATCCCCAGTGGTGCCAGTGCACTCTCTGGACTCACCGCACCGCATCCCCAGTGGTGCCAGTGCACTCTCTGGAGTAACTGCAGTGCATCACCAGTGGTGCCAGTGCACTCTCTGGACTCACTGCACTGCATCCCCAGTGCTGCCAGTGCACTCTCTGGACTCACTGCACTGCATCCCCAGTGGTGCCAGAGCACTCTCTTGACTCACTGCACTGCATCCCCAGTGGTGCCAGTGCACTCACTAGATTCACTGCACTGCATCCCCAGTGGTGCTAGTGCACTCTCTGGACTCACTGCAGTGCATCCCCAGTGGTGCCAGTGCACTCTCTGGACTCACTGAAGTGCATTCTCAGTGGTGCCAGTGCACTCTGTGGACTCACTGCAGTGCATCCCCAGTGGTGCCAGTGCGCTCTCTGGACTCACTGCACTGCATCCCCAGTGGTGCCAGTGCGCTCTCTGGACTCACTGCACTGCATCCCCAGTGCTGCCAGTGCACTCTCTGGACTCACTGCACTGCATCCCCAGTGGTGCCAGTGCACTCTCTGGACTCACTGCAGTGCATCCCCAGTGGTGCCAGTGCACTCACTGGACTCACTGTACTGCATTCCCAGTGGTGCTAGTGCACTCTCTGGACTCACTGCAGTGCATCCCCAGTGGTGCCAGTGCACTCTTTGGACTCACTGAAGTGCATTCTCAGTGGTGCCAGTGCACTCTCTGGACTCACTGCACTGCATCCCCAGTGGTGCCAGTGCACTCTCTGTACTCACTGAAGTGCAATCTCAGTGGTGCCAGTGCACTCTCTGGACTCACTGCAGTGCATCCCCAGTGGTGCCAGTACACTCACTGGACTCACTGCACTGCATCCCCAGTGGTGCCAGTGCACTCTCTGGACTCACTGCACTGCATCCCCAGTGGTGCCAGTGCACTCTCTGGACTCACTGGACTGCATCCCCAGTGCTGCCTGTGCACTCTCTGGACTCACTGCACTGCATCCCCAGTGGTGTCACTGCACTCTCTGGACTCACTGCACTGCATCCCCAGTTGTGCCAGTGCACTCTCTGCACTCACTGCACTGCATACCCAGTGGTGCCAGTGCACTCACTGGACTCATTGCAGTGCATTCCCTCTGGTGCCAGTGCACTCTCTGGACTCACTGCAGTGCATCCCCAGTGGTGCCAGTGCACTCTCTGGACTCACTGCACTGCATCCCCAGTGGTGCCAGTGCACTCTCTGGACTCACTGCAGTGCATCACCTGTGGTGCCAGTGCACTCTCTGGACTCACTGAAGTGCATCCCCAGTGGTGCCAGTGCAATCTCTGGACTCACTGCACTGCATTCCCAGTCGTGCCAGTGCACACTCTGGACTCACTGCACTGCATCCCCAGTGGTGCCAGTGCACTCTCTGGACTCACTGCACTGCAACCCCAGTGTTGCCAGTGCACTCTCTGGACTCACTGCACTGCATCCCCAGTGGTGCCAGTGCACTCTCTGGACTCACTTCAGTGCATCCCCAGTGGTGCCAGAGCACTCTCTGGACTCACTGCACTGCATCCCCAGTGGTGCCAGTGCACTCTCTGGAGTAACTGCAGTGCA
This sequence comes from Anser brachyrhynchus, assembly GCF_964034855.1. NCBI lineage: Eukaryota > Metazoa > Chordata > Aves > Anseriformes > Anatidae > Anser > Anser brachyrhynchus. Next base: position 14,610,073 of record NC_137696.1, on the reverse strand, counting down.
TCACCAGTGGTGCCAGTGCACTCTCTGGACTCACTGCACTGCATCCCCAGTGCTGCCAGTGCACTCTCTGGACTCACTGCACTGCATCCCCAGTGGTGCCACTGCACTCTCTGGACTCACTGCACTGCATGTCCAGTGGTGCCAGTGCACTCTCTGCACTCACTGCACTGCATCCCCAGTGGTGCCAGTGCACTCACTGGACTCACTGCCGTGCATTCCCTCTGGTGCCAGTGCACTCTCTGGACTCACTGCACTGCATCCCCAGTGGTGCCAGTGCACTCTCTGGACTCACTGCAGTGCATCCCCAGTGGTGCCAGTGCACTCTCTGGACTCACTGCAGTGCATCCCCAGTGGTGCCAGTGCACTCTCTGGACTCACTGAAGTGCATCCCCAGTGGTGCCAGTGCACTCTCTGGACTAACTGCACTGCATCCCCAGTGGTGCCAGTGCACTCTCTGGACTCACTGCACTGCATCCCCAGTGGTGCCAGAGCACTCTCTGGACTCACTGCACTGCATCCTCTGTGCTGCCAGTGCACTCTCTGGACTCACTGCACTGCATCCCCAGTGGTGCCAGTGCACTCTCTGGACTCACTGTACTGCATCCCCAGTGGAGCGCGTGCACTCTCTGGACTCACTGAAGTGCATCCCCAGTGGTGCCAGTGCACTCTCTGGACTCACTGCACTGCATCCCCAGTGGTGCTAGTGCACTCTGTGGACTCACTGCAGTGCATCCCCAGTGGTGCCAGTGCACTCTCTGGACTCACTGAAGGGCATTCTCAGTGGTGCCAGTGCACTCTCTGGACTCACTGCAGTGCATCCCCAGTGGTGCCAGTACACTCACTGGACTCACTGCACTGCATCCCCAGTGGTGCCAGTGCACTCTCTGGACTCACCGCACCGCATCCCCAGTGGTGCCAGTGCACTCTCTGGAGTAACTGCAGTGCATCACCAGTGGTGCCAGTGCACTCTCTGGACTCACTGCACTGCATCCCCAGTGGTGCCAGTGCACTCTCTGGACTCACTGCACTGCATCCCCAGTGGTGCCAGAGCACTCTCTGGACTCACTGCACTGCATCCCCAGTGGTGCCAGTGCACTCTCTGGACTCACTGCACTGCATCCCCAGTGGTGCCAGTGCACTCTCTGGACTCACTGCACTGCATCCCCAGTGGTGCCAGTGCACTCTCTGGACTCCCGGCACCGCATCCCCAGTGGTGCCAGTGCACTCTCTGGGCTCACTGCAGTGCATCCCCAGTGGTGCCAGTGCACTCACTGGATTCACTGCACTGCATCCCCAGTGGTGCTAGTGCACTCTCTGGACTCACTGCAGTGCATCCCCAGTGGTACCAGTGCACTCTCTGGACTCACTGAAGTGCATTCTCAGTGGTGCCAGTGCACTCTGAGGACTCACTGCAGTGCATCCCCAGTGGTGCCAGTGCGCTCTCTGGACTCCCGGCACCGCATCCCCAGTGGTGCCAGTGCACTCTCTGGACTCACTGCACTGCATCCCCAGTGCTGCCAGTGCACTCTCTGGACTCACTGCAGTGCATCCCCAGTGGTGCCAGTGCACTCTCTGGACTCACTGCACTGCATCCCCAGTGGTACCAGTGCACTCTGTGGACTCACTGCAGTGCATCCCCAGTGGTGCCAGTGCACTCTCTGGACTCACTGCAGTGCATCCCCAGTGGTGCCAGTGCACTCTCTGGACTCACTGCACTGCATCCCCAGTGGTGCCAGTGCACTCTCTGGACTCCCGGCACCGCATCCCCAGTGGTGCCAGTGCACTCTCTTGGCTCACTGCAGTGCATCCCCAGTGGTGCCAGTGCACTCTCTTGACTCACTGCACTGCATCCCCAGTGGTGCCAGTGCACTCACTGGATTCACTGCACTGCATCCCCAGTGGTGCTAGTGCACTCTCTGGACTCACTGCAGTGCATCCCCAGTGGTGCCAGTGCACTCTCTGGACTCACTGCACTGCATCCCCAGTGCTGCCAGTGCACTCTCTGGACTCACTGCACTGCATCCCCAGTGGTGCCAGTGCACTCTCTGGACTCACTGCACTGCATCCCCAGTGGTGCCAGTGCACTCTCTGGACTCACTGCAGTGCATCCCCAGTGGTGCCAGTGCACTCTCTGGACTCACTGCACTGCATCCCCAGTTGTACCAGTGCACTCTGTGGACTCACTGCAGTGCATCCCCAGTGGTGCCAGTGCACTCTCTGGACTCACTGCACTGCATCCCCAGTGGTGCCAATGCACTCTCTGGACTCACTGCACTGCATCCCCAGTGGTGCCAGTGCACTCTCTGGACTCACTGCACTGCATCCCCAGTGGTGCCAGTGCACTCTCTGGACTCACTGCACTGCATCCCCAGTGGTGCCAGTGCACTCTCTCGAATCACTGCACTACATCCCCAGTGGTGCCAGTGCACTCACTGGACTCACTGTACTGCATCATCAGTGGTGCCAGTGCACTCTCTGGACTCACTGCAGTGCATCCCCAGTGGTGCCAGTGCACTCTCTGGACTCACTGCACTGCATCCCCAGTGGTGCCAGTGCACTCACTGGACTCACTATACTGCATCACCAGTGGTGCCAGTGCACTCTCTGGACTCACTACACTGCATCCCCAGTGTTGCCAGTGCAATCACTGGACTCACTGTACTGCATCTCCAGTGGTGCCAGTGCACTCACTGGACTCACTACAGTGCATTCCCTCTGGTGCCAGTGCACTCTCTGGACTCACTGCAGTGCATCCCCAGTGGTGACAGTGCACTCTCTGGACTCACTGCACTGCATCCCCAGTGGTGCCAGTGCACTCTCTGGACTCACTGCAGTGCATCACCTGTGGTGCCAGTGCACTCTCTGGACTCACTGCAGTGCATCCCCAGTGGTGCCAGTGCAATCTCTGGACTCACTGCACTGCATTCCCAGTCGTGCCAGTGCACACTCTGGACTCACTGCACTGCATCCCCAGTGGTGCCAGTGCACTCTCTGGACTCACTGCACTGCAACCCCAGTGTTGCCAGTGCACTCTCTGGACTCACTGCACTGCATCCCCAGTGGTGCCAGTGCACTCTCTGGACTCACTTCAGTGCATCCCCAGTGGTGCCAGAGCACTCTCTGGAATCACTGCACTGCATCACCAGTGGTGCCAGTGCACTCTCTGGACTCACTGCACTGCAACCCCAGTGTTGCCAGTGCACTCTCTGGACTCACTGCACTGCATCCCCAGTGGTGCCAGTGCACTCTCTGGACTCACTTCAGTGCATCCCCAGTGGTGCCAGAGCACTCTCTGGACTCACTGCACTGCATCCCCAGCGGTGCCAGTGCACTCTCTGGACTCACTGCAATGCAACCCCAGTGTTGCCAGTGCACTCTCTGGACTCACTGCACTGCATGTCCAGTGGTGCCAGTGCACTCTCTGGACTCACTTCAGTGCATCCCCAGTGGTGCCAGAGCACTCTCTGCACTCACTGCACTGCATCCCCAGTGGTGCCACTGCACTCTCTGGACTCACTGCAGTGCATTTCCTCTGGTGCCAGTGCACTCTCTGGACTCACTGCACTGCATCCCCAGTGCTGCCAGTGCACTCTCTGGACTCACTGCAGTGCATCCCCAGTGGTGCCAGTGCACTCTCTGGACTCACTGCAGTGCATCACCAGTGGTGCCAGTGCACTCTCTGGACTCACTGAAGTGCATCCCCAGTGGTGCCAGTGCACTCTCTGGACTCACTGCAGTGCATCCCCAGTGGTGCCAGAGCACTCTCTGGACTCACTGCACTGCATCCCCAGTGGTGCCAGAGCACTCTCTGGACTCACTGCACTGCATCCTCTGTGCTGCCAGTGCACTCTCTGGACTCACTGCACTGCATCCCCAGTGGTGCCAGTGCACTCTCTGGACTCACTGTACTGCATCCTCAGTGGAGCGCGTGCACTCTCTGGACTCACTGAAGTGCATCCCCAGTGGTGCCAGTGCACTCTCTGGACTCACTGCACTGCATCCCCAGTGGTGCTAGTGCACTCTGTGGACTCACTGCAGTGCATCCCCAGTGGTGCCAGTGCACTCTCTGGACTCACTGAAGGGCATTCTCAGTGGTGCCAGTGAACTCTCTGGACTCACTGCAGTGCATCCCCAGTGGTGCCAGTACACTCACTGGACTGACTGCACTGCATCCCCAGTGGTGCCAGTGCACTCTCTGGACTCACCACACTGCATCCCCAGTGGTGCCAGTGCACTCTCTGGAGTAACTGCAGTGCATCACCAGTGGTGCCAGTGCACTCTCTGGACTCACTGAAGGGCATTCTCAGTGGTGCCAGTGCACTCTCTGGACTCACTGCACTGCATCCCCAGTGGTGCCAGAGCACTCTCTGGACTCACTGCAGTGCATCCGCAGTGGTGCCAGTGCACTCTGTGGACTCACTGCACTGCATCCCCAGTGGTGCCTGTGCACTCTCTGGACTCCCGGCACCGCATCCCCAGTGGTGCCAGTGCACTCTCTGGGCTCACTGCAGTGCATCCCCAGTGGTGCCAGTGCACTCTCTTGACTCACTGCACTGCATCCCCAGTGGTGCCAGTGCACTCACTGGATTCACTGCACTGCATCCCCAGTGGTGCCAGTGCACTCTCTGGACTCACTGCAGTGCATCCCCAGTGGTACCAGTGCACTCTCTGGACTCACTGAAGTGCATTCTCAGTGGTGCCAGTGCACTCTGTGGACTCACTGCAGTGCATCCCCAGTGGTGCCAGTGCGCTCTCTGGACTCACTGCAGTGCATCCCCAGTGGTGCCAGTGCACTCTCTGGACTCACTGCAGTGCATCCCCAGTGCTGCCAGTGCACTCTCTGGACTCACTGCACTGCATCCCCAGTGGTGCCAGTGCACTCTCTGGACTCACTGCACTGCATCCCCAGTGGTGCCAGTGCACTCTCTGGACTCACTGCAGTGCATCCCCAGTGGTGCCAGTGCACTCTCTGGACTCACTGCACTGCATCCCCAGCGGTGCCAGTGCACTCTCTGGACTCACTGCACTGCAACCCCAGTGTTGCCAGTGCACTCTCTGGACTCACTGCACTGCATGTCCAGTGGTGCCAGTGCACTCTCTGGACTCACTTCAGTGCATCCCCAGTGGTGCCAGATCACTCTCTGCAATCACTGCACTGCATCCCCAGTGGTGCCACTGCACTCTCTGGACTCACTGCAGTGCATTCCCTCTGGTGCCAGTGCACTCTCTGGACTCACTGCACTGCATCCCCAGTGGTGCCAGTGCACTCTCTGGACTCACTGCAGTGCATCCCCAGTGGTGCCAGTGCACTCTCTGGACTCACTGCAGTGCATCACCAGTGGTGCCAGTGCACTCTCTGGACTCACTGAAGTGCATCCCCAGTGGTGCCAGTGCACTCTCTGGACTAACTGCACTGCATCCCCAGTGGTGCCAGAGCACTCTCTGGACTCACTGCACTGCATCCCCAGTGGTGCCAGAGCACTCTCTGGACTCACTGCACTGCATCCTCTGTGCTGCCAGTGCACTCTCTGGACTCACTGCACTGCATCCCCAGTGGTGCCAGTGCACTCTCTGGACTCACTGTACTGCATCCTCAGTGGAGCGCGTGCACTCTCTGGACTCACTGAACTGCATCCCCAGTGGTGCCAGTGCACTCTCTGGACTCACTGCACTGCATCCCCAGTGGTGCTAGTGCACTCTGTGGACTCACTGCAGTGCATCCCCAGTGGTGCCAGTGCACTCTCTGGACTCACTGAAGGGCATTCTCAGTGGTGCCAGTGAACTCTCTGGACTCACTGCAGTGCATCCCCAGTGGTGCCAGTACACTCACTGGACTGACTGCACTGCATCCCCAGTGGTGCCAGTGCACTCTCTGGACTCACCACACTGCATCCCCAGTGGTGCCAGTGCACTCTCTGGAGTAACTGCAGTGCATCACCAGTGGTGCCAGTGCACTCTCTGGACTCACTGAAGGGCATTCTCAGTGGTGCCAGTGCACTCTCTGGACTCACTGCACTGCATCCCCAGTGGTGCCAGAGCACTCTCTGGACTCACTGCAGTGCATCCCCAGTGGTTCCAGTGCACTCTCTGGACTCACTGCACTGCATCCCCAGTGGTGCCTGTGCACTCTCTGGACTCCCGGCACCGCATCCCCAGTGGTGCCAGTGCACTCTCTGGGCTCACTGCAGTGCATCCCCAGTGGTGCCAGTGCACTCTCTTGACTCACTGCACTGCATCCCCAGTGGTGCCAGTGCACTCACTGGATTCACTGCACTGCATCCCCAGTGGTGCCAGTGCACTCTCTGGACTCACTGCAGTGCATCCCCAGTGGTACCAGTGCACTCTCTGGACTCACTGAAGTGCATTCTCAGTGGTGCCAGTGCGCTCTGTGGACTCACTGCAGTGCATCCCCAGTGGTGCCAGTGCGCTCTCTGGACTCACTGCAGTGCATCCCCAGTGGTGCCAGTGCACTCTCTGGACTCACTGCACTGCATCCCCAGTGCTGCCAGTGCACTCTCTGGACTCACTGCACTGCATCCCCAGTGGTGCCAGTGCACTCTCTGGACTCACTGCACTGCATCCCCAGTGGTGCCAGTGCACTCTCTGGACTCACTGCAGTGCATCCCCAGTGGTGCCAGTGCACTCTCTGGACTCACTGCACTGCATCCCCAGTGGTACCAGTGCACTCTCTGGACTCCCGGCACCGCATCCCCAGTGGTGCCAGTGCACTCTCTGGACTCACTGCACTGCATCCCCAGTGGTGCCAATGCACTCTCTGGACTCACTGCACTGCATCCCCAGTGGTGCCAGTGCACTCTCTGGACTCACTGAAGTGCATCCCCAGTGGTGCCAGTGCACTCTCTGGAGTCACTGCACTGCATCCCCACTGGTGCTAGTGCACTCTGTGGACTCACTGCAGTGCATCCCCAGTGGTGCCAGTGCACTCTCTGGACTCCCGGCACCGCATCCCCAGTGGTGCCAGTGCACTCTCTGGGCTCACTGCAGTGCATCACCAGTGGTGCCAGTGCACTCTCTTGACTCACTGCACTGCATCCCCAGTGGTGCCAGTGCACTCACTAGATTCACTGCACTGCATCCCCAGTGGTGCTAGTGCACTCTCTGGACTCACTGCAGTGCATCCCCAGTGGTGCCAGTGCACTCTATGGACTCACTGAAGTGCATTCTCAGTGGTGCCAGTGCACTCTGTGGACTCACTGCAGTGCATCCCCAGTGGTGCCAGTGCGCTCTCTGGACTCACTGCACTGCATCCCCAGTGGTGCCAGTGCGCTCTCTGGACTCACTGCACTGCATCCCCAGTGCTGCCAGTGCACTCTCTGGACTCACTGCACTGCATCCCCAGCGGTGTCAGTGCACTCTCTGGACTCACTGCACTGCAACCCCAGTGTTGCCAGTGCACTCTCTGGACTCACTGCACTGCATGTCCAGTGGTGCCAGTGCACTCTCTGGACTCACTTCAGTGCATCCCCAGTGGTGCCAGAGCACTCTCTGCAATCACTGCACTGCATCCCCAGTGGTGCCACTGCACTCTCTGGACTCACTGCAGTGCATCCCCAGTGCTGCCAGTGCACTCTCTGGACTCACTGCACTGCATCCCCAGTGGTGCCAGTGCACTCTCTGGACTCACTGCACTGCATCCTCAGTGGTGCCAGTGCACTCTCTGGACTCACTGCAGTGCATCCCCAGTGGTGCCAGTGCACTCTCTGGACTCACTGCACTGCATCCCCAGTGGTACCAGTGCACTCTGTGGACTCACTGCAGTGCATCCCCAGTGGTGCCAGTGCACTCTCTGGACTCACTGCACTGCATCCCCAGTGGTGCCAATGCACTCTCTGGACTCACTGCACTGCATCCCCAGTGGTGCCAGTGCACTCTCTGGACTCACTGCAGTGCATCCCCAGTGGTGCCAGTGCACTCTCTGGACTCACTGCACTGCATCCCCAGTGGTGCCAGTGCACTCTCTGGACTCACTGCACTGCATCCCCAGTGCTGCCAGTGCACTCTCTGGACTCACTGCACTGCATCCCCAGTGGTGCCAGTGCACTCTCTGGACTCACTGCACTGCATCCCCAGTGGTGCCAGTGCACTCTCTGGACTCACTGCACTGCATCCCCAGTGGTACCAGTGCTCTCTGTGGACTCACTGCAGTGCATCCCCAGTGGTGCCAGTGCACTCTCTGGACTCACTGTACTGCATCCCCAGTGGTGCCAATGCACTCTCTGGACTCACTGCACTGCATCCCCAGTGGTGCCAGTGCACTCTCTGGACTCACTGAAGTGCATCCCCACTGGTGCCAGTGCACTCTCTGGAGTCACTGCAGTGCATCCCCAGTGGTGCTAGTGCACTCTCTGGACTCACTGCACTGCATCCCCAGTGGTGCCAGTGCACTCTCTGGACTCACTGAAGGGCATTCTCAGTGGTGCCAGTGCACTCTCTGGACTCACTGCAGTGCATCCCCAGTGGTGCCAGTGCACTCTCTGGACTCACTGCACTGCATCCCCAGTGCTGCCAGTGCACTCACTGGACTCACTATACTGCATCACCAGTGGTGCCAGTGCACTCTCTGGACTCACTGCACTGCATCCCCAGTGTTGCCAGTGCATTCACTGGACTCACTGTACTGCATCTCCAGTGGTGCCAGTGCACTCACTGGACTCACTGCAGTGCATCCCCAGTGGTGCCAGTGCACTCTCTGGACTCACTGCACTGCATCCCCAGTGGTGCCAGTGCACTCTCTGGACTCACTGCAGTGCATCACCTGTGGTGCCAGTGCACTCTCTGGACTCACTGAAGTGCATCCCCAGTGGTGCCAGTGCAATCTCTGGACTCACTGCACTGCATTCCCAGTCGTGCCAGTGCACAGTCTGGACTCACTGCACTGCATCCCCAGTGGTGCCAGTGCACTCTCTGGACTCACTGCACTGCAACCCCAGTGTTGCCAGTGCACTCTCTGGACTCACTGCACTGCATCCCCAGTGGTGCCAGTGCACTCTCTGCACTCACTTCAGTGCATCCCCAGTGGTGCCAGAGCACTCTCTGGACTCACTGCACTGCATCCCCAGTGGTGCCAGTGCACTCTCTGGACTCACTGCACTGCAACCACAGTGTTGCCAGTGCACTCTCTGGACTCACTGCACTGCATCCCCAGTGGTGCCAGTGCACTCTCTGGACTCACTTCAGTGCATCCCCAGTGGTGCCACTGCACTCTCTGGACTCACTGCACTGCATCCCCAGTGGTGCCAGTGCACTCTCTGGACTCACTGCACTGCAACCCCAGTGTTGCCAGTGCACTCTCTGGACTCACTGCACTGCATGTCCAGTGGTGCCAGTGCACTCTCTGGACTCACTTCAGTGCATCCCCAGTGGTGCCAGAGCACTCTCTGCACTCACTGCACTGCATCCCCAGTGGTGCCAGTGCACTCTCTGGACTCACTGCAGTGCATTCCCTCTGGTGCCAGTGCACTCTCTGGACTCACTGCACTGCATCCCCAGTGCTGCCAGTGCACTCTCTGGACTCACTGCAGTGCATCCCCAGTGGTGCCAGTGCACTCTCTGGACTCACTGCAGTGCATCCCCAGTGGTGCCAGTGCACTCTCTGGACTCACTGCACTGCATCCCCAGTGGTGCCAGTGCACTCTCTGGACTCACTGCAGTGCATCCCCAGTGGTGCCAGTGCACTCTCTGGACTCACTGCACTGCATCCCCAGTGGTGCCAGAGCACTCTCTGGACTCACTGCACTGCATCCTCTGTGCTGCCAGTGCACTCTCTGGACTCACTGCACTGCATCCCCAGTGGTGCCAGTGCACTCTCTGGACTCACTGTACTGCATCCTCAGTGGAGCGCGTGCACTCTCTGGACTCACTGAAGTGCATCCCCAGTGGTGCCAGTGCACTCTCTGGACTCACTGCACTGTATCCCCAGTGGTGCTAGTGCACTCTGTGGACTCACTGCAGTGCATCCCCAGTGGTGCCACTGCACTCTCTGGACTCACTGAAGGGCATTCTCAGTGGTGCCAGTGAACTCTCTGGACTCACTGCAGTGCATCCCCAGTGGTGCCAGTACACTCACTGGACTGACTGCAGTGCATCCCCAGTGGTGCCAGTGCACTCTCTGGACTCACCACACTGCATCCCCAGTGGTGCCAGTGCACTCTCTGGAGTAACTGCAGTGCATCACCAGTGGTGCCAGTGCACTCTCTGGACTCACTGAAGGGCATTCTCAGTGGTGCCAGTGCACTCTCTGGACTCTCTGCACTGCATCCCCAGTGGTGCCAGAGCACTCTCTGGACTCACTGCAGTGCATCCCCAGTGGTGCCAGTGCACTCTCTGGACTCACTGCACTGCATCCCCAGTGGTGCCTGTGCACTCTCTGGACTCCCGGCACCGCATCCCCAGTGGTGCCAGTGCACTCTCTGGGCTCACTGCAGTGCATCCCCAGTGGTGCCAGTGCACTCTCTTGACTCACTTCACTGCATCCCCAGTGGTGCCAGTGCACTCACTGGATTCACTGCACTGCATCCCCAGTGGTGCCAGTGCACTCTCTGGACTCACTGCAGTGCATCCCCCGTGGTACCAGTGCACTCTCTGGACTCACTGAAGTGCATTCTCAGTGGTGCCAGTGCACTCTGTGGACTCACTGCAGTGCATCCCCAGTGGTGCCAGTGCGCTCTCTGGACTCACTGCAGTGCATCCCCAGTGGTGCCAGTGCACTCTCTGGACTCACTGCACTGCATCCCCAGTGCTGCCAGTGCACTCTCTGGACTCACTGCACTGCATCCCCAGTGGTGCCAGTGCACTCTCTGGACTCACTGCACTGCATCCCCAGTGGTGCCAGTGCACTCTCTGGACTCACTGCAGTGCATCCCCAGTGGTGCCAGTGCACTCTCTGGACTCACTGCACTGCATCCCCAGTGGTACCAGTGCACTCTGTGGACTCACTGCAGTGCATCCCCAGTGGTGCCAGTGCACTCTCTGGACTCACTGCACTGCATCCCCAGTGGTGCCAATGCACTCTCTGGACTCACTGCACTGCATCCCCAGTGGTGCCACTGCACTCTCTGGACTCACTGCACTGCATCCCCGTTGGTGCCAGTGCACTCTCTGGAGTCACTGCACTGCATCCCCACTGGTGCTAGTGCACTCTCTGGACTCACTGCAGTGCATCCCCAGTGGTGCCAGTGCACTCTCTGGACTCCCGGCACCGCATCCCCAGTGGTGCCAGTGCACTCTCTGGGCTCACTGCAGTGCATCCCCGTGGTGCCAGTGCACTCTCTTGACTCACTGCACTGCATCCCCAGTGGTGCCAGTGCACTCACTAGATTCACTGCACTGCATCCCCAGTGGTGCTAGTGCACTCTCTGGACTCACTGCAGTGCATACCCAGTGGTGCCAGTGCACTCTCTGGACTCACTGAAGTGCATTCTCAGTGGTGCCAGTGCACTCTGTGGACTCACTGCAGTGCATCCCCAGTGGTGCCAGTGCGCTCTCTGGACTCACTGCACTGCATCCCCAGTGGTGCCAGTGCGCTCTCTGGACTCACTGCACTGCATCCCCAGTGCTGCCAGTGCACTCTCTGGACTCACTGCACTGCATCCCCAGTGGTGCCAGTGCACTCTCTGGACTCACTGCAGTGCATCCCCAGTGGTGCCAGTGCACTCTCTGGACTCACTGCACTGCATCCCCAGTGGTGCCAATGCACTCTCTGGACTCACTGCACTGCATCCCCAGTGGTGCCAGTGCACTCTCTGGACTCACTGCACTGCATCCCCAGTGGTGCCAGTGCACTCTCTGGACTCACTGCACTGCATCCCCAGTGGTGCCAGTGCACTCTCTGGACTCACTGCACTGCATCCCCAGTGCTGCCAGTGCACTCTCTGGACTCACTGCACTGCATCCCCAGTGGTGCCAGTGCACTCTCTGGACTCACTGCACTGCATCCCCAGTGGTGCCAGTGCACTCTCTGGACTCACTGCAGTGCATCCCCAGTGGTGCCAGTGCACTCTCTGGACTCACTGAAGTGCATTCTCAGTGGTGCCAGTGCACTCTCTGGACTCACTGCACTGCATCCCCAGTGGTGCCAGTACACTCACAGGACTGACTGCACTGCATCCCCAGTGGAGCCAGTGCGCTCTCTGGACTCACTGCACTGCATCCCCATTGGTGCCAGTGCATTCTCTGGACTCACCGCACTGCACCCTGAGTGGTGCCAGTGCACTCTCTGGACTCACTGCAGTGCATCCCCAGTGGTGCCAGTGCACTCTCTGGACTCACTGTACTGCATCCCCAGTGTTGCCAGTGCACTCTCTGGAGTAACTGCAGTGCATCCCCAGTGGTGCCAGTGCACTCTCTGGACTCACTGCACTGCATCCCCAGTGGTGCCAGTGCACTCTCTGGACTCACTGCAGTGCATCCCCAGTGGTGCCAGTGCACTCTCTGGACTCACTGCACTGCATCCCCAGTGGTACCAGTGCACTCTGTGGACTCACTGCAGTGCATCCCCAGTGGTGCCAGTGCGCTCTCTGGACTCACTGCAGTGCATCCCCAGTGGTGCCAGTGCACTCTCTGGACTCACTGCACTGCATCCCCAGTGGTGCCAGTGCACTCTCTGGACTCACTGCACTGCATCCCCAGTGGTGCCAGTGCACTCTCTGGACTCACTGCACTGCATCCCCAGTGGTGCCAGTGCACTCTCTGGACTCACTGCAGTGCATCCCCAGTGGTGCCAGTGCACTCTCTGGACTCACTGCACTGCATCCCCAGTGGTACCAGTGCACTCTGTGGACTCACTGCAGTGCATCCCCAGTGGTGCCAGTGCACTCTCTGGACTCACTGCACTGCATCCCCAGTGGTGCCAATGCACTCTCTGGACTCACTGCACTGCATCCCCAGTGGTGCCAGTGCACTCTCTGGACTCACTGCACTGCATCCCCGTTGGTGCCAGTGCACTCTCTGGAGTCACTGCACTGCATCCCCACTGGTGCTAGTGCACTCTGTGGACTCACTGCAGTGCATCCCCAGTGGTGCCAGTGCACTCTCTGGACTCCCGGCACCGCATCCCCATTGGTGCCAGTGCACTCTCTGGGCTCACTGCAGTGCATCCCCAGTGGTGCCAGTGCACTCTCTTGACTCACTGCACTGCATCCCCAGTGGTGCCAGTGCACTCACTAGATTCACTGCACTGCATCCCCAGTGGTGCTAGTGCACTCTCTGGACTCACTGCAGTGCATTCCCAGTGGTGCCAGTGCACTCTCTGGACTCACTGAAGTGCATTCTCAGTGGTGCCAGTGCACTCTGTGGACTCACTGCAGTGCATCCCCAGTGGTGCCAGTGCGCTCTCTGGACTCACTGCACTGCATCCCCAGTGGTGCCAGTGCGCTCTCTGGACTCACTGCACTGCATCCCCAGTGCTGCCACTGCACTCTCTGGACTCACTGCACTGCATCCCCAGTGGTGCCAGTGCACTCTCTGGACTCACTGCAGTGCATCCCCAGTGGTGCCAGTGCACTCTCTGGACTCACTGCACTGCATCCCCAGTGGTGCCAATGCACTCTCTGGACTCACTGCACTGCATCCCCAGTGGTGCCAGTGCACTCTCTGGACTCACTGCACTGCATCCCCAGTGGTGCCAGTGCACTCTCTGGACTCACTGCACTGCATCCCCAGTGCTGCCAGTGCACTCTCTGGACTCACTGCACTGCATCCCCAGTGGTGCCAGTGCACTCTCTGGACTCACTGCACTGCATCCCCAGTGGTGCCAGTGCACTCTCTGGACTCACTGCAGTGCATCCCCAGTGGTGCCAGTGCACTCTCTGGACTCACTGAAGTGCATTCTCAGTGGTGCCAGTGCACTCTCTGGACTCACTGCACTGCATCCCCAGTGGTGCCAGTACACTCACAGGACTGACTGCACTGCATCCCCAGTGGAGCCAGTGCGCTCTCTGGACTCACTGCACTGCATCCCCATTGGTGCCAGTGCATTCTCTGGACTCACCGCACTGCACCCTGAGTGGTGCCAGTGCACTCTCTGGACTCACTGCAGTGCATCCCCAGTGGTGCCAGTGCACTCTCTGGACTCACTGTACTGCATCCCCAGTGTTGCCAGTGCACTCTCTGGAGTAACTGCAGTGCATCACCAGTGGTGCCAAAGCACTCTCTGGACTCCCGGCACCGCATCCCCAGTGGTGCCAGTGCACTCTCTGGGCTCACTGCAGTGCATCCCCAGTGGTGCCAGTGCACTCTCTTGACTCACTGCACTGCATCCCCAGTGGTGCCAGTGTACTCACTGGACTCACTGCACTGCATTCCCCAGTGGTGCTAGTGCACTCTCTGGACTCACTGCAGTGCATCCCCAGTGGTGCCAGTGCACTCTCTGGACTCTCTGAAGTGCATCCCCAGTGGTTCCAGTGCACTCTCTGGACTCACTGTAGTGCATCCCCAGTGGTGCCAGTGCGCTCTCTGGACTCACTGCACTGCATCCCCAGTGGTGCCAGTGCACTCTCTGGACTCACTGCACTGCATGTCCAGTGGTGCCAGTGCACTCTCTGGACTCACTGCACTGCATCCCCAGTGGTGCCACTGCACTCTCTGGACTCACTGCAGTGCATCCCCAGTGGTGCCAGTGCACTCTCTGGACTCACTGCAGTGCTTCCCCACTGCTGCCAGTGCACTCTCTGGACTCACTGCAGTGCATCCCCAGTGGTGCCAGTGCACTCTCTGGACTCACTGCACTGCATCCCCAGTGGTGCCAATGAACTCTCTGGACTCACTGCACTGCATCCCCAGTGGTGCCAGTGCACTCTCTGGACTCACTGCACTGCATCCCAAGTGGTGCCAGTGCACTCTCTGGACTCACTGCACTGCATCCCCAGTGGTGCCAGTGCACTCTCTCGAGTCACTGCACTACATCCCCAGTGGTGCCAGTGCGCTCACTGGACTCACTGTACTGCATCATCAGTGGTGCCAGTGCACTCTCTGGAGTGAATGCAGTGCATCCCCAGTGGTGCCAGTGCACTCTCTGGACTCACTGCACTGCATCCCCAGTGGTGCCAATGCACTCTCTGGACTCACTGCACTGCATCCCCAGTGGTGCCAGTGCACTCACTGGACTCACTGCACTGCATCCCAAGTGGTACCAGTGCACTCTCTGCACTCACTGCACTGCATCCCCAGTGGTGCCAGTGCACTCTCTCGAGTCACTGCACTACATCCCCAGTGGTGCCAGTGCACTCACTGGACTCACTGTACTGCATTCCCAGTGGTGCTAGTGCACTCTCTGGACTCACTGCAGTGCATCCCCAGTGGTGCCAGTGCACTCTTTGGACTCACTGAAGTGCATTCTCAGTGGTGCCAGTGCACTCTCTGGACTCACTGCACTGCATCCCCTGTGGTGCCAGTGCACTCTCTGGACTCACTGAAGTGCAATCTCAGTGGTGCCAGTGCACTCTCTGGACTCACTGCAGTGCATCCCCAGTGGTGCCAGTACACTCACTGGACTCACTGCACTGCATCCCCAGTGGTGCCAGTGCACTCTCTGGACTCACTGCACTGCATCCCCAGTGGTGCCAGTGCACTCTCTGGACTCACTGGACTGCATCCCCAGTGCTGCCTGTGCACTCTCTGGACTCACTGCACTGCATCCCCAGTGGTGTCACTGCACTCTCTGGACTCACTGCACTGCATCCCCAAGGTGCCAGTGCACTCTCTGCACTCACTGCACTGCATACCCAGTGGTGCCAGTGCACTCACTGGACTCATTGCAGTGCATTCCCTCTGGTGCCAGTGCACTCTCTGGACTCACTGCAGTGCATCCCCAGTGGTGCTAGTGCACTCTCTGGACTCACTGCACTGCATCCCCAGTGGTGCCAGTGCACTCTCTGGACTCACTGCAGTGCATCACCTGTGGTGCCAGTGCACTCTCTGGACTCACTGAAGTGCATCCCCAGTGGTGCCAGTGCAATCTCTGGACTCACTGCACTGCATTCCCAGTCGTGCCAGTGCACACTCTGGAGTCACTGCACTGCATCCCCAGTGGTGCCAGTGCACTCTCTGGACTCACTGCACTGCAACCCCAGTGTTGCCAGTGCACTCTCTGGACTCACTGCACTGCATCCCCAGTGGTGCCAGTGCACTCTCTGGACTCACTTCAGTGCATCCCCAGTGGTGCCAGAGCACTCTCTGGACTCACTGCACTGCATCCCCAGTGGTGCCAGTGCACTCTCTGGACTCACTGCACTGCAGCCCCAGTGGTGCCAGTGCACTCTCTGGACTCACTGCACTGCATGTCCAGTGGTGCCAGTGCACTCTCTGCACTCACTGCACTGCATCCCCAGTGGTGCCAGTGCACTCTCTGGACTCACTGCACTGCATCCCCAGTGGTGCCAGTGCACTCTCTGGACTCACTGCAGTGCATCCCGAGTGGTGCCAGTGCACTCTCTGGACTCACTGCAGTGCATCCCCAGTGGTGCCAGTGCACTCTCTGGACTCACTGAAGTGCATCCCCAGTGGTGCCAGTGCACTCTCTGGACTCACTGCACTGCATCCCCAGTGGTGCCAGTGCACTCTCTGGACTCACTGCACTGCATCCCCAGTGGTGCCAGAGCACTCTCTGGACTCACTGCACTGCATCCTCTGTGCTGCCAGTGCACTCTCTGGACTCACTGCACTGCATCCCCAGTGGTGCCAGTGCACTCTCTGGACTCACTGTACTGCATCCCCAGTGGAGCGCGTGCACTCTCTGGACTCACTGAAGTGCATCCCCAGTGGTGCCAGTGCACTCTCTGGACTCACTGCACTGCAACCCCAGTAGTGCTAGTGCACTCTGTGGACTCACTGCAGTGCATCCCCAGTGGTGCCAGTGCACTCTCTGGACTCACTGAAGGGCATTCTCAGTGGTGCCAGTGCACTCTCTGGACTCACTGCAGTGCATCCCTAGTGGTGCCAGTACACTCACTGGACTCACGGCACTGCATCCCCAGTGGTGCCAGTGCACTCTCTGGACTCACCGCACCGCATCCCCAGTGGTGCCAGTGCACTCTCTGGAGTAACTGCAGTGCATCCCCAGTGGTGCCAGTGCACTCTCTGGACTCACTGCACTGCATCCCCAGTGGTGCCAGTGCACTCTCTGGACTCACTGCACTGCATCCCCAGTGCTGCCAGTGCACTCTCTGGACTCACTGCACTGCATCCCCAGTGGTGCCAGTGCACTCTCTGGACTCACTGCACTGCATCCCCAGTGGTGCCAGTGCACTCTCTGGACTCACTGCAGTGCATCCCCAGTGGTGCCAGTGCACTCTCTGGACTCACTGAAGTGCATTCTCAGTGGTGCCAGTGCACTCTCTGGACTCACTGCACTGCATCCCCAGTGGTGCCAGTACACTCACAGGACTGACTGCACTGCATCCCCAGTGGAGCCAGTGCGCTCTCTGGACTCACTGCACTGCATCCCCATTGGTGCCAGTGCATTCTCTGGACTCACCGCACTGCACCCTGAGTGGTGCCAGTGCACTCTCTGGACTCACTGCAGTGCATCCCCAGTGGTGCCAGTGCACTCTCTGGACTCACTGTACTGCATCCCCAGTGTTGCCAGTGCACTCTCTGGAGTAACTGCAGTGCATCACCAGTGGTGCCAAAGCACTCTCTGGACTCCCGGCACCGCATCCCCAGTGGTGCCAGTGCACTCTCTGGGCTCACTGCAGTGCATCCCCAGTGGTGCCAGTGCACTCTCTTGACTCACTGCACTGCATCCCCAGTGGTGCCAGTGTACTCACTGGACTCACTGCACTGCATTCCCCAGTGGTGCTAGTGCACTCTCTGGACTCACTGCAGTGCATCCCCAGTGGTGCCAGTGCACTCTCTGGACTCTCTGAAGTGCATCCCCAGTGGTTCCAGTGCACTCTCTGGACTCACTGTAGTGCATCCCCAGTGGTGCCAGTGCGCTCTCTGGACTCACTGCACTGCATCCCCAGTGGTGCCAGTGCACTCTCTGGACTCACTGCACTGCATGTCCAGTGGTGCCAGTGCACTCTCTGGACTCACTGCACTGCATCCCCAGTGGTGCCACTGCACTCTCTGGACTCACTGCAGTGCATCCCCAGTGGTGCCAGTGCACTCTCTGGACTCACTGCAGTGCTTCCCCACTGCTGCCAGTGCACTCTCTGGACTCACTGCAGTGCATCCCCAGTGGTGCCAGTGCACTCTCTGGACTCACTGCACTGCATCCCCAGTGGTGCCAATGAACTCTCTGGACTCACTGCACTGCATCCCCAGTGGTGCCAGTGCACTCTCTGGACTCACTGCACTGCATCCCAAGTGGTGCCAGTGCACTCTCTGGACTCACTGCACTGCATCCCCAGTGGTGCCAGTGCACTCTCTCGAGTCACTGCACTACATCCCCAGTGGTGCCAGTGCGCTCACTGGACTCACTGTACTGCATCATCAGTGGTGCCAGTGCACTCTCTGGAGTGAATGCAGTGCATCCCCAGTGGTGCCAGTGCACTCTCTGGACTCACTGCACTGCATCCCCAGTGGTGCCAATGCACTCTCTGGACTCACTGCACTGCATCCCCAGTGGTGCCAGTGCACTCACTGGACTCACTGCACTGCATCCCAAGTGGTACCAGTGCACTCTCTGCACTCACTGCACTGCATCCCCAGTGGTGCCAGTGCACTCTCTCGAGTCACTGCACTACATCCCCAGTGGTGCCAGTGCACTCACTGGACTCACTGTACTGCATTCCCAGTGGTGCTAGTGCACTCTCTGGACTCACTGCAGTGCATCCCCAGTGGTGCCAGTGCACTCTTTGGACTCACTGAAGTGCATTCTCAGTGGTGCCAGTGCACTCTCTGGACTCACTGCACTGCATCCCCTGTGGTGCCAGTGCACTCTCTGGACTCACTGAAGTGCAATCTCAGTGGTGCCAGTGCACTCTCTGGACTCACTGCAGTGCATCCCCAGTGGTGCCAGTACACTCACTGGACTCACTGCACTGCATCCCCAGTGGTGCCAGTGCACTCTCTGGACTCACTGCACTGCATCCCCAGTGGTGCCAGTGCACTCTCTGGACTCACTGGACTGCATCCCCAGTGCTGCCTGTGCACTCTCTGGACTCACTGCACTGCATCCCCAGTGGTGTCACTGCACTCTCTGGACTCACTGCACTGCATCCCCAAGGTGCCAGTGCACTCTCTGCACTCACTGCACTGCATACCCAGTGGTGCCAGTGCACTCACTGGACTCATTGCAGTGCATTCCCTCTGGTGCCAGTGCACTCTCTGGACTCACTGCAGTGCATCCCCAGTGGTGCTAGTGCACTCTCTGGACTCACTGCACTGCATCCCCAGTGGTGCCAGTGCACTCTCTGGACTCACTGCAGTGCATCACCTGTGGTGCCAGTGCACTCTCTGGACTCACTGAAGTGCATCCCCAGTGGTGCCAGTGCAATCTCTGGACTCACTGCACTGCATTCCCAGTCGTGCCAGTGCACACTCTGGAGTCACTGCACTGCATCCCCAGTGGTGCCAGTGCACTCTCTGGACTCACTGCACTGCAACCCCAGTGTTGCCAGTGCACTCTCTGGACTCACTGCACTGCATCCCCAGTGGTGCCAGTGCACTCTCTGGACTCACTTCAGTGCATCCCCAGTGGTGCCAGAGCACTCTCTGGACTCACTGCACTGCATCCCCAGTGGTGCCAGTGCACTCTCTGGACTCACTGCACTGCAGCCCCAGTGGTGCCAGTGCACTCTCTGGACTCACTGCACTGCATGTCCAGTGGTGCCAGTGCACTCTCTGCACTCACTGCACTGCATCCCCAGTGGTGCCAGTGCACTCTCTGGACTCACTGCACTGCATCCCCAGTGGTGCCAGTGCACTCTCTGGACTCACTGCAGTGCATCCCGAGTGGTGCCAGTGCACTCTCTGGACTCACTGCAGTGCATCCCCAGTGGTGCCAGTGCACTCTCTGGACTCACTGAAGTGCATCCCCAGTGGTGCCAGTGCACTCTCTGGACTCACTGCACTGCATCCCCAGTGGTGCCAGTGCACTCTCTGGACTCACTGCACTGCATCCCCAGTGGTGCCAGAGCACTCTCTGGACTCACTGCACTGCATCCTCTGTGCTGCCAGTGCACTCTCTGGACTCACTGCACTGCATCCCCAGTGGTGCCAGTGCACTCTCTGGACTCACTGTACTGCATCCCCAGTGGAGCGCGTGCACTCTCTGGACTCACTGAAGTGCATCCCCAGTGGTGCCAGTGCACTCTCTGGACTCACTGCACTGCAACCCCAGTAGTGCTAGTGCACTCTGTGGACTCACTGCAGTGCATCCCCAGTGGTGCCAGTGCACTCTCTGGACTCACTGAAGGGCATTCTCAGTGGTGCCAGTGCACTCTCTGGACTCACTGCAGTGCATCCCTAGTGGTGCCAGTACACTCACTGGACTCACGGCACTGCATCCCCAGTGGTGCCAGTGCACTCTCTGGACTCACCGCACCGCATCCCCAGTGGTGCCAGTGCACTCTCTGGAGTAACTGCAGTGCATCACCAGTGGTGCCAGTGCACTCTCTGGACTCACTGCACTGCATCCCCAGTGGTGCCAGTGCACTCTCTGGACTCACTGCACTGCATCCCCAGTGGTGCCAGAGCACTCTCTTGACTCACTGCACTGCATCCCCAGTGGTGCCTGTGCACTCACTAGATTCACTGCACTGCATCCCCAGTGGTGCTAGTGCACTCTCTGGACTCACTGCAGTGCATCCCCAGTGGTGCCAGTGCACTCTCTGGACTCACTGAAGTGCATTCTCAGTGGTGCCAGTGCACTCTGTGGACTCACTGCAGTGCATCCCCAGTGGTGCCAGTGCGCTCTCTGGACTCACTGCACTGCATCCCCAGTGGTGCCAGTGCGCTCTCTGGACTCACTGCACTGCATCCCCAGTGCTGCCAGTGCACTCTCTGGACTCACTGCACTGCATCCCCAGTGGTGCCAGTGCACTCTCTGGACTCACTGCAGTGCATCCCCAGTGGTGCCAGTGCACTCACTGGACTCACTGTACTGCATTCCCAGTGGTGCTAGTGCACTCTCTGGACTCACTGCAGTGCATCCCCAGTGGTGCCAGTGCACTCTTTGGACTCACTGAAGAGCATTCTCAGTGGTGCCAGTGCACTCTCTGGACTCACTGCACTGCATCCCCAGTGGTGCCAGTGCACTCTCTGTACTCACTGAAGTGCAATCTCAGTGGTGCCAGTGCACTCTCTGGACTCACTGCAGTGCATCCCCAGTGGTGCCAGTACACTCACTGGACTCACTGCACTGCATCCCCAGTGGTGCCAGTGCACTCTCTGGACTCACTGCACTGCATCCCCAGTGGTGCCAGTGCACTCTCTGGACTCACTGGACTGCATCCCCAGTGCTGCCTGTGCACTCTCTGGACTCACTGCACTGCATCCCCAGTGGTGTCACTGCACTCTCTGGACTCACTGCACTGCATCCCCAGTTGTGCCAGTGCACTCTCTGCACTCACTGCACTGCATACCCAGTGGTGCCAGTGCACTCACTGGACTCATTGCAGTGCATTCCCTCTGGTGCCAGTGCACTCTCTGGACTCACTGCAGTGCATCCCCAGTGGTGCCAGTGCACTCTCTGGACTCACTGCACTGCATCCCCAGTGGTGCCAGTGCACTCTCTGGACTCACTGCAGTGCATCACCTGTGGTGCCAGTGCACTCTCTGGACTCACTGAAGTGCATCCCCAGTGGTGCCAGTGCAATCTCTGGACTCACTGCACTGCATTCCCAGTCGTGCCAGTGCACACTCTGGACTCACTGCACTGCATCCCCAGTGGTGCCAGTGCACTCTCTGGACTCACTGCACTGCAACCCCAGTGTTGCCAGTGCACTCTCTGGACTCACTGCACTGCATCCCCAGTGGTGCCAGTGCACTCTCTGGACTCACTTCAGTGCATCCCCAGTGGTGCCAGAGCACTCTCTGGACTCACTGCACTGCATCCCCAGTGGTGCCAGTGCACTCTCTGGAGTAACTGCAGTGCATCACCAGTGGTGCCAGTGCACTCTCTGGACTCACTGCACTGCATCCCCAGTGCTGCCAGTGCACTCTCTGGACTCACTGCACTGCATCCCCAGTGGTGCCACTGCACTCTCTGGACTCACTGCACTGCATGTCCAGTGGTGCCAGTGCACTCTCTGCACTCACTGCACTGCATCCCCAGTGGTGCCAGTGCACTCACTGGACTCACTGCCGTGCATTCCCTCTGGTGCCAGTGCACTCTCTGGACTCACTGCACTGCATCCCCAGTGGTGCCAGTGCACTCTCTGGACTCACTGCAGTGCATCCCCAGTGGTGCCAGTGCACTCTCTGGACTCACTGCAGTGCATCCCCAGTGGTGCCAGTGCACTCTCTGGACTCACTGAAGTGCATCCCCAGTGGTGCCAGTGCACTCTCTGGACTAACTGCACTGCATCCCCAGTGGTGCCAGTGCACTCTCTGGACTCACTGCACTGCATCCCCAGTGGTGCCAGAGCACTCTCTGGACTCACTGCACTGCATCCTCTGTGCTGCCAGTGCACTCTCTGGACTCACTGCACTGCATCCCCAGTGGTGCCAGTGCACTCTCTGGACTCACTGTACTGCATCCCCAGTGGAGCGCGTGCACTCTCTGGACTCACTGAAGTGCATCCCCAGTGGTGCCAGTGCACTCTCTGGACTCACTGCACTGCATCCCCAGTGGTGCTAGTGCACTCTGTGGACTCACTGCAGTGCATCCCCAGTGGTGCCAGTGCACTCTCTGGACTCACTGAAGGGCATTCTCAGTGGTGCCAGTGCACTCTCTGGACTCACTGCAGTGCATCCCCAGTGGTGCCAGTACACTCACTGGACTCACTGCACTGCATCCCCAGTGGTGCCAGTGCACTCTCTGGACTCACCGCACCGCATCCCCAGTGGTGCCAGTGCACTCTCTGGAGTAACTGCAGTGCATCACCAGTGGTGCCAGTGCACTCTCTGGACTCACTGCACTGCATCCCCAGTGGTGCCAGTGCACTCTCTGGACTCACTGCACTGCATCCCCAGTGGTGCCAGAGCACTCTCTGGACTCACTGCACTGCATCCCCAGTGGTGCCAGTGCACTCTCTGGACTCACTGCACTGCATCCCCAGTGGTGCCAGTGCACTCTCTGGACTCACTGCACTGCATCCCCAGTGGTGCCAGTGCACTCTCTGGACTCCCGGCACCGCATCCCCAGTGGTGCCAGTGCACTCTCTGGGCTCACTGCAGTGCATCCCCAGTGGTGCCAGTGCACTCACTGGATTCACTGCACTGCATCCCCAGTGGTGCTAGTGCACTCTCTGGACTCACTGCAGTGCATCCCCAGTGGTACCAGTGCACTCTCTGGACTCACTGAAGTGCATTCTCAGTGGTGCCAGTGCACTCTGAGGACTCACTGCAGTGCAACCCCAGTGGTGCCAGTGCGCTCTCTGGACTCCCGGCACCGCATCCCCAGTGGTGCCAGTGCACTCTCTGGACTCACTGCACTGCATCCCCAGTGCTGCCAGTGCACTCTCTGGACTCACTGCAGTGCATCCCCAGTGGTGCCAGTGCACTCTCTGGACTCACTGCACTGCATCCCCAGTGGTACCAGTGCACTCTGTGGACTCACTGCAGTGCATCCCCAGTGGTGCCAGTGCACTCTCTGGACTCACTGCAGTGCATCCCCAGTGGTGCCAGTGCACTCTCTGGACTCACTGCACTGCATCCCCAGTGGTGCCAGTGCACTCTCTGGACTCCCGGCACCGCATCCCCAGTGGTGCCAGTGCACTCTCTTGGCTCACTGCAGTGCATCCCCAGTGGTGCCAGTGCACTCTCTTGACTCACTGCACTGCATCCCCAGTGGTGCCAGTGCACTCACTGGATTCACTGCACTGCATCCCCAGTGGTGCCAGTGCACTCTCTGGACTCACTGCACTGCATCCCCAGTGGTGCCAGTGCACTCTCTGGACTCACTGCACTGCATCCCCAGTGCTGCCAGTGCACTCTCTGGACTCACTGCACTGCATCCCCAGTGGTGCCAGTGCACTCTCTGGACTCACTGCACTGCATCCCCAGTGGTGCCAGTGCACTCTCTGGACTCACTGCAGTGCATCCCCAGTGGTGCCAGTGCACTCTCTGGACTCACTGCACTGCATCCCCAGTGGTACCAGTGCACTCTGTGGACTCACTGCAGTGCATCCCCAGTGGTGCCAGTGCACTCTCTGGACTCACTGCACTGCATCCCCAGTGGTGCCAATGCACTCTCTGGACTCACTGCACTGCATCCCCAGTGGTGCCAGTGCACTCTCTGGACTCACTGCACTGCATCCCCAGTGGTGCCAGTGCACTCTCTGGACTCACTGCACTGCATCCCCAGTGGTGCCAGTGCACTCTCTCGAATCACTGCACTACATCCCCAGTGGTGCCAGTGCACTCACTGGACTCACTGTACTGCATCATCAGTGGTGCCAGTGCACTCTCTGGACTCACTGCAGTGCATCCCCAGTGGTGCCAGTGCACTCTCTGGACTCACTGCACTGCATCCCCAGTGGTGCCAGTGCACTCACTGGACTCACTGCAGTGCATTTCCTCTGGTGCCAGTGCACTCTCTGGACTCACTGCACTGCATCCCCAGTGCTGCCAGTGCACTCTCTGGACTCACTGCAGTGCATCCCCAGTGGTGCCAGTGCACTCTCTGAACTCACTGCAGTGCATCACCAGTGGTGCCAGTGCACTCTCTGGACTCACTGAAGTGCATCCCCAGTGGTGCCAGTGCACTCTCTGGACTCACTGCAGTGCATCCCCAGTGGTGCCAGAGCACTCTCTGGACTCACTGCACTGCATCCCCAGTGGTGCCAGAGCACTCTCTGGACTCACTGCACTGCATCCTCTGTGCTGCCAGTGCACTCTCTGGACTCACTGCAGTGCATCCCCAGTGGTGCCAGTGCACTCTCTGGACTCACTGTACTGCATCCTCAGTGGAGCGCGTGCACTCTCAGGACTCACTGAAGTGCATCCCCAGTGGTGCCAGTGCACTCTCTGGACTCACTGCACTGCATCCCCAGTGGTGCTAGTGCACTCTGTGGACTCACTGCAGTGCATCCCCAGTGGTGCCAGTGCACTCTCTGGACTCACTGAAGGGCATTCTCAGTGGTGCCAGTGAACTCTCTGGACTCACTGCAGTGCATCCCCAGTGGTGCCAGTACACTCACTGGACTGACTGCACTGCATCCCCAGTGGTGCCAGTGCACTCTCTGGACTCACCACACTGCATCCCCAGTGGTGCCAGTGCACTCTCTGGAGTAACTGCAGTGCATCACCAGTGGTGCCAGTGCACTCTCTGGACTCACTGAAGGGCATTCTCAGTGGTGCCAGTGCACTCTCTGGACTCACTGCACTGCATCCCCAGTGGTGCCAGAGCACTCTCTGGACTCACTGCAGTGCATCCGCAGTGGTGCCAGTGCACTCTGTGGACTCACTGCACTGCATCCCCAGTGGTGCCTGTGCACTCTCTGGACTCCCGGCACCGCATCCCCAGTGGTGCCAGTGCACTCTCTGGGCTCACTGCAGTGCATCCCCAGTGGTGCCAGTGCACTCTCTTGACTCACTGCACTGCATCCCCAGTGGTGCCAGTGCACTCACTGGATTCACTGCACTGCATCCCCAGTGGTGCCAGTGCACTCTCTGGACTCACTGCAGTGCATCCCCAGTGGTACCAGTGCACTCTCTGGACTCACTGAAGTGCATTCTCAGTGGTGCCAGTGCACTCTGTGGACTCACTGCAGTGCATCCCCAGTGGTGCCAGTGCGCTCTCTGGACTCACTGCAGTGCATCCCCAGTGGTGCCAGTGCACTCTCTGGACTCACTGCAGTGCATCCCCAGTGCTGCCAGTGCACTCTCTGGACTCACTGCACTGCATCCCCAGTGGTGCCAGTGCACTCTCTGGACTCACTGCACTGCATCCCCAGTGGTGCCAGTGCACTCTCTGGACTCACTGCAGTGCATCCCCAGTGGTGCCAGTGCACTCTCTGGACTCACTGCACTGCATCCCCAGCGGTGCCAGTGCACTCTCTGGACTCACTGCACTGCAACCACAGTGTTGCCAGTGCACTCTCTGGACTCACTGCACTGCATGTCCAGTGGTGCCAGTGCACTCTCTGGACTCACTTCAGTGCATCCCCAGTGGTGCCAGATCACTCTCTGCAATCACTGCACTGCATCCCCAGTGGTGCCACTGCACTCTCTGGACTCACTGCAGTGCATTCCCTCTGGTGCCAGTGCACTCTCTGGACTCACTGCACTGCATCCCCAGTGGTGCCAGTGCACTCTCTGGACTCACTGCAGTGCATCCCCAGTGGTGCCAGTGCACTCTCTGGACTCACTGCAGTGCATTACCAGTGGTGCCAGTGCACTCTCTGGACTCACTGAAGTGCATCCCCAGTGGTGCCAGTGCACTCTCTGGACTCACTGCAGTGCATCCCCAGTGGTGCCAGAGCACTCTCTGGACTCACTGCACTGCATCCCCAGTGGTGCCAGAGCACTCTCTGGACTCACTGCACTGCATCCTCTGTGCTGCCAGTGCACTCTCTGGACTCACTGCACTGCATCCCCAGTGGTGCCAGTGCACTCTCTGGACTCACTGTACTGCATCCTCAGTGGAGCGCGTGCACTCTCTGGACTCACTGAAGTGCATCCCCAGTGGTGCCAGTGCACTCTCTGGACTCACTGCACTGCATCCCCAGTGGTGCTAGTGCACTCTGTGGACTCACTGCAGTGCATCCCCAGTGGTGCCAGTGCACTCTCTGGACTCACTGCACTGCATCCCCAGTGGTGCCAGTGCACTCTCTGGACTCACTGAAGTGCATCCCCAGTGGTGCCAGTGCACTCTCTGGAGTCACTGCACTGCATCCCCACTGGTGCTAGTGCACTCTGTGGACTCACTGCAGTGCATCCCCAGTGGTGCCAGTGCACTCTCTGGACTCCCGGCACCGCATCCCCAGTGGTGCCAGTGCACTCTCTGGGCTCACTGCAGTGCATCACCAGTGGTGCCAGTGCACTCTCTTGACTCACTGCACTGCATCCCCAGTGGTGCCAGTGCACTCACTAGATTCACTGCACTGCATCCCCAGTGGTGCTAGTGCACTCTCTGGACTCACTGCAGTGCATCCCCAGTGGTGCCAGTGCACTCTATGGACTCACTGAAGTGCATTCTCAGTGGTGCCAGTGCACTCTGTGGACTCACTGCAGTGCATCCCCAGTGGTGCCAGTGCGCTCTCTGGACTCACTGCACTGCATCCCCAGTGGTGCCAGTGCGCTCTCTGGACTCACTGCACTGCATCCCCAGTGCTGCCAGTGCACTCTCTGGACTCACTGCACTGCATCCCCAGCGGTGCCAGTGCACTCTCTGGACTCACTGCACTGCAACCCCAGTGTTGCCAGTGCACTCTCTGGACTCACTGCACTGCATGTCCAGTGGTGCCAGTGCACTCTCTGGACTCACTTCAGTGCATCCCCAGTGGTGCCAGAGCACTCTCTGCAATCACTGCACTGCATCCCCAGTGGTGCCACTGCACTCTCTGGACTCACTGCAGTGCATCCCCAGTGCTGCCAGTGCACTCTCTGGACTCACTGCACTGCATCCCCAGTGGTGCCAGTGCACTCTCTGGACTCACTGCACTGCATCCTCAGTGGTGCCAGTGCACTCTCTGGACTCACTGCAGTGCATCCCCAGTGGTGCCAGTGCACTCTCTGGACTCACTGCACTGCATCCCCAGTGGTACCAGTGCACTCTGTGGACTCACTGCAGTGCATCCCCAGTGGTGCCAGTGCACTCTCTGGACTCACTGCACTGCATCCCCAGTGGTGCCAATGCACTCTCTGGACTCACTGCACTGCATCCCCAGTGGTGCCAGTGCACTCTCTGGACTCACTGCAGTGCATCCCCAGTGGTGCCAGTGCACTCTCTGGACTCACTGCACTGCATCCCCAGTGGTGCCAGTGCACTCTCTGGACTCACTGCACTGCATCCCCAGTGCTGCCAGTGCACTCTCTGGACTCACTGCACTGCATCCCCAGTGGTGCCAGTGCACTCTCTGGACTCACTGCACTGCATCCCCAGTGGTGCCAGTGCACTCTCTGGACTCACTGCACTGCATCCCCAGTGGTACCAGTGCTCTCTGTGGACTCACTGCAGTGCATCCCCAGTGGTGCCAGTGCACTCTCTGGACTCACTGTACTGCATCCCCAGTGGTGCCAATGCACTCTCTGGACTCACTGCACTGCATCCCCAGTGGTGCCAGTGCACTCTCTGGACTCACTGAAGTGCATCCCCACTGGTGCCAGTGCACTCTCTGGAGTCACTGCAGTGCATCCCCAGTGGTGCTAGTGCACTCTCTGGACTCACTGCACTGCATCCCCAGTGGTGCCAGTGCACTCTCTGGACTCACTGAAGGGCATTCTCAGTGGTGCCAGTGCACTCTCTGGACTCACTGCAGTGCATCCCCAGTGGTGCCGGTACACTCACTGGACTTACTGCACTGCATCCCCAGTGGTGCCAGTGCACTCTCTGGACTCACCGCACCGCATCCCCAGTGGTGCCAGTGCACTCTCTGGAGTAACTGCAGTGCATCACCAGTGGTGCCAGTGCACTCTCTGGACTCACTGCACTGCATCCCCAGTGGTGCCAGTGCACTCTCTGGACTCACTGCACTGCATCCCCAGTGGTGCCAGAGCACTCTCTGGACTCACTGCAGTGCATCCCCAGTGGTGCCAGTGCACTCTCTGGACTCACTGCACTGCATCCCCAGTGGTGCCAGTGCACTCTCTGGACTCACTGCACTGCATCCCCAGTGGTGCCAGTGCACTCTCTGGACTCCCGGCACCGCATCCCCAGTGGTGCCAGTGCACTCTCTGGGCTCACTGCAGTGCATCCCCAGTGGTGCCAGTGCACTCTCTTGACTCACTGCACTGCATCCCCAGTGGTGCCAGTGCACTCACTGGATTCACTGCACTGCATCCCCAGTGGTGCTAGTGCACTCTCTGGACTCACTGAAGTGCATCCCCAGTGGTGCCAGTGCACTCTCTGGACTCACTGCACTGCATCCCCAGTGGTGCTAGTGCACTCTGTGGACTCACTGCAGTGCATCCCCAGTGGTGCCAGTGCACTCTCTGGACTCACTGAAGGGCATTCTCAGTGGTGCCAGTGAACTCTCTGGACTCACTGCAGTGCATCCCCAGTGGTGCCAGTACACTCACTGGACTGACTGCACTGCATCCCCAGTGGTGCCAGTGCACTCTCTGGACTCACCACACTGCATCCCCAGTGGTGCCAGTGCACTCTCTGGAGTAACTGCAGTGCATCACCAGTGGTGCCAGTGCACTCTCTGGACTCTCAGAAGGGCATTCTCAGTGGTGCCAGTGCACTCTCTGGACTCACTGCACTGCATCCCCAGTGGTGCCAGAGCACTCTCTGGACTCACTGCAGTGCATCCCCAGTGGTGCCAGTGCACTCTCTGGACTCACTGCACTGCATCCCCAGTGGTGCCTGTGCACTCTCTGGACTCCCGGCACCGCATCCCCAGTGGTGCCAGTGCACTCTCTGGGCTCACTGCAGTGCATCCCCAGTGGTGCCAGTGCACTCTCTTGACTCACTGCACTGCATCCCCAGTGGTGCCAGTGCACTCACTGGATTCACTGCACTGCATCCCCAGTGGTGCCAGTGCACTCTCTGGACTCACTGCAGTGCATCCCCAGTGGTACCAGTGCACTCTCTGGACTCACTGAAGTGCATTCTCAGTGGTGCCAGTGCACTCTGTGGACTCACTGCAGTGCATCCCCAGTGGTGCCAGTGCGCTCTCTGGACTCACTGCAGTGCATCCCCAGTGGTGCCAGTGCACTCTCTGGACTCACTGCACTGCATCCCCAGTGCTGCCAGTGCACTCTCTGGACTCACTGCACTGCATCCCCAGTGGTGCCAGTGCACTCTCTGGACTCACTGCACTGCATCCCCAGTGGTGCCAGTGCACTCTCTGGACTCACTGCAGTGCATCCCCAGTGGTGCCAGTGCACTCTCTGGACTCACTGCACTGCATCCCCAGTGGTACCAGTGCACTCTCTGGACTCCCGGCACCGCATCCCCAGTGGTGCCAGTGCACTCTCTGGACTCACTGCACTGCATCCCCAGTGGTGCCAATGCACTCTCTGGACTCACTGCACTGCATCCCCAGTGGTGCCAGTGCACTCTCTGGACTCACTGAAGTGCATCCCCAGTGGTGCCAGTGCACTCTCTGGAGTCACTGCACTGCATCCCCACTGGTGCTAGTGCACTCTGTGGACTCACTGCAGTGCATCCCCAGTGGTGCCAGTGCACTCTCTGGACTCCCGGCACCGCATCCCCAGTGGTGCCAGTGCACTCTCTGGGCTCACTGCAGTGCATCCCCAGTGGTGCCAGTGCACTCTCTTGACTCACTGCACTGCATCCCCAGTGGTGCCAGTGCACTCACTAGATTCACTGCACTGCATCCCCAGTGCTGCCAGTGCACTCTCTGGACTCACTGCAGTGCATCCCCAGTGGTGCCAGTGCACTCTCTGGACTCACTGCACTGCATCCCCAGTGGTGCCAGTGCACTCTCTGGACTCACTGCACTGCATCCCCAGTGGTACCAGTGCACTCTGTGGACTCACTGCAGTGCATCCCCAGTGGTGCCAGTGCACTCTCTGGACTCACTGCACTGCATCCCCAGTGGTGCCAATGCACTCTCTGGACTCACTGCACTGCATCCCCAGTGGTGCCAGTGCACTCTCTGGACTCACTGCAGTGCATCCCCAGTGGTGCCAGTGCACTCTCTGGACTCACTGCACTGCATCCCCAGTGGTGCCAGTGCACTCTCTGGACTCACTGCACTGCATCCCCAGTGCTGCCAGTGCACTCTCTGGACTCACTGCACTGCATCCCCAGTGGTGCCAGTGCACTCTCTGGAGTCACTGCACTGCATCCCCAGTGGTGCCAGTGCACTCTCTGGACTCACTGCACTGCATCCCCAGTGGTACCAGTGCACTCTGTGGACTCACTGCAGTGCATCCCCAGTGGTGCCAGTGCACTCTCTGGAGTCACTGCAGTGCAACCCCAGTGGTGCTAGTGCACTCTCTGGACTCACTGCACTGCATCCCCAGTGGTGCCAGTGCACTCTCTGGACTCACTGAAGGGCATTCTCAGTGGTGCCAGTGCACTCTCTGGACTCACTGCAGTGCATCCCCAGTGGTGCCGGTACACTCTCTGGACTTACTGCACTGCATCCCCAGTGGTGCCAGTGCACTCTCTGGACTCACCGCACCGCATCCCCAGTGGTGCCAGTGCACTCTCTGGAGTAACTGCAGTGCATCACCAGTGGTGCCAGTGCACTCTCTGGACTCACTGCACTGCATCCCCAGTGGTGCCAGTGCACTCTCTGGACTCACTGCACTGCATCCCCAGTGGTGCCAGAGCACTCTCTGGACTCACTGCAGTGCATCCCCAGTGGTGCCAGTGCACTCTCTGCACTCACTGCACTGCATCCCCAGTGGTGCCAGTGCACTCTCTGGACTCACTGCACTGCATCCCCAGTGGTGCCAGTGCACTCTCTGGACTCCCGGCACCGCATCCCCAGTGGTGCCAGTGCACTCTCTGGGCTCACTGCAGTGCATCCCCAGTGGTGCCAGTGCACTCTCTTGACTCACTGCACTGCATCCCCAGTGGTGCCAGTGCACTCACTGGATTCACTGCACTGCATCCCCAGTGGTGCTAGTGCACTCTCTGGACTCACTGCAGTGCATCCCCAGTGGTACCAGTGCACTCTCTGGACTCACTGAAGTGCATTCTCAGTGGTGCCAGTGCACTCTGTGGACTCACTGCAGTGCATCCCCAGTGGTGCCAGTGCACTCTCTGGACTCACTGCACTGCATCCCCAGTGCTGCCAGTGCACTCTCTGGACTCACTGCACTGCATCCCCAGTGGTGCCAGTGCACTCTGTGGACTCACTGCAGTGCATCCCCAGTGGTGCCAGTGCACTCTCTGGACTCACTGCAGTGCATCCCCAGTGGTGCCAGTGCACTCTCTGGACTCACTGCACTGCATCCCCAGTGGTGCCAATGCACTCTCTGGACTCACTGCACTGCATCCCCAGTGGTGCCAGTGCACTCTCTGGACTCACTGCAGTGCATCCCCAGTGGTGCCAGTGCACTCTCTGGACTCACTGCACTGCATCCCCAGTGGTGCCAATGCACTCTCTGGACTCACTGCACTGCATCCCCAGTGGTGCCAGTGCACTCTCTGGACTCACTGAAGTGCATCCCCAGTGGTGCCAGTGCACTCTCTGGAGTCACTGCAGTGCATCCCCCGTGGTGCTAGTGCACTCTGTGGACTCACTGCAGTGCATCCCCACTGGTGCCAGTGCACTCTCTGGACTCACTGAAGGGCATTCTCAGTGGTGCCAGTGCACTCTCTGGACTCACTGCAGTGCATCCCCAGTGGTGTCAGTACACTCACTGGACTGACTGCACTGCATCCCCAGTGGTGCCAGTGCACTCTCTGGAGTAACTGCAGTGCATCACCAGTGGTGCCAGTGCACTCTCTGGACTCACTGCAGTGCATCCCCAGTGGTGCCAGTGCACTCTCTGGACTCACCGCACCGCATCCCCAGTGGTGCCAGTGCACTCTCTGGACTCACAGCACTGCATCCCCAGTGGTGCCAGTGCACTCTCTGGAGTAACTGCATTGCATCACCAGTGGTGCCAGTGCACTCTCTGGACTCACTGCACTGCATCCCCAGTGGTGCCAGTGCACTCTCTGGACTCACCGCACCGCATCCCCAGTGGTGCCAGTGCACTCTCTGGACTCACTGCACTGCATGCCCAGTGGTGCCAGTGCACTCTCTGGACTCACTGCAGTGCATCACCAGTGATGCCAGTGCACTCTCTGGACTCACTGCACTGCATCCCCAGTGGTGCCAGTGCACTCTCTGGACTCACTGCACTGCATCCCCAGTGGTGCCAGTGCACTCTCTGGACTCACTGCAGTGCATCCCCAGTGGTGCCAGTGCACTCTCTGGACTCACTGCACTGCATCCCCAGTGGTGCCAGTGCACTCACTGGACTGACTGCACTGCATCCCCAGTGGTGCCAGTGCACTGTCTGGACTCACTGCAGTGCATCCCCAGTGGTACCAGTGCACTCTCTGGACTCACTGAAGTGCATTCTCAGTGGTGCCAGTGCACTCTGTGGACTCACTGCAGTGCATCCCCAGTGGTGCCAGTGCGCTCTCTGGACTCACTGCAGTGCATCCCCAGTGGTGCCAGTGCACTCTCTGGACTCACTGCACTGCATCCCCAGTGGTGCCAGTGCACTCTCTGGACTCACTGCACTGCATCCCCAGTGGTGCCAGTGCACTCTCTGGACTCACTGCAGTGCATCCCCAGTGGTGCCAGAGCACTCTCTGGACTCACTGCAGTGCATCCCCAGTGGTGCCAGTGCACTCTCTGGACTCACTGCACTGCATCCCCAGTGGTACCATTGCACTCTGTGGACTCACTGCAGTGCATCCCCAGTGGTGCCAGTGCACTCTCTGGACTCACTGCACTGCATCACCAGTGGTGCCAATGCACTCTCTGGACTCACTGCACTGCATCCCCAGTGGTGCCAGTGCACTCTCTGGACTCACTGCACTGCATCCCAAGTGGTGCCAGTGCACTCTCTGGAGTCACTGCACTGCATCCCCAGTGGTGCCAGTGCACTCTCTCGAGTTACTGCACTACATCCCCAGTGGTGCCAGTGCACTCACTGGACTCACTGTACTGCATCATCAGTGGTGCCAGTGCACTCTCTGTACTCACTGCACTGCATCCCCAGTGGTGCCAGTGCACTCTCTGGACTCACTGCACTGCATCCCCAGTGGTGCCAGTGCACTCACTGGACTCACTATACTGCATCACCAGTGGTGCCAGTGCACTCTCTGGACTCACTGCACTGCATCCCCAGTGTTGCCAGTGCATTCACTGGACTCACTGTACTGCATCTCCAGTGGTGCCAGTGCACTCTCTGGGCTCACTGCAGTGCATCCCCAGTGGTGCCAGTGCACTCTCTGGACTCACTGCAGTGCATCCCCACTGGTGCCAGTGCACTCACTGGATTCACTGCACTACATTCCCAGGGGTGCTAGTGCACTCTCTGGACTCACTGCAGTGCATCCCCAGTGGTGCCAGTGCACTCTTTGGACTCACTGAAGTGCATTCTCAGTGGTGTCAGTGCACTCTCTGGAATCACTGCACTGCATCCCCAGTGGTGCCAGTGCGCTCTCTGGACTCACTGAAGTGCATTCTCAGTGGTGCCAGTGCACTCTCTGGACTCACTGCAGTGCATCCCCAGTGGTGCCAGTACACTCTCTGGACTCACTGCACTGCATCCCCAGTGGTGCTAGTGCACTCTGTGGACTCACTGCAGTGCATCCCCAGTGGTGCCAGTGCACTCTCTGGACTCACTGAAGGGCATTCTCAGTGGTGCCAGTGCACTCTCTGGACTCACTGCAGTGCATCACCAGTGGTGCCAGTGCACTCTCTGGACTCACCGCACCGCATCCCCAGTGGTGCCAGTGCACTCTCTGGAGTAACTGCAGTGCATCCCCAGTGGTGCCAGTGCACTCTCTGGACTCACTGCACTGCATCCCCAGTGGTGCCAGTGCACTCTCTGGACTCACTGCACTGCATCCCCAGTGGTGCCAGAGCACTCTCTGGACTCACTGCACTGCATCCCCAGTGATGCCTGTGCACTCTCTGGACTCACTGCACTGCATCCCCAGTCGTGCCACTGCACTCTCTGGACTCACTGCACTGCATCCCCAGTGGTGCCAGTGCACTCCCTGCACTCACTGCACTGCATCCCCAGTGGTGCCTGTGCACTCACTGGACTCACTGCAGTGCATTCCCTCTGGTGCCAGTGCACTCTCTGGACTCACTGCACTGCATCCCCAGTGGTGCCAGTGCACTCTCTGGACTCACTGCAGTGCATCCCCAGTGGTGCCAGTGCACTCTCTGGACTCACTGCACTGCATCCCCAGTGGTGCCAGTGCACTCTCTGGACTCACTGAAGTGCATCCCCAGTGGTGCCAGTGCGATCTCTGGACTCACTGCACTGCATTCCCAGTAGTGCCAGTGCACACTCTGGACTCACTGCACTGCATCCCCAGTGGTGCCAGTGCACTCTCTGGACTCACTGCACTGCATCCCCAGTGGTGCTAGTGCACTCTGTGGACTCACTGCACTGCATCCCCAGTGTTGCCAGAGCACTCTCTGGACTCACTGCACTGCATCCCCAGTGGAGCCAGTGCACTCTCTGGACTCACTGCACTGCATCCCCAGTGGTGCCAGTGCACTCTGTGGACTCACTGCAGTGCATCCCCAGTGGAGCCCGTGCACTCTCTGGACTCACTGAAGTGCATCCCCAGTGGTGCCAGTGCACTCTCTGGACTCACTGCACTGCATCCCCAGTGGTGCCAGTGCACTCTTTGGACTCACTGCAGTGCATCCCCAGTGGTGCCAGTGCACTCTCTGGACTCACTGAAGTGCATTCCCAGTGGTGCCAGTGCACTCTCTGGACTCACTGCAGTGCATCCCCAGTGGTGCCAGTACACTCACTGGACTGACTGCACTGCATCCCCAGTGGTGCTAGTGCACTCTCTGGACTCACTGCACTGCATCGCCAGTGGTGCCAGTGCACTCTCTGGACTCACTGCACTGCATCCCCAGTGGTGCCAGTGCACTCTCTGTACTCACTGTACTGCATCCCCAGTGGTGCCAGTGCACTCTGTGGACTCACTGCTGTGCATCCCCAATGGTGCCAGTGCACTCTCTGGACTCACTGCACTGCATCCCCAGTGGTGCCAGTGCACTCTCTGGACTCACTGCACTGCATCCCCAGTGGTGCAAGTGCACTCTCTGGACTCACTGCAGTGCATCCCAAGTGGTGCCAATGCACTCTCCGGACTCACTGCAGTGCATCCCCAGTGGTGCCAGTACACTCACTGGACTCACTGCACTGCATCCCCAGTGGTGCCAGTGCAGTCTCTGCACTCACTGAAGTGCATCCCCAGTGGTGCCAGTGAACTCTCTGGACTCACTGCAGTGCATCCCCAGTGGTGCCAGTGCACTCTCTGGACTCACTGCACTGCATCCCCAGTGGTGCCAGTGCACTCTCTGGACTCACTGCACTGCATCCCCAGTGGTGCCAGTGCACTCTCTGGACTCACTGCACTGCATCTCCAATGGTGCCAGTGCACACTCTGGACTCACTGCACTGCATCCCCAGTGGTGCCAGTGCACTCTCTGGACTCACTGCAGTGCATCCCCAGTGTTGCCAGAGCACTCTCTGGACTCACTGCACTGCATCCCCAGTGGTGCTAGTGCACTCTGTGGACTCACTGCAGTGCATCCCTAGTGGTGCCAGAGCACTCTCTGGACTCACTGCACTGCATCCCCAGTGGAGCCAGTGCACTCTCTGGACTCACTGCACTGCATGTCCAGTGGTGCCAGTGCACTCTCTGGACTCACTGCACTGCATCCCCAGTGGTGCCAGTGCACTCTGTGGACTCACTGCAGTGCATCCCCAGTGGTGCCAGTGCACTCTCTGGACTCACTGCAGTGCATCCCCAGTGGTGCCAGTGCACTCTCTGGACTCACTGCAGTGCATCCCCAGTGGTGCCACTACACTCACTGGACTGACTGCACTGCATCTCCAGTGGTGCTAGTGCACTCTCTGGACTCACTGCACTGCATCGCCAGTGGTGCCAGAGCACTCTCTGGACTCACTGCAGTGCATCCCCAGTGGTGCCAGTGCACTCTCTGGACTCACTGTACTGCATCCCCAGTGGTGCCAGTGCACTCTGTGGACTCACTGCTGTGCATCCCCATTGGTGCCAGTGCACTCTCTGGACTCACTGCACTGCATCCCCAGTGGTGCCAGTGCACTCTCTGGACTCACTGCACTGCATCCCCAGTGGTGCAAGTGCACTCTCTGGACTCACTGCAGTGCATCCCAAGTGGTGCCAATGCACTCTCTGGACTCACTGCAGTGCATCCCCGGTGGTGCCAGTACACTCACTGGACTCACTGCACTGCATCCCCAGTGGTGCCAGTGCAGTCTCTGCACTCACTGAAGTGCATCCCCAGTGGTGCCAGTGAACTCTCTGGACTCACTGCAGTGCATCCCCAGTGGTGCCAGTGCACTCTCTGGACTCACTGCACTGCATCCCCAGTGGTGCCAGTGCACTCTCTGGACTCACTGCACTGCATCCCCAGTGGTGCCAGTGCACTCTCTGGAGTCACTGCACTGCATCTCCAATGGTGCCAGTGCACTCTCTAGACTCACTGCACTGCATCCCCAGTGGTGCCAGTGCACTCTGTGGACTCACTGAAGTGCATCCCCATTAATGCCAGTGCACTCTCTGGACTCACTGCACTGCATCCCCAGTGGTGCCAGTGCACTCTCTGGACTCACTGCACTGCATCCCCAGTGGTGCAAGTGCACTCTCTGGACTCACTGCAGTGCATCCCAAGTGGTGCCAATGCACTCTCTGGACTCACTGCAGTGCATCCCCAGTGGTGCCAGTACACTCACTGGACTCACTGCACTGCATCCCCAGTGGTGCCAGTGCAGTCTCTGCACTCACTGAAGTGCATCCCCAGTGGTGCCAGTGAACTCTCTGGACTCACTGCAGTGCATCCCCAGTGGTGCCAGTGCATTCTCTGGACTCACTGCACTGCATCCCCAGTGGTGCCAGTGCACTCTGTGGACTCACTGTACTGCATCCCCAGTGGTGCCAGTGCACTCTCTGGACTCACTGCACTGCATCTCCAATGGTGCCAGTGCACACTCTGGACTCACTGCACTGCATCCCCAGTTGTGCCAGTGCACTCTCTGGACTCACTGCAGTGCATCCCCAGTGTTGCCAGTGCACTCTCTGGACTCACTGCACTGCATCCCCAGTGGTGCTAGTGCACTCTGTGGACTCACTGCACTGCATCCCCAGTGGTGCCAGAGCACTCTCTGGACTCACTGCACTGCATCCCCAGTGGAGCCAGTGCACTCTCTGGACTCACTGCACTGCATCCCCAGTGGTGCCAGTGCACTCTGTGGACTCACTGCAGTGCATCCCCAGTGGAGCCCGTGCACTCTCTGGACTCACTGAAGTGCATCCCCAGTGGTGGCAGTGCACTCTCTGGACTCACTGCACTGCATCCCCAGTGGTGCCAGTGCACTCTGTGGACTCACTGCAGTGCATCCCCAGTGGTGCCAGTGCACTCTCTGGACTCACTGAAGTGCATTCCCAGTGGTGCCAGTGCACTCTCTGGACTCACTGCAGTGCATCCCCAGTGGTGCCAGTACACTCACTGGACTGACTGCACTGCATCTCCAGAGGTGCTAGTGCACTCTCTGGACTCACTGCACTGCATCGCCAGTGGTGCCAGAGCACTCTCTGGACTCACTGCAGTGCATCCCCAGTGGTGCCAGTGCACTCTCTGGACTCACTGTACTGCATCCCCAGTGGTGCCAGTGCACTCTGTGGACTCACTGCTGTGCATCCCCATTGGTGCCAGTGCACTCTTTGGACTCACTGTACTGCATCCCCAGTGGTGCAAGTGCACTCTCTGGACTCACTGCAGTGCATCCCAAGTGGTGCCAATGCACTCTCTGGACTCACTGCAGTGCATCCCCAGTGGTGCCAGTACACTCACTGGACTGACTGCACTGCATCCCCAGTGGTGCCAGTGCACTGTCTGGACTCACTGCAGTGCATCCCCAGTGGTACCAGTGCACTCTCTGGACTCACTGAAGTGCATTCTCAGTGGTGCCAGTGCACTCTGTGGACTCACTGCAGTGCATCCCCAGTGGTGCCAGTGCGCTCTCTGGACTCACTGCAGTGCATCCCCAGTGGTGCCAGTGCACTCTCTGGACTCACTGCACTGCATCCCCAGTGGTGCCAGTGCACTCTCTGGACTCACTGCACTGCATCCCCAGTGGTGCCAGTGCACTCTCTGGACTCACTGCAGTGCATCCCCAGTGGTGCCAGTGCACTCTCTGGACTCACTGCAGTGCATCCCCAGTGGTGCCAGTGCACTCTCTGGACTCACTGCACTGCATCCCCAGTGGTACCATTGCACTCTGTGGACTCACTGCAGTGCATCCCCAGTGGTGCCAGTGCACTCTCTGGACTCACTGCACTGCATCACCAGTGGTGCCAATGCACTCTCTGGACTCACTGCACTGCATCCCCAGTGGTGCCAGTGCACTCTCTGGACTCACTGCACTGCATCCCAAGTGGTGCCAGTGCACTCTCTGGAGTCACTGCACTGCATCCCCAGTGGTGCCAGTGCACTCTCTCGAGTTACTGCACTACATCCCCAGTGGTGCCAGTGCACTCACTGGACTCACTGTACTGCATCATCAGTGGTGCCAGTGCACTCTCTGTACTCACTGCACTGCATCCCCAGTGGTGCCAGTGCACTCTCTGGACTCACTGCACTGCATCCCCAGTGGTGCCAGTGCACTCACTGGACTCACTATACTGCATCACCAGTGGTGCCAGTGCACTCTCTGGACTCACTGCACTGCATCCCCAGTGTTGCCAGTGCATTCACTGGACTCACTGTACTGCATCTCCAGTGGTGCCAGTGCACTCTCTGGGCTCACTGCAGTGCATCCCCAGTGGTGCCAGTGCACTCTCTGGACTCACTGCAGTGCATCCCCACTGGTGCCAGTGCACTCACTGGATTCACTGCACTACATTCCCAGGGGTGCTAGTGCACTCTCTGGACTCACTGCAGTGCATCCCCAGTGGTGCCAGTGCACTCTTTGGACTCACTGAAGTGCATTCTCAGTGGTGTCAGTGCACTCTCTGGAATCACTGCACTGCATCCCCAGTGGTGCCAGTGCGCTCTCTGGACTCACTGAAGTGCATTCTCAGTGGTGCCAGTGCACTCTCTGGACTCACTGCAGTGCATCCCCAGTGGTGCCAGTACACTCTCTGGACTCACTGCACTGCATCCCCAGTGGTGCTAGTGCACTCTGTGGACTCACTGCAGTGCATCCCCAGTGGTGCCAGTGCACTCTCTGGACTCACTGAAGGGCATTCTCAGTGGTGCCAGTGCACTCTCTGGACTCACTGCAGTGCATCACCAGTGGTGCCAGTGCACTCTCTGGACTCACCGCACCGCATCCCCAGTGGTGCCAGTGCACTCTCTGGAGTAACTGCAGTGCATCCCCAGTGGTGCCAGTGCACTCTCTGGACTCACTGCACTGCATCCCCAGTGGTGCCAGTGCACTCTCTGGACTCACTGCACTGCATCCCCAGTGGTGCCAGAGCACTCTCTGGACTCACTGCACTGCATCCCCAGTGATGCCTGTGCACTCTCTGGACTCACTGCACTGCATCCCCAGTCGTGCCA
Source organism: Anser brachyrhynchus (assembly GCF_964034855.1). Classification (NCBI taxonomy): domain Eukaryota; kingdom Metazoa; phylum Chordata; class Aves; order Anseriformes; family Anatidae; genus Anser; species Anser brachyrhynchus. Next base: position 14,569,553 of record NC_137696.1, on the reverse strand, counting down.
CTGCACTCTCTGGACTCACTGCACTGCATCCCCAGTGGTGCCAGTGCACTCCCTGCACTCACTGCACTGCATCCCCAGTGGTGCCTGTGCACTCACTGGACTCACTGCAGTGCATTCCCTCTGGTGCCAGTGCACTCTCTGGACTCACTGCACTGCATCCCCAGTGGTGCCAGTGCACTCTCTGGACTCACTGCAGTGCATCCCCAGTGGTGCCAGTGCACTCTCTGGACTCACTGCACTGCATCCCCAGTGGTGCCAGTGCACTCTCTGGACTCACTGAAGTGCATCCCCAGTGGTGCCAGTGCGATCTCTGGACTCACTGCACTGCATTCCCAGTAGTGCCAGTGCACACTCTGGACTCACTGCACTGCATCCCCAGTGGTGCCAGTGCACTCTCTGGACTCACTGCAGTGCATCCCCAGTGGTGCCAGTGCACTCTCTGGACTCACTGCACTGCATCCCCAGTGGTGCTAGTGCACTCTGTGGACTCACTGCACTGCATCCCCAGTGTTGCCAGAGCACTCTCTGGACTCACTGCACTGCATCCCCAGTGGAGCCAGTGCACTCTCTGGACTCACTGCACTGCATCCCCAGTGGTGCCAGTGCACTCTGTGGACTCACTGCAGTGCATCCCCAGTGGAGCCCGTGCACTCTCTGGACTCACTGAAGTGCATCCCCAGTGGTGCCAGTGCACTCTCTGGACTCACTGCACTGCATCCCCAGTGGTGCCAGTGCACTCTTTGGACTCACTGCAGTGCATCCCCAGTGGTGCCAGTGCACTCTCTGGACTCACTGAAGTGCATTCCCAGTGGTGCCAGTGCACTCTCTGGACTCACTGCAGTGCATCCCCAGTGGTGCCAGTACACTCACTGGACTGACTGCACTGCATCCCCAGTGGTGCTAGTGCACTCTCTGGACTCACTGCACTGCATCGCCAGTGGTGCCAGTGCACTCTCTGGACTCACTGCACTGCATCCCCAGTGGTGCCAGTGCACTCTCTGGACTCACTGTACTGCATCCCCAGTGGTGCCAGTGCACTCTGTGGACTCACTGCTGTGCATCCCCAATGGTGCCAGTGCACTCTCTGGACTCACTGCACTGCATCCCCAGTGGTGCCAGTGCACTCTCTGGACTCACTGCACTGCATCCCCAGTGGTGCAAGTGCACTCTCTGGACTCACTGCAGTGCATCCCAAGTGGTGCCAATGCACTCTCCGGACTCACTGCAGTGCATCCCCAGTGGTGCCAGTACACTCACTGGACTCACTGCACTGCATCCCCAGTGGTGCCAGTGCAGTCTCTGCACTCACTGAAGTGCATCCCCAGTGGTGCCAGTGAACTCTCTGGACTCACTGCAGTGCATCCCCAGTGGTGCCAGTGCACTCTCTGGACTCACTGCACTGCATCCCCAGTGGTGCCAGTGCACTCTCTGGACTCACTGCACTGCATCCCCAGTGGTGCCAGTGCACTCTCTGGACTCACTGCACTGCATCTCCAATGGTGCCAGTGCACACTCTGGACTCACTGCACTGCATCCCCAGTGGTGCCAGTGCACTCTCTGGACTCACTGCAGTGCATCCCCAGTGTTGCCAGAGCACTCTCTGGACTCACTGCACTGCATCCCCAGTGGTGCTAGTGCACTCTGTGGACTCACTGCAGTGCATCCCTAGTGGTGCCAGAGCACTCTCTGGACTCACTGCACTGCATCCCCAGTGGAGCCAGTGCACTCTCTGGACTCACTGCACTGCATGTCCAGTGGTGCCAGTGCACTCTCTGGACTCACTGCACTGCATCCCCAGTGGTGCCAGTGCACTCTGTGGACTCACTGCAGTGCATCCCCAGTGGTGCCAGTGCACTCTCTGGACTCACTGCAGTGCATCCCCAGTGGTGCCAGTGCACTCTCTGGACTCACTGCAGTGCATCCCCAGTGGTGCCACTACACTCACTGGACTGACTGCACTGCATCTCCAGTGGTGCTAGTGCACTCTCTGGACTCACTGCACTGCATCGCCAGTGGTGCCAGAGCACTCTCTGGACTCACTGCAGTGCATCCCCAGTGGTGCCAGTGCACTCTCTGGACTCACTGTACTGCATCCCCAGTGGTGCCAGTGCACTCTGTGGACTCACTGCTGTGCATCCCCATTGGTGCCAGTGCACTCTCTGGACTCACTGCACTGCATCCCCAGTGGTGCCAGTGCACTCTCTGGACTCACTGCACTGCATCCCCAGTGGTGCAAGTGCACTCTCTGGACTCACTGCAGTGCATCCCAAGTGGTGCCAATGCACTCTCTGGACTCACTGCAGTGCATCCCCGGTGGTGCCAGTACACTCACTGGACTCACTGCACTGCATCCCCAGTGGTGCCAGTGCAGTCTCTGCACTCACTGAAGTGCATCCCCAGTGGTGCCAGTGAACTCTCTGGACTCACTGCAGTGCATCCCCAGTGGTGCCAGTGCACTCTCTGGACTCACTGCACTGCATCCCCAGTGGTGCCAGTGCACTCTCTGGACTCACTGCACTGCATCCCCAGTGGTGCCAGTGCACTCTCTGGAGTCACTGCACTGCATCTCCAATGGTGCCAGTGCACTCTCTAGACTCACTGCACTGCATCCCCAGTGGTGCCAGTGCACTCTGTGGACTCACTGAAGTGCATCCCCATTAATGCCAGTGCACTCTCTGGACTCACTGCACTGCATCCCCAGTGGTGCCAGTGCACTCTCTGGACTCACTGCACTGCATCCCCAGTGGTGCAAGTGCACTCTCTGGACTCACTGCAGTGCATCCCAAGTGGTGCCAATGCACTCTCTGGACTCACTGCAGTGCATCCCCAGTGGTGCCAGTACACTCACTGGACTCACTGCACTGCATCCCCAGTGGTGCCAGTGCAGTCTCTGCACTCACTGAAGTGCATCCCCAGTGGTGCCAGTGAACTCTCTGGACTCACTGCAGTGCATCCCCAGTGGTGCCAGTGCATTCTCTGGACTCACTGCACTGCATCCCCAGTGGTGCCAGTGCACTCTGTGGACTCACTGTACTGCATCCCCAGTGGTGCCAGTGCACTCTCTGGACTCACTGCACTGCATCTCCAATGGTGCCAGTGCACACTCTGGACTCACTGCACTGCATCCCCAGTGGTGCCAGTGCACTCTCTGGACTCACTGCAGTGCATCCCCAGTGTTGCCAGTGCACTCTCTGGACTCACTGCACTGCATCCCCAGTGGTGCTAGTGCACTCTGTGGACTCACTGCACTGCATCCCCAGTGGTGCCAGAGCACTCTCTGGACTCACTGCACTGCATCCCCAGTGGAGCCAGTGCACTCTCTGGACTCACTGCACTGCATCCCCAGTGGTGCCAGTGCACTCTGTGGACTCACTGCAGTGCATCCCCAGTGGAGCCCGTGCACTCTCTGGACTCACTGAAGTGCATCCCCAGTGGTGGCAGTGCACTCTCTGGACTCACTGCACTGCATCCCCAGTGGTGCCAGTGCACTCTGTGGACTCACTGCAGTGCATCCCCAGTGGTGCCAGTGCACTCTCTGGACTCACTGAAGTGCATTCCCAGTGGTGCCAGTGCACTCTCTGGACTCACTGCAGTGCATCCCCAGTGGTGCCAGTACACTCACTGGACTGACTGCACTGCATCCCCAGAGGTGCTAGTGCACTCTCTGGACTCACTGCACTGCATCGCCAGTGGTGCCAGAGCACTCTCTGGACTCACTGCAGTGCATCCCCAGTGGTGCCAGTGCACTCTCTGGACTCACTGTACTGCATCCCCAGTGGTGCCAGTGCACTCTGTGGACTCACTGCTGTGCATCCCCATTGGTGCCAGTGCACTCTTTGGACTCACTGTACTGCATCCCCAGTGGTGCAAGTGCACTCTCTGGACTCACTGCAGTGCATCCCAAGTGGTGCCAATGCACTCTCTGGACTCACTGCAGTGCATCCCCAGTGGTGCCAGTACACTCACTGGACTCACTGCACTGCATCCCCAGTGGTGCCAGTGCAGTCTCTGCACTCACTGAAGTGCATCCCCAGTGGTGCCAGTGAACTCTCTGGACTCACTGCAGTGCATCCCCAGTGGTGCCAGTGCACTCTCTGGACTCACTGCAGTGCATCCCCAGTGGTGCCAGTGCACTCTCTGGACTCACTGAAGTGCATCCCCAGTGGTGCCAGTGCACTCTCTGGACTCACTGCACTGCATCTCTAATGGTGCCAGTGCACTCTCTAGACTCACTGCACTGCATCCCCAGTGGTGCCAGTGCACTCTGTGGACTCACTGCACTGCATCCCCATTGGTGCCAGTGCACTCTCTGGACTCACTGCACTGCATCCCCAGTGGTGCCAGTGCACTCTCTGGCCTCACTGCACTGCATCCCCAGTGGTGCAAGTGCACTCTCTGGACTCACTGCAGTGCATCCCCAGTGGTGCCAGTACACTCACTGGACTCACTGCACTGCATCCCCAGTGGTGCCAGTGCAGTCTCTGCACTCACTGAAGTGCATCTCCAGTGGTGCCAGTGAACTCTCTGGACTCACTGCAGTGCATCCCCAGTGGTGCCAGTGCACTCTCTGGACTCACTGCACTGCATCCCCAGTGGTGCCAGTGCACTCTCTGGACTCACTGCACTGCATCCCCAGTGGTGCCAGTGCACTCTCTGGACTCACTGCACTGCATCTCCAATGGTGCCAGAGCACTCTCTGGACTCACTGCACTGCATCCCCAGTGGTGCCAATGCACTCTCTGGAGTCACTGCTGTGCATCCCCAGTGGTGCCAGTGCACTCTCTGGACTCACTGTACTGCATCCCCTGTGGTGCCAGTGCACTCTCTGGACTCACTGCACTGCATCCCCAGTGGTGCCAGTGCACTCTGTGGACTCACTGCTGTGCATCCCCATTGGTGCCAGTGCACTCTCTGGACTCACTGCACTGCATCCCCAGTGGTGTCAGTGCACTCTTTGGACTCACTGCACTGCATCCCCAGTGGTGCAAGTGCACTCTCTGGACTCACTGCAGTGCATCCCAAGTGGTTGCCAATGCACTCTCTGGACTCACTGCAGTGCATCCCCAGTGGTGCCAGTACACTCACTGGACTCACTGCACTGCATCCCCAGTGGTGCCAGTGCAGTCTCTGCACTCACTGAAGTGCATCTCCAGTGGTGCCAGTGAACTCTCTGGACTCACTGCAGTGCATCCCCAGTGGTGCCAGTGCACTCTCTGGACTCACTGCACTGCATCCCCAGTGGTGCCAGTGCACTCTCTGGACTCACTGCACTGCATCCCCAGTGGTGCCAGTGCACTCTCTGGACTCACTGCACTGCATCTCCAATGGTGCCAGTGAACTCTCTGGACTCACTGCAGTGCATCCCCAGTGGTGCCAATGCACTCTCTGGACTCACTGCACTGCATCCCCAGTGGTGCCAGTGCACTCTCTGGACTCACTGCACTGCATCTCCAATGGTGCCAGTGCACTCTATGGACTCACTGTACTGCATCCCCAGTGGTGCCAATGCACTCTCTGGACTCACTGCTGTGCATTCTCAGTGGTGCCAGTGCACTCTCTGGACTCACTGTACTGCATCCCCAGTGGTGCCAGTGCACTCTCTGGACTCACTGCACTGCATCCCCAGTGGTGCCAGTGCACTCTGTGGACTCACTGCTGTGCATCCCCATTGGTGCCAGTGCACTCTCTGGACTCACTGCACTGCATCCCCAGTGGTGTCAGTGCACTCTCTGGACTCACTGCACTGCATCCCCATTGGTGCCAGTGCACTCTCTGGACTCACTGCAGTGCATCCCCAGTGGTGCCAGTGCACTCTTTGGACTCACTGAAGTGCATTCTCAGTGGTGCAAGTGCACTCTCTGGACTCACTGCACTGCATCCCCAGTGGTGCCAGTGCGCTCTCTGGACTCACTGAAGTGCATCCCCAGTGGTGCCAGTACACTCTCTGGACTCACTGAAGGGCATTCTCAGTGGTGCCAGTGCACTCTCTGGACTCACTGCACTGCATCCCCAGTGGTGCCAGTGCACTCTCTGGACTCACCGCACCGCATCCCCAGTGGTGCCAGTGCACTCTCTGGAGTAACTGCAGTGCATCACCAGTGGTGCCACTGCACTCTCTGGACTCACTGCACTGCATCCCCAGTGGTGCCAGAGCACTCTCTGGACTCACTGCACTGCATCCCCAGTGGTGCCAGAGCACTCTCTGGACTCACTGCACTGCATCCCCAGTGGAGCCAGTGCGATCTCTGGACTCACTGCACTGCATCCCCAGTGGTGCCAGTGCACTCTGTGGACTCACTGCAGTGCATCCCCAGTGGAGCCCGTGCACTCTGTGGACTCACTGCAGTGCATCTCCAGTGGAGCCCGTGCACTCTGTGGACTCACTGCAGTGCATCCCCAGTGGTGCCAGTGCACTCTCTGGACTCACTGAAGGGCATCCCCAATGGTGCCAGTACACTCACTGGACTGACTGCACTGCATCCACAGTGGAGCCCGTGCACTCTGTGGACTCACTGCAGTGCATCCCCAGTGGTGCCAGTGCACTCTGTGGACTCACTGCTGTGCATCCCCATTGGTGCCAGTGCACTCTCTGGACTCACTGCACTGCATCCCCAGTGGTGCCAGTGCACTCTCTGGACTCACTGCACTGCATCCCCAGTGGTGCAAGTGCACTCTCTGGACTCACTGCAGTGCATCCCCAGTGGTGCCAGTGCACACTCTGGACTCACTGCAGTGCATCCCCAGTGGTGCCAGTGCACTCTCTGGACACACTGAAGTGCATTCTCAGTGGTGCCAGTGCACTCTCTGGACTCACTGCGCTGCATCCCCAGTGGTGCCAGTACACTCACTGGACTCACTGCACTGCATCCCCAGTGGTGCCAGTGCAGTCTCTGCACTCACTGAAGTGCATCTCCAGTGGTGCCAGTGAACTCTCTGGACTCACTGCACTGCATCCCTAGGGCACTCTCTGCAGACACTGCAGTGCATCCCCAAAGGTGACAGTGCACTCTCTGGACTCACTGCACTGCATCCCCAGTGGTGCCAGTGCACTCTCTGGACTCACTGCACTACTCCAGCCGCGGCAGTCGCTCCAGCCGCGGTAGCCCTCCAGCCTCGGCAGCCGCGGCAGCCGCTCTAGCCGCGGCAGCCGCTCCGTCCGCGGCATACGCGGCAGACTCTCCAACCGCGGCAGCCGCTCCAGCCGCGGAAGCCGCGGCAGCCGCTCCAAACGCGGCAGGCGCTCCAACCGCTGCAACCGCTCCAGCCGTGGCAGCCGCTCCACTCGGTAGCGGCTGGAGCGGCTGCCGCGGCTAGAGCGGCTGGAGCGGCTGCCGCGGCTGGAGCGGCTGACGCGGCTGGAGGGGCGAACGCGGCTGGAGAGGCTGACGCGGTTGGAGCGTCTAGAGCGTCTGCCGCGGCTGGAGGGGCTACCGCGGCTGGAGCGGTTGACGCGGCTGGAGCGGAAACCGAGGCTTGAGCGCCACTCTCTGGACTCACTGCACTGCATCACCAGTGGTGCCAGTGCACTCTCTGGACTCACTGCACTGCATCACCAGTGGTGCCAGTGCACTCACTGGACTCACTGCAGTGCATCCCCAGTGGTGCCAGTGCACTCTCTGGACTCACTGCACTGCATCCCCAGTGGCGCTAGTGCACTCTCTGGACTCACTGCAGTGCATCCCCCGTGGTGCCAGTGCACTCTCTGGAGTCACTGGAGTGCATCCCCAGTGGTGCCAGTGCACTCTCTGGACTCACTGCAGGGCATCCCCAGTGGTGCCAGTGCGCTCTCTGGACTCACTGAAGTGCATCCCCAGTGCTGCCAGTGCACTCTCTGGACTCACTGCACTGCATCCCCAGTCCTACCAGTGCACTCTCTTGACTCACTGCACTGCATCCCCAGTGGTGCCAGTGCACTCTCTGGACTCACTGCACTGCATCCCCAGTCCTGCCAGTGCACTCTCTTGACTCACTGCACTGCATTCCCAGTCCTGCCAGTGCACTCTCTTGACTCACTGCACTGCATCCCCAGTGGTGCCAGTGCACTCTCTGGACTCACTGAAGTGCATTCTCAGTGGTGCCAGTGCACTCTCTGGGCTCACTGCAGGGCATCCCCAGTGGTGCCAGTGCACTCTCTGGACTCACTGCACTGCATCCCCAGTGGTGCCAGTGCTATCCCTGGACTCACTGTAGTGCATCCCCAGTGGTGCCAGTGCACTCTCTGGACTCACTGCAGGGCATCCCCAGTGGTGCCAGTGCACTCTCTGGACTCACTGCTGTGCATCCCCATTGGTGCCATTGCACTCTCTGGACTCACTTCACTGCATCGCCAGTGGTGCCAGTGCACTCCCTGGACTCACTGCACTGCTCCAGCCGCGGCAGCCGCTCCAGCCGCGGTAGCCCTCCAGCCGCGGCAGCCGCTCCAGACGCGGTAGCCCTCCAGCCGTGGCAGCCGCTCCACTCGGTAGCGGCTGGAGCGGCTGCCGCGGCTGGAGCGGCTGGAGCGTCTGCCGCGGCTGGAGCGGCTGCCGCGGTTGGAGCGGCTGCCGCGGCTGGAGCGGCTGGAGCGGATGCCGCGGCTGGAGCGGCGTGAGCGGCTGCCGCGGCTGGAGCGGCTGGCGCGGCTGGAGGAGCTACCGCGGCTGGAGCGGGTAACGCGGCTGGAGCGGATGCCGAGGATGGAGCGGATGCCGCGGCTGGTGCTGCTGGAGAGGCTGCCGCGGCTGGAGCAGTGCAGTGAGTCCAGAGAGTGCACTGGCACCTTGGGGATGCAGTGCAGTGAGTAAAGAGAGTGCACTGGCACCATTGGGGATGCAGTGCAGTGAGTCCAGAGAGTGTACTGGCACCACTGGGGATGCAGTGCAGTGAGTCCAGAGAGTGCACTGGCACCACTGGGGATGCAATGCAGTGAGTCCAGAGAGTGCACTGGCACCACTGGGCATGCAGTGCTGTGAGTCCAGAGAGTGCCCCGGCAACACTGGGAATGCACTACAGTGACTGCAGAGACTGCACTGGCACCACTGGGGATGCAGTGCCGTGAGTCCAGAGAATGCACTGGCACCACTGGGGATACGGTGCCGGGAGTCCAGAGTGTGCACTGACACCACTGGGGATGCGGTGCCTGGAGTCCAGAGAGTGCTTTGGCACCACTGGGGATGCAGTGCAGTGAGTCCACAGAGTGCACTGACACCAGTGGGAATGCGGTGCAGTGAGTCCAGAGAGTGCAATGGCACCACTGGGGATGCACTGCAGTGAGTCCAGAGTGCACTAGCACCACTGGGGATGCAGAGCAGTGAGTCCAGAGAGTGCACTGGCACCACTGAGAATGCATTTCAGTGAGTCCAGAGAGTGCCGCTCCAGCCTCGGCATCCGCTCCAGCCGAGTCAACCCCGCGGTAGCCCCTCCATCCGCGGCAGACGCTCCAGCCGCGGCAGACGCTCCAGCCGCTCCAGCCGCGGCAGCCGCTCCAGCCCCACCAGCCGCGCCAGCCTCTCCATCCGCGGCAGCCGCTCCAGCCGCGGCAGCCGCTCCAGCCGCTCCAGCCGCGGCAGCCGCTCCAGCCGCTACCGAGTGGAGCGGCTGCCACGGCTGGAGGGCTACCGCAGCTGGAGCGGCTGCCGCGGCTGTAGCAGTGCAGTGAGTCCAGGGAGTGCACTGGCACCACTGGGGATGCAGTGCAGTGAGTCCAGAGAGTGCACTGACACCACTGGGGATGCACTTCAGTCAGTCCAGTGAGTGTACTGGCACCACTGGGGATGCACTGCAGTGAGTCCAGAGAGTGCACTGGCTCCACTGAGAATGCACTTCAGTGAGTCCAGAGAGTGCACTGGCACCACTGGGGATGAAGTGCAGTGAGTCAAGAGAGTGCACTGGCAGGACTGGGGATGCAGTGCAGTGAGTCCAGAGAGTGCACTGGCACCACTGGGGATGCAGTGCAGTGAGTCCAGAGAGTGCACTGGCACCACTGGGGATGCACTGCAGTGAGTCCAGAGAGTGCACTGGCACCAATGGGGATGCAGTGCAGTGAGGGCAGAGAGTGCACTGGCTCCACTGGGGATGCACTGCAGTGAGTCCAGAGAGTGCACTGGCTCCACTGAGAATGCACTTCAGTGAGTCCAGAGAGTGCACTGGCACCACTGGGGATGCAGTGCAGTGAGTCCAGAGAGTGCACTGGCACCACTGGGGATGCACTGCAGTGAGTCCAGAGAGCGCACTGGCACCACTGGGGATGCCCTGCAGTGAGTCCAGAGAGTGCACTGGCACCACTGGGGATGCAGTGCAGTGAGTCCAGAGAGTGCACTGGCACCACTGGGGATGCAGTGCAGTGAGTCCAGAGAGTGCACTGGCACCACAGGTGATGCACTCCAGTGAGTCCAGAGAGTGCACTGGCACCACTGAAAATGCACTTCAGTGTGTCCAGAGAGTGCACTGGCACCACTGGGGATGCACTGCAGTGAGTCCAGAGAGTGCACTAGCGCCACAGGGGATGCAGTGCAGTGAGTCCAGAGAGTAGCGCTCCAGCCTCGGTTTCCCCTCCATCCGCGGCAGACGCTCCAGCCGCGGCAGACGCTCCAGCCGCTCCAGCCGCGGCAGCCGCTCCAGCCCCACCAGCCGCGCCAGCCTCTCCATCCGCGGCAGTCGCTCCAGCCGCGGTAGCCACTCCAGCCGCTCTAGCCGCGGCAGCCGCTCCAGCCGCTACCGAGTGGAGCGGCTGCCACGGCTGGGTCGTTTGCCGCGGTTGGAGCGCCTGCCGCGTTTGGTGCGGCTGCCGCGGCTTCCGCGGCTGGTGCGGCTGCCGCGGTTGGAGAGTCTGCCGCGTATGCCGCGGACGGAGCGGCTGCCACGGCTGGAGCGGCTGCCGCGGCTGCCGCGGCTGCCGAGGCTGGAGGGCTACCGCGGCTGGAGCGACTGCCGCGGCTGGAGTAGTGCAGTGAGTCCAGAGAGTGCACTGGCACCACTGGGGATGCAGTCCAGTGAGTCCAGAGAGTGCACTGTCACCTTTATGGGATGCACTGCAGTGTCTGCAGAGAGTGCCCTGGCACCACTAGGGATGCAGTGCAGTGAGTCCAGAGAGTGTACTGGCACCACAGGTGATGCACTGCAGTGAGTCCAGAGAGTGCACTGGCACCACTGTGGATGCAGTGCAGTGAGTCCAGAGAGAACACTGGCAGCACAGGGGATGCAGTGCAGTGAGTCCAGAGAGTGCACTGGCACCACTAGGGATGCACTGCAGTGAGTCCAGAGAGTGCACTGGCACCACTGGGGATGCACTGCAGTGAGTCCAGAGAGTGCACTGGTACCACTGGGGATGCGGTGGCGGGAGTCCAGAGAGTGCTTTGGCACCACTGGGGATGCAGTACAGTGAGTCCAGAGAGTGCACTGGCACCACTGGGGATGCAGCGCAGTGACTCTAGAGAGTGCACTGGCACCACAGGGGATGCGGTGCAGTGAGTCCAGAGAGTGCACTGGCACCACTCAGGGTGCAGTGCGGTGAGTTCAGAGAGTGCACTGGCACCACTGGGGATGCACTGCAGTCACTCCAGAGAGTGCACTGGCACCACTGGGTATGCAGTGCAGTGAGTCCAGAGAGTGCACTGGCACCACTGGGGATGCACTGCAGTGAGTCCAGAGTGCACTAGCACCACTGGGGATGCACTGCAGTGAGTCCAGAGAGTGCACTGGCACCAACGGGAATGCACTGCAGTGAGTCCAGAGAGTGCACTGGCACCACTGGGGATGCAGTGACGCGAGTCCAGAGAGTGCACTGGCACCACTGCGGATGCAGTGCAGTGAGTCCAGAGAGTGCACTGGCACCACTGGGGATGCACTGCAGTCACTCCAGAGAGCGCACTGGCACCACTGGGGAAGCGCTGCAGTGAGTCCAGAGAGTGCACTGGCACAACTGGGGATGCAGCGCAGTGACTCTAGAGAGTGCACTGGCACCACTGCGGATGCGGTGCAGTGAGTCCAGAGAGTGCACTGGCACCACAGGTTATGCAGTGCAGTGAGTCCAGAGAGTGCACTGGCAGCACTGGGGATACAGTGCAGTGAGTCCAGAGAGTGCACTGGCACCACAGGTGATGCACTCCAGTGGGTCCAGAGAGTGCACTTGCACCACGGGGGATGCAGTGCAGTGACGACAGAGAGTGCACTGGCAGCATTGGGGTGCAGTGAGTCCAGAGAGTGCACTGGCACCACTGGGGATGCACTGCAGTGAGTCCAGAGAGTGCACTGGCACCACTGGGGATGCACTGCAGTGAGTCCTGAGAGTACACTGGCTCCACCGGGGATGCCCTGCAGTGAGTCCAGAGAGTGCACTGGCGATGCAGTGCAGTGAGTCCAGAGAGTGCACTGGCACCACTGGGGATGAGCGCAGTGAGTCCAGAGAGTGCACTGGCCCCACTGGGGATGCACTGCAGTGAGTCCAGAGAGTGCACTTTCACTACTGGGGATGCAGTGCAGTGAGTCCAGAGAGTGCACTGGCACCACTGATAATGCACTTCAGTGAGTCCAGAGAGTGCACTGGCACCACTGGGGATGCACTGCAGTGAGTCCAGAGATTGCACTGGCACCACTGGGGATGCAGTTCAGTGAGTCCACATAGTGCACTGGCACCAGTGGGGATGCAGTGCAGTGAGACCAGAGAGTGCACTGGCACCACTGAGAATGCACTTCAGTGAGTCCAGAGAGTGCATTGGCACCACTGGGTATGCAGTGCATTGAGTCCAGAGATTGCACTGGCACCACTGGGGATGCAGTGCAGTGACTCCAGAGAGCGCACTGGCACCACTGGGGATGCACTGCAGTGAGTCCAGAGAGTGCACTGTCACTATCGTGGATGCAGTGCAGTGAGTCCAGAGAGTGCACTGGCACCACTGAGAATGCAGTGCAGTGAGTCCAGAGAGTGCAGAGGCACCACTGGGGATGCACTGCAGTGAGTCCAGAGATTGCACTGGCACCACTGGGGATGCAGTACAGTGAGTCCACACAGTGCACTAGCACCACTGGGGATGCAGTGCAGTGAGTCCAGAGAGTGCACTGGCACCACTGGGGATGCAGTGCAGTGAGTCCAGAGAGTGCACTGGCACCACTGGTGATGCACTGTTGTGAGTCCAGAGAGTGCTCTTGCACCACAGGGGATGCAGTCCAGTGACTCAAGAGAGTGCACTGGCAGCACTGGGGATGCAGTGCAGTGAGTCCAGAGAGTGCACTGGCACCACTGGGGATGCAGTGCAGTGAGTCCAGAGAGTGCAATGGCACCACTGCGGATGCACTGCAGTGAGTCCAGAGAGTGCACTGGCACCACTGGGGATGCACTGCAGTGAGTCCAGAGAG